>NC_138863.1:36578854-37778854 GCF_965194805.1 Balaenoptera borealis | reverse complement strand
TGCTAGAAAAGAAATAGCTTTCTCATTGCAAGGCACAAAATTCAGTATGTATTATTCATATATAATATTTCTTAGGTCTTATTTATTCAAATCTGAGTTATGATCATCATATTAAAGTCTTCCATCACAGTTATGTTTCTTTCTCCTAGTATTTCTAACAGATTTACTTTATATTTTTGATGTTACATTATTAGATTTACTTATTCATTATAGATTTAACCTTTTATCACGATAAACTGGTCTTGTTTACTGCTTTTTACTTTGAAATTTACTTTCTTATATTAATGTCATCCTGTTTTTTTTTTTTTCCCCTACTGTTGTTCACATTTGCCTGACATATGTTGGCTGGAAACACTCAATCTGGTGTTCTTTGCACTTTTGAAGTTAATTTTTATCTTTATTAAAGTAATATATAAAAGTTTTGAAAGTCAAAGAGTGGTTAAAGGGTAAGAACTACCCCTCCCCTGCCACTGCACTCCTATCCTGAAATTTCACCATAATCTGCCTTTTGCAGTAAATGTGCCAAGTAGTTGGTGGGCCCTTTTATTTTTTTAGTTTTAATCTCAGTTTTTTTTTTTTTTTTAACTGATGTATAGTTGATTTACAATATTAGTTTTAGGTTTATAACATAGTGATTCTGTATTTTTATAGAGTATACACAAGTTGAAGTTATTATAAAACATTGGCTATATTCCCTGTGCTATACAATATATCCTTGTAGCTTATTTTATACATAGTAATTTGTACCTCCTAATCTCCCACTCCTATCTTGCCCCTCCCTTCTCCCATCTTGCCCCTTCCCTCTTCCATCTCCCCACTGGTAACCACTAGTTTGTTTTCTATATCTGTGAGTCTGTTTCTGTTTTGTTATATTCATTTTTTTATTTTATTAAAAATTGTTTTTATTGGAGTATAAGTGATTTACAGTGTTGTGTTAGTTTCAGGTATACAGCAAAGTGAATCAGTTATACATATACATATATCCACGCTTTTTTCAGATTCTATTCCCATGCAGCCATTACAGAGTATTGAGTAGAGTTCCCTGTGCTATACAGTAGCTTCTTATAAGTTATCTATTTTATATATAATAGTGTGTATATGTCAGTCCCAATCTCCCAGTTTATCCCTCCCCTCCCCACCCCGCCCTTAATGCCTGGTAACCATAAGTTTGTTTTCTACATCTGTGACTCTACTTCTGTTCTGTAAATAAGTTCATTTACACCTTTTTTTTAGATTCCATATATAAGCGATATCATATATTTGTCTTTCTGTGTCTGACTTACTTTACTCAGTATGACAATCTCTAGGTCCATCCATGTTGCTGCAAATGGCATTATTTTGTTCTTTTTTATTGCTGAGTAATATTCCATCGTATATATGTACCACACCTTCTTTATGCATTCCTCTGTTGATGGACATTTAGGTAGCTTCCATGTTCTGGCTATTGTAAATAGTGCTGCAGTGAACATTGTGGTACATGACTCTTTTTGAATTATGGTTTTCTCAGGGTATATGCCCAGTAGTGGGATTGCTGAGTCATATGGTAGTTCTACTTTTATTTTTTTAAGGAACCTCCATACTGTTATCCATAGTGGCTGTACCAATTTACATTCCCACCAACAGTGTAGGAGGGTTCCCTTTTCTCCACACACTCTCCAGCATTTATTGTTTGTAGATTTTTTGATGATGGCCATTCTGACCAGTGTGAGGTGATACCTCACTGCAGTTTTGATTTGCATTTCTCTAATAATCTGTGCTGTTAAGCATCTTTTCATGTGCTTTTGGGTCTTTGGAGAAATGTCTCTAGATCGTCCACTCATTTTTTGATTGGGTTTTTTGCTTTTTTGATATTAAGCTGCATGAGCTGTTTGTATATTTTGGAGATTAATCCCTTGTCAGTTGCTTTGTTTGCAAATATTTTCTCCCATTCTGAGGACTGTCTTTTTGTTTTGTTTATGGTTTCCTTTGCTGTGCAAATGCTTTTAAGTTTAATTAGATCCCATTTGTTTATTTTTGTTTTTATTTTCATTACTCTAGGAAGTGGATCAAAAAAAGATTTTGCTGTGATTTATGTCAAAGAGTGTTCTGTCTGTGTTTTCCTGTATGAGTTTTATAGTGCCTGGCCTTACATTTAGGTCTTTAATCCATTTTGAGTTTATTTTTGTATACAGTGTTAGGGAGTGTTCTAATTTCATTCTTTTTTTTTAAATTTTATTTTTGGCTGCATTGGGTCTTCATTGCCACGTGTGGGCTTTCTCTAGTTGCGGCGAGTGGGGGCTACTCTTCGTTGTGGTGCGCAGGCTTCTCATTGTGGCTTCTCTTGTTGCAGAGCACAGGCTCTAGGCACGCAGGCTTCAGTAGTTGTGGCTTGCAGGCTCTAGAGCACAGGCTCAGTAGTTGTGGCGCACAGGCTTAGTTGCTCCGCTGCATGTGGGATCTTCCCGGACCAGGGCTCGAACCTGTGTCCCCTGCATTGGCAGGCGGATTCTTAACCACTGCACCACAAGGGGAGTCCCTAATTTCATCCTTTTACATGTAGCTATACAGTTTCCCCAGCACCATTTATTGAAGAGACTGTCTTTTCTCCATTGTATATTCTTACCTCCTTTGTCATAGATTAGGTGACCATAGGTGTATAGGTTTATTTCTGGGCTTTCTATCCTGTTCCATTGATCTATATTTCTGTTTTTGCGCCAGTACCATACTGTCTTGATTACTGTAGCTTTGTAGTACAGTCTGAAGTCAGGGAGCCTGATTCCTCCAGCTCCGTTTTTCTTTCTCCAGATTGCTTTGGCTATTCGGGGTCTTTTGTGCTTCCATACAAATTGTAAAATCTTTTGTTCGAGTTCTGTGAGAAATGCCATTGGTATGTTTATTTTTTTAGACTCGACGTATAAGTGATAACACACAATAATTGTCTTTGTGTGACTTATTTCACTAAGCATAATACCCTCTAGGGCCATCCATGTTATAGCAAATGGCAGAATTTCATTCTTTTTTATGGCTGAGTAATATTCCATTGTGTGTATAAATATATATAAATATAAATAAAATAAATAAATAAATAAATAAATAAATAAATAAATAAATAAATAAATATATATATGTAATACACCACATCTTCTTTATTCATTTATCTGTCAGTGGACACTTAGGTTGCTTGCATATATTGGCTACTGTAAATAATGCTACTATGAACACTGGGGTGCATGTACCTTCCCAAATTAGTGTTTTCATTTTCTTCTGATATATACCTAAGAGTGGAATTGCTGGGTTGTATGGCAGTTTTGTTTTTATTTTTTGAGGAACCTCCTTTTGGAAAACATACTGTTCTCCACAGTGGCTGTACCAGTTTACATTCCCACCAGCAGTGCATGAGGGTTCCCTTTTCTCTACATCCTTGCCAACACTTATTTGTTGTCTTTTTTTTTTTTGGCTGCATTGGGTCTTTGTTGTTGCATGTGGGCTTTCTCTAGTTGCAGCAACCGGGGGCTACTCTTCAATGCAGTGCGTGGGCTTCTCATTGTGGTGGCTTCTCTTGTTGCGAAGCACGGGCTCTAGGCGCGTGGACTTCAGTAATTGCAGCACACGGGCTCAGTAGTTGCAGCATGTGGGCCCTAGAGTGCACGGGCTTTAGTAGTTGTGGCGTGTGGGCTCTAGAGCACAGGCTCAATAGTTGTGGCACATGGGCTTAGTTGCTCTGTGGCACGTGAGATCTTCCCGGACCAGGGATTGAACCCATGTCCCGTGCATTGGCAGGTGGATTCTTAACCAATGCACCACCAGGGAAGTCCCTGTTGTCTTTTTGATGATAGCTTTTCTGACAGGCATGAGTTGTTATCTCATTGTGGTTTTCATTTGCATGTCTCTGATGATTAGCGATGTTGAGCATGTTTCATGTGCCTATTGGCCATCTGTATCTCTTTTTTGGAAAAATGTCTATTCAGGTCTTCTGCCCATTTTTTAATTGGGTTGTTTGGGGTTTTTTTGGTATTAAGTTGTATGAGTTATTTATTTTTAATATTAACCCCTTATTGGTCGTATCAATTGCAAATATTTTCTCCCATTCAGTGGGTTGTCTTTTCATTTTGTTGATGGTTTCCATTACTGTGCAAAAGCTTTTAAGTTTAATTAGGTCCCATTTGTTTATTTTTGCTTTTATTTCCTTTGCCTTAGGAGACAGACCCAAAAAATATTGCTAAAATTCATGTCAAAGAGTGTTCTGCCTATGTTTTCTTCTAGGAGATTTATGGTTTCTGGTCTTGCATTTAGGTATTTAATCCACTTTGGGTTTATTTTTGTATGTGGTATGAGAAAATGTTCTAATTTTTCTTTACATGTAGCTGTTCAGTTTTCCCAGCACCACATATCGAAGAGAGTGTCTTTTCTCCATTGTATGCTCTTGCCTCCTTTTTCATAGATTGACCATAAGTGTGTAGGTTTATTTCTGGGCTCTCTATTCTATTCCATTGTTCTATGTGTCTGTTTTTGTGCCAGTACCATAGTTTTGAATACTGTAGCTTTGTAGTGTAAAGTCAGGGAGTGTGATACCTCTAGCTTTGTTCTTTTTTCTTAAGACTGCTTTGGCTATTTGGGGTCTTATGTGGTTTCATATCAATTTTAGGATTATTCGTTGTAGTTGCTTTAATGTTTTATAGTTTTCAGAGTATAGGTATTTGACCTCCTTGGTTAGGTTTATTCCTAGGTATTTTATTTTTATTGAAGTATAGTTGATTTACAATATTGTGTTAGTTTCAGGTATACAGAATAGTGATTCAGTTTTGTTTTTTTTTTTGCAGATTACATCCCTTTATAGGTTATTAGAAGATATTGAATATAATTCCCTGTATGATAGAGTAAATCCTTGCTGCTTATCTATTTTATATACATTGATTTGTATCTGTTAATTCCAAACTCCTAATTTGTCCCTCCCTCACCTCCCCTTTGGTAACTGTAAGTTTGTTTTCTATGTCTGTGAGTCTGTTTCTGATTTGTATGTACATTCATTTGTATTACTTTTTAGATTCCACATATAAGTGATATCATATAATATTTGCCTTTTTCTGACTTACTTCACTAAGTATAATGTTCTCTAGGCCCATCCATGTTGTTGCAAATGGCAATATTTCATTTTTTTTTATGGCTGAGTAATATTCCACTGTATATACCACATCTTCTTAAGTGGAACATCTGCTGATGGGCACTTGGGTTGTTTTCATATCTTGGCTGCTATGAACACTGGGGTATGTATCTTTTCCAATTAGAGTTTTCACTTTTTCCAGATATATACCCAGGAGTGGAACTGCTGGATTGTATGATAGGTCTATTTTGGTTTTCTAAGGAAACTTCATACTGTTTTCCATAGTGGCTGCACCAATTTATATTCCCACAGTGTAGGGGGGCTCCCTTTCTTCTACACTCTTTCTAGCATTTATTAATTGTAGACTTTTTGATGATAGCCATTCTGACAGGTATGAGGTGACACCTCATTGTGTGTTTTTTTAAAAAAATATTTATTTATTTATTTATTTATTTATTTTATTTTTTTAAAGATTTATTTATTGATTGATTGATTGCTATGTTGGGTCTTCGTTTCTGTGCTAGGGCTTTCTCTAGTTGCGGCAGGCGTGGGTCACTCTTCATCGCGGTGCGCGGGCCTCTCACTGTCGCGGCTTCTCCCGTTGCGGAGCACAGGCTTCAGACGCGCCGGCTCAGCAGTTGTGGCTCACGGGCCCAGTTGCTCCGCGGCATGTGGGATCTTCCCAGACCAGGGCTCGAACCCGTGTCCCCTGCATTAGCAGGCAGATTCTCAACCACTGCGCCACCAGGGAAGCCCAATATTTATTTATTTATTTGGCTGCATTGGGTCTTAGTTGCGGCATGCAGGATCTTCGTTGCAGCACGCGGGATCTTTTGTTGAAGCGCGCAGGCTCTTTGTTGTGGCATGCGGGCTTCTTTCTCTAGCTGTGGCGCGCAGGCTCTAGAGTGTGCGGGCTCAGTAGTTGCAGCATGTGGGCTGTCTAGTTGTGGGGTGGGGGCTCAGTACTTGCAGCACGTGGCTCTCTAGTTGTGGCAAACAGGCTCTAGAGTGTGGGGGCTCAGTGGTTGCAGTGTGTGGGCTTAGTTGCCCTGCAGCATGTGGGATCTTATTTCCCCAACCAGGGATCAAACCCGTGTCCCCTGCATTGGAAGGTAGATTCTTAACCACTGGATACCAGGGAAGTCCCTCATTGTGGTTTTGATTTGTACTTCTCTAATAATTAGCTGTGTTGAGTGTCTTTTCATGTGCTTGTTGGCCATCTATATGTCTTCCTTGGAGAAATGTCTATTTAGGTCTTCTGCCCATTTTTTAATTAATTTATTTTTTTTGATATTGAGTTGTATTAGTTGTTTGTATATTTTGGAAATTAAGCCCTTGTTGGTTGCATTATTTGCAAATATTTTTTTCCCATTCCACAGGTTGTATTTTTCATTTTGTTGATGGTTTCCTTTGCTATGCAAAAGCTTTTAAGTTTGATTAGGTCCCATTAGGTCCCACATAATTTTATAACTTAAAAAAAATGGAAGTATAGTTGATACACAATGTTGTGTCAGTTTCTGGTATACAGCAAAGTGATTCAGTCATACATATATATTCTTTCCATATTCTTTTCCATTATGGTTCATTACAGGTTATTGAATATAGTTCCTTGTGCCATACAGTAGGACCTTGTTTATCTATTTTATATACAGTAGTTTGTATCTGCTAATCTCAAACTCCTAATTTATCCCTCCCCCAATTCCCCTTTGGTAACCATAAGTTTGTTTTCTGTGTCTGTGACTCTAATTCTGTTTTGTAAATAAGTTCATTTGTACTGTTTGTTAGATTCCACATATAAGTGATATGTATTTGTCTGACTTAACTTAGTATGATAATCTCTAGGTCTATCCATGTTGCTGCAAATAGCATTATTTCATTCTTTTTTATGGCTAATATTCCATTATATATATTATTTATATTTATATATTATATATATATATATATATATATATATATACCCCACATTTTCTTTATCCATTCATCTGTTGATGGACACTTCGGTTGTTTCCATGTCTTGGCTATTATAGTGTCGCTATGTTGAGATATGTTCCCTCTATAACCCCTTTGGTGACAGTTTTATCATGGATGGATGTTAAATTTGTCAAATGCTTTTTCTCTGTCTATTGAGATGATCATGTGGTTTTTGTCTTTCCTTTTGTTCATGTGGTGTATCACACTGATTGATGTGCATATGTTAAACCATCCTTGTGACCCTGGAATGAATTCCACTTGATCAAGGTATATGATCCTTTTTATATATTGTTGGACTCAGTTTGCTAAGATTTTGTTGAGGATTTTTGCTTCTATATTTAGAAGCAAATATGTAATTTTTGCTTCTGTAATCTGTAATTTTCTTTTTTTGTAGTGTCTTTGGTTTTGGTATCAGGGTGATGGTGGCCTTAATAGAATGAATTTGGGAGTGTTCCCTCCTCTTCAGTTTTTAAAAATAGTTTGAGAAGGATAGGTATATATTCTTCTTGGTATGTTTTGGTAGAACTCCCCAGTGAAGCTGTCCCATCCTGGACTTTTGTTTGCAGGGAGTTTTTAAAATTATAGATTCTATTTCACTTCTAGATATCGGCCTGTTCAAATTATCTGTTTCTTCTTGACTCAGTCTTGGCAGGCTGTATGTTTCTGGAAACTTGACCATTTCTTCTAGGTTGTCCAATCAGTTGGCATCTAATTGTTCATAGTATTCACTTATGATTTTTTTTTTTCCCTGTGGTATTGGTTGCTATTTCTCCTGTTTTATTTCTTATTTTATTTGGGCTCTCTCTCTTTTCTTCTTGTTGACTTTGATTATCTTTTGAAAAAACCAGCTCTTGGTTTTATTACTCTTCTCTATTTTTTTAATCTCTATTTTATTTATTTCCTCTCTGATCTTTATTATTTCCTTCCTTCTGCTGACTTTGGGTTTTGTTTGTTCTTCTCTTTCTAGTTCTTTTAGGTGATAGGTTAGGTTGTTTGAGATTTTTCTTGTTTCTTGAGGAAGTCCTATATCACTATGAACTTCCCTCTTAGAACTGCTTTTGCTGTATCCCATGGATTTTGGAAAATTGTGTTTTCATTTTCGTTTGTCTCAAGGTATTTTCTGATTTTCTTCTCTCATTTCATCATTGGCCCATAGGTTTTTTTTAGTAGCATGTTGTTTAGTCTCCATGTGTTTGTTCTTTTCCTGTTTTTCTTTCTGTAGTTGATTTCTAGTTTCATACCATTGTGGTCAGAAAAGATGCCTGAAATAATTTCTATCCTCTTAAATTTGCTGAGGTTTGTTTTGTGACCTCGTATGTGGTTTATTATAGAGAACATTCCATGCATGCTTGAAAAAAAATATGTATTCTGGTTTTTTTGGTGGTAGTATACCATAGATCTTAATTAAGTCCAACTGGTCTACTGTGTAATTTAGGACCTCTGTTGCCTTATTGATTTCCTGTCTGGATGATCTGTCCATTCATTTCAGTGGGGTATTAAAAGTTCCTACTATTTTTGTATTATTGCCAATTTCTTCCTTTATGTCTGTTAGTATTTGCTTAATATACTTAAGTGCTCTTATATTGGGTGCGTATATATTAACAAGTATAAAATCCTCTTCTTGTATTGATTTTTTTTTAATTTTCTTTTTTTTTAAATTATTAGCACCTTTAATTATTATTTATTTATTTATTTATTTATTTGGCTGTGTTGGGTCTTCGTTTCTGTGCGAGGGCTTCCTCTAGTTGCGGCAAGCAGGGGCCACTCTTCATCGTGGTGCGCGGGCCTCTCACTACTGTGGCCTCTCTTGTTGCGGAGCACAGGCTCCAGATGTGCAGGCTCAGTAGTTGTGGCTCACAGGCCTAGTTGCTCTGCGGCATGTGGGATCTTCCCAGACCAGGGCTCGAACCCGTGTTCCCTGCATTAGCAGGCAGATTCTCAACCACTGCACCACCAGGGAAGCCCCTGTATTGATTTCTTTATCATTATATAATGCCCTTTTTTTTTCTTTATGGCTTTTGTTTTAAAGTTTCTTTTGTCTGATATGAGTATTGCTACCCCAGCTTTCTTGTCATTTCCATTTGCATGAAATATATTTCCTTCATACTCTAACTTTCAGTCTATGTGTCTTTAGCTCTGAAGTGAGTCTCTTGTAATAGATGGGTTTTTTTTTCCATTCAGCCACTCGATGTCTTTTGATTGGAGCATTTAATTGATTGACATTTAAAGTGATTATTGATAGGTATGTGTTTATTGCCATTTTGTTACTTGTTTTCTGGTTGTTTTTGTATTTCTTCTTGTTTTCTTCTTCTTTTAGTTTCTACCCTTGTGGTTGATGATATTTTTTAGTGCTATGCTTGTGTCCCTTTCTCTCTAGTTTTTGTGTATCTATTGTAGGGTTTTGATTTGTGGTTGCCATGGGTTTATATATGTAGACCTTTAACTATATCTACTTCTTTAAAACTGGTAGTCATTTAAGTTCAAACATTCGGAAATACGTAAATTTTTTTACTCCCCTCCTCTATGTTTTGTGTTTTTGATGTCATATTTTACACCTTCATGTTTATCATTTCACTGTCTAATGTAATTATAGTTGGTTTTACAATTCTTTATCTTTTAATCTTAGGACTAGCTTATTTAAGTGGTTGCTTCACAGTCTTTACTATGTATTTGCCTTTACTAGTGGTATTTTTCCTTTCCTACAGATTCTTACTTCTTGTGGCCTTTTCTTCTTCACTTAGAGAAGACCCTTTAACATTTCTTTTAGGGTAGGTTTAGTATTGCTGAATTCTTTTAGTTTTTGCTTGTCTGAAAAATTCTGTATTTCTTCTTTTATTCTAAATGATAATCTTGCTTGGTAGGGTGTCCTAGGTTGCAGGTTTTTCCCTTTCAGGACTTTGAATATATTACGCCACTCTCTTCTGTCCTGCAAAGTTTCTGCAGAGAAATCAGCTGATAGCCTTATGGGGGTTCCCTTGAACTGACTCTTTTTCTCTTGCTGCCTTCAGAATCCTCTCATTATCTTTAATTTTTGCCATTTTATTTATGATATGTCTTGGTGTGGGTGTGTTTGGGTTCATCTTGTTTGGGACCCTCTGTGGTTCCTGTACCTGGATATCTCTTTTCTTCTTTAGGTTTGGTAAGTTTTCAGCCATAATTTCATGAAATACATTTTCAACCCCTTTCTCTCTCTCTTCTCCCTATAATATGAATGTTTTCACACTTGATGTTGTCCTAGAGGTCCCTTAAACTGTTCTCATTTTTTAAATTTGTTTTTCTTTCTGCTGTTCTAATTGGGTGGTTTCCATTATTCTACCTTCCAGATCACATATGCATCACCTGGTCTGCGGTTAATTCCTTCTAGTTTCTTTTCATTTCAGTTATCATATTCTTCTGTACTGATTCTTTTTCATATTTTCTAGTTCTTTGTTAAAATTTTCACTGTGTTAATCAATTCTTTTCCCTAATTCAGTTAGCATTCTTATTACTAACGCCTGAACTCTTTATCTGGTAAATTATTTATTCTGTTTCATTAGTTGTTTTTTCAGGGTTTTTCTCTTATTCTTTCATTTGAAACAAACTGCTCTTTCTTCTCTTTCTGCTTAAATTTCTCCGTTTCTATGAAATTAGCTCAATCAGTTACCTATCCTGGTTTTGAAGGGGTGTCCTTACGTGGGACTGTCCCTGTACAGTCTGTTCGTGCCCAGTGGCTTTGGTGGGAAAGCTGGGTCTGATATGATCATGAGTTATGTCTTTCCCCAGGGTATGCTGGCAGCTATCACCTTGATAAGAGGTGGGCCTGGACATGGAGGGGACAGAGCCAGAGCCAGGTGTGAGCCAGGGATTCTCCACTGCTCAGTGGCCAACACTACCCTATTGAAGGAAGGGTCAGGTCCCAAGTTCCTGAAGCAGAAGTCCTGAGGGTCAAGTCAGAACTGGCTCCCTTCCCTCTAATTGTGTTCTCCCTCCTCCCAGCACTGTCACCCTTGCCCAAAAAGGCAGCAGTACTGGAACAAGAGGGGCTAGAACAGGCTTTTGGCATGGGTTGGGGTGCAGGCTGTGGTGGTCCTGGCAGCAGTCTGCATTCCAGACTGCTCCCAATCCGCTGACTCTGCTGGTGCCAGCAATGGCTGCCCTTGCCCTGTTTAGATGCTGTGTCAGGTCTGAGCTGGCTCTGTTCCCCACAACTGTGCACTCCCCTCGGCTGCAGTAGCCCTTGCCTGGAATGGAGCTGCACCACAGAGTAGGTGGGGCTGGAGTGCCCAGTGTGGGTTGGGGTGTGGGCTGTGGCAGTCCCAGCACCAGTGAGAGTTCTGGACCACTCCCAATCCACTGCCTCCAATAGTGCCAGAAATGGCCACCCTTGCCCTATTCAGATGCTTTTCTGTGTTTGAGCTGGCTCCATCCCCCAGAACTGTGCACTCCCCTTGGCCATGGCAGCCTATGCGCCAGTGTGAAGCTGTACTGCAGAGCAAGTGGGACTGGAGTTGGTGTTTGTCTCGGGCCGGGGTGTACACCGGGGTGGTGGCAGGAAACTGGCCAGAGTCCCAGGCAGTTTCTATCTGCTTCCTCTGCCTTGTTTCGGTGGTGTGTGTGATCTTCACAAGTGGAGTCTAGGTTTCTTACAGCCCTGCTGTCAGTCCTTCTGGTTTTCAAACCTGCTAAGGCAACTTGTCCTCTCAGTGTCAGACCCCCAGGCTGGGGATACCTGAAATGTGGATTGAACCTCTCACTCCCCAGGGAGTGAGCCTGTGTAATCCCTCTGAGCCTGTGTAATCCCTTCCTCTTCCCTGTTCCCTCCCGACCTGATCATTTCTCTTCCCTTCCTACCCAATTCCATCTGGATCTTGGATCTTTCTGACAACCTTGGTTGTATAAGAGTCTTTCTGCCAGACGACTTCCAGTTTGTTTTCAGTGAGAATTGCTCCACGTGTAGATATATTTTTGATGTGTTCGTGGCGGGAGGTGAGCTCTGCCTGCATCCTCTTACTCCACCATTATGATCTCCCTCTGGACCCTTTTAATCTAGACACTCCTGTCATTAACTTCCTAGGGAATTTTCTTGTATTAATTTTTTGCTAATTTCCCCCAAACCATTTTCTCTATGTCTTTTTCCAGAATTAATATTTGACTTCTTGAATTAATCTTCTGATTTTATCTTTTTCTCTATTATTATTCACCTCTGTCTTTTAAAAATCTATTTTCTAAAATCTTTTGCCTATAATGTCTAACCCTTTCACATGTAATTTATTTCAGCTATCAAATTAGTGGTAAAACTAGTGAAATCTGAAGAAGGTATATAGTTAAGAGAATTGTATTATTGTTCATTTCCTGTACCAGTGCCCTCCAGTCAAAGAACAATAGAGTGAAGGATATATAGAAACTATTATTTCTATGACTTTTCTGTAAATCTGAAATCATTTCAAAATACAAAGCTGAAAAAAATTAAAAGGACTAAGATGTTTGAGAAAAAGTAAAGTGTTTTCTGGGATGACTATGCATGGACCACTTCTCATAAATTTTCTCTTATCTCTGAGAGGATATTAATTATAGTTTCTTTGATTTTTTTCTGCTCCCTGAATTATATGTTTCTTCTGAATTTCTTTTTTTATCTGTTTGTTTTGGTCTCTCATTCTGAAGGCTTTCTTCTAATGTGACTGCACATCCATATTTAATAGGGCAGACTGAAATCCTAATGGGAAGTCCTTTGTGAATGATGGGTTTATCAATGAGCTTCACTGTAGGTATTTCAGAGGGCCAGCCAACTTTTTCTCAGTGGTATCAAGCATGCAGTAAAGACAAATTTAATTCTTTCCATCATATTAATAGTTTCATACAGTATTTTCTTATACTGGCTAACAACCATTTTATCTTTCCTGTTTTTTAGTTTGTAATTTCCAGGAACATGGGATATATTTTTTTAAATTTATTTAATTTCCTCTTATATATGTTCTTATACTTATATATATATATATATATATATATATATATATATATACTATTTATCCTTATCTTCAATGTAGTGCCATATGCGAAAAATTTTGCGTGGGACCCATGCAGTGTGTACTTTTCTGTTTATTCATCACTGAATGGAGATCTATCCATGACAATTCTAAAAATTGGTTTCATGAGTCCTTGACTCCCCTTACTGTTCTCTGTCCCCTCTGAGGCTATCTATAGTTAGACCTATGCACAGGCCATGAAAATTTTTACCCTCTTGTATGCTCAGAGCTGCAAAGCACAGGTTTTTCCTATTCCTGCCCTCCAGAATGCAATACTTTACAATTGTCCTCCTCTAACCCTGAGGACCTGCTGGATATGAAGGAATTTTAATCTCTAATTGCTTTATAGGAAGCGTTAATGATACTGAAATGAGGAAATGGTTAGGAAGAAGACAGTAGTAGAATTTTTCTGTAAGGTAAGATAGTTGCTAATGTTTAGGTGAACGCACATTATGCGTCTCTGAGCTAAAAAAACAGACAGTGGTAGTAGGTCAAATCCCTTTCCAATTTACTTTTGAATCATTCTGTCTTTCCAACAAGTAAGGTCTAACAGGCCAATAGTTGTGTTTTTCATTCAAGCCCAATCAGTGCCTTAATTAGAAGAAATTCCTCATAGCCTGGCAAGTGGTTAAATATTATCCTTAATATCAAATGTTTTCACGGATAGCTAGTAATACATTGGAGTTAAATAAAAAGAACATTTAACTTAAAGGTGAACTTCAAATTATAATTTACTCACTTTCCAGTATCTCAATTAATCCTCATAATAATAAACTTATTAGACACTTAAATTAATGCAAAAATGGAAAAACACTGTAAGGAAACATAAATACTTTACAATTCTCCACTTACACCCTTATTACCTAGGGATCTGATATTCATCTTAAAAGCTTCAAATGCCCAAATAGACAAAGATTTTCCTTTTGTTCCTATAGTCTAGTTCAATGGGATAATTTTGACATTACGTGATTTTGCTTTATTGACTTTAAAATTAATTCTGTATGTGACTCTGCTGAATTAGGGAATGATACCCTAATTAATACCATATTAACCTAATAAATAGTTTCTATATCGGTCTGCTTTACAATGTATTATTTGATTTGACAGAATACAGTAGCCTGTGGCTTACCGTCAGTGAGTAGCTTCTGGCAAACAGTCATTTATAGCAGTTAGACTTGTGCTCTGAACTCTGGATAAGGTCTCTATTTAATTGATTAGATTTGTTGCTTTAAGATAGTTTTGACGTCTGAAATCACTACTTCTGGATATATACATTTAACATCCTTAAAATTATAATAATTAGAGTTTTAAAAATGACTTACACTTTTTATAAAAACAACAGGCTCAAATTCTTCCAAGGAGTATTTCTACTTTTCTATAATTTTAAGTCACCAAGGTTTTTGGTACACCAGGGAAAATTTGCATAGGAAGAAAAAAAGGTTAATGTTTCAAATGTCAATATTTTAATATTAGTCTACTTTAATAAGTTTTAGGAAACAATCATCTCCTATTGATTTAGTAACATTTGTGGATTAATATTTCTATATTATAATACAAATGCAGTATAAACAAAAGTAGATAATTTTCCACACAGAAAAATTTGTATAGTGAAGTATGTCTACAAGATTGTATAGTTTTAGAAAACTATAGAATTGGTTTTGGAGTTTCTGTTGCTGAGTGGGGCACCATTTTCTATCGAGTGCCATCAAATCACCTAAAGAAAAATATCTGAGTATAAAATACATGGAACATTCAACCTTGAAAGATAAAATAGGAAATATAAAACTCTATACAAAAGCCCTGTGTTCCAGTTTTGATTTTGAAGGTTTATTTAACTGAATTTTCTTTTTTTCCCCTCATCTCTAACAAAAGGGGAATTGTGGGGTTTATTTCTGCCCCTCAACTCAAGCTTCCTACAATCCTGCATATCTAAATTAAAAATAAAACATGGCAGGGACTTCCCTGGTGGTCCAGTGGTTAAGATTCTGTGCTTCCAATGCAGGGGGCATGGGTTCGATCCCTGGTCCAGGAACTAAGTTCCCACATGCCGCACAGTGCAGCCAAAAAATATAAATAAATGAATAAAAATAAAACATGCCAAACTTCATCGATTCTGAGATGTACATCTTTTCATATTTCAAAAACTCTGAATCAGTATACATTTACAATTGATGGCAACGTTTTTTTCTTTCATAGTGGTACATAAAATAATGGTGTGTTGTATAATCCATGCTAGCTCAGATTCGATGAAATCTAATTACAGTTGTGTGAGACATGGGCTTTGGAGTAAGCTAGTTAACCACAGTTCATAGCTCTTAAACTCTTCCCTAGTCCTGAAATCTTAACTCTGTCAGGACCAAAATCTTCCCTAGGATGTATCCCATGTGAAAACCAGAATTATTATAAGCCTTAACAAGACAGATTAAATACAAATAGAAACAAGTCAGTGGTTTTGTTAGCCTTTAGCCTGTGGCACAGCAGAGCAAAGATCTGTATCAGGATAGAAAGGGTAAAGTTCCTCTTAGCAGCATTTCTCCAGACATGCAAGAGGCAGACTTCTGATTCCAGTTTTATGCTTATATGCACAAAGAAAGGTGTCTATTCATACCTCTGTTATGATTTATATTCAACATATGTATAATTTTTATATGATAAAGAATAAGATACCAGTTTCTCTGTACAATTTCTGAATTTCCTACTCACAGATTTAAGAAAATGTAGAAAAGTGTATACTCTTAAACTAGAAGAATTAAACTTTAAATCAAGGATGTTTAACATTAATATTCTTTGGAAATTTCTCCTATCCAACTACCACTCTATCCTCTATTGGAATTATTTAGGAGGTACAACTTCAATCATTTGTGTTTATATATATATAATGTGTGTGTGTATAATATATATATAATCTGCAATTGATTATCTAATATGGCATGGCTATTTCAGCTATTTTTAGAGAAGTGTATCTGGAGAAAGTATTAACATTAGGAGAAGTTTGTTTTAGAAGATTTTGATACTATAATGAGCTCTCTCTAAGTAACATTTACTAACACTTTAAGGCTTTGGTATTAGGTCAAAATTATGATTTTAGTCCATGTTTGCAGTACAGTGGCAAGAGCAGTGAAGAAATGCAGTGAAGGGGTGAGGAGTTCTGAAAGACTGTGGAGGCTCCTTAAAGTAGACTGTCCTGGTATTGAGTTCCAACACATGGTCTGGGTCAGAAGCAAAAATATGAGTGTGAAATAGCTAACCTCCATCATTTAATTGTAAAGAGTACACTGCAAGCAAGATTCATAGTACCATCATAATAGTTAATCAGTTTGGGTTCTTTACTAGAGATGTAGTCACATTTCCCTAATATATTTATATATTGAATACACACATGGATCTAACTAGATTACCACTCCTTGCCTGGATCTGATTTAAGGTGCATGAGCACAAAATTCCCAAACTGGAAGAGTAGATCATTAACTGTTTTCATCTCCCCATAAATGTTACATGCCATTAACATAATAAAAATCTTAGTATATGAAGTATCTAGGGAAATTCATAGAGACAGACAGTAGATTAGAAGTTACCAGGGACTGCAGAGAGAAGAATATAAAGTTATTGCTTAATGGGTACAGAGTTTCTATTTGGGGTGATGAAAAAGTTTGGAACTAGATAGTGGTGATAGTTGCACAGCAATGTGGATGTAATTAATACCACTTAGCTGTACACTTAAAAATGGAAGATTTTAAGTCATATATATTTTACTACAGTAAATACAAAGTTTTAACCATGTGTGGTTTATAACTTGTTCAAAACTAATAGAAATTATAGCTAGTTTAGAACTGTATTTCCTTCACATGAAATAATTAACTAATTCTGTACTTCTGATCGCAAATGTGATATAAATATCCAAAGTTGTTTCTTTTCAGAAGAGAAATTTGGAAAACTTGAAATATGACTGAAGAATAACAGAAAAAAATCAAAACAAACTTCTTACTTTAATTGGTTCAGGCTGCATCACAGGTGCAGGCACAGCAATGGCACTTGGAGCATAAACCTGGTGATATGCTGCTTGAACTCCATGATCAGAATAATGCTATAACAAAACAAAGGAAAAAAATATTGTTTTCCATTAATTAATTAAAAATATTTATTCAGCATTACAATTTACTAGGCATTTTGCTACACAATGGAGAAACACAGATGAGAAACAGATTCTCTATCTTTAATTCACTTATAGACTTATCTGAGACAGACTAGTCAAAATTACCCTAAGTCCTATGACACATGTATAGGGATGCATGGGAGAAAAGAAAAGAATTACTTGATGTAGCTTTAGAAAGTTGGGGAGGTGGTCAGGGGAAGTTTTCTAGTGGAGTTTATGCTTGAATTTGAAGAATTAAGGAGAGAAGGTGGGAACAGTATGTGAAAAGGCAGAGAGGCAACTAAGAACACACCTCATTTGGGAGATCTGTATAGGTTGTTTGCTACAGCTGGAAGGAAGATTATTCACCGAACGACAGCTGAAAGATGAGGTAGTAGAGTAACAGGCAGGGAACAGATCATGTAAAAGCAGATTTATGGCTTTTCCAGCAGATGGTGGCACCATTAAGTGAAATATGGAATATAAGAAAAGCAAGTTTGATGTTTATGTTATTGTGAGGGGGGTAGAGAGAAGAAGTTAGTTTTGTAACACATAAAATTTGAGATATTTGTAGGACTTCTAGTAGAGGTATACAGTTAATCAAAAGCTATTGTAGATGTGGCTCTAAAGCAGCACTAATAAATAATGTGAACTACATGTTAATTAAAATCAAGACAGTCAAAAGGTACAAACTTCCAGTTATAGGTAAATAAGTACTAGGGCTGTAATGTACAACATGATAAATGTAATTAACACTGCTGTACGTTATATAGGAAAGTTGTTGAGAGTAAATCCTAAGAGTTCTCATCACACACAAATTTTTTCCTATTTCTTTAATTTTCTATCTATATGAGATGATGGATGTTCACCAAACTTGTTGTGATAATCATTTCATGATGTATGTGAATCAAATCATTATGCTGTACATCTTAAACTTACACAGTGCTGTATGTCAATTATATCTCAATAAAACTGAAAGAAAAATTTCCAGTAGCCATGTCAGAAAAGTAAAAAGAAACAAGTAAAATTAATTTCCAGTAATATATTTTATTTAAACTAATATATTAAAAATATACTAAAGTGTATTCAATATAAAATTAGTGATAAATTTTACATTCATTTTTCATACTATGTCATTAAAACTTGGTGTGTATTTTGCACTTACAACACATCTCAATTCAGACCAGCCACACATTTCAAGTGCTCAGTAGCCTCATGTGGTAATGGCTATTGTTGTACTGGATAGTGCAGGTCTAAAATTCAGAAGTGAGGCTGGGGCTAGAGAGATGAGTATGGATGATAACATCAGAGTGAGTATGTAGGGTGAAACAATGGAGAATCAAATATGAAATCATGGGGAGCAAAAGATCAGCTTACAAAGGAAAATGAAAGGAGGTAAAAGGATTGCCAGAAGACAGCAGTATCATGGAAACCAAAGGTAGGAAGAGTTTTAAGGAGTATGTCCAATGTCTCTGACAGGTCAAGAAAGACTGAAAAGAAAGGAAAGTATTTGGCAATTAGGGAATCACTGAGGAACTTTATCAAAGGCAGCTTCAGTGGAAAGGTAATGAAGTAGACTTCAGCAGGTGAGGGGAGAATCAGTAGTGAGGCAGTGGAAATACTAAATGTAGACTAACTTTTCAAGCTTGGCTTTGAAATGTAGAAGAGAATTAAGGCATTGGTGGGGGTGTGTCAAAGGATAGTAATTATCTCCTACCAGGTGCTAGGCACTAGGCACTATACAAAGAACTTTCTGTATACAACAACTCTAATCTTTGCATCAATCTTGCAAAACAGATTTTCTGGATGTCTTTATGTTATCAATGTGGATATTACAAAACCAACCCTGTGAAGAGTTAAGTGATTACTCAAAGAAACACACTAGTAAGTGGTGAAGCTATGAACCAGTGGTGAGAAAATGTCTTAAAATACATGAGAAAAGAAGGATAACAGTTGAATGAGGTCCCTGAGGAAGAGGGAAGTTATAGTATCCAGAGCAAAGAGGCAGAAATAACCTTGGATGAGAAAGGTTACTAAAAAAATATAAGAAGCTAAGGATGAGTTGTGAGTCAGGTAAGTTTGTATGTTGGGGACTGGAAGCTGAGTTGGTTCCCACAAAGTAGTTTCTATTTACTTTGCAAAGTAGAAGGCACTATATTCTAAGAGTGAAGGGGGAAACAGCTATTGAAATCAGTGAGAAATAATGTTAATTCATTTTTATATTTTAGGGAATCTAACTATCAAACTCATAAGAACAAGCCCTGTGTTTTTTAATTTTAGGGAAAAAACACTTAAAATATAAACCACCCCACCCTATTTATTAATTTATATATTAGAATTATATCTTCTACCAGAAACAATATTAAAATAAAAATATGCTTATATCATTTTGTATGGAAATATCATAAAATTAATGGTATAAGTTATAAGCTAAATAGAAGCAATATTTCCAGAAAAGTCTTATTAGATTCCACTAATTAGTGAAATATAACCTGATAAGTTACCTGATGTCAGGAATTAAGAATATGGTTCAGTGCCAAAAGTAGATTATGGCTAAAAACCTAATGTAAAAGCATTCTTATCTCACTGTCCCCCTCTTTGAAAACCAGAAAACAACAAAAAGAACGAAAGATAGATTTTTAAAATGCCATCATCAAGTAAACGAGGAAGTGCCCACGATCCTGAATTACAATGTAGAATATCTGCCAAATGCTATGCAATTTGGACCAATATAAGCGAGAATTCTGAAGCCTGAGGAAGGTTATAATTTCCCTGAAGGTAAATGTTCTGAAAGGCCTATTCAAAGATTCTTTAGTCTCAAGTGTAGGGGTGTGTCAGGCTAATGCAGAAGGAGGAAAGATCTTCACAGAGATCCAATTTTACTTAATAGCAGGGGAGGCAGAATTGAAGGAGAAATCAGGTTTTCACTATTTTGTGGTCTACTACCTTGCATTATAGCTGAGGAACATTGCTGGAGGTGAAGCAGGGTGCCAAGTGGAAAGTGAAGTAACAATTACTACACCCCCATACAGAAAATCTATGAAAAAAGAGACTTTGCCAGGAGCCAAATGATCTCCAGAATGCTAAAAACTAAGGGCATCTCAAGCAGGAGACATAACAGACTTGGTGGCAGGCTGTTTAAGACAACAGCATGCTTCTCCTACCCTGTATTTCAAAAAATAGCTGGTATCACTTAAAGACATGTAAAGATATGAAGGAAATGGAAGCAACCTAAGACTCTTCTCATCCTCTCCAACTCCATCAAGGGAAAAGCAAAAAGGGGGAAAAAAAGAAAAAGATGAGAAATCACCCCAGAAAATAGTAGAAAAGTTCAGATAAATATAATTCTTTTGATCTTAAAGAAATTATAATAACATGATCTCTAAAAAGAGCTCCAAAAAGATTTTAAGCCAACAGACAACATTTACAGGCAATGATGTAAGCAAAGCGGCAGAGTTTGGGATAAAAAAGATAAAAATAAAATAGAGATGAAATCTTCATTAGTCATAATAAAAAGTTGACTAAACACAATGAAAAATATAGTCATAATTGTCTTGAAAAAGCATATAAAACAACATTAAAAACTACTATGACAAATTACCTCAGAGATGACAGATATGAAAGACAAGAGATCTAACATAGGCATAAATGGTGTTCCTGAAGAAGAAGAAACACACCTGGAATAAAAAAAATTTTTTTTCAAAGTTCTAACAGGAAAAAAGAAACTGAAATAAAAACTAGCCTGAGAATCAAAGGAGCAAACTGTGTCCCAGGAAAAATATTATAAAGACTGATAAATTCCAAGACATATCCTGGTGAAGTGATTTCAAGTTAAGACAGACTTTTCAGGCACGCAGGAAGAAAAAGCAAATTACGTATAAGGGGGAAAGTCAGGCTGGTTTCAAACTCCTTTACAGCTATACTGAACACCAGAAAAGAGTAGACTAGAAGTTCTAAGAGAAAAAAGTGTTGTTATGGGTTGAATTGTGTTCTCTTAAAACTTGTGTGTTGAAGTCCTAACCCCCAGCATGTCAGAGTATGACCTTATTTGGAGAAAGGGTCTTTACAGAGGTGAGCAAATTAAAGTATGGTCATTAGGGTGGAAACTAATCCAGTATGACTGGTATCCTTATAAAAATGGGAAACTTGGACATAGAAACAGGAAAGATAATCTGAAGACACAGGGAGACAGTGGTCATCTACAAGCCAAGAAAAAAGGCCTGGAATAGGTACTTCTCTCACAGTCCTCAGATGGAACCAATTCTTTCAACATCTTGATTTTGGACTTCTAGGCTCCAGAACTGTGAGACAATACATTTCTATTTTTTAAGCCATCCAGTTCATGTACTTTGTTCCAGCAGCCTTAGCAAACTTATATAAGTATGATGCAGCTATTTTATAGCTAGTCTTAATTTCTTTCAGACTTATAGACAACAAACATGTTGAACAAACAAGGATGTACAAACTCAGAGAGTATATAGCACATATAAGCCTTCTTTAACAAAGACTGCTTGCAGATTCAGTCAACCAAGTGATAAATGGAGGGTGAGATGAAGAATGGAGAAATCATAGTAAAAGTATTGATAGTAAACATTAAGATCCAAAATTGTGGAAATTATTGTTCCAGAAAAATTATGTTATAAACCTTAGCAATAATAATAATAATTAAAAAAATACACTCAAATTGGGAGGTGGGTATTAATAGATACCCAATAGGTACCCAATCTTTCACAACATATTTAAAACATACCATGTACAGTTTCTGGCATATAGATGATGAGGTTATTAGTAATGGTTTGCAAATATAATTTAAACACATGAAAGATAATATTTACAGTTTACAGTTATAAAATAAATTTGATTTACATTTTTGAAGGAAGAATTTTTTAAAGATTATTTTCTTCTTTGACTTAATTTTTATACACTTTTAATTGACAGAATGTTAGTAACAATACAGATTGACAGGCAAACCAGAAGGAGAAGCATTTATCTTATTCTTTCAAGGGGACTGAGTCAGGGAATAGCCTAGTAGAGTGAACAGATTTGAGAAATGGTTCAGAATTAGTTAGTGAAGAAGTCTAAGATGAAGCATTCTTAGATATAAAAAAGGGGAAGAGATGTGAATAAATCAAAGAAAACATAAGATGTTCAACTTCAATGAGGGTCTTGAATAAATATTTTTAGAAAAGAAAAAGAAATAAGTGTTAAGAGGAAGTGGTTATAGATAACTTACTTTGAGACTAACACATACCTCTGGAACTGAAGCTTCCATCAGAGACAGCGGAGGAGGAACACATCCACCATCCTGTGCAATTTCCACTGGTTGATAAATAACCTCAGAAGGTTGCAGGTATAAGAATGGAGCAGAAGAGGCAGGAGACTAAAACACAAAACCATACTTCTAATTAAAATCGGATTAGTTATTTCAATTAAACCAAATGACTTACCCAACACACGAGAGAAATATTGGTTTCACATTTTCCTAAAGTTGTTTTTCAGGGACAGCACAGAAGTATCTTAGCAACAAACTAGGAACTCTGGGTTGTTATAAATTCCAATTGTGTAGATGTTATTAATAACTTTATCACTTATAAGTACTAAAAATTTCTTAACACTTTAGAACCTCATATGTAAATTAAGATAATCATTAAGATCACAATTAAAGGTTGTAATAATATAACCTATAGTATTTAAATTGTCATAAACGTCTATTCTCAGCTTTCCGACTTCCCATGGAAGTGGGACGTATCATTAAACAATCTTTTTGGTGGTACACTATTTGTTATCAAAAGTTGGGAGATGGAATACTTATTTAGGAGCATAAATAAAACAAGCAAAATCTGAAGTAAAGCTAGAAAAATGCTAAATTTTCTAATAATACTAATAGTAAAAAGAAGTAAATTTTCATTTCAGTTTACATAGTGCTCACTTATTTATAAAATGCTTTCACTTACATGATCTCATTTGACCATCACAAAAATCATGTGAGAAAACTTTCAACGGTATAGTATCATTACTTCCACTTTGCAAATGAGGAAGCTGAGAAATATAGTGATTAAATGAATTGCCAAAGGTATCACAGTTAATAAATACAAGAGGAAGGTCTCAAATCTAGTTCTCCTGACTTAAATATTCAGGCAGTCTTCACAAAAACAATGAAAAAAATTAATATTTACCTGAGGAACACCCCACTGCCACTGACCTGGTAGACACTGTGCAGGGGCCTAAAATGAAAAAAAAAACCCACCCAGATTATAAACAAGGGTTAAAACTGAATATCTACATGCAAAAGTATGAAGCTGGACCCCTACACCTCAAACCATATACAAAAATTAACTCAAAATGGATCAAAGATCTAAATGTAAGAGCTAAAACTATAAAACTCTTATAAGAAAACATAGGTGCAAATCTTTGTGACTCTGAACCAGGTAATTAAAAAAATTATGACCTCAAAAGCACAAGCAACAAAGCAACAAAAGAAAAAAAGGATAAACTGGATTTCATCAACCTGAAAAACTTTTGTGCTGCAGAAGACACCATCAAGGAAGTGAAAGTAAACCCACAATATTGGAGAAAATATTTACAAATTATAAGCAACTTATAAGATTATAAGAATCTTATAAGAAACTTGTATCTAGAATATACAAAGAACCCTTATAACTCAATAGTAAAAGGCAAGTAACCCAATATAAAAACTGGTAAAGGATATGAATAGACATTTTCTCAAAGAAGATATACAAAAATGGCCAATAGCATATAAAAGATATTCAACATCATTAGCCTTGGGCTATGGAAATCAAAACTACACTGTGATATCACTTCACATACACAAGAAGGGCTATAATCAAAAAGGTAGATAATAAGTGTTGGCAAGGATGTGGAGAAATTAGAACCCTCATAAACTGCTGGTGAGAGTGTAAAATGGTGCAGCCTTTGGAAAGTATGACACTTCCTTAAAAGGTTAATAAACACAGAGATACCATATGACTCAGCAATTCTACTCCTAGGTATAAGACCTTAGAGAAATGAAAACGTATGTCCACACAAAAATCTGTACACGAATGTTCATAGCAGCATTATTTGTAAAAGCTGAAAAGTGGAAACAACCCAAATGTCCATCAATGTAAGAAAAGATAAACAAAATGTGGTATATATCCAAATAATGTGCAGAACAGGCAAATCTATAAAGACAGAAAGTATATTACTGGTTGCCTAGGACTGGGAGGAGGGGGTAAGGCGAATGCCTACAAATGGGTAAGCTTTTTTTTTTTGGTGGTATGGTTGCATAACTCTGTGAATTTAGTAAAAACCACTGTGTTGTACACTTTGAAAAGGTGAATTGTATGGTATGTGAATTGTATTTAAATAAAGCTGTTATTTAAAAAAAAGGAGGGTCAAATTACTTAAGGTACTTATTGTAAGATGACAATATAGAACATAGACTTTTTATTTCTTAAATTAGTTGTATTATTCCTTAATAATAAATGTTTTACTTTTAACTTATTCTCCACCTTTAAAAAGGCTTTTTTTAATTATTAAAGTAAAAAAACAGAAAAAAAGAAGATCCCATGAATCTACCATCTAAACTGTTAATTTCGTGCTGACCACATCACCTTCTAATGGATTACATCACTGTGTTATAATGATGACCAAGATAACGTGAGGTCTATGTTCTGTATACCATATTAAAAAAGGCAGGATAATGTATAATCTCTTAAGAAAATATTTTAATAAAAAATCTGAAATAAAATGATATATATGTAGATTTGTTAGATAAATAAAATCACTATCTACTTATGAAGTAAGAAATACAAAGGAGATAAATACTGATTGAACCAGGCATTATCCGATTTGACTAACAAAAATTTTTTTTTTGCTTGCTAAAGGATGCTGCTTATTTATTATTTTTTTGTAAATTTTAAAATTTTTTATTGGGGTATAGTTGTTTTACAATGTTGTATTAGTTTCTCCTGTACAGTGAAGTGAAGCAGAGTTGCCTGTGCTATACAGCAGGTTCTCACTATTTATCTATTTTATATTGACTAACAAAAATTGATAAAACTATCAATCCCAGAATTTGTAAAAAGAAAGAGCAAGGGAAGACATTATCAAAGTGGCAATTTTTAGGGCAGAATGATGATGAATAAATATATTACTGTAAAGAAATATGTGAAGTGAAATTATTTCTTACATTGCAAAATACTGTTACAAATTGGTACAAAAATCTTTCCCGAGTATATCTAGGTAATATACTTCCAATTTTATAATTTGTGTCAAGTGGAAAACCAGAGCCAAAGTATAAAATTAAATTGTATTAGAGTTCTATTCAGAATACATCTATGTCATGTATGTATATATGTAATGAATTAATGAAGGAGGAGCTGGACTCCACAAGGTGCAAGCAGAGAGAAAGCAACTTTAGTCTTTCTCATCCCTGGCACTTTAAAAGCATTGTGTTGAAGCTAGTGGTTACCAGTGGTGAGAGGGACAGGGGGAGGAGCAAAATAAAGGTAGGGGGTTAAAAGGTACAAACTACTATGTATAAAATAAATAAGCTACAAGGATATATTGTACAGTACAGGGAATATAGCCAATATTTTATAATAACTATAAATGGAGTATAATCTATAAAAATGTTGAATCACTATGTTGTACACCTGAAGCTAATATAATATTGTAAATCAACTATACTTCAACAAAAAAAATAAACTTTTCAAAGGGTAAAACAAACAAACAAATAAAAACCACTGTGTTGAGCTGTTTCTCCTTGCCCCTGGATAAAAATTAGATCACTTTTTGGCGTGTGGCAGATTCCGAATGCTGACACTCTGGTTAGGTACTTTACTCTGTTCTTTGGTGATCTCCCTGCTGAGAACTTCTGACTACAATTCTAGACCTTGATTCTAGGAGTCTACTTCACACAGATTTTTTTCTCTCCTGGGGTCACCTTAAAGTTTTTTGGAAAGAGTCTCTTCTGTGAGGTTTGTATCTTGCTCTTGGGAAACATAAACCTTTACTTGCTGTGAGACGTGCAGCACATTCCTACTGTAGCATTCTCTTCTGGCTCTGCCTCCATAGACCACTCCAGCTTCTTCTTCAGGCTTTTTTTAAGGAGAGGTCACGCCCAAGTGACACTATCTCACAAATTTCAGGGGACAAATATTAAACTCTCTTAGTCATTCTCTGAAGTCATCTTCACTTGGTTGAGGAGAATGGGAAATGCTATAGCACTCTAACAACTCTCTTGTTAAAAAAGCCTCATTACCAGTCTCCCTTTTTAACCTCATCCTTTCACATGCTCAAGGTGGGCAATAAGCTAAGGGTCCCAAAACTGGTTTCACAACTTTTGGCTTGTCATGTTAAATGGCCTGGTACCTAATGTTGTCTTTGGGGTCTCTCAAAATTTTGAATTAGGAATAGCCACACTACATATATACTTTATTTATTTTTAATTTTGGCTGCGTTGGGCCTTTGTTGCTGCACCCGGGTTTTCTCTAGTTGCGGCAAGCAGGGTCTACTCTTCATTGCAGTGCGCGGGCTTCTCATTGCGGTGACTTTTCTTGTTGCGGAGCGTAGGCTCTAGATGCGCAAGCTCAGTAGTTGTGGCACTTGGGCTTAGTTGCTCTGTGGCATGTGGGATCTTCCCAGATCAGGGATCAAACCCGTATCCCCTGCATTGGCAGGTGGATTCTTAACCACTGCACCACCAGGGAAGTCCCTACATATATACTTTATTTATTTATTTTTTTAAAAAAATAGATTTATTAGTTAACTTATAAAGAGATTAAAGAGCTTGAAACAAGTATTAAAAAGAAATTTGTGCCTTTATTAGAATGGTGTTAGGCTTTAAATATACCAATTTGGGTAATCAAATTATTCATTTTTTAATAAGAAATGACACTGCAGAACTGCAATACTGGTCCAACAGTCTTGTCTTTACTTTTCCTTTAAAGCGAGAAACAGAATGCGAGTAATCAGAAAGCACTAGCAGGCATCAGTTAATCCAAGATACTAGCTTCTTAGTTCCAAAAGCACTTGCAAAGAAAACCATTGGGGGGCATAGGGTATGGAAGCACTTCCTAATAACTGGAATCCCATGAGTGTGTGTGTATGCCAAGTCTCACAGGCTATGTTTTGTATTTATCCTTTACTTGGTCACTTTTTTTCCCTCAAATACTAGTTTTTCTTCGACTTTTTTTCCTCAAAGTATAAAAAGTATGAAATATAAACAAGCTCTTGCATTGCACACTTCAGAGTGTACAATTCAAGCATTATAGAGCTATCTACATACCGATAAATCCCATCAAATCTTGGATAATTCAATAATATACAAAATAGCAGGGCACAGAAAGAACTAAAACCCACTTCTTTTTGTTACACGTAAGATTCAAATATTCAATCTAAAGAAAAACACTTAATCATTTTGGCTCTCCTCTACATTCGCATGTTGATATACTTATTAAAATATTCCTGTATAATTACGTTTGGTCTTACTATTTCAAGTCAGGCTTACAACCTCAAAACCAGCCATCCAGACAAAACAGGTAAACAGAAAGATTATTTCTTCCCCACCTCCCTAACCCCAATAACTATGAAGCCAATTTTACGACATGACTCCAAACACTGGATTGTGACGACAAATGCTAGGTCCGATTTCTTCGTAATCCTTTTTGGTGTGGCATACTTGGTAGAACTCAGGCGTGGAAGCCAGCATGGATCCTCCAAACCAAACTGCATATCGCTGCATGTGGTGTGTAATGACTTGTACATCAATAGGTTTTGGCTTCAATCTACCACCACTCAATTCCTCACTTAATTTCAGCCTGGCATCTACGGTTCTTTTCAAATCTCTTTGCAAGTGACGTCCGAAGTCCCTGAACATGGTTGAACCTCCAGAGAGGACAATATTCTTGTAGAGAGGACGTCTGACGTCAATAGGACAATTCTGAATTACTTCATCTACAACTTCTGAGATAGGCTGAGTAAAGTCTGGATTAGCAAACTCTGGATGAAAAAATATTTCAGGTCCCAAGAATCTCTCATATCCAACATCAATGGAAAATTCTTTCTTTGAGATAGCATTGATTCCAGTATACTGTTTAATCCACTTCGATCCATCTGTATCATACTTGTTAAATTCTTTTACTAAATCTGGGCAGACATAACTATAGCGCTCCTTTACTGCCTTAGCAGTTTCCAAGGATTGCTCTGGAGGAATTCCTACTTCTCGGTCTCTCAGCAATTGCTGAATAAAATATGTTATATCTCGTCCTGCGATGGGAATGTGCTTAATACAGCTGCCAATCACATACCCTTCAGCCACAGGGATGACATGAGTGACACCATCTCCACTGTCTATTACCGTACCGGTCAATGTCCGTTCTCCTACTTGTCTGGAGGTCCACGATGCAGCTAAGGCAAGAACAGCCTGTACAGCAATGTACAAGCCTGGAACATTGAAGGACTCAAACATTATTTCAGCAGTATATTCCCTGTTTTCTGGAGTATTCAGTGGAGGTTCAGTCAAAAGAAAATAATGGTCTTCAGGTTCTGCCCTTAAATATTTAAAGATCACTTGCTCCATAAACCTTTCCATCAAGTCCCAATCTTCAACTATACCATGGCAGATTGGCCACTTTGTTGCATATGTAGGTTTTTCTATTGCTTCATCACCAATGAAGAAGTCTAGGTCATCAACACCTTTCATCACCCTCCTTTGAGCTTGATCACCCACTTTTGCTGACTCCTTAATAGCAATACAGGAAGGGATGATAAACTGTGGTTCTGTATTTCCAGCATATCCTAGTTTTGTATACCCCGTGCCACAGTCCACCACAGTCCACCACACAGGCCGGCAGCCGTCCCGCCATCTTCCTCCTCGCCTGCTGCTGCCGCTGCCGCCGTCTGCTCCGTGCCGATTGGGGCCAGGGATGGGCGGCGAGAGGTAGAGGCTATCTGACCATCCACGGCCAGGCCGCCCTCTCCGTCCGCGGGGGAGCCGGGAAGCCAAAGCAGTAGCAAGAGAGCAGCAGACTCGGTCAGCGGCTACCACTTCCGCAACCCGGGCGGGCAGGCAGTCCCCGCCCTGCCCCGCCGCGGCCTCCTCCCCCTCTCTCTCCCCTCCTCCTCGCTCCTGCCCCCACCCTACAACTTCTTCCCCTCGCGCCGCCTTTCCCCGGGAAGCCAAGATGGCTGCCGGTCCATATATACTTTAAATAAATGCCAGTAAGTTACTTTCATTTTTACTAAGTGAATAAAACACTTTAGATAATTTTATATTTAGCATAGTAACAAATTTTTTTTTAAATTTATTTATTATTTATTTTTAGCTGCATTGGGTCTTTGTTGCTGCGTGCAGCTTTCTCTAGTTGCGTCAAGCGGGGACTACTCTTCGTTATGCAGCTCGGGCTCTAGGTGAGTGGGCTTCAGTACTTGTGGCTCATGGCCTCTAGAGTGCAGGCTCAGTAATTGTGGCACATGGGCTTAGTTGCTCCGCGGCACGTGGGATCTTCCCGGACCAGGGCTCGAACCCGTGTCCCCTGCATTGGCAGGTGGATTCTTAACCACTGCGCCACTAGGGAAGCCCTAGCACAGTCACAGAATTTAAAAATAAGTGACCTCCCCAAAACCTAGTCTAACACTAAAAATAATTCCAGTAACCGTAACATTTCATGTGGGTCTATTTTAAAAGTTCAAAATGAAAAATACCCCCCAGAAATAAAGTCTCTTCCACTATTTCAAAGGTATAAAAGAATGAGATTTTATTTGTGAATGCTACAGACAAGAAGTTGGCAAACGTTTTCTGTAAAGGGCCAGAGGGTAAATATTTTAAGCTTTGCAGGCCGTATATCTCTGTTGCAACTACTCAACTCTGCCACTGCAGCACAAAAGCAGCCACAGACAATATGTAAACAAATATGGCTGTGTTCCAATTACACTTTATCTACAAAACACCAAAATGGTCTGGCATTAGAGTTCACTTACCCTCAATCTCCCACAAGAATTAATGAAAAGAGTGTTGGTTAACTAAAAGGGGCTGTCATAATATAAACCATAATATATTATTCTAATATATATTTATTAAATATAATAACTAGAAACTGACATAACAGTCACAGTAGCATTAAACAAATATCAGCCTGTTGTCCAACATCTTAATCTTACTTTGGGAAATATTTCTATGCTAACCAGGGGAGCAAAACTGACCTCATTACATTTGATAAAAGGAAGTAAACAGTCCATCTTCTTGTATGACATTGTTTAGATCCCTCATAAAAAAAGAAAAACGCCACTGTTATCAAGGCTTAACTACCTCTTTTTAATTACGAGAGTATTTGCATGAGAAAGCCTAAAATGAAACTTACTCAAAAAAGGACTGAAAGTATCAAAGAAGATTTTCATTGTAATTTAATGTTTACCTGGTAGTGATAAGCAGGTTGCTGATAAACGGGCTGAGCTACCATCACAGTGGAACTAGATATAGAACGTGACTATAAGAGGAAAGAAAAAGAAAAATTATTTTAGGCAAAATTCTTTAAAATAGTTTATAATGAAATTTATCTCGCATTGTCACCTAAACCCAGTCAACTTATGGTTTATGATTGGAAATGTCATTTTTCCACTTCTTATTGATATTATTATAACTCCACTTTAAGTCTATTAAAATTATCACAGTATTTCTACTTCCATGTGGTTTCATTTCCATAGTAATGCTAAAACAACCACCAGAAAAGTTGCTTTTAGTCCAAAGATTATGAAAATATAGTTCTAAGAGAATGTTTAGAGGAAAAATGGCAGCTGGACTTAAGGTGACACTATTTCCATTGTGGAGACCAGCAGTAGATAATGTTTACATAGCATTTAGAACTGAATGAATAATCATATCTGATTTGCCACTAATTTCCCACTACTTATGAATAATCAACATCCTATTCCTTTGTTATACATTTAATTAAAGCAAATACATTATTTATTGAAGAATTTGTTAAATTCTATTTTATCATTTTGATATTTAAATGAGATAGTCATCCAATAAATTTACAGGTGATTTATTACGTCTTAAAAAAGTACATGTAACACTTGATTATTCAAATAGAGTAAGCCCCAAAATAGGTGACTTATTTATCTATTATTATTTAAAAAATTTATTTATTTTTGGCTGCGTTGGGTCTTCGTTGTTGCATGTGGGCTTTCTCTAGTTGTGGTGAGCAGGGGCTACTCTTCACTGTGGTGAGCAGGCTTCTCATTACAGTGGCTTCTCTTTGTTGTGGAGCATGGGCTCTAGGCACGTGGGCTTCAGTAGCTGTGGCACGTGAGTTCAGTAGTTGTGGCTTGCGGGCTCTACAGCGCAGGGTCAGTAGTTGTGGCGCATGGGCTTAGATGTTCCGCGGCATGTGGGATCTTCCCGGACCAGGGCTTGAACCCCTGTCCCCTGCATTGGCAGGCGGATTCTTAACCACTGTGCCACCAGGGAAGTCCCAAAATAGGTTATTTAAAATCAGATCATTAAAAAAACAAGCAAATCGTATTACAAAATAGGTAAAATAGGCTTTAATGATAGCAATTAAAATTCAGTTTCTAACATGGGATCTAATTTGCATTGTTTTGTTTTAATGTTCATCCCTCCCCCCCAAAACTGAAGAAAAGTATCATAGTTTTGCATAATTTTCAGACTATCATGTGCTAATAAAATTGTACCACAGATTAACATTAGAAAATAATAATGTAATTTATTATATTAAGAGATTAAAGGAGGAAAAAATGATAATCTAAGCAGATAACAGAAATTGCATTGTTAAAATTCAATACCCTTTCATAATAAAAACTCTTAGTAAACAGAATAAAAAGTAACTTCCTTAATTGACTTTGGGCAATAATTCTCAACCAGGTGCGACTTTGCCCCCCCTAGGAAACATTTGGTAATATTTTGGTTTTCATAAATGTAGGGAGGCTAGGATACTGCTAAAAATCCTGCAATGTACAGGACAGTCTCCCACAAAAAAGAATCAGTCATCTGGCCCAAAATGTCAATAGTGCTGAGGTGGAGAAACCTTGGTTAAGGTTAAGAGTATCTTAACTTATATATGTAGGTTTTGGAAGATACTCATATAAAGCTTAATGGTGAGTTACTGAACTTATTTCTTTTTTTAAGAACAAGTGTCATATAAATACTGTAGCAGAGACATTGCCAGTCAATAACTTGATGAGAAAAAATGAGAAACAGAAGAGCAGAAAGAAACAGAAGTATACTGAGTCCTAAATGATTGCCTATATGAGAGTTTGGCAGGGTTACTGATAAAGTATCAACATCTACAAATCAAAAGCATTACTACACACCAGTCACAATCTATTAGAAAGTGTGATTAAAAAAATAACACCATTCATAAAAGCAACAAGAACTACAGAGTGCCTAAGAATAAATCAAACAAAAGATATGCCAAACTTTTTTTTACAGAGGAAGAAAACTTTATTGATGGATGGAAACTCTAAATGATGTTTATGAATGGGAAAATTCAGTATTATGCCTAAATGTCCCAAGTTAATCTATATATTTAATGCAATGCTAATAAAAACTAAGGCTTTTCACAGAGCTGAACAAGCTGAATTATGAAATTTATATTTATAAAAGCAAAGACTTAAGGATAGATGAGGGACTCTTAAAGAACAGAGTAAGATTATGGCCCTATCAGATTTTAAGACTTATTATAAAGCAACAGGAATTAAAACAGAATTGGGCAGGGCAAATACACCAATGGAACATAATAGAGAGCCCAGAAAGAGACTCCACACACAGAAACTCAGCGTTTGACAAAGGATTCATTTCAAAACAGTGGAAGAGGATGGATTAGTCAATATGTAAACTGCAGATTTAAGATCTAGATGTGAAAAACAGCAACAGCATAGTATTTAAAAAAAAAAAAACACTAAAAGCTGAAACCATAAAACATTAATACATCTATCAACATTAAAACAAAAAACTTGTGTATGACAAAAAATACCATAAAGTTAATGGACAAGACACAAACTAAAAGATATTTACAATCCATAGAACTCATATAATGAACTCAAGAAAAAGACAAACAATCCCAACAGAAAAAATGGGTAAAAGAAATGAAGAGGCAGCTCACAGAAGAAACTGAAATGGCAAATAAATATATGAAAATATGTTTAATCTTACCACTGACTAGGCAAGTGAAAGGTAAAACAAGATACCATTTCATAATAATATTGGCAAAAATACAAAAATCTAGTAAGTTAAAGGACTGGCAGATTATGGAGAAACTGAAGCTCTCATAAACTGTTATCCAACCTTTATACTGGAACACTTTAGAAAGATATTTGGGAACATTTAGTCAAAGATGTGTATAGTCTATAAATGTGAAATTCTACTTCTACACATATGTCATAGCCTAGACCAATGTTGGAGAACACAAAAATCTTCCAGTGGTGCATGAGCATGAATAGGTTTAAGAGTATTAATTTTCAGATATTTCATATGGTCTCCTTTCTGATTTGATCTGTCTGTGAATGTATCTGTGTACAATGGATTCTTCTTTTCAAAACTCCCCTTTTACAATACTTTTCCCCTTCACTATGAAAGGCACACTCTCACTCATTCTGGATCTTGCTATAATGCTTTGTTCTGGAATGTAAACATTAACAGAGCGTCAAACAAACAGACAATTCAAGAAGGCAATGCCCTTGAAAAACAGGAGAGAGCAAAGCAGAAAGAGTTTGTATAAGAAATATTAAGGGGGAGATGGTACCTTATTTCATATCCAGGGAACAAAATAAATTACAAGATGGTCACAGGGATACATATTAATTCATTTATTTGAACTTAAAAATAGAGTCAGAATTTTCTAATAGAAAGTAAGTTTTATTTGATTGGCTAATTTTATTTGGTTGACTAGTTTTGTTAACTGAATTATAGAGCAGGCATTTTCCATTCTTTTTTTCTTTTTTTTATTGCGAGATATTTGACATATGACATTATGCTAGTTTCAGGTGCATAATATAATGATTTTATATATATATATATATATATATATATAAAAAGAATGAAATGATAACCACAGTGAGTCTAGTTAACATCCATCACTACATGTAGGACATTTTCCAGTCTTAAATGAAATCTATAGCTACAGACTTTTATAAAATATATATCTAAAGCAAACCTACAATATATAATATGTCTAAACTATTTAAAATTATGGTAAATTTCAGATTTCAACTTAAAAATGAGAGTATTCATAATTTTTCAAAAAAATTTTAGATATATAAGCAAAAAACTTTGAAGATCACTGTCCTAGACAAACTCTCACACAATACATACAAAATCTAGATGTTCAATGTAGTCTGCTTAAAAAAATTTTATACTCTATTATTTATTTACTGTTATGCAACTTGCAACTTTTCTAAATAGGGTAATGTATTATAACAAATAATTGTATTTATTGTATTTATATATTCAATATATTATAATCATAAACAATATATTAATTATATTTATAGAATTATATTCATACATATATATGTTTCACTCTCAGACCTACTAAATGTAGATCTGTAGGGGTTGGTTCTGCCCATTTTTTAAAATTTTTGAATTTTATTTTATTTATTTTTTTATACAGCAGGTTCTTATTAGTCATCAATTTTATACACATCAGTGTATACATGTCAATCCCAATCACCCAATTCAGCACACCACCATCCCCACCCCCCCGTGGCTTTCCCCCCTTGGTGTCCATACGTTTGTTCTCTACATCTGTGTCTCTATTTCTGCCCTGCAAACCAGTTCATCTGTACCATTTTTCTAGGTTCCACATACATGCGTTAATATACAATATTTGTTTTTCTCTTTCTGACTTACTTCACTCTGTATGACAGTCTCTAGATCCATCCACGTCTCAACAAATGACTCAATTTCGTTCCTTTTTATGGCTGAGTAATATTCCATTGTATATATGTACCACATCTTCTTTATCCATTCATCTTTTGATGGGCATTTAGGTTGCTTCCATGACCTGGCTATTGTAAATAGTGCTGCAAGGAACATTGGGGTGCATGTGTCTTTTTGAATTATGGTTTTCCCCAGGTATATGCCCAGTAGTGGGATTACTGGATCATATGGTAATTTTATTTTTAGTTTTTTAAGGAACCTCCATACTGTTCTCCATAGTGGCTGTATCAATTTACATTCCCACCAACAGTGCAAGAGGGTACCCTTTTCTCCACACCCTCTCCAGCATTTGTTGTTTGTAGATTTTCTGATGATGCCCATTCTAACTGGTGTGAGGTGATACCTCATTGTAGTTTTGATTTGCACTTCTCTAATAATTAGTGATGTTGAGCAGCTTTTCATCTGCTTCTTGGCCATCTGTATGTCTTTTTTGGAGAAATGTCTATTTAGGTCTTCTGCTCATTTTTGTTCAGAAAAAAAACAAAACTCCACACGTGATTCTCTGAACTTGTGGAATATGACCATAGAACATACCCCAAGAAAGCTCCAAACGGATTAAAGAGTTAAGTATAAAGTGAAATGAAATCATGGAATAACTAGCAGAAAATAAATCTGAGTAGTTATCAGATCTCTAGTGGGGCAAAATTTTAAGTGATGAAGTAAAATGAAAAAAATCAATTGATTCAGTTATAAAACTTTTAAACTCAGAAAGAATGAAAAAGATTAAATACTGTATAAAATTTATATATAAAATGATGAAGTTTTGATTCTACATTAAGTCATGCAAATTGATTAGAATAAAAAATAGGACCTCGATGGTTAAATTTTAAAAAATAAGCAATTTACAAAGAGTACATGCAATTTCAAAACTGCATTGAAAATACTTCATCTTACTAAATTTTTTTATTGAGGTATAGTTGATTTACAATGTTGTGTTAGTTTCAGGTGTACAGCAAAGTGATTCAGTTATGCATATATATATATAACTGTTTTTTCTGAATCTTGTCCCTTATAGGTTATTACAAAATATTGAGTATAGTTTCCTCAATGTAGTCTTGCTTGTAGAAAAAACTTACAATGTCCATCAATAGGGGAATATACACTCATACAATGGAATATTATAAAAAATTTAAATAAATGAACTAGATATGCTAGGATCAACATGGTTTAATCTCAAAAACATAATGATGACTAGGAAAACAGCTTATTTATATAGTGTTTAAAAACTGCCTAAAGCAATACTATGTATCTATTGTTTAAGGATATCTACATTTGTAGTAAAAACATGTAAAATGCACAGAAAAGATACTCTGGTTAACCTCTAAGGAGGAAAAGAGGGTAAGATAATTGGGGCAAGGAGACTTTACTTGAATTTGTTATATTTTATTCCCCCTATTAAAAGAACTTAATATGGTAAAATGTTAACCTCTATTAAATTTGAGTGGTAGCTACATGGCTGTTATTATTTGTAATTGTCTGTGGTTGAAATATTTCAGAAATAAAAAATTTAATAGTAATAGATGGAAACCCTACTAAAACGAAATTACTTACAGGCCAAGGTGGGGGGACAGAAGCTACCTCTGGAGTATGAAAATAAGCAACACCATTATGATAAGTGTAAGGATATCCAGTTGAAGTTGTTAGATACATTGTTCCAGCTGCTGGCATTATACTGGAACCTAAAACAAAGTGTAAATAGTAATAATTGAAATGTTCAGTTTAACATTTAAAAATGTAATTTCTGAACAATGGAAAATGTTTATCTTAACACATATATATAGCTACAGTAAAAATTGAATGTTATAAGTTCTTTAAAAAATTCCATATGTTAAAGTATCTTTGAAATATATATTTTCAAACTCACTACCTTAGAGCTTTTGTTAGCTTAAGGTAAATGAAAGAAAAAGAAACAAGTTTGATAAGGAATACTAAAAATTCACCAATTCAGATTTTAATACTAGTATAATGAAACACAAAACTTAACAATTGAGATTATTATCAGCAAAGTCATTATTTTTACAAATATAAATTACATATAATTTAGTTTCCTGAAGACTATAGACACTGTAGTGAAGTTCCTAAGATCTTAGTAAGACTGTCTATTTGTAAAAGGCCAAAGAAGATGGAGGCAGTGAAATTAGACAAAATTCTACTTTCCTCAAGACACTTGTTCCACCTTACAAATTCTTTGGATCTACTATCAGCAAGCACTCACTCATGCTATGACTATATTTTATTCTCTAGTCTCCCTTTGCTACAACTGCTGCTATTACAAACATGACCACAGACCTTTATGTTGCTAATTTTGGGTCCTCATCTCTTTTCCCAGGTGAAAGTTATATATACCCCTCCCCCCAAAATTAAAAAAAAATTCTTTTTTGTCAGGAGACTTTAAAAATTTTATATGCCAAGTTAGATTTAAGTACTTGACCAACAGGTTATGTAAATTACTGAACTGGCAATCCTCCTTCCACTATACTAGTGCTTCTCAAAATTTAAAATTCATTATAATAACCTAGACAGCTTATTAAAATACAAATTCCAGGTCTTTCAAGAGATTTTGATTCAGGAGGCCTGGGATAGGGCCTGAGGAACTGCATTTTGACAGATTCCAAGTGAACTGTTGGTGACTGCAAACCACACTGTAAGCAGCACTGGCCTGCCACTCTAAATAGCACTACTACTTCTCAGCTTTTATATTTTCACCACATTTCATCTAGTATTGTTATAGCATATTTTAGTGGTTCTTAATCCAATGCTTTTGAGAATCTGATGAAAGCCACAGACCCTTTTCTCAAAAATACATATATTCAAAGAAAATTTTGCACACAATTCAGAAGGTCCATGGATTTCCCTCCAAAGATCATCAAGGAACCACAGGTTTATCTGTTAAATAAATAAATTTTGAGTGATTACTATTACAAGGCATTAAACTAGGCCCTAGTGATAGAGCCAAAAAGAAAAAGAAAAAAATTGGGCATGCCATGGCTTCTATCTTCATAGAAGTTAGGTTCTGGTAAGGAAGATAGTCATTAGCTAATTACACAATTAATTAAATACAATTTTGATAAAGACATGAAGAGGTAGTATAGGGTACAATGGTGAACATTTCAAATATATATATGTATATATGTAGCATCTGTGAGGAAATGACATTTGTTTTGGGCTGAGCTTTAAAGAATGAATGGGATGGCAAAGATCATTCTAGGTAAAGAAAATAGTATATCAGGAATATGGTTATGTTCTGAAACTGAGGGAAGGCTAGATGGCTAAAGCGTGGAAAGAAAAGAGAAGAACAGCTCGAAATAAGCAGAGAATAACATGATAAGATGTGCACGTCTGAAAGATCACTCTGGCTGCCTTGTGTGTGATAGGTTGGAAGGCAGCATGACTGGATTCAGAGAGACAAGTTAGGAGGCTTTCTAGAAATTAAGGCAAGCAAAGTGGGTAGCTGGGTCTAGAATATTGGTAATGGAGATGGAAAAGAAGTGATAGATTTGAAAAAAAATGAGATAAGAATCCCTTATATTTTGTAAATAAATCTTTAATACTTATTCTTTCTTTGTAGAAAAGTAAAAAGAGCTTTGGAGTCAAACTGTCCTGGATTTGAAGGCTAATGCTACCATGTGGTTAAGTTATTTAACCCCATACTTCTCAAATTTGGGCCTAGCATGGTTACGTCACGAAATATGAAAAGGCACAGGCTGAACACGGTGATCTTCTTACAGAATCAGTCTTATTCAAACAATTATTTTTAGGAAACATTTTAATAAACAATACAGTGTTATAGAACAGAATCCAAAGTGTGCATAAAGTTTTACATAAACCATAAGACTTTAAAGAAAATTAAAGAATTTAAAGAAAATTTATAATTCTGGTATGGTGCCATTGGGTTAAGACCCACAGCATGCCCAGATTAACTCTCCTCTACATTTAAGATTATTTCAGCAGAAATGTTTCTAAAACAATGACTTTACCTTTCTAAGCTGAATTTTCTATTTACAAAAATAGAACTAATAATACCTCACAGATTGCTGTAAAGATTAAATGAAATAAATGAAAACCCATAACATTGACCCTTGTGCTGAATAGTTCTTAAATAACTATTCATCTGTTTGAAAGCATTCAGCATAGTGCTGATTTATGTTCTATTTTTAGCAACTTGTGGGTCATAATATGAACATTACTAGTTATTCCTACTGATGGTGATAATGGGCTAAAGAACTGTTATTACATGTTATAGCTTAACTCTTGCAACGAACAATAGTAGTCTGAAAATATTTAGCATTCTGCCATATTTACTGCATTCCATTTTGGAGTATCAACTTACTAAGGACACTTCAGTTATCTTCTAAATTAACAAATACTAAGTCAAAATTAAACTTGATATCTGTTAACTTCTAAGTCAAGAACAGAACAGTCCAAATGAGCACAATCTATTAATTTGTTAACAGATGTACAATATCCACCTAATGTTTTAAACATCCCAGCAGACACTAGGACACAGCTAAGGAAGAATAAAAAATTGAGTTACAAATTTTATGCAAAGTTTCTCCTTCTAGCCAAAGATTCTGTTGGAGATTTTAATAAATATTATAGGTAAAATTTAACTGTAAAGATGTCTAACTTGATAAATGGGAAGAGTGAGGAAAAAAAGAGTAGAGTCAAAAGCATTACCAAAATTTGAGGAAGGCATCTAACTTAGCCAATTCCTAAAGCTTTAGGGATTGTTTCCTCTGTTAATTATGATACATGTGGTTGGGTTACAGTACGTACCATACACCCAGAGTTTCTGATATTTGTTCTATATTTTCACTTTCTGTAATTTTACTCTAATTTTAAGTTACTTTGTTAATTAGAAAATTTTCTAAATAGTAATTAACTACTTTTAATTTCTTTTGTAATTTTAAACTATATTTTTATCATAAAAGATTTTTCCTTTAAAGATGTAACTATATGGAATATAGTTAAACATCATTATTTATATAAATTTTGCCTAGCCCCCCCACCCTGAAAACTAATATATTTTAATTTGTGGTAAGAAATATTCATTTGACCACCAACTTCACTAAATTTACTTTATTAAATGAAAGAAAGCTGATATTTTAATGAAGTTCTATTAAAAGTCTAATATTTCAAAAACGAACCATGCAAAAATATTGAAAAATACATTAGTTCTCAATACATACGAGGGATCCCTACTTGTTGTTTTCTTATTGCTGGACCAATGTTCAGTTTCTTATCCTTGTAATTAAGTTTTTCAGCCTAAAATAAGAAAAAATAAATTATTTTATTATCATTCTTTGAAAGTGGCAAGGCATAGTGGAAAGGGCAAAGTCTTTGGATTTAAATAGATCTGGGTGTGAATCTTGGTTCCAATGCTCTGACCCTAATTCCTCATCTGGCGATTTACTAGTTATTAGTGTATGTGAGCAGAGAAGTGAAAAATCTGAGTCACCTTACACACATGGTCCCAGCTAAGGTCAAACAGGGTGAGACTGTTTTCTTTTTCCATCTTTTATACTGTAAACAATTGTCCTTTTCATGTTCTATTTAGTCATGTTTTTCACATTTTTGTGCCTTATGTTGGTATTTTTGCTATTTAAAATGGCCCTCAAGTGTAGTGCTGAAGTGCTTGCTAGTGTTCCTAAGTGCAAAAAGACTGTCATGTGCCTTAATGGAGAAAATATGTGCTAGCTGGGTTTAATTCAGGCATGAGTTATAGTGCTGTTGGCCACGAGTTCAGTGTTAATGAATCAAAAATATAAATTAAATATAATATCTTTAAACAGAAGCACACATAAGACAAAGTTACGTATTGATTGGCTGATGAAAATATTGTGCGCAGAAGCTTGTGGGAACCTAGCCCTGTATTCTTCTAGGTGCAGCACTTCAATATTTGCTAATTCAGTGTTCGTGGTGATTTTATAGAACACACCACTACAAATAATGAGAATCGACTGCATATGACTTAAATACAATTTAAATAAAATTTTTTCCTAAAAAATTTAAATGTTACACTTGCCAAATTTGAAGTTATTATATACTTAACTGCAGGCTATAGACTTTTTCTATGAATGCTCTTAGTTTTTATAAAGTTTTTCAGAGGAGGGAAATAATCTCAGATAACCTCACTCTAGGAATCTACATTTGTAGTATTTTTTAGGAATTCAAAGTGCTATTAACACTTCAGGAAAGATACATCCTTAAATTCTTAGTTTAAGCAAATAAAGTGAAAAATTGTAACTTCACAACCATACTTACATAATTATTTGGAATCTGTTTTTCTGCAGATAAAGTTTCTCTTTAATCTTTTTTTTTTAATTCATTTTTTTGGAGACCAATGTCAATCTTAAGATGCAAAGAAGATAAAATTTTTTTTTTTTTTTTAGCAATCAATCATTGTACTGGAACCCTACTATTATTAAATTAATACCTTAAAGAATTAGTTTCAAAGAAAGAAGTTCTAAAAATTAAGTTAAATACACCAAAATATCTTACCTCTTGTAAAATTTTTTGTGCATCTTCTTGTGTTTCAAAAGTGACAAAGCCATACCTAAATAAATGCATTAATTATTATCTCAGAACATTACACTGGAATTATATTAAGATTAAAATTTTTTTTTTTTTTTTTTTTTAAAGAATGGGCCATTGCGGGGTACTTCCCTGGCAGTCCAGCGGTTAAGACTCTGCACTCCCAGTGCAGGGGGCATGGGTTCGATCCCTGGTCGGGGAACATCCCACATGCCTCAAGGCGCAGCCAAAAAAAGAAAAAAAACAAAAAAGAAAGAATGGGCCATGGTAGGAGTGAACATTTTTCCTTGGTGCACCAGTATGCAAAACTTAGGAGAATCATTCACAGCTTAACACTTTCACCTCCTCTTAAAGGGAGGGGCCTAAAAGAAAAAAAAAAAACCCAGGGGATCTTGAAACAGTTTCAGACCTGAGCTGTAAGTAAGGCAGGAAAGCATGAGAGATTTGTATTCTGGTTTACAAATTGGGATGCAATAAATTTCAGTCCAGAGCAGTAACTCCTTTTAAAATGATAGAAGTTTGGTTTAAATAGAAATCAAAGTAGAAAAAAAACCTTTAAAAATTTAAAAGTTTCAACATAATAAAATTTATGTTGGTAAATGAGTATACAAACATATTATTTACTATTATCAGCATATATAAACTGATAATGCAACTATTAGTATATTTCCCAAATAAAATCAATTAAAAATACGTAAAACCCAGACTTTATATCTGCTTTTTCATATATACTTGTTACCTTCAGAGTATAAATCATATGATCAAGACACAAATACACAATGTATGCCATGTCCAAAAAGCCAAAATAGGTAGAAAAAAAGGAATGAAAGAAATAAAAAGTATATCCCCCCAAAATGTAATCTCTATTTGGATAACTTAAGGAAACTCTTCTGAGTAGTGCTAAACTACTATTTTCCTCAATTCATAATTACTATTATGTAATTATGTATTGTGTAATTAGTAAACATTTACTGTTTTCTTCAATTCATAATTACTGTATTATATATGAATTTTCTTTTTCAACAAAGGAATTTTTTTTTTTTCTATTTGACCAAACATTAAACAATGGCTAAAGAAATATTTTTACGCTAGTATTAGTTTTTTTTTTTGGTAGAACACATATACCACCCAGTGGAAAAAAGCATAAAATACAGTCTACATTTCTATGTGTGTTTTTCAATGATTAAAAAATGTATATTACAAATTCTATTAAGCCAAATAAAAGAGGTACAATCTCACTTCATCCTAATATTGATTGTCAGTCTCAGGAAATATCTCATTTGTTTAAAAATAACCTTTGCAGGATCTCATCTCTTCCAAAGTGTCCACCTGTCATACTTACATGTAGTTTCCCACTAATATAATTTTCCTTCCACCTTATTGGTCCCTTCTTTTATGCCTCTAAGTATGTATATATTGCCTTTTTTTTCAAGAAAACAAACATAATCCTTCATCGATTTCTTTAACTTTGCAGTCAAACTTCTTAAGCGAGTACCCTATGCAAACTACCTTTTTCTTCTCTGGTATTTGGCTTTTGAATATACCAATCCACTGAAACAGCTCTAAGGGCACTAGACAGTTCTAGACAAATCCTACTGCTTTTTTCCCTTAATTTTCATTCTCCTTGATTTGGCAATTAAAAATCATTCTCATTAAGAGTTATATTTCTCAGATTAGTCCCCTAATTAGGTCTTTGAGGCACAACCTATGGACACTCTTTTGTGTCAGCCTTTTTCAAGTAAAGTTCTCTCTAGTCTAAAGCAGGTATACAACTCCAAAAATATCAGATTCCGTTAGCTTCTGGTTCCTTGGCTACTGGACAACAGCTACTCGACATTAAGTGCTTATTACCTAACAATGAATGGTCCCTCAGCCTTTGTAAGAATAACTTTCCAACAAGTTAAGGAATATTATAGTGTCACCATTCTTCCAAAATACACAAACACACACACTGAAATCAAAAGGTAGGAGGAAAGAAGAAGGCATGAAACTCTCTTTTAAAAAATGGAACCAAAGTAAGTTAGTATACAAAACCTAGTAATCCAATAAAAATACAATTGTCAATTCTATGTACTATCTATAGTGATACTAACCCTTTGGACACACCAGCTCTGTCATTTACAATCTTCACTTCTTTTACAGACCCATACTGGGAAAAAAATTTTCTTAAATCATTTTCATGTGTCTAATGGTATAAAAAGAAAACACACAAAAACCATTTTAATTGATAAAAGATGAAACAACTCCTATGCTTGGTTTGGAGACACAAAAGGTAACATAAATAACAATATGGATATAAGAATGCCTCTCATCATAAAAACAGTGCATGAAACCACTAGGTTATTAAATCAATATGAAAACTTTGCTTTATGCAGAGTTGTTAATACTATGTTGTTAAAATATTATACCACAATAAAATATTTTAAGCTGAATTTTTAAAAAACTACAAAGAAGGCTCACTATTTAAAGGAATTCTTGTTCTCTAGTTAGCTAGTTTTTAATAAAATTGTACTAGGCATGGCTATAACTATACTAAGGGCATACTACTATTGGTTCTTGTGGTTCAGAGAGGCCCACAGTCATAGCAGTGGAACTAGGTTATGCTGGCCTATACCAGTCACTCTATTTTAATCAGCAGAGTCCCCAGGAAAAGTAAGGTCTTAGGAAGGAAATATATTTCCAAAAGTACCTGAACTCAATTTGTGATAACAACAGAGGGGCTACAAGATTTAAAGTTTTTAAATGCTTTATCTGTACTCAATATACATGTCAGCTAAATACAGACATTATGATGATATGCAAAAAAAATTGAGTCATAATTAGATTATCATGTACAAGATGTCTACAAAGATGGTTTGGCATATCTGGTTTTAATTGAAATAGTCTCATAATAGACCCATATCACCTTTCTCTAGAGTATTCACACTAAATTCATTGCAATTTCATTTTCTGGTTCAGCTATAAGTGTTTGCCCCCAAGAGGAACTTTAAATATCCATAGAAAAAATTTTTCTTTATATATCTAGGAAAAGACATGCCTAACACCAGAGCAATATTTCTTGAGTTCCACTGCTACCTCACTACTTACTGGTTTTTAGTTGGTAACCTAAAGCCTGCTAAACTGGATGATGACAAATACTGAGTTAATCTGAGAATAACTGACTGCCTCATTTCAATAAACACAAAATGGAATCAACGTCAGAATAAGGTTTCTGTTAGAGACTTGAAAACAAATTAATTCAAACTATTCTCTGATAGAAAAATCACTAGCTCAATTTTGCAGCTCCATTTCTTTGCTGAAAAGTAAGGAGATTAAAAGTCAAGATGATTAAATATTAAAAGGGATGGGCTGTAGGGTTCTAAAAAGAAGAATTTTAAAAAGTTTGAGACTGCTTGCTACTATAGTAAACTATTTCCTTGCTGGAAATTACCTATGGTTTTGCGAAAGGTATAAGTATGAGGGAGAGAACCCTAGCAGTTATGTTAAACCTATGACTGTACTGTAATAATGGCCCCCAAAGTTCATATTGTAGCTGATTGGCTTCAATAAAAACCTACACTAACCTAGCCACATAAATTATTACATTTATTGATTATTTATTTAAAAATATACTAAGCTAATATAATATAAATTCTGAACAAGAATATTCAACTTGAATATTTATGGTCAGCTATTAATATTTTCTACAGAAACAGAAAATTTTTTTAAAAATAAGCATTTCATAAGAAATTATTTTCCTTATTTTTAGTGAACCAATCACATACTTGCTTAAGACTCACAGTTTTGACAAATACATTAAGTGTAACATTTATCTTGAGCAGGAAAAAAGTAATTCCATACAAATTGTGAGAGATTGATCATTGGAAAATAGCGAGTATTAAATGTCAAATATCATATCCTAATTGCACAAGTTTTTTTTTTTTTATTAAGACAACTCTCCCTGAAATTTCCAGTATGTAATATGGAAGCTTGGAAATCCTTCGATATATCCACTTGGAAGTAAGAGTGCTCCTAAATTATCTATGCTTGCCTTTCCTGTAGGTGTTTAACTACCACCTCCCACATGGGGGTGCTGCAAAACATCTCACGAAACTATGCCTCTCTGAAAGAGTGAAATGGCTGATCACATTATTTAAACATATTACTGTTAAAATGCTTTATTCTAAGACACAGGCCTTTTTTAGTGATCAAATTCTAAATTAGGTGATAGAAAGCAACCTGCAAAAGACAGAAGTTTAGGAAGTTACTCAGGAGCCTAAGATGAAAGTTGGGATAAAGAAACAGGATTTCATAAAAATGCTGTGTTTTTGTTTTCTTTTTCCTTAATTGAGTCTTCTTTTGAAAATTATAATCACTCATTATTTGGGCTATTAGAGTAAAAAAGTATAATTAGTGTGATATGGTGAAATAAAGCATGTGGAGATATAAGTCAGAAAAGTAGAATTCTAGTTTTCACTTTGTCACTAAGTAGCTAGGAGCCTATAGATATGTCAGTGAGCCTCAATTTCCTTGTATGTGAAATTGGACAATTACATATACTCTATTTAACCTACATTGTTGTTGAAAAGATTCTTTATATTAAGACAATTTGGAACCTACTAATCATTATGCAAATAGCAAATATGTTATTATTTTTAAAGTTGCAGGAAGAAACAATTTCTGAGAAATAAAACACTTCTAATACAAAGAATACACTACGTTGCAATGCATAATTAGGTACCTTAAAGTCGATTCCTCCTACAAAGATGCGATTAGGGATCACTGTTCCATATCTTGGGGCACTTGTTGGGTTATTCAAAGGCACAGGTGACACAGGATTAGGGGATGGAGATAATGAATCTGTTTGCATCTGATTTGATGTTTGCTGTAAAATAAAATTCTTTTAAACTCTTAGTACTGGGTATAAGTTTTGATGCAGGATGAAAGCATATATCCTTCAAAAAGATAAGTCATTGACACAATGTAGTATTTCAGACTTTAATTTTATGCTAATATTATGAAGATTATAATTAGAGCTAATAACTTTTGGGGGCAACAAAAATATAAGAAATGTAGAATTCATTCCTCTACAGAGACGATCTTAAATCTTAAATATATTATTTAAACATACATATGTTAGTTATTATTAACTGTACTATTTAAATATTATAAGCATTAAGGAAGAATATTAAACTCAAAAAGAAGTTTGAAAAAGAGAAGAGTAACCCTGGACAGCTAGGAGCTGGCCTGGCACAACCTACTAGGCCCTGGTGTTGTTAGGAGTTGGCCGGGAACTCACAGCTAGGCTGTGGTGTTCTCTTGTTAACAGAACACCAACATCGGGCAAGGCTCCTCTGTGACTGTGATGGATGAAGATAAAAACAAGACCACTCCATAATCATATCTGTACATTGACAAAAACAAAAGCATTGCCCAAACCACAAGAATGACCAAACGTCCTTCTATCCTGCCTGATAAGACCGCTCCTTCTTTATCAATCACAGCTTTAGCTTCAATCTATTTTTCTTGTCTCCTAGGTAAGAATTAACAGACCCAGTCATAGAATTACTCCCACTTCCTGACAACACGTATTTCAGAGTAAAGCCTTCTTCATTAAACCCTCTCTAAAAAGTGCTTAATGTAAGCTTAAATCCTATAATAAGTTCTTCTAACACCTTCCTGCTGAGAGGCCGCATGGTGTATGTTCTTCCTTGTTGTTAATTCAGAAGATCCAACTTTAATAAACTGCAGGTGTATTTGTGGTGGTCTTTGGCTAAAGGGCATTGACAAGTAAACAGACTCTGACACAAGTTCACAGTTTTTCAACTCTAAAGTCAAATTTTTAAAATGCACTTGGCAATTGGAAAAGTGGACCGATTTTGTAAAAAAAAAAAAAAAAAAAAAAAAAAAAAAAATTGTATACCTATAACTCACAGGCCTAAATTTTCATACTAAAATTTTTTATACTAATTTTTTCTTTATGCTAAAGAATTGAGCTCATATTCATATGTTCACAATTCTAAGTCAGGGGACCTAATTTAGATTTTAATAAATATATATTAACATATACGCCTTTGCACAATGGCAAGATAGTAGACTCTTAAGGTACATCTGAAAAAAAAAACAAGGCTTGAGAATAGAATTTTAAAGAGAAACCAATTTAAGAACTTGCTAATTATTCTCCTTCTGGGAACATGAAACAGACTTTTGAGACCCTAAATGAGTGCTTCAAAAAGCTTGGAGTTAATGATTTAAATTCTCTGAGAAACAAATTCATGAAAATGAATTTCCAACTTAGATAATGGAGTTGTCCTTTTTCACATTTGCTCTCCTTTCACTTCATTGGCCAATAAAACCATAATCCCTAAATTAATGTCTGCCAGATGTACAGAGAAATGACTAGGCCAGTAGTGACTATGGGGCTATAGGCTGGACCTTATGGGCTCTATTCTCCATCTAGTCTTAAGGGGGAAAAACACTCCCTAGTAAGGGAGTTCATAAAAACATCTCTTAAACCACAGAGTCATCATATTTAATAATAGCTATGTTGTAGTTGCCAATTAAAAAAACTGGGAATCCTAACAGCATCCTCCCTGGGCATTTGGACGTTATTTGTAACTTCAGTCACTTTACTTGTAAGACATAGTGCCCAGACTGGATGATTCTGGGATGCTTAGTTTTACTTTTCAACTGTGGACTTGTATTGCTAGAGATAACAGAACAGCTCTGGTAGATACAATCTTTTCTCTCTGCCGGGTTACAGAATGTAGTCATTACCTATTTGCAAAGTTAAAAAAAAAAAATCAATCGTCATGAAATTCTCTTCTTAAAAACAAAATGAATTCAATGGATGAACTCTTTTGTTCCAAATTTGTTTAAATAATAGTCAACTCCATTAGTTTTCATTAAGAGAGGAATGACGTGAATGGAAGAGAACAGAGTGCTTTATTTCCAATCTTGAGAAATCAGTTAAATGATAGCAAGGAAGGAAAAACACGAACTTTTTAACATACCACTCACTTCATTCTTCATTTTCTAAGACTCCTATTGCGGGTGCCAACTGTTTTATTTTTCTCCTTACCACTTACCAACATGTAATACCATGTAATTTATTTATTATGTTTGTTGTCTGTCTCTTTCCACTATAAGGTAATGTTCAAGAAAGAGGAGGGTTTTGCCTGTTTTGTTCACCGCAGCATCTAAAGTAGGGACCATATATAGCACGTGTTCAATAAATATTTGTTGAACGAATGAATAAATGAGTAATTTCTTCCTGCTCACGATATGCCAACCCTTAGGTTGTGGGTGGGCTGAAGACTACAACATGAATAATAGCCTAGAAAATATTTTAATCTTGGTAGTAACAAGGCTCAGGTAGAGGCGATCTTTAAGTTCCTCAGAGAAGGTTAGCGATTCACTGAGTTAACTAAGAAAGCCTCAAATTCTGCTGGCAATAATTTTTCAAATGTATGAAAAGCACTTAGACTGGTGCTGTTTTGGGGTTAGCAGTAAGGGTCCTTAGTAAAACTTCTAGTACTAGTTTATTTAAAATTTCCTCCAAAGTAATGTGCCCCCACTGCCTCCTCCCCTCTAAAATTAACCTCGAAATCTATCATCTACTTCGCCAACAAAGACAACAGGAAAAGGGCGGGCTAACCGTCGCAGTTACGGCCTCCGTGCTCCTTCCCCTCCGAAGCCAGCAAGCTGAGGCGCTGGGGGAAATGGCTGAGGCGACAACTTCCTTGGGTTCTCTCGGGTCATCGTGAACTTGATCACTGCCTCGAGGATCCACTCCCTCCCCACCAAAGTGCGGGAGGGAAAAGAAGGCTAGCCAACGAGAAATTTTGCCCTGCAAACCCGCCAGCAGCAGTGGCGGGAACCCTCAACGGCACCCACCGACTCCGACGCCCGCCTAGTGTGCAGCTTGCCAGGCGAGCCTCGCGTGGCGCTCGCTGATTGGCTGCCGGCGGGCGCCGGGCGGGGCGCGGCGGCACGTTGCCGCAGGTCCTCGGGCCTAAGCGGTCTCCCGCCCTTCCCCCGCCCGGCCCTGTCTGGCTTGGGCTCGCACTTGGTGCTAGAGGTTACGGTCCGACCTGGGCACTGGTCCCCGCTACCCAGCCCCGCCCCAGCCCCTGGCCAGGTCTCTTGGGCCTTCTGGTCCCCGCTGACCAGTCGAGGAGAGGAGGCTTCAGCCGCCGGGGCAACGCCTCAGGGGGGCGGCTAGGCGGAGTCCGGTGGGAGTGAGCGTCAAAGACGCAGCGAGCCTAATTTCGGCGGGAAAGCTGTTTCTCTAGCGTGGACCCGGCCTGGTGCACAGGGCCCAGCCACCCACCGCCTCCTGGTCGCTGCTGAAGTCTCCCATCCCGTCTACACCCCATCCAGGCCCGGTGGCCGCACCTTCCCGACCCTACGACACAACCCGACGGGGCCTGCAGCCGGGCCGCTCTTCGCGGCAGTCGATGGGGCTCCCTGACCACGTTACTTCCCGACAAAATCGCAGGCTCTAGACTCGCCCTTCCAGCCCCTCACAGACGGAGTCCACATTGCTCCTTCTCCCCACTACCCCGGGGCCCAGGACCCTGGGCCTTGACCGCCGTACTCACCGCCCCGGACTCGGTCTCCATCTTCCTCTCTGTTCTTCAAAAGCCAGGGAGAAAGGAACAGAAACCTAAAGTTTGAAAGCACCGTCACACCCAGGAAGCAATACCACGTTTCCCGACGGAGACTCTCTCCCCCTGGCGGCGACGGCGTTGGTGGCAGCTGCAGGGCCGCAGACTCGGACCCGGGGCCTGAACCTGCCACCCGGGGGGCGGGGGGTGGGGAGGGGCTGACGGCGTCGCCTAGGTCGCGGGACGGCGGTGCGGGCGGGCGCCGCAAGCCGGGGAGGGGCGCGGGCGGGCGGGTTTCGGCGGTGGCCCGTGGTCGCCGAGCTGGGCCGTCTCAGGGGCAGAGCGTACAGCAGGTCGGGGCGGGCGTGGGGTGTGCGGAGCGAGGGCTCCCTTCTGGAGCCACTCGCGCCTGTTTTCGGACGGCTGGGGAGGAGAGAGCGAACGGTTATGCAGAGTTCCATGCACCGCACGCCTTTCACGCCTTTCCTTCTCCTCCCCTTTGGAGAAAAGTTGGCCTCTGGGACTCGTGGGTTTCGAGAGGTGGAGGTGACCTCAGGCTTTACTAAGGTGCAAGAAGCCTGTTGAGGGGCGACTTCGGAAGGCTGGTGCGGGGCGAGGAGGCCAGTTTGCAGAGTCAAAGTCTGACCCCCGGGGGCCTGACGCGCCAAACTCGGGGGCTCCGGAGAAGCCGCGGACGCCGCGCCGCACCTGTTGTCGCCGTCACTCATCCCAGCCGAGCGGGCGGGGCGGCGCGGGAGGCTTGTCCGGGGCCCGCCGCGCCGCGCCGCGCCGTCCGGGCTCCGGCGCCCGCCCCAGGCCCGCGCCCGCTGAGCACCGCCCGGCCGCCGCACAGCCTGGGGAGCCGGCCCGCGACAGAGCCATCCGCGCGCCCGAGGGGTGAAGACTGTGCCACTTGGCTGGAGTGGCTCTAGCCGCCTTGGGATCTCCTTTGGAAGAAGACTGCTTCGTAAAATATATTGCCAGAAGGTAGCTGCGACTTATGTACATATCTCGCCGATATCACATATTTTATGTATATAAAATATATAACCAAGTTCTAAATAATTACAACTAGTTTAACTTCTGTAATAATGATGATGATTATGGCTGCCATTTATCAAGGCCTTACTTTGGTGCCAGGCACAGTGCTTTACAATCAGTATCATTTAATCATTTCATTTTTACAGCAACCCTTCAAATAGACACTCCTTATCTTCATATTACAGGTGAGCAAATGGAGATTTGGAGGTTAAGTAATTTGGTCAAGGTCTAAAGCTATAGATGTAACCCTGGTGTCTCTCTGACAGCAGGTCGTGATCTTAACCATTTTGACATATATTTTTAAAGAATTAACAGCAACGACTGTTAAAAGTTACATCAGTAATAACTTTCGTACTCTATTATAAAAGTTTGGTTTTTTTTTTTACTTTCAAGATAAATAGTTAAAAATTATTATGTATTTAATTTTTAATCTGTTCAAACATTAGCTCTTCATATTATTTACCACAAATAAAATGGGAAACGTAATTATTTTCACTGAATACAGTTCAGCTAAAGCATCCTAAAAGTCATTATGCATTTGTGCATACAATTTAAGCTCAATTTCTCAGGTTTTAGTTTCTTTGGAAACAGAGACTACAAACCTATTAAAACTAAAACTCATATTCCAGAGCAGAATAATTTTGCTGTTCAATACCATTAGAACCGATTTTCTTTGGGCAGTTTTTTCCAGTAGTAATGATGGGTTTAAGTAGATATTACTGACATCTCTTTTGTCCAAGTCTTTTTTGACTAAAAACACTTATTTTTCAACACTGTATTCATCATACTAGGTGTTCAGTCTGTGACACACAAGTTAATCAACACAATTTAGGGAACACTGACTGTATTTCAAGACCTGTGTTGGGTGCTAGGGGGCTATACTGTATTTGCAGTATGGTAATTCTCTGTTCTGCTTCTAAGTCTTTTAATCCTTAAAGCAAAACGTTTTTTTATTTTAAAACTTGCATAAAACATGTAAAATTATACAATTCAACTTAGTACACATTTATAGAGTTCCTATTATGTTCAGTACATAATACTATATGCATTGAGAGATAAGAAGATGAACAAGATCAAACCTCTGTCCTTGACGTGTTTTTAATCTAGAAAGAGAGAAAAGACTAATTACTCAAAATAATTACATCTAAATTGCTTAAAATAAATAGGATACATACAAAATAGGGTAAGTGGTACGTGAACTATGATCAAAGGCGTGTGGGAGTACAGAGAACAGCATTGTGGAGCACAGTGTCCAGGGCTGGGTAAGGACACCATCAAAGCTGAAATGCTGGTGTGAGTGGGAAGGTGAGAAAAGAAATTGACCCCCCTCTGTCATGTACCCAGCACTGGGCAAAGCACATTCTTTTTTTTTTTTGAATTTTTGAATTTTATTTTATTTTATTTTATACAGCAGGCTCTTATTAGTCATCAGTTTTATACACATCAGTGTATACATGTCAATCCCAGTTTCCAATTCATCACGCCCCCCCCACCCCCGCTGCTTTACCCCCTTGGTGTCCATACGTTTGTTCTCTACATCTGTGTCTCAATTTCTGCCCTGTAAACCAGTTCATCTGTACCATTTTTCTAGGTTCCACATATATGCGTTAATATATGATATTTGTTTTTCTCTTTCTGACTTACTTCACTCTGTAGGACAGTCTCTAGATCCATCCACGTCTCAACAAATGACCCAAATTCGTTCCTTTTTATGGCTGAGTAATATTCCATTGTATATATGTACCACATCTTCTTTATCCATTTGTCTGTCGATGGGCATTTAGGTTGCTTCCATGACCTGGCTATTGTAAATAGTGCTGCAAGGAACATTGGGGTGCATGTGTCTTTCTGAATTATGGTTTTCTCTGGGTATATACCCAGTAGTGGGATTGCTGGGTCATATGGTAATTCTATTTTTAGTTTTTTAAGGAACCTCCATACTGTTCTCCATAGTGGCTGTATCAATTTACATTCCCACCAACAGTGCAATAGGGTACCCTTTTCTCCACACCCTCTCCAGCATTTGTTGTTTGTAGATTTTCTGATGGCGCCCATTCTAAATGGTGTGAGGTGATACCTCATTGTAGTTTTGATTTTGATTTCTCTAATAATTAGTGATGTTGAGCATCTTTTCATGTGCTTCTTGGCCATCTGTATGTCTACTTTGGAGAAATGTCTATTTAGGTCTTCTGCCCATTTTTGGATTGGGTTGTTTGTATTTTTAATATTGAGCTGCATGAGCTGTTTATATATTTTGGAGATTAATCCTTTGTCCATTGATTCGTTTGCAAATATTTTCTCCCATTCTGAGGGTTGTCTTTTCGTCTTGTTTATGGTTTCCTTTGCTGTGCAAAAGCTTTTAAGTTTCATTAGGTCCCATTTGTTTATTGTTGTGTTTATTTCCATTACTCTAGGAGGTGGATCAAAAAAGATCTTGCTGTAATTTATGTCAAAGAGTGTTCTTCCTATGTTTTCCTCCAAGAGTTTTATAGTGTCCGGTCTTACATTTAGGTCTCTAATCCATTTTGAGTTTATTTTTGTGTATGGTGTTAGGGAGTGTTCTAATTTCATTCTTTTACCAGTAGCTGTCCAGTTTTCCCAGCACCACTTATTGAAAAGACTGTCTTTTCTCCATTGTATGTCCTTGCCTCCTTTGTCATAGATTAGTTGACCATAGGTGCGTGGGTTTATCTCTGGGCTTTCTATCTTATTCCATTGATCTATGTTTCTGTTTTTGTGCCAGTACCATACTGTCTTGATTACTGTACTGTACTTTGTACAAAGCTATTGTAGCTTTGTACTATAGTCTGAAGTCCAGGAGCCTGATTTCTCCAGCTCCGTTTTTCTTTCTCAAGATTGCTTTGGCTATTCGGGGTCTTTTGTGTTTCCATACAAATTGTGAAATTTTTTGTTCTAGTTCTGTGAAAAATGCCATTGGTAGTTTGATAGGGATTGCATTGAATTTGTAGATTGCTTTGGGTAGTATAGTCATTTTCACAATGCTGATTCTTCCAATGCAAGAACATGGTATAGCTCTTCATCTGTCTGTATCATCTTTAATTTCTTTCATCAGTGTCTTACAGTTTTCTGCATACAGGTCTTTTGTCTCCTTAGGTAGGTTTATTACTAGGTATTTAATTCTTTATGTTGCAGTGGTAAATGGGAGTGTTTCCTTAATTTCTCTTTCAGATTTTTCATCATTAGTGTATAGGAATGCAAGAGATTTCTGTGCATTAATTTTGTATCCTGCTGCTTTACCAAATTCATTGATTAGCTCTAGTAGTTTTCTGGTAGCATCTTTAGGATTCTGTATGTATAGTATCATGTCATCTGCAAACAGTGACAGTTTTACTTCTTATTTTCCAATTTGTATTCCTTTTATTTCTTATACTTCTCTGATTGCCATGGCTAGAACTTCCAAAACAATGTTGAATAATAGTGGTGAGTGGGCAGCCTTCTCTTGTTCCTGATCTTAGTGGAAATGGTGTCAGTTTTTCACCATCGAGGACAATGTTGGCTGTGGGTTTGTCATATATGACCTTTACTATGTTGAGATAAGTTACCTCTTTGCCTACTTTCTGGAGGGTTTTTATCATAAATGGGTGTTGAATTTTGTCGAAAGCGTTTTCTGCATCTATTGAGATGATTATATGGATTTTCTTCTTCAGTTTGTCAATATGGTGTATCACATTGATTGATTTGCATATATTGAAGAATCCTTGCATTCCTGGGATAAACCCCACTTGATCATGGTGTATGATCCTTTTAATGTGCTGTTGGATTCTGTTTGCTAATATTTTGTTGAGGATTTTTGCATCTATGTTCATCAGTGATATTGGTCTGTAGTTTTCTATCTTTGTGACATCTTTATCTGCTTGTGGTATCAGGGTGATGGTGGCCTCGTAGAATGAGATTGGGAGTGTTCCTCCCTCTGCTATATTTTGGAAGAGTTTGAGGAGGATAGGTGTTAGCTCTTCTCTAAATGTTTGATAGAATTCACCTGTGAAGCCATCTGGTCCTGGACTTTTGTTTGTTGGAAGATTTTTAATCACAGTCTCAATTTCAGTGCTTGTGATTGGTCTGTTTATATTTTCTATTTCTTCTTGTTTCAATCTCGGAAGGTTGTGCCTTTCTAAGAATTTGTCCATTTCTTCTAGGTTGTCCATTTTATTGGCATATAGTTGCTTGTAGTAATCTCTCATGATCCTTTGTATTTCTGCAGTGTCAGTTGTTACTTCTCCTTTTTCATTTCTAATTCTATTGATTTGAGTCTTCTCCCTTTTTTTCTTGATGAGTCTGGCTAATGGTTTATCAATTTTGTTTATCTTCTCAAAGAATCAGCTTTTAGTTTTATTGATCTTTGCTACTGTTTCCTTCATTTCTTTTTCATTGATTTCTGATGTGATCTTTATGATTTCTTTCCTCCTGCTAACTTTGGGGTTTTTTTGTTCTTCTTTCTCTAATTGCTTTAGGTGTAAGGTTAGGTTGTTTATTTGACATGTTTCTTGTTTCTTAAAGTTAGGATTGTATTGCTATAAACTTCCCTCTTAGAACTGCTTTTGCTGTATCCCATAGGTTTGGGGTCATCATGTTTTCATTGTCATTTGTTTCTAGGGTTCTTTTTTGATTTCCTCTTCGATTTCTTAAGTGATCTCTTGGTTATTATGTAGTGTATTGTTTAGCATCCATGTGCTTGTATTTTTAACAGATTTTTTTCCTGTAATTGATATCTAGTCTCATAGCGTTGTGGTCGGAAGAGATACTTGATACAATTTCAATTTTCTTAATTTTACCAAGGCTTGATTTGTGACCCAAGATATGATCTATCCTGGAGACTGTTCCATGAGCACTTGAGAAGAAAGTGTATTCTGTTATTTTTGGATGGAATGTTCTATAAATATCAATTAGGTCCGTCTTGTTTAATGTATCATTTAAAGCTTGTGTTTCCTTATTTATTTTCATTTTGGATGACCTTTCCATTGGTGAAAGTGGGGTGTTAAAGTCCCCTACTATGATTGTGTTACCATCGATTTCCCCTTTTATGGCTGTTAGTATTTGCCTTATGTATTGAGGTGCTCCTATGTTGGGTGCATAAATAGTTACAATTGTTATATCTTCTTCTTGGATTGATCCCTTGATCATTATGTAGTGTCCTTCTTTGTCTCTTGTAATAGTCTTTATTTTAAAGTCTATATTGTCTGATATGAGAATTGCTACTCCAGCTTTCTTCTGATTTCCATTTGCATGGAATATCTTTTTCCATCCCCTCACTTTCAGTCTGTAAGTGTCCCTATGTTTGAAGTGGGTCTCTTGTAGACAGCATATATATGGGTCTTGTGTTTATATTCATTCATCCAGTCTATGTCTTTTGGTTGGAGCATTTAATCCATTTGCATTTAAGGTAATTATCGATATGTATGTTCCTATTACCATTTACTTAATTGTTTGGGGTTACTTATTGTAGGTCTTTTCCTTCTGTTGTGTTTCCTGCCTGGAGAAGGTCCTTTAGCATTTGTTGTACAGCTGGTTTGGTGGTGCTGAGTTCTCTTGGCTGTTGCTTGTCTGTAAAGGTTTTAATTTCTCCATCGAATCTGAATGAGATCCTTGCTGGGTAGAGTAATCTTTGTTGTAGGTTTTTCCCTTTCGTCACTTTAAATATGTCCTGCCACTCCCTCTGGCTTGCAGGGTTTCTGCTGAAAGATCAGCTGTTAACCTTTTGGGGAATCCCTTGTATGTTACTGGTTGTTTTTCCCTTGTTGCTTTTAATATTTTTTATTTGTATTTAATTTTTGATAGTTTGATTAATATGTATCTTGGCATGTTTCCCCTTGGATTTATCCTGTTTTGGACTCTCTGTGCTTCGTGGACTTGGTTAACTATTTCCTTTCCCATATTAGGGAAATTTTCAACTATAATCTGTTCAAATATTTTCTCAGTCCCTTTCTTTTTCTCTTCTTCTTCTGGGACCCATATAATTTGAATGTTGGTGCATTTAATGTTGTCCCACAGGTCTCTGAGACTGTTCTCAATTCTTTTCATTCTTTTTTCTTTATTCTGCTCTGCAGTAGTTATTTCCACTATTTTATCTTCCAAGTCACTTATCCGTTCTTCTGCCTCGGTTATTCTGCTATTGATTCCTTATAGAGAATTTTTAATTTCATTTATTGTCTTGTTCATCATTGTTTGTTTGCTCTTTAGTTCTTCTAGGTCCTTGTTAAACATTTCTTGTATTTTCTCCATTCTATTTTCAAGATTTTGGGTCATCTTTACTATCATTACTCTGAATTCTTTTTCAGGTAGACTGCCTATTTCCTCTTCATTTGTGTGGTCTGGTGGGTTTTTACCTTGCTCCTTCATCTGGTGTGTGTTTCTGTGTCTTCTCATTTTGCTTAACTTACTGTGTTTGGGGTCTCCTTTTTGCAGGCTGCAGGTTCGTAGTTCCCATTGTTTTTGGTGTCTGCCCCCAGTGGCTAAGGTTGGTTCAGTGGGTTTTGTAAGCTTCCTGTTGGTGGGGACTTGTGCCTGTGTTCTGGTGGATGAGGCTGGATCTTGTCTTTCTGTTGGGCAGGTCTGCATCAGGTGGTGTGTTTTGGGGTGTCTGTGACCTTATTATGATTTTAGGCAGCCTTTCTGCTAGTGGGTGCGGTTGTGTTCCTGTTTTGCTAGTTGTTTGGCATAGGGTGTCCAGCACTGTAGCTTGCTGGTCGTTGAGTGGAGCTGGGTCTTAGCATTGAGATGGAGATCTCTGGGAGAGCTTTTGCTGTTTGATATTACGTGGAGCTGGGAGGTCTCTGGTGGACGAATGTCCTGAACTTGGCTCTCCTGCCTTAGAGGCAGAGGCATGACACCCAGCGGGAACACCAACATCCTGTCATCCACACGGCTCAGAATAAAAGGGAGAAAGAAGGAAAGAAAAAGAGAGAGAGAGAAAGAAAGAGAGAAAGAATAAATTTATTAAAATTAAAAATAATTATTAAAAATAAAAAAATTGAAATGTAATTTAAGAAAAAAGAAAGAGAGAAAGAAGAGAGAAACCAAACCAAAAAACAAATCTACCAATGATAAGAAGTGCTAAAAACTATACTTAAAAAAAAAAAAAAAAAGGGCAGACAGAACCCTAGGACAAATGGTAAAAGCAAAGCTATACAGACAAAATTACACACAGAAGCATACACAGACACACTCACAAAAAGAGAAAAAGGAAGAAAATATATATATCGTTTCTTCCAAAGTCCACCGCTTCAATTTGGGATGATACCTTGTCTATTCAGGTATTCCACAGATGCAGGGTACATCAAACTGATTGTGGAGGTTTAATCCACTGCTCCTGAGGCTACTGGGAGAGATTTCCCTGTCTCTTCTTTGTTCCCACAGCTCCTGGGATTTAGCTTTGGATTTGGCCCTGTCTCTGCGTGTAGGTCGCCTGAGGGCATCTGTTCTTTGCTCACACAGGACGGGGTTAAAGGAGCAGCTGCTTTGGGGGCTCTGGCTCACTCAGGCCGGGGGAGGAAGGGGTACGGAATGTGGGGCGAGCCTGCGGCGGCAGAGGCCGGCATGACGTTGCAGTAGCCTGAGGCGCGCCGTGCGTTCTCCCGGGGAAGTTGTCCCTGGGTCACGGGACTCTGGCAGTGGCGGGCTGCACCGGCTCCCGGGAGGGGCAGTGTGGAGAGTGACCTGTGCTCGCACACAGGATTCTTGGTGGCTGCAGCAGCAGCCTTAGCGTCTCATGCCTATCTCTGGTGTCCGCGCTGATAGCCGCGGCTCGCGCCCGTCTCTGGAGCTCGTTTAGGCGGTGGTCTGAATCCCCTCTCTTCATGCACCCCGAAACAAAGAGGCAAGAAAAAGTCTCTTGCCTCTTGGGCAGCTGCAGACTTTTTCCCGGACTCCATCCCGGCTAGCTGTGGTGCACTAACCCCTTCAGGCTGTGTTCACGCCGCCAACCCCAGTCCTCTCCCTGGGATCCGATCGAAGCCCGAGCCTCAGCTCCCAGTCCCCGCCCGCCCCGGCGGGTGAGCAGACAAGCCTCTCGGGCTGGTGAGTGCTGCTCGGCACCGCTCCTCTGTGTGGGAATCTCTCCGCTTTGCTCTCCGCACCCCTGTGGCTGCGCTCTCCTCCGTGGCTCCGAAGCTTCCCCCCTCCGCCACCCGCAGTGTCCGCCCGCGAAGGGGCTTCCTAGTGTGTGGAAACCTTTCCTCCTTCACAGCTCCCTCCCACTGGTGCAGGTCCTGTCCCTATTCTTTTGCCTCTGTTTTTTCTTTTTTTTTTTTGCCCTACCCAGGTACATGGGGAGTTTCTTGCCTTTTGAGAGGTCTGAGGTCTTCTGCCAGCGTTCAGTAGGTGTTCTGAATTGTTCCACATGTAGATGTATTTCTGATGTATTTGTGGGGAGGAAGGTGATCTCCACGTCTTATTCTTCCGCCTTCTTGAAGGTCTCCTCTTCCATTATTTTATTCTTTTTTTTAATGGCTGAGTAATATTCCATTTATATATATAAATGGAATATATATATAGTCCATTTATATATATATCAGAGTGTTTCCATGTTTTGGTTATTGTAAATATTGCCACTGTGTACATTGGGGTGCGTGTATCTTTTTGAATTAGAGCTGTTTGTCTTTTCCAGATATATGCCCAAGAGTGGGATTGCTGGATCATATGGCAACTCTATTTTTAGTTTTTTGAGAAACCTCTATACTGTTTTCCATAGTGGCTGCACCAATTTACATTCCCATCAACAGTGTAGGAGAGTTCCTTTTTCTCTGCACCCTTTCTCCAGCATTTATTAGTTGTAGACTTTAATGATGGCCATTCTGACCAGTGTCAGGTGATACCTCAATGTAGTTTTGATTTGCATTTCTCTGTTTGCCGCATGAATGTCTTCTTTGGAAAAATGTCTATTTAGGTATTTTGCCCATTTTTTGATTTTTGTTTGTTTCATTATTGAGTTGTATGAGTTGTTTGTGTATTTTGGAAATTAAGCCCCTGTCAGTTGCATCGTTTGCAAATATTTTCTCCCATTCTGTAGGCTGTTTTTTCATTTTGTTTATGGCTTCCTTTGCTCTGCAAAAGCTTATAAGTTTGATTAGTTCCCGTTTGTTTATTTTTGCTTTTATTTCTATTGCCTTGGGAGGCTGATCTAAGAAAACATTGCTACTATTTATGTCAGAGAATGTTTTGCCTATGTTCTCTTCTAGGAGTTTTATGGTGTCACGTCTTAAGTCTTTAAGCCATTTTGAGCTTATTTTTGTGTATGTTGTTTGGGAGTGTCTTAACTTCATTGATTTACATGAGGCTGTCCAGTTTTCCCAACACCACTTGCTGAAGAGACTGTCTTTTCTCCATTGCATATTCTTGTGCTCTTTGTCAAAGATTAATTGACTGTAGTTGTGTGGGTTTACTTCTGGGCTTTCTATTCTGTTCTGTTTATATGTCTGTTTTTGTGCCAATACCTCGCTGTTTTGATTACTGTAGTTCTGTAGTATTGTCTGAAGTCTGGGAGGCTTATGCCTCCAGCTTTGTTCTTTTTCCTTAGGTTTGCTTGGTCAATTTTGGGTCTTTTGTGGTTCCATATAAATTTTAGGATTATTTGTTCTAGTTCTGTGAAAAATGTTATGGGTAATTTGATAGGGATTACATTAAATCTGTAGATTGCTTTGGGTAGTGTGGCCATTTTAACTGTATTAATTCTTCTAATCCAAGGGCATCAGATTTCTTTCCATTTTCTTGAATCACCTTTGATTTCCTTTATCAGTGTTTTATAGTTCTCAGTGTATGTCTTTACCCTCCTTGGTTAGGTTTATTCCTAGGTATTTTATTTCTCTTTGATGCGATTTAAAATGGGAATATCCCATTTTCTTATATTTTGTGCTAGTGTCCTAGTGTCCCTCATCATTTTCCTTCACACAGTCTGTTAAGAGATTTACCCAAGCTTGCCCTCTTTCTTGTTTGCCTTCCCTTACTGGCAGTTCTCCTGTTCCTGCCTCTTAAGTTTGCTAGCTTCAGATTCTAATGCCTAATATCTATTTTCAGCAGTCCTCTTCTTGATAACCCTTTGGATGCTTCTCTAGCTTATAGACCTAGATAATCGTTTACTTACCTCCTGTGGACCAGCCTTTAAGGCAGGTCATATGGCAATGATTAAGACCTGGTTCTCGCTCTTCCGTAGCCTGTGGTCTAGTGGGAAAAGGAGCTAAGTAAATAGAAAGTTTATACACTCAGTGTGCTAAGTGGAAGCATAGAAGAGTTGCCAGGTGCAGAGATACTCCAGACCAGGGAGTGATTTAACTTGGTAGATAAAACAACATGAAAAGACATGTTTAAAAGATGCCTCTGCTTCCATTTTATTTATTTCTTGTTCTAAGGTCTATTAGCCTATTGTTGTATTTTGGAGGATTATTAGGTGCTTTCCTTTTCTCTGTGCTGGTTGGATATTTGAAATAGGAGAGGTGAGGGACAGGATTGAAAAACAATCTGCCTTAAGGAAGCAAAGAGGTAAGATTTCCTTTTCTTCTACAGGGAACACAGTACTTCCATGTAGAGAGAATGTTATAGAGATAGTTTAGAGCAATTTCTAGAGCAATTTCTGATTTATTGGAAAATTCCTTATAAAAATTAATGGGTTTATTTGATTATGCTGTTTACTTTGAGAAACTACTTAGACACAAGAATATACAATGTAGAACCTGTTGTGCAGCATAAGGTAGGAGCTCATAAATATTTATAGAATAAGAGATTAAATTAATAGACAACCCTCACTGCACCCTCCACCTAACTGTTTTACTCTTCCTTCTGGACTGAGAGTGAAGAACAGTCAATCATTACCAGAGAACCTTTTTCTTTTCTTTTTTTTTTTTATATCTTTATTGGAGTATAATTGCTTTACAATGTTGTGTTAGTTTCTGTTGTACAACAAAGTGAATCAGCTATAAGTATACATAATATATCCCCATATCCCCTCCCTCTTGAGCCTCCCTTCTATCCTCCCTATCCCACCCCTCTAAGTGGTCACAAAGCATCGAGCTGATCTCCCTGTGCTATGCAGCAGCTTCCCACTAGCCATCCATTTTACATTTGGTAGTGTATATATGTCCATGTCACTCTCTCACTTCATCCTAGCTTCCCCTTCCCCCCCGTGTCCTCAAGTCCGTAGAGAACTTTTTTCTTGATTCATTCACACAAGTATGGTTTGATAATTATACACATGTTTTCAGTTGCTTTTTAGGGAAAGACCTGATGTTTGGAACATCTCACCTGTATAATCCTTTGAACATTCTCAGATATTTCCTTAAGAGCAAATAATACTACTGTGTACAAAAATAAGACCCACAGCAAGACTTCAGGGCAAGAATGATTATCCAGAACATATTATTCCCTTCTAGACTCAGTCCTACAGTGTTTGCCTCACCTCCTGACCACTAAGTTTGCTGGTTTTTATTCTCTTCCCATTCTTATCTCATTCTTGTATTTGAACTGTAAGGGAGGAAAAAGTTTTCCTTGACCTTCTTAGGGTCCTTGGCTGGGTCTGAAAATTAAACTGACAAAGACAGATTAACAGGAGAAAAGCATACACATTTTATTGAATTTTCACATGTACATGGGAGCCTTCACAAGAGAATGAAGACCTGGAGAAGTGACCAGAACAGGAAGCTTTTATACCTTTTACACAAAGAAACAATAAATTTGTAAGGAATTGACAAGACGAAAGGGTTTGGGCTAGAGATAGTAAATGGTGAAGAAGTAACTAGTAAGATAAGGGTTAGTTTAAAAAGATTTGTTTGCAGATTCTTCTAGGCTGATAGAATTTGTTTTCTTTCTTTAGGAAGAAAAAGGGGGGCTTTTTCTGCATTTACTGCTTCTTAATTGCTTTCAAATTAAAATAATTAGTATGTCAAAGAGACATATTTTGGGGTGACATATTCTGGTTTCCTTCAAATGCATGCGATATTTTCACAGCTACAATCATGACACCTCTTAATGCATTTTTCTTACACTCTTAGGCATCTTGGCAATACGTCATGTCATGTCCCTAGTGTTCTTCTCTCCTTGACATTTCAAACATCTGTGTATAAACATTTATTGAATTGAATTGTCACTGGTCTGCTCTCCTCCAGCAACTACATTGTTTGAGTAGCATGCAATTGTTGCCTTGGTGCACACTGATCTTTTGTACCTAAGGCAGGCCACCATGTACTGTTGTGTAGATTATTCAGTGCGTAAGGGTGTCTGGCCAAAGGAGTGAGTAGGCTGAAATCCAGTCCTTGCTGCTCCACTCACATCACCTTGTAGCCACAGGGCCCCATCCATTCAATGGGAGAGCTTTTTTCTAATTCATAAAAAGGTGCTGAATGGGTCAGTTGCAGCCTTGCCTAAATATAGCTTCTGCACATTATAAGATGGTATCAGGAAACACTGGTTTATGTTCATCATGTTTTACTATCACATCCTCAGAAATAAGTAACTGCTTGACATTTGGAAAAATTTTCATCTGGGTGAGTGTTTCAAGTTGAGTTCCTCAGGAAACAGACTCTGAGATTTGCAGGCAGGAGTTTTTTGCAGACCTGTGCTTGGGAACAGCACCTGAGAAGAGTGAGGGAAACAGAACTGGGCAGAAGAAGTTGAATTGTGATGTTGCAATAGAGTCCTCAGCAATCCTAGGATGACTTTCAAAGTTGTCCCTAGTGACCAGGATTCCCCCTCACCCCCCTACTCTACAGTCTATACTCGCTGAATTCAGCCTTCTCTCAGGGAGTAGACCTGACTTTGGACATGATGGCTCTCTTCAGCTTATGGCAACTTCTGGAAAGGGGCTCAGCTGAGAACAACCCACACTCCCAACATCTGGTGGAACAAGGGCTCAGTACTGAAGTGGATTTGGGCACACCACAGCATATACTAAAGTAACTTCATAACTATTGAGTGACTTTTTCTCCTCAATGGGATTAAGCAGGTTACCACTGCTTGCTTTTGGTTGAAGGAACACATGATAGAAACAATAATTCCAGGAAAAATTCAAACTTTTTTCTTAGAGAGGGCACCTCAGAGATTGCAGTGAATACAAGTAGCATAGATCCAGTAACCTAAGATTGTCTGAAAATCCAGGTTGCACATTGTATTTAAAGACTGTAGGCTTGAAAATATCTTTCCATGAGTTTGTCCTCTGTTGGTTCCATGCTCAAGAAAATATCCATATTGGTTATCACTGGGGAAACATAATTAAAAAACAAAAACTTCTTGCACCCAGAAAACCTCTCCACAAAAGTGATAGAGACAGAAAACAGTTTCATTATTGAATAAGCGTGAGACCTGTGGTACCCATGACAGGCACTCCACCCTTAAGAGACTGTAAAGACAGATAAGAATCTTACCCCCACCCCCTTATATAGCCAAGCAGATACAACCCATTACATCACACATAGTCCAACCCAAATTTACCTGGTAATTGGGGTGACCATCTTATTGGCTTTATCCAGAGGAAAAACAAACTTCTCATATCTTTGTAACAGGAAGTAGTTTTGCAAATTAGAGCCAGGCAACCACCTAAGTTAGGCTCTTACCTTCTTACTGAAACTGAGAGATAAGGGAGCTATAACTCTTGAAATTTGAATTTCCAAAAGTTGCACTAAAAAAAGATGGTTCTTGAGGAAACATTTCTGAGTTGTGAGACTGGCAAGAGGCTTATTTAGCCACTATACAGATTTACATACATTTGAAAAGCACAGAGATAGAAAGTCTGAAAGAAAAAGGAGAAGGGGAGAAGTCTCTTCCCTTATTTTCAGTAGGGAGAATTAAGCCTCTTATTTTTAATTTGTATTTGCCCTTTCACAATATATGTAGATGTGTTTAAGGCTGGGTCTCCTTGAAGCACTGAAAATTTTTAGAGGCAACCAAAATTCAAAGCCATCGTTTAAGCATCTGGAGTAGCTTCATTGACTATCATCTGATGATAAGCTTGGGAGATGTCAAGTTTTGAGGGGGTAGTGTTATAATATAGTGATCCAGTGGTGGTGGTGGTGAGGCTTTGGATTCTGACTCTGCTGTGTGCCCTGGAGAGAGTTATATAACCTCTGTTTTCCATCGCCCAAATAAGGATGATAGCATTTACTACTTCAGGCTATAGATTAATTGAGATAATGCACATAAAAGTCTTAGCACAAAACCTACATTCAGTAGGAGCTCAATGATTGATTGACTGTTGATGTTTTGTTGTTCTGCTGAGCTCTATTTCCCTACAGTAGTAAAAATATGAGTAACTTAAGGACTTTGTTTATTTTTTCTTTTTTTTTTAAATTTAATTTTATTTTTTATACAGTAGGTTCTTATCAGTTATCATTTTATACATATTAGTGTCTACATGTCAATCCCAATCTCCCAATTCATCCCGGCACCCCCCCCACCCCTGCTTTCCCCCCTTGGTGTCCATACATTTGTTCTCTACATCTGTGTCTCAATTTCTGCCTTGCAAACCGTTTCATCTGTACCATTTTTCTAGATTCCACATATATGCATTAATATACGATATTTGTTTTTCTCATTCGGACTTACTTCACTCTGTATGACAGTCTCTAGGTCCATCCAGTTCTCTACAAATGACCCAGTTTTGTTCCTTTTTATGGCTGAGTAATATTCCATTGTATATATGTACCACATCTTCTTTATCCATTCGTCTGTCGATGGGCATTTAGATTGCTTCCATGACCTGGCTATTGTAAATAGTGCTGAAATGAACCTTGGGGTGCATGTGTCTTTTTGAATTATGGTTTTCTCCAGGTATATGCCCAGTAGTGGGATTGCTGGGTCATATGGTAATTCTATTTTTAATTTTTTAAGGAACCTTCATACTGTTCTCCATAGTGGCTGTATCAATTTACATTCCCACCAGCAGTGCAAGAGGGTACCCTTTTCTCCACACCCTTTCCAACGTTTGTTGTTTGTAGATTTTCTGATGATGCCCATTCTAACTGGTGTGAGGTGATACCTCATTGTAGTTTTGATTTCGATTTCTCTAATAATTAGTGATGTTGAGCAGCTTTTCATGTGCCTCTTGGCCATTTGTATGTATTCTTTGGAGAAATGTCTATTTAGGTCTTCTGCCCATTTTTTGATTGGGTTTTTTAAAAATATTGAGCTGCATGAGCTGTTTATATATTTTGGAGATTAATCCTTTGTCTGTTGCTTCATTTGCAAATATTTTCTCCCATTCTGAGGGTTGTCTTTTCATCTTGTTTGTAGTTTCCTTTGCTGTGCAAAAGCTTTTAAGTTTCATTAGGTCTCATTTGTTTATTTTTGTTTTTATTTCCATTACTCTAGGAGGTGGGTCAAAAAAGATCTTGCTGTGATTTATGTCAAAGAGTGTTCTTCCTATGTTTTACTCTAAGAGTTTTATAGTGTCCGGTCTTAGATTTAGGTCTTTAATCCATTTTGAGTTTATTTTTATGTATGGTGTTAGGGAGTGTTCTAATTTCATTCTTTTACATGTAGCTGTCCTGTTTTCCCAACACTGCTTATTGAAGAGACTGTCTTTTCTCCACTGTATATCCTTGCCTCCTTTGTCATAGATTAGTTGACCATAGGTGTGTGGGTTTATCTCTGGGCTTTCTATCCTGTTCCATTGATCTATATTTCTGTTTTTGTGCCAGTACCATATTGTCTTGATTACTGTAGCTTTGTAGTATAGTCTAAGTCAGGGAGTCTGATTCCTCCAGATCTGTTTTTCTTTTCCCTCAAGATTGCTTTGGCTATTCGGGGTCTTTTGTGTCTCCATACAGATTTTAAGAGTTTTTGTTCTACTTCTGTAAAAATTGCCATTGGTAATTTGATAGGGATTGCATTGAATCTGTAGATTGCCTTGGGTAGTATAGTCATTTTCACAATATTGATTCTTCCAATCCAAGAACATGGTATATCTCTCCATCTGTTTGTGTCATCTTTGATTTCTTTTATCAGTGTCTTATAGTTTTCTGAGTACAGGTCTTTTACCTCATTAGGTAGGTTTATTCCTAGGTATTTTATTCTTTTTGTTGAAATTGGGATTGTTTCCTTAAATTCTCTTTCTGATCTTTTCTTGTTAGTGTATAGGAATGCAAGAGATTTCTGTGCATTAATTTTGTATCCTGCAACTTTACCAAATTCATTGATTAGCTCTAGTAGTTTTCTGATAGCATCTTTAGGATTATCTATGTATAGTATCATGTTATCTGCAAAGAGTGACAGTTTTACTTCTTATTTTCCAATTTGTATTCCTTTTATTTCTTTTTCTTCTCTGATTGCTGTGGCTGGGACTTCCAAAACTATGTTGAATAATAGTGGCGAGAGTGGATAGCCTTGTCTTGTTCCTCATCTTAGAGGAAATGCTTTCAGTTTTTCACCATCGAGAATGCTGTTTGCTGTGGGTTTGTTGTCTATAGCCTTTATTATGTTGAGGTAGTTTCCCTCTATGCCCACTTTCTGGAGAGTTTTTTATCATAAATGGGTGTTGAATTTTGTCAAAAACTTTTTCTGCATGTATTGAGAGGATCATATGGTTTTTATTTCTTAATTTTTTAATATGGTGTATCACATTGATTGATTTGTGTATATTGAAGAATCCTTGCGTCCCTGGGATAAATCCTACTTCATCACAGTGTATGATCCTTTTAATGTGTTGTTGGATTCTGTTTGCTAGGTTTTTCTTGAGGATTTTTGCATCTATGTTCATCAGTGATATTAGTCTGTAATTTTATTTTTTTATAGTATCTTTGTCTGGTTGTGGTATCAGGGTGATGGTGGTCTCATAGAATGAGTTTGGGAGTCTTCCTTCCTCTGCAATTTTTTGGAAGAGTTTGAGATGAATGGGTGTTAGCTCTTCTCTAAATGTTTGATAGAATTCACCTGTGAAGCCATCTGGTCCTGGACTTCTTTGTTGGAAGATTTTTTAAAAAATAAATTTATTTATTTTATTTATTTATTTTTGGCTGCATTGGGTCTTCGTTGCTGGACGTGGGCTTTCTCTAGTTGCAGCGCACGGAGTCTACTCTTCGTTGTGGTGTGTGGGCTTCTCATTGTGGTGGCTTCTCTTTTTGTGGAGCATGGGCTCTAGATGTGTGGGCCTCAGTAGTTGTGGCACGTGGGCTCAGTAGTTGTGGCTTGTGGGTTCTAGAGCACAGGCTCAGTAGTTGTGGTGCATGGGCTTAGTTGCTCCGTGGCATGTGGGATCTTCCCGGACCAGGGCTTGAACCTGTGTCCCTGCATTGGCAGGTAGATTCTTAACCACTGCGCCACCAAGGAAGTCCCTGTTAGAAGATTTTTAGTCACAGTTTCAATTTCATTACTTGTGATTGGTCTGTTCATATTTTCTATTTCTTCCTGGTTCAGTTGTGGAAGGTTATACCTTTCTAAGAATTTGTCCATTTCTCCCAGGTTGTCCATTTTATTGGCAGAGAGTTGCTTGTAATAGTCTCTAATGATGCTTTGTATTTCTGTAGTGTCAGTTGTTACTTCTCCTTTTTCATTTGTAATTTTATTGATTTGAGCCCTCTCTGTCTTTTTCCTGATGAGTCTGGCTAAAGGTTTATCAATTTTGTTTATCTTCTCACAGAACCAGCTTTTAGTTTTACTGATATTTGCTATTGTTTTCTTTGTTTGTATTTCATTTATTTCTGCTCTGATCTTTATGATTTCTTTCCTTCTACTAACTTTGTGTTTTGTTTGTTCTTTTTTCTCTAGTTCCTTTAGGTGTAAGGTTAGACTGTTTATTTGAGATTTTTCTTGTTTCTTGAGGTAGGATTGTATTGCTATAGACTTCCCTCTTAGAACTGCTTTTGCTGCATCCCGTACGTTTTGGATCGTCTTTTTTCATTGTCATTTGTCTCTCAGTATTTTTTGATTTCCTCTTTGAATTCTTCAGTGATCTCTTGGTTATTTAGTAACATATTGTTTAGCCTCCATGTGTTTGTGTTTTTTATGTTGTTTTCCCTGTAATTTGTTTCTAACTTCATAGCATTTTGGTTGGAAAAGATGCTTGATATGATTTCAATTTTCTTAAATTTACCGATGCTTGATTTGTGACCCAAGATGTGATCTATCTTGGAGAATGTTCCGTGTGCACTTGAGAAGAAAGTGTAGTCTGCTATTTTTGGATGAATGTCCTATAAATATCAATTAAATCTATCTGGTCTGTTGTATCACTTAAAGCTTGTGTTTCCTTATTAATTTTCTGTCTGGATGATCTGTCCATTGGTGTAAGTGAGGTGTTAAAGTTCCCCACTATTATTGTGTTACTTTTGATTTCCTCTTTTATAGCTGTTAGCATTTGCCTTATGTATTGAGGTGCTCCTATGTTGGGTGCATATATATTTATAATTGTCATATCGTCTTCTTGGATTGATCCCTTGATCATTATGTAGTGTCCTTCCTTGTGTCTTGTAACGTGCTTTATTTTAAAGTCTATTTTATCTGATATGAATATTGCTACTCCAGCTTTCTTTTGATTTCCATTTGCATGGAATATCTTTTTCCATCCCCTCACTTTCAGTCTGTATGTGTCCCTAGGTCTGAAGTGGGTCTCTTGTAGACAGCATATATATGGGTCTTGTTTTTGTATCCATTCAGCGAACCTGTGTCTATTGATTGGAGCATTTCATCCATTCACATTTAAGGTAATTACTGATATGTATATTCCTATTACCATTTTCTTAATTGTTTTGGGTTTGTTTTTGTAGGTCCTTTTCTTCTCTTGTGTTTCCCACTTAGAGAAGTTCCTTTAGCATTTGTTGTAGAGCTGGTTTGGTGGTGCTGAATTCTCTAAGCTTTTGCTTGTCTGTAAAGCTTTTGATTTCTCTGTCGAATCTGAATTAGATCCTTGCTGGGTAGAGTAATCTTGGTTGTAGGTTCTTCCCTTTCATCACTTTAAATATATCATGCCACTCCCTTCTGGCTTGTAAGGTTTCTGCTGAGAAATCAGCTGTTAAGCTAATGGGAGTTCCCTTGTATGTTATTTGTTGTTTTTCCCTTGTTGCTTTTAATAATTTTTGGTTGCCTTTAATTTTTCTCAGTTTGATTACTGTGTGTCTCGGCATGTTTCTCCTTGGGTTTAACCTGCCTGGGACTCTCTGTGCTTCCTGGACTTGGGTGGCTATTTCTTTTCCCATGTTAGGGAAATTTTTGACTATAGTTTCTTCAAATATTTTCTCTGGTCCTTTCTCTCTCTCTTCTCCTTCTGGGACCCCTATAGTGTGAACATTGGTGCATTTAATGTTGTCCCAATGTTGTTGGCTGTGTTCATTTCTTTTCATTCTTTTTTCTTTATTGTGTTCTGTGGCAGTGAATTCCACCATTCTGTCTTCCAGGTCACTTATCCGTTCTGCTGCCTCAGTTATTCTGCTGTTGATTCCTTCTAGTGTATTTTTCATTTCAGTTATGATATTGTTCATCTCTGTTTGTTTGTTCTTTAATTCTTCTAGGTGTTTTGTCTTCAGTTCTTCTAGGCCTTTTTTAAACATTTCTTGCATCTTCTCAATCTTCGCCTCCATTCTTTTTCTGAGGTCCTGGATCATCTTCACTATCATTATTCTGAATTCTTTTTCTAGAAGTTTGCCTATCTCCACTTCATTTAGTTTTTTTTCTGGGGTTTTATCTTGTTCCCTCATCTGGTACATAGTCCTCTGCCTTTTCATTTTGTCTATCTTTCTGTGAATGTGGTTTTCATTCCACAGGCTGCAGGATTGTAGTTCTTCTTGCTTCTGCTGTCTGCCCTCTGGTGGACGAGGGTATCTAAGAGGCTTGTGCAAGCTTCCTGATGGGAGGGACTGGTGGTTGGTAGAGTGGGGTGTTGCTCTGGTGGGCAGAGCTCAGTAAAACTTTAATCCACTTGTCTGCTGATAGGTGGGACTGAGTTCCCTCCCTGTCAGTTGTTTGGCCTGAGGTGACCCAGCATTGGAGCCCACAGGCTCTTTGGTGGGACTAATGGCTGCCTCTGGGAGGGCTCACGCCAAGGAGTACTTCCCCGAACTTCTGCTGCCAGTGTCCTTGTCTCTGTGGTGAGCCACAGCCACCCCCCCCCCCCCCCCCCGCCTCTGCAGGAGACCTGCCAACACAAGCAGGTAGGTCTGGTTCTGTCTCCTATGGGGTCGCTGCTCCTTCACCCTGGGTCCTGAGGTGCATACTACTTTGTGTGTGCCCTGACACAAGCAGTGGAGGGCACACACAGAGTGGAGTCTCTGTTTCCCGCAGTCCTGTTGAAGTCCTGCAATCAAATCTCGCTAGCCTTCAAAGTCTGATTCTCTGGGTATTCCTCTTCTCATTGCCAGTCTCCCAGATTGGGAAGCCTGACATGGGGCTCAGAACCTTCACTGCTGTGGGTGGACTTCTGTGTTATAATTGTTCTCCAGTTTGTGAGTCACCCACCCAGCGGTTATGGGATTTAATTTTATTATGATTGCGCCCCTCCTTACATCTCCTTGCAGCTTCTCCTTTGTCTTTGGATGTGGGGTATATTTTTTGGCGAGTTCCAGTGTCTTCCTGTCGGTGATTGTTCAGCAGTTAGTTGTGATTCTGGTGCTCTCTCAAGAGGGGGTGAGCGTCCATCTTTCTACTCCGCCATCTTGAACCAATCTCCAAGTACTTTGTTTTTAAAACAAATATAGGCACACAAATGTCTCAGTTTAATTTAGGCTTTCTTGTGATACTTGTTACTTTGGCCCACTGAATTTATTAGTTTTGTTTGGGTACAGCTTATTTGATTATGCACTCAAAATGCAAATTTTCCTTTTTCCTTTTGAGAAAGTGGACTCGAGCAATGGCTATCTAGTGTAGGGGAATGCCTTGGGAAATACCTTGACAAATTTGAATTGTTCTGATGGCTTGAATGCCTTGACTGCTGTGCTGATTCCTAATGAAATGGACCAGTTCCTCTTCATGAGGTTTTTGCTTTGCTCCTGTTTATTTTCCTAGACTCTCCTTCAAGCTTCCTTTTGTGATTCTTCTTTCTACCATTAAGTTCCTTCCCATCCTTTCCCCATGGCTTACTTCATGGTAAAGGATTTCCTTTCACCCTCAACACGTTTGATGAATACTTCCTCCATCTTCCTGACCTAATAAAACATGAATAGATCCTGAGGACCTCACTCTTCTGCAGGGGTCTCCACACTTTTGTTTTCACTCTCTCACTGGTTTTTGTGGATATCCATCATTCATATTTATTTATTTATCTATTATATGTATTTTTTTCTTTACTAGTATTTATGCATATCATAAAACATACACAAAAGAATTTTAAAAAGATGAAGCAAATATTTCTTTAAAATGTTTTGTCACTGGTCATGGTTGTTTTCAGAAGTGAATGTATATCTGCATGTCAAAAAGTAAAAAAATTTTTTTGGCTTACTTCTTGTCAGATATATGGTCATTGTTTTTTCCTCTTAATATAAGCAATTATGTCCTTGTATTGAACAGGAGAAGGGTCAGTTCTGCTAGTTTTGAAATGTTCACTAGAATTATCTTCAATTCAAGATGTTTTCCAGGAATATTTTAAGCCATTCATACATTTTGGGATAGTTTAATTTAAACTATACAATATAATTTTAAAATTTATTTAACTGGATTTATGTATCAGGTAACAAGTTGGCACTGTCAAATTCTCCAAGTTCTGGAACTCCCAATCATCCCTCAAAATACCTCTTTCACCCACATAGGGATCAAGTGATGGTGTCAGTGGAACCTGCATATTAACATGGGCAAAACTTGATTTACTTCTTATTCAATTTAGGTAAGTATAAATATAAGTCCTAATATTTTCTTCCCACATCCTCAGAGGGGAATGGCCAGAGGACCATTGCTCTAATTTAATAGTTTAAGAAAAATGTATTGAATGCTTTTTTTGTATCATAGGGTCAAGTTCGAAATGTACAAAAATGAATAAGAAATGAATTTTACAGCCTAAAGCAGAAGGCAGACACACTTAAAGAAATGTATCAATGTAGTATAGTAGGTACCAACATATTAATGGAGGGTAAAGTGTAAGCTGTGGGTTTTGGAAAGGCTTCCTGGAAAAGATGAAGTCTGAACTGAATTTTGCAGAAAGAATAATGGTTAGTTCAGTGAAGAAAGGTGGGAAAGACTTTTCGTGTAACCAAAATGTGACAGCGTGAAACAGCATGTGGTATTCAGTGGGCTTTAAGTAGCCTGATAGTCCTAAAGTATGAACGAAGAGAAATGGAGTAGTCAGAAAGGAAGCCAGGGATGTAGATAGGAGCCATGCCACATATGCCAAAGAGCCTGGACCCTATTCAGCTGGCACTGGGAAGCCAATAAACCTTCATAGTGGGGAGTTGGGTTTTTTTCTTTAGGTAAGTCCCTCTAGCTATAATATGGAGTGAGCATGGGTATAAGAACATACCACAAAGTCACTATAATCAAATAAATATGTCTTGGATGGGAATCAGAACAGAAAACTCAGAAGTAGACTGAAGTACACGTAAGAATTTAATATATGACAAGAAGGATAATTCAGTTCAGTAAGAAAAGAATAGATTAGTTCATGAAGAAAATAAAAAGTAGACCACCATCTTATTTTTTAAAAATTTACTTAACTTTGTACACACTTATATAGACATGTAAACTAAATTTAAAAATAAATTATAGAAAAACCAAATACTTAAATGTTAAAGAAAAGCAATAAAAATCTTACAAAAAAGGTAGGAGATTACATGTACAATCTAGGCGTTGGAAAGTGTTTCCTAACCAATGCTGAGAAGAGACATATTTGATTATATGAAAATTAGCATAATGTATATGCAAAAATACCATAGACAAAGTCAATAAACAGTTCTGGAAAAAATGTTACAAAAGCAGATAACGTAATAACTGTTAACATCTATAATATGTTGGTTGGGTTCTCTGAGAAGCATGATGAGTTAGAGGTACAAAAGGTTTATTGGAAAGTAACACAGTAGAGGAAAAAGGGAGGAGCAGAATTGGGCAGGAGGAGCCTAGGTGCAGACCTGACAAAATCTCAACCAGCCCAAGGGGCAGCTCTGGAGCAGTGATTGCCTGTTGGAGGAGTCTTGCCACGGTGGAAATGGCCAGGACCCATTGGCTGGAGATTGCCCAGAGAAGAGAAGAGCTTGTCCTCAGCTATCAACGCCTCACTCATTCATTGGCAAGGGGCTTCCTCAAGAAGAATAAGACAATGGGTCAAAAGTTGACGTGGACCCTAAGTTACTGGACAGCTGAAGGCTGCCAGTGAACCATACTCCTTGCAGCTGCAGAGTGAGCCCTTTATTGAAGCAGAATCTGAGTGTGGCATCTCTGTGTTTGACATCTAACTCTCACAAACTGAGAAGAAAAAGGCATTTAATCCAAAGGAAAATTAGGCAAAGCACATGTATAGACAGTTTACTGAAGATTAAGTCTAAATGGGCAAGAAACATTTGAAGTGTGCTTAGTAATCTGGAAAGTGCAAATTAAAATAACAATGGAATATCATTTTATACCTATATGTAAGAGGCAGAAATTAATGAGAACTACAATACTCATTGGGATGGAATATAAAGTGTTGTTACTCTTTGGAAAATCTATCTGGCATTATCTAATAAAATAAAAAATACATATACCTTTAGACCCAAAATTCTACTCCTGAGAATCTATCTGATGGAAATGAAATGACTGATTCATAAAGATGTGTGTACAAAAATGATTATTACAACATTGTTTGTAGTGGTAAAAAATTAGATATAAATTGAATACCTCAAATAGAGAAATGCCTGAATGAACAATGATATATCCGTACCATGGACTATTATGCATTAATTTAAAAGAATGAATTAGTAGATATTGCGGATGAGGTGGTGGGATCCTTACCAGGTGTTGTTATACATACTCAAAAGAGTATGTATAAAAATGTCTCCCCCTGCTTTTTTTGTAAATCAAACAATGACAAAAACACACTCTACTTATATGTGTATATCTACATACATGAATGCAAACCAAAACTGAAAAGATGCATACTAGGTTGTTAATTTAAGTTATCTTGCAAGGAGTGAGAGGGTTGAGTGGTTTGAGGAGTAGAGAAATGTGCAAGACAGGTAAAAGAAGATTAAAAAATTATATGAAAAAATATGCATATTTATCACATTTATGCTATTATTTCTAAATCTCTTAAGAAAGGCAAAACCAGGTTTATACAGCTTGCAGGAAAGAAATAAATGAGAAAAATATGTCACAGAAATGGAAATGATCATACGAAATTTTATTGAATATACAAGAATTTTTAGTTTTTACTGGTTTAATAGATGCCAAGATTGTTTATTTGCGGCGCAAATCAAACAGTATCTGGCCATATGAACCAATAGCATGGTTGTGGAAAGAACAGGGCTTTCGGTAAATTTATGTGTCTGTATCAGGAGAGTTTAGAAACTGCTATAGTAACAAATGACCTCCAAATCTGAGGGACTTACCACAAAGGTTGCTGTCTTGCTCATGTTTCATGTTCATTGCAGATTTACTTCAGCTCTGCACCGTGCCGTTTTCAAGATCCAGCCTCTGCCTGGTGAACAATTAATACTGTGGCAAAGGAAAATGAGATCATGGTAAGTATATACTGGCTCTTAAAACTTCTGTACACAAGGAGTTCTTCCACTCATCTTTCATTGGTCTAAGCAAGTCACATGCCTGAGCCTGCTGTCAATGGGATGAGGATGTATTAACTCTCGCATAGGGAAGGATCAGTGAACATCTCCCAGAGTAGGATGATCTGCTTTACAACAAAGAGTATTAATGAAGTATTTTTATGTGATCATAATAATGAATGTTGTTAATGATTGGTGAGTGAGCAGAATTAATGATGAGAAATAAGAGAAAATATTTTTTATAATTCATTAAGTGCTTGTTTCTCATCCACTGGGTGTACAGGTAAGAGACACCCCTTTTGATTTTAATTTAGTTTCAATCACAGATCACAGACTATTCTTGACAATTTCGGAACACAAACTAAAACCATTTTAATCTGTATTTTGCATATAGGAAGAATTCAGGTAGATGGAAGGGTAAGATTCTAGTGTATCCACGTATTTTATTTTTCTGAAGTTTAGAATTAATATCAGTAGGTTGATGAGAAATGTAACGTTTATCAAAAATCAGAAAAATATTCCTTCCTTTAGAAATGATAGTCTGGGGACTTCCCTGATGGTGCAGTGGTTAAGAATCTACCTGCCTATAAAGGGGCCATGGGTTTGAGCCCTGGTCCGGGAAGATCCCACATGCCATGGAGCAACTAAGCCCATGCACCACAACTACTGAGCCTGCGTTCTAGAGCCCATGAGCCACAACTACTGAGCCCACGTGCCACAACTACTGAAGCCCGTGCACCTAGAACCCATGCTCTGCAAGAAGAGAAACCACCGCAATGAGAAGCCTGTGCACCACAACAAAGAGTAGCCCCTGCTCACTGCAAGTAGAGAAAGCCCGCATGTAGCAACGAAGACCCAACACAGCCAAAAATAAATAAATAAATTTAAAATTAAAAAAAAAAAAAAGAAAGAAATGATGGTCTGAAAATAATAGTGTTTGGTACTTTTTGCTTAGAGTTTAAGTATTTGCTCCTAAAGAATCTTCCAAATAAATTCTATCTGCAGCTATCAGTTTAGTTATTGAAAATTCATTTTGGCTAGGAGAAACCTTAAAGAAAGCTCTGAAACCTCTCATTACACTAATTATAGTATTATACTATGTTTGTTTTTTGTTATGTCACTTCACAGTTTAAATTAAATTTTAGTCCTTTGCTTTTGCTCAATATTTCAGATGATTCTTGCATGATGTTTTTTCCCTTAATCTTTTTTTTTTTTTTTTGGCTGTGTTGGGTCTTCATTGCTGTGCGCGGGCTTTCTCTAGCTGCGGCGAGCAGGGTCTACTCTTCGTTGTGATGTGTGGGCTTCTCATTGCTGTGGCTCCTCTTGTTGCGGAGCATGGGCTGTAGGTGCACAGGCTTCAGCAGTTGTGGCATGCGGGCTCAGTAGTTGTGGCTCCTGGGCTCTAGAGCGCAGGCTCAGTAGTCGTGGCGCACGGGCTTAGTTGCTCCGCAGCATGTGGAATCTTCCCGGACCAGGGCTCGAACCCGTGTCCCCTGCATTGGCAGGCGGATTCTTAACCACTGCACCACCAGGGAAGTCCCTCCCCTAATCTTTTGAAAACAATTGTGACATTATCTGAACAGTTTCACCAGGACATTTTATAAAGAGCAGAGAATGGCAAAATTCCCAAGTGCAGTTCAACAGCTGTTGCTCCTCCACTGTGGGTTAAGGGTAGAGGCACTGTGTCCATGGTGACCTATTTGAGTCAGTGAGGGTGGGAACTGTGAGATTCTCACAGAGGTTAATGACAGAGCAAATGCTAGCAATCCAGTTTTCACTAGACATTTGGCTTCAAATGGAAATTTACTTTTTTAAAGAAAGGATTCACTTTCTAATTTCCTCATTTTAATAAAGCAGATAAAGTTGTGCTAAACCAAAGAGTTTTACACCTGAAAACTTATTTGGAACTAAAAAGTGCTTACAAAAGAGACCATACTTTACTCTTGTCTTATATTTTAATTTAGAACATGCATTATGATTTTGTGCTTATTTAAATATCTCACTCTGCTTCTTCCAAAAGTTTTGAGGTAGGCTACAGCAAAGACATAATAAGGCTAACAAAATAGGTATAAGAGTAGTACATCATGATCAGGACTTCCCTGGTGGTGCAGTGGTTAAGAATCTGCCTGCCAGCAGTGGTTAAGAATCCACCTGTCAATGCAGGGGACACGGGTTCGAGCCCTGGTCCGGGAAGATCCCACATGCCGCGGAGCAACTAAGCCTGTGCGCCACAACTCCTGAGCCTGCACTCTAGAGCCCGCGAGCCACAACTACTGAACCCGTGAGCCACAACTACTGAAGCCCACGTGCCTAGAGCCCGTGCTCTGCAACAAGAGAAGCCACCGCAATGAGAAGGCTGCGCACCGCAACTAAGAGTAGCCCCTGCTAGCTGCAACCAGAGAAAAGCCCCTGCACAGCAACGAAGACCCAATGCAGCCAAAAATAAAGTAAATAAAATTAAACAAACAAACAAAAGAATTCGTCTGCCAATGCAGGGGACACGGGTTCGAGCCCTGGTCCGGGAAGATCCTACATGCTGCGGAGCAACTAAGCCCATACGCCATGACTTCTGAGCCTGCATTCTAGAGCCCGCGAGCCACAACTACTGAGCCTGCGTGCGCAACTGCTGAAGCCCGTGCACCTAGAGCCCGTGCTCCGCAACAAGAGGAGCCACTGTGATGAGAAGCCTGTGTACCACAATGAAGAGTAGCCCCATCGCCACAACTAGAGAAAGCCCGCATGTAGCAACGAAGACCCAACACAGCCAAAAATAAATAAATAAATTTAAAATTAAAAAAAAAAGAAATGATGGTCTGAAAAAAATAGTGTTTGGTACTTTTTGCTTAGAGTTTAAGTATTTGCTCCTAAAGAATCTTCCAAATAAATTCTATCTGCAGCGATCAGTTTAGTTATTGAAAACTCAGTTTGGCTAGGAGAAACTTTAAAGAAAGCTCTGTAACCTCTCATTACACTAATTATAGTATTGTACTATGTTTGTTGTTTGTTATCTCACTTCACAGTTTAAATTAAATTTTAGTCCTTTGCTTTTGCTCAGTATTTCAGATGATTCTTGCAAGATGTTTTTTCCCCTAATCTTTTTTTTTTTTTTTTTTGGCCGTGTTGGGTCTTTGTTGTTGTGAGCGGGCTTTCTCTAGTTCTGGCGAGCAGGGTCTACTCTTCATTGTGGTGTGTGGGCTTCTCATTGCAGTGGCTCCTCTTGTTGCGGAGCATGGGCTGTAGGTGCGCAGGCTTCAGCAGTTGTGGCATGCGGGCTCAGTAGTTGTGGCTCCTGGGCTCTAGAGCGCAGGCTCAGTAGTCGTGGCGCACAGGCTTAGTTGCTCCGCAGCATGTGGGATCTTCCCGGACCAGGGCTCGAACCCGTGTCCCCTGCATTGGCAGGCGGATTCTTAACCACTGCACCACCAGGGAAGTCCCTCCCCTAATCTTTTGAAAACAATTGTGACATTATCTGAACAGTTTCACCAGGACATTTTATAAAGAGCAGAGAATGGCAAAATTCCCAAGTGCAGTTCAACAGCTGTTGCTCCTCCACTGTGGGTTAAGGGTAGAGGCACTGTGTCCATGGTGACCTATTTGAGTCAGTGAGGGTGGGAACTGTGAGATTCTCACAGAGGTTAATGACAGAGCAAATGCTAGCAATCCAGTTTTCACTAGACATTTGGCTTCAAATGGAAATTTACTTTTTTAAAGAAAGGATTCACTTTCTAATTTCCTCATTTTAATAAAGCAGATAAAGTTGTGCTAAACCATAGAGTTTTACACCTGAAAACTTATTTGGAACTAAAAAGTGCTTACAAAAGAGACCATACTTTACTCTTGTCTTATATTTTAATTTAGAACATGCATTATGATTTTGTGCTTATTTAAATATCTCACTCTGCTTCTTCCAAAAGTTTTGAGGTAGGCTACAGCAAAGACATAATAAGGCTAACAAAATAGGTATAAGAGTAGTACATCATGATCAGGACTTCCCTGGTGGTGCAGTGGTTAAGAATCTGCCTGCCAGCAGTGGTTAAGAATCCACCTGTCAATGCAGGGGACACGGGTTCGAGCCCTGGTCTGGGAAGATCCCACATGCCGCGGAGCAACTAAGCCTGTGTGCCTCAACTCCTGAGCCTGCACTCTAGAGCCCAGGAGCCACAACTACTGAGCCCCTGTGCCACAACTACTGAAGCCCAAGCGCCTAGAGTCCATGCTCCAAAACAAGAGAAGCCACCACAGTGAGAAGGCTGCGCACCGCAACTAAGAGTAGCCCCTGCTCGCCGCAACCAGAGTAAAGCCCGTGAGCAGCAACGAAGACCCAATGCAGCCGAAAATAAAATGAAAAAAAAAAAAAAAAAAGAATCCGCCTGCCAATGCAGAGGACATGGGTTCGAGCTCTAGTCTGGGAAGATCCCACATGCTGCGGAGCAACTAAGCCCATGTGCCACAACTACTGAGCCCACACGCCGCAACTACTGAAACCTGTGCGCCTAGAACCCATGCTCCGCAATAAGAGAAGCCACTGCAATGAGAAGCCTGTGCACCGCAACAAAGAGTAGCCCTGCTTGCCACAACTAGAGAAACCCCGCGCACAGCAACAAAGACCCAACACAGCCAGAAGTAAAAAAATAAATTAATTAAAAAAAAAAGAGTAATACATCATGATGAAAGGAAAGGAGTGCATTAGAGAAAGAAATATGGCTCGATATATTCTTCCAATGGGTCCTGTGATACTGACAAGCATTAATGAACTTCATGTCTTGGCAAAATTGGAGGAAAAATCCCCATCATATATGGATGAATTAGATTTGGGGTTTGTACCTGGGGTGGGGGAAGAGGAGGAGGAGGAACCTACCCCCTATTCACTCCTGTATCGCAAGTGTCAGGCATTGGGTGTATGTTTGATTTGAAGAGGTTTATATTATAAAACCATACCTGGAAACAACTCAAGTTGTTAAATAAAATAAAGAAGAGAAACAAGTTTTCGTGGGGGTGTCATTAGTACCATTCCAGTGGTACTTTTCATAAATGCCTTTGTGGCTTCTGCATCAGTAGGGAACATAACCACGACCTGAGCTCCAACTCCAGGATCTGTGTCAAAGTAAATTAACACATAGAAAATAAATCAACACTGACTGTCTATTTTTAAAAGACCTTTGCCCTGAACATACAGACTGTTCCCAGACGATTGGCCTGGGGCTCCTGATAGTATATTTTAGCCTCAGAGTCTATGTGGGATGATTCCTGAGGGGGCAGTGTTTATGGACAAACACCTGGGCATTCTGTTCTCATGCAGGTAGTACAGGTTTGCAGCAGCCATCAGACATTGAAGAACATTGTCTGTAATTAGAGATTTCTTAAATATTTATTGCCTTTCAGTACTTGGAAGATTTATTAAACTGGTGAACCTAGATCTATCCTAAACAATTAGTAGCTTCTCATTTTTTTTTTTTTTTTTGGCTGTGCTGCGTGGCTTGTGGGATCTCAGTTCCCTAACCAGGGATTGAATCTGGGCCACAGCAGTGAAAGCCCGGAATCCTAAACACTAAGCCACCAGGGAATTCCCTGTAACTTCTCATTTTTGTAGGACTGTTATCAAGAAGTGGAGTGTCCTTCTACTTAGAAATGAAAGTAGTTGATTTTTATGTTTTAGTTACTGAAATAGAAGGGATGAAGGAATACCTGTCAAGAAAAGGGAATCTTGAATTTTAAGAGGTTGTATTAAGTTTTGCTTATCTTTCATTGACTTAGCATATATTTGCTCTACTATAATATTTATACTATAAATTACCCTGCAAATTGCTTTTTCTTGAACTAGCAAATCAAAATGACTACAATGTGTATTGGGGAGCTCTGTGACTGAATATAAAGATATATGTGGCTCATTTGAAAATGCTGTACTCATATTAAATGCATCTTTGAACTGGCTCTTAATATCAAAATATTCTTTCTTACATATATGTGGATCACAGGATAAATGTGTTTCCTCACACACTGATAAATCAATCAGCCTTATACTCCATCATGATGAAATAGAGGTAATGCTGGTGTTAAGAGAAGAGGTAGTTGTGCCTAATGTGAGTGGTCCCAGATTTGAAGGAGTGGTTCTTCAGAAAAAGTGAAGTCTCCAGGACCATCACGGGACTTGTATCCTATGAGAGCCTTGTGTAGTAGAAAGAGCCACAAGCTTCAAAGTCATCGTCTGGGACTCAAGTCCTGGTTTTGTCACTTTGAGCAAGTAAATTGACCCTTTTGATCCTATGTTTCCTCATCTGTAAAGTAGAGATCAGAATTCTTCATAGAGGATTATCTGGTACATAGAAAGCAGTGATAAATTCTCTTCCCAACTGTGATTTCCTGGTAATGTATGGAAAGTCTTACTATTCTCACTGGATTTTTCTTAGGCCCAGGGTTCTGAAGTGACTAACCTGAACTGGAAGGACTACATTGACATACCGGGTCTTCAATTCTGGGCTAGGTATTTTCAGGTTTGCTGCAGCTGGCTAGGTTCCCATCAGTTGTTTTTCAGTCCAATTCTAGATTTCATGTTACTCCAATTTATAAGCATCCTTCTAACTTTGCAACTACTTGCTTTGGGTCTGCTCTGAGTTTTGCCCTAGGATGGAATTCCAGGATCCTTGACAATTAGAAGTCCTCAGGGACAGAGCCATTTTTCTTTATCAGAAGTGGTTGTTTTATTCAGTTAGAGGACTGCAAAGGTAAAGATTCTGTCCACAAATATTAATTGAGCACCTACTCTGCCAGGCATGGTTCTGGGAGCTGGAGGTACAGCACTGAACAAAATAGACAAGTTTTTTATGCACATGGAGATTACATTCTCCATTTCAGTGGGGCAGAGACAGGAGGTCAGCGTGAAAGACTATATAAGTAAACAATTCCATGGACAGGACAGTTTATTTACAGTGATAAAATCCTATGAGAAAACAAAACAGAATAATATGAGTAACATGGTATGTGTGTGAGGTTGAAGGGGCAACTTGAGATTTGTGGTCAGAGAAGACCTCTCTGAGGTGGTGACATTTGAATTGACAATTTATGATTCTTACTCACATCCCTTCCCCTTATCCCTCCCATTCCTCCAACTTCCAAGTTGCCCATGAAGTGGTTGTCACATTACTTGGTGAATGATTGGGAGACAGGAGTTGTGGGTCCTAGTAACTTGGAAAGGGTTTTTTTTTAATGGAGGGTAGGAATGTTTATATGGCTGCTGATCTGACCGAGTCTGGCTACACCTTTCTCTCAGTCTTGGGAGTGGGGCCACAGAGCAGAATCTGTGCATGGGTAGGAGCAGGTTCAATGGAGGGTTCTTTTTTTTTAAACTGCAAACATGAATATCAGGAGAAGCCTTCTGAGCTTATGCTAGAGGACAACAGTATGAAAGACTTGCTAGATCAGGGTCCAACTATATTCTCAAGGCAGAATGAATTAGACAACAGTCTGAACAGATGCTCAGAGCAAAGATGCGTGTGTGTGTGTGTGTGTGTGTGTGTGTGTGTGTGTGTGTGTGTGTTTGCCTTCACATGAGGGTGAGAGAGAATGCTGCTAAGGGAGAAAAGAGATGAGAAGATTTCAACTGGCCATCATCTAGTTGAAACACAAAAAAAATTTTGTGCATGTACACTGCATGCCATACTTTCTGGTTTAGTTTTTTGAAGATCACTGACTGTAAATGTTAGTAAGGTGACACTAATTTTAATATTAAAAAATAATATCAGGATGGTATACACAAACCATGTACATGGGAAATCCCTGTAAATGATATTAATATCATAGAACAAGATAATGAGTGAGATAACCACAGTTTTACATTTCTCAGAGGACAACCCAAGAATGGAATTTTTATGAGGGTAACAGAAAAATAAAGCTCTGAAAGCAACTGTAGAAGACAGAAATAAAACATAGTAATACTTGAATACCAAAGAAAAAAGTGATAGGTTAAAATAGGTTATATTTGTGAGTATAGCAAGTAAAAATATTTCTGATGAAGATGAAGGACATGTATGGTTGTTTTAAGTCTGCGTGACCTTCTACTTCCTTCCTCTTGTCTGTGGGTTATAAGGGCAGATCAGTTGAAAGGAAACTAACTGAGTTTCCTCTCCTGTCTTTTACATATGAGAAAGAAAGAAGAAAGCATTTGCTATTATGGATGCAGTTCTCAGAATCTCACTAGAGGGTGGTGTTGGTTCTAAAACCAGAGGTTGCTAATCTGGTACATTCATTACCAGGCTGCATTTATATTTAAAGAAAAGGTAAAATCAAGCCTTCTCAGTCTTCCCTGATAGTTGGTAAATGTCAAGTCTGAAAACTCCCAAGGGCCTCATCCAGTTCTGGCTGCTTGCAGCCCCAGAGGAGCCAGATAAAGTAGTGAAGAGATTACCGGAGGAGTTAAGTGGCAGATTCTAATTTCACCTCTTGCACTAACTAGTAGACAAGAAACTAAAGCTCTCTGGGCCTTCTTCTCATCTGTAAAATAAAAGTGCCGCGCTAGATGATCCCTAAATCCCCTTGCATCTCTAAAATTCTGACATTCTAACAAATTCTGGGTTAAAAGGCTGAAGAATTTCTCATGTTCTTAGTCAAAGGAACAAGTAACATCTCAAATTATAAAATTATTAATAATTAAAATATAATTTAATGTTATAAATAAGGTTTAACAGAGATTCTAATATTAAAACGCCTTTAAATTAAAATGTCAAATCTTCTATCCTACTAGGGAACCTCAGAGCCATCCTTTTTTCACCTATCTGAACATTCTGTGGTTAATTTCACTGCCTTAATGCATCATTCAAGGATATCTCTCCTCTTGCTAACTTGCTGGAAATGAGCAAAATATGTTTATATAGGATTATCTAGAGAAAGGAGGTTGAACCATTCATTATCAAATAGGGATGTTTTAGGATAGAGATTAAATCCCCTACCTCACCTTGTGCTTAGCCAACATGCATCCTATCTATGCTTTGTGAGGAGTCACTCTCCAGAGGATTTAGTTGGTTCGGCTTCCTATTACCCTCACCTCTTTTATCTGATTCCATTTTCTTGTCATATTTATTCACATTGCAGAGTGAACTGAAGATGTTTACACGAAAACTGAAGCAAATTATCCAACAACAGGGTCCCAGGAAACCCTAGTTTATCTCTGCATGGACTTAACTTCTAAAGGTGAGAGCCTGCAATTAACCCCTGATGGTGCGAAGCTGCGCTCCGCGTCACCTCAAAGGCTTTGACCGTAATACTCAACACCCCATTTCCTCCAAATTGCTTCGCTTTGCAAACGAAGGTTTCCTTTCCCCCGCCTCTGTCCCATCCCCGGATTTTGTTGCATCTTCAGGTTCGTTTCGAACATCGAAACTTCCCAAAATACACACGGAGCGCCTCCGGGTGCGCACACGCGCGCTCTCACACCCCACTCGAGTACACAAGCCCGTCTGGGTCTGCTCCCGGTTAGAGAACACATTCCATTCTTCGCGCTCGGGCCCACCCCTCCCTGGTGGGGATTGGTCGGGTCTACCCCCCCCTCGGCGAGGCGAGGCTCCTAAGAGGCCCAGACGCCTGCCAATCCCCACGGGCTGTCAAAACAAGTCCTTCCCTCCCTGTCACAACACAGCGGAGTGGAGGTCGCCGCCGCCGCCGCCGCCGCTGCCGCAGCCGCCGCACTTCCTGGGGCCACTGCGCCGCCGTCCGCGGGCAGGTGGCTGGTGCGCCGGGCAGCGGTCGCCGGGCTCCAGCCCCTCTCAGGCCGCGCGCGTCCCGGCCTCGGAGGCAGCCCGGCCAGGCGCCCGGTGCCTTTTGTCTGGCGCAGAGCGGGCGTTTGCATCACATTTCGGACACCTCCCTCTCCTTTTCGCCTCTCCTTCTCCCTCCCGCTCACATCTCCTCCCCACTCCCGCCGCGGTCCCCCCAAGGACTGTCGGCCTCCTGGATCAAAGCCCGCGGACGTCTCTACTCGAGCGATGTCTCCTCTCCAGAAAGTTGCCGCCACCGCCGCCGCCACCGGGCGGTGAAACAAAGTCTGGCGCGGTCGCCTCCCGGTGCAGGAGCGCACCCGTGCCCAGCGGCTGGACTCCGCTGACGGGCGTGCCGCCTCCCCCCGGGGAGCCCGAAACGCGCTCGGCTATGGCCGAGGGCGCAGCCAGCAGGGAGGGTCCAGCGCTAACAGACGCGGCCGGGAGCGAAGACGACCCCCGAGTGGGCCCGGACGCCGCCTCCGGGGACGGCGTGGCGGCGGCCCCTGGGGGCCAGTGGAGGGACCGTCGCAGCGGGGTCGCGCTGCCCAGCGCTGCAGGGGCCCCGGCGGACGGCGAGGCCGGCCTCCTGGAGGCTGCGCGGGCGACCCCCCGGCGCAGCAGCATCATCAAGGTAAGCGAGGCCGCGCGGCCCCGGGAGCGTGGGTGTGGATGGTGGACCGTGGATGGGTCACGGGCCGGGGCAGGATGTATGGTGTCCGGAGGCCACGCAGGCTTAGCATTGTTTTCTCCCATCTCCTTCATTACCGAACCTTCCTTCCTTATCCGGAGGTTCCCAGACTCAGTTCTTGGCTGTGAGAAGCAGAAGTGACTTTTTTTTTTCTTGACAGAGGAGGAAAAGTTCCGCTCTGCGTCTTTGCGTTTTGATGGATGCTTTTCCCCATCTTCTCTGAAAGTTTCGCTAAACCGTTGATACAAGGAGGAAGGGAGGACTCAATATAAATGCAGACCCGTGGGATGGTTGTGCACTGCTCTCCAACGAAAAGTTAGCTTTTGCCGTACAGTAAAGGAAATGCACAGTTTACCCTCAAGTGAAACAAAACAAAACAGAACAAAAAAACCCAAACCTTCGAGACTCAAAATGTCCTGAGATCTCACGAAGCGTGAGCTTTCCCCGTAGGCAGGCAGAGTTTTCAGTGGCCCCTGCAGCAAAGTAAAGAGCGATGGTGGAGCCCAGAGTTTCCGCGCTGCAGAGAGCGCACCCGAAAAGCAGCCAATCCACCAAGCAGCACCCCGGGTCCTTGTGGTTACCACCACATCCAGGGAAAACGCTTCTCGACCCCTCAACTACCAGTCAGGGTTTCTCTCCATCCATCTTCCTTCCACTTGGGGCTTGTTTCCTGTTTGAGATTTCATCTTGGTTGCATGACATCGGGATAAGGTCCCCTGGAAGTCAGAACTCTTCCACAGGCTTTGGAAAAGGGCCTTTTAGCGTAAATGCACGTGGGTAATCTTGGGTACATGACGTTAAAACCGATCTTGGTAGAACAGTCAGTATGAAACTACTTCCATGTAAAAGTAAGCCAAAGATGATAATGAAGGATGGACTTGGAACTACTTAACTGCAATGTACTTGTGTTAATACATTAAAAACCCTTGCTCAGGTTTAAGCTGTGTATACACCACATAATACGTGTCTCTTTCTCAAGCTCTAAACTGGAGCTCCTAGTGCCGGTGTGGGTAGACTCCTCCCCCAGTCCATCCAGCCAGCTCCAAGTATAGTCTAGGCTTTTCCCCAGTACTGACACATGGAAGTTTAAAGCCAAACACGGAGATTTCTATATTAAAAGAAGAGTGGGTGGTAGTTACAAATGACTTGTAGTAGTTTCTGTTATTTTGTGACTTTTAGATTATGTGAAAAGAAGTGTTCTATTCTGGGTGTGAATTTGGATAAAAAGGAAATGATCACTTTTTTTCCTGTTAACCCGCAGGTCAGAAAGCATATTGTTTTGAATCTTAAAAAAACCATCACAATTAGATAGCACACATTTTGGAATCTAAGATATAGACAGTACACGTGTTGTGTGAAAACAAGAGCCTCAAGATAGTTTAAAATATACCATCATAAAAAGCAGTGGGCTTTTTTGTTGTGTTGTAAAAAATGAAAGTAACAGAGCATAAGGAATATACAAATTCTTGCAGCTAAATTTGCAGTTTTTAAATTTTAGTTGTGTGCTGGTTGATATTCTCAGAAGAGTCCTTGCTGAGTAATGGTGCCTCTGTTGTTGTTGGGGTTTTTTTTTATTTTTTTAAATTTTTAATAAATTTATTTATTTATTTTTGGCTGTGTTGGGTCTTCGTTTCTGTGCGAGGGCTTTCTCTAGTTGCGGCGAGCGGGGGCTACTCTTCATCGCGGTGCGCGGGCTTCTCACCATCGCGGCCTCTCCTGTTGTGGAGCACAGGCTCCAGACGCGCAGGCTCAGTAGTCGTGGCTCACGGGCCCAGTTGCTCCGCGGCATGTGGGATCCTCCCAGACCAGGGCCCAAACCCGTGTGCCCCGCATTGGCAGGCAGATTCGCAACCACTGCGCCACCAGGGAAGCCCACCTCTGTTGTTTTGAAGTTTCTTTTTGTGACAAAAAAGGAGGGAGGCAACAGAGTAGCAGCTTGATTCTTTCCCTATTTAATAGTAAAATAAACATTTAATAAATGACCTTTAAAATTAAAGTTACCAGAAAATGAAGTGAATTATTATTATTATCTTAAACTAGCTCTTATTGAAAAAGTAATATATGCATATGATAAAAACAAATGTTGCAAAGGAGTTTGAAGGGAAAACTCCCAGCCACTCCACATTCCCACTAACATGGTCCACCCCCATAGCTGTTAACACTTTCTTGTGTATCCTTCCAGTAATATTCCATGTATATATAAGCATATGTATCTGTACTTATCTGTGGTGAACTACTGATGCTGCTGATTTATGTAATAAAGTTTCACTAGAGTTTACAGACCTCATATCTTCAGATTTGCTCCGAACATTTTGATGTCTAGAGGGTTGTCTAAGGTCATTGTGGTGGGTCTGTTAATCTTCAAGGATAACCTGGTAGGTCATTGGTGGGTAGTGGTCCTTGGGGTCTATTCCCAGAGCCCTTCATTATCTTACAGTGGGGAAAGAGGCAGTTGGTGGACTCTGTGCCACTCCCTCTCTGAGATCAAGGACCTTTCTGTTGACATCTTGAATCTGCTGCCCCGTGGTTTGTTCACTTTAGCATAGTAAAAATGAGAATTCCTAAAAAAGGTCTAGATCATATAAGAAATAAGTAGCACATGTTCTGTATTGAGAAAAGATTGCATTCTTCATAGTGTTGCCAAGAGTTCTTTTTATTTGGCACTGAAACATACACAAAAAAAGAAAGGCTTTAGTACATTTTATATTAATCAAACTATTAAATGCTGTTCCAAATAGCCTTAGTACAGGGGTAATTGATATTCATGATCATAACTCTGAGCCACTGAAAGATTGTGAATCATCAAATATCAAATTATTTTCAGCTCAATTTAGGTATTGTTTCTAGTCTAATTATTTGACTGCTAATTCTCTATGAACATGGATATTAGATAAATCAGAATAGTGCATTCCTCTATCATGCCAGAAAACAGACTGTCTTGTATATTAATAAAAGGAATGTTTTCAGTAAACTTGCCCTCCCTAATTTGTGAAAATATGTGTTTAGTTGAGAAAACAATTTCCTTCTGAGCTGATGAAAACAATAGCATTTATCTTTACACATCTTTGGAAAGTCTTCTTTCTACTATAATTATGTTTCTTCCCTTATATGCCCAGTCCTAAGTTTTAAAAAATTTAATGTGAGAATTAAACTAGGTTCTCTTTAACCTGTCCATTTTTTCCCTGTGTTTTTCTGTGTAAGTTTTTGGACAGCATTGACGTTGATAAATGTTGCATGTTTTTTGGTAAGTGCATTGTTATATACCACAATATTGCAATAGACTCCATCTTAATTGCTTCTTCATGACTTGTGGTTTAAAATTGCTTCTTCATGACAAGTTAGTTACATGCAAGGTCGATAATATCTAAAAATTATGTACTATTGTACATTCAAATATATTTCTACTTAAGGAATTAGACCATTTAACTATCTGGTACTTGATATCAAATTTATACATTTAAAATATTTAACATTTTAGATTATAGTTTACAGCTCTATAACTCTATAATAGAAATTTTTGGAAATAGAAAGCAGTGTAGCTTATTCCTTATGCCAGATGGCAGGAATTGAGATATAAAAGAGCAGTTGTGGGACTCCCCTGGCCGTCCAGTGGTTAAGACGCTGTGCTTCCAATGCAGGGGGCGCGGGTATGATCCCTGGCTGGGGAACTGAGATCCCACATGCTGTGCGGCCAAAAAAAAAAAAAAGCAGTTGATTTGTCTCCCACTATATTCAATGTATTGAAGAGTTCTACTTTTTTCGATTTCCTTTTGATTCTACTTCAGTATGAATTCTTGAGAAGAAATTATCACTTGGATCCCATGGACATAGGTGTGTGGGATGAAGATAGGAGTTGGAAATGAGGTGCTGAGACGTGCACTGAAGCAGCGAGAGTAGTGACTTCCATGTTGTCCATGTCTCTTATTTTATATCATGGCCAGTCTCATTCTGTCATGTTCATTGTGGGGCTGGTGTAGTGAGTTTCTGAGCTGCAGCCTCAAAAATGCACCTTGGGTACCTGTTGACCCATATAAAAATTATGGCTCTCCTCAAACGGGCAAGGGAAATTTTATTCACTTTTGTGAAGTGCTGCCTACTATGAGTCAGGTACTGAACTAGGAGCTTTCATACATTATAATCAATCCTCATAGCAAACTCTCCAAGTAGAGAAGGGAGGCATGGACAGCTACTGATACCATGTGGAGTCAGGATTCATACCCATGTCTGCTTAACATGAGAACTTGTGGTCTCATGCTGATTCTCAGATGCAGAAAGCCCATAATCCATGAATACTTTTTTAGGTTAGAAACAACATGAACATCTAAGAAAGTGGCATATTCTTGGGCTCCCAGGCTTGTGGGTAAACTATCTTGTCTCAGCTCCACCTCTCCAATTCAGAACACCTGGAAATGGATGACTCTAGAAAGGGATTGCAGTTGCTTTTGTCTTTGGTCATTTTGTTAGGCCTGTACTGTATTTTAAAAGGTAGAGCAGCTTGGCAGATGTTCTACGTGTTGTCAATATATGAAAGGTATGCCTGTTCTTTTACGCCCGGCCCACTTCTCCCCTGCCCATGCAGACAGTTGAGTTTGTGAAGGATGGTATTCTCTTTTAGACTGATATATGGGGCATAGGAATATGTATTATTCTAGAGGAGTGATGAAATAGGGGATATTGTGTGGGAGCTCTGAAAACATTTTTAATAGGGACAGTTATGAAGGGAATTAAGTGTGATTGAAAAATAACTCAAAAATTTTAGACACATTATAAGTTAAATAGGCTTCTGTAGATTGGCGTGGGAATTAATCAGAATTTGTAGACTCTTTTTCCTGTAGAAATATGTGTTAAAACTTCCAAATAATCAACTTATGGGTGAACTTTGGATAAACAACCTGATTGTACAGTGGGGCTGGCCAGCCTTACTGCGTGCAGTTAGTGTGCCTTGGTTGTTTCAGTCGTGGGTGCTCCTCCTGAGGAATGATTCATAAATAGCGTTGAATTTCTTGTGTGGATTTGTTTTATTATCCCAGTAACTTCAGTTAGAGTGTTTACTTTTCCTGAAATTGCCATAGAAACATGGTCACATTTCACCTTAGAAGTGGTTGCTTCTCATTGTGGTGCCTTTCTGATGTGATTTCTTATAGCATCTCTCAAGAGAATTCAGAATAAAATTTTGATAGAGAGCCTTGTCATGTTTTGATGAGAGATTTTAGAAGTACCTGTTGATTAGTCCTTGCTACTACTATCAGAATTTACAAGAATTTTTTTCCTTCTTGGAAACTATATTAAGGTTTAAAAGGTAGACATTAATTGCATAGCCACTGAGAGGTCAAACATACATTGCAATTAAGACTGAAGAGTTGTTTTCCCAGCCTTTCCCCTTCTACAGTAGAGAAAAAAAGGTAATTAAATTTTGTACAGTAAAATGTCAATTGAACATTTATTACCAAATAACACCTCAGGCACCACAGGGTATTATGAGAAGACATCAGGGACAGCCGACTTTACCTTTGGTGCTACTGAACAAACAATCCATTAATGCTTCTAGGTAATGCCAGAGCAACTGGTCAGGCAGCATGCTGGGGAGTAATTCAAAGGAAGAATTACAGCAGCCTTCCCTGCTCCCCCAGTGACTGCTCGGCTTTAATAACTGTGAGCATTAAACATAATTCCATTTTCAGGAGCAGTGTCTAAACTGAGACCTGTATAAGATTGTACATTAAAAAAATTATCCAGCTGAAAATGACTAAACAGAAGTAAGAGGCAGGAGTAAAGTTCCTTTTTGAGTTTTCCATTGGGATCTCAACACTAGTAAATGAACCATTGTGTATTAGATGGGGAGAGAGAATAATTTGATTACACTTCCAGTCTAAATCTAAGGTAATAAATCAGTAAACCTATTACAGTGGAACCTGTGAGTTCTACAAAATCTCATATTTTGATGTTTCCTAATAATGTAAAAAAGGTTTATTTGTAGTTTTATCAAATCTTATTTATCTTTGCATCCCCAGTTCATCTCTGTATCCCAGTTCCTATAAAGGTTATGATAGACAGAATTTATTATAATTAATGAGTATACTAAATTGATAAAAACAATTATAACTGAATGGTCAAGTTCTATAATGACAACATTGTTTTGTTTTAATTCTTGGCCAATGTATTGTGTATTTCAGCTAACATTAGATGGCAACAAAATTATAGTGTGGCAAAGTATTGGAATAGTCCTTTGGATTTAAAATTGGATTTGATTTCTAGTTTAATTTGTAACATTTTATGTGGCTGTGTTGAAGAGAGATATAATGTAGTTTATTTTCAACAGTACCGTTTTAACTTACCTCACTAGTAATTAAACTAGCATTATTTTGAGATAGGTAGGATTGTACATTGTGAGTAGAAAAGAATCATATTTATATTATCATTATCACTCCATGAAGAAGAAAGGCAAGTTAATTTTGAAAAGAGTATAATCCATCCAAAACAAAACAACATAACAACTAAACTATTTTAGTAAGTGTGCTTAGTTCCCAAAGATTTCTTAATTTGTATTTGTGAATTTATGATACCTATCACTGGCAAGGATATTGTGTTTTTCCTTAACCACACAACTTTGTATTCAAAAGTTTAAAATCTTTGAAAGATAATATCTGCTTTCTTAACTCTTTCACACTGACTTGTTCAGAAGCTTGTTAAAAGGTGCTAAATCTATACTAGACTAAGCTCAGGCAGTATGTATAAGTAGGCACACTTGTATCATTGTATGGTACTATGTAATGGTTAGAAATGATAGATTATATTCAGAACACCTTGCCTGTGAGATGTTGAGGAAGATAAACGCACAAGGAAGTAAAAAAGAGACAAAAAACAAACAAACAAAAAAACCCCTTCACTGTTAGCTGGGACCAAGATTACAAGGCAGAACTCTAGAAAGCTGGACCTGATCATTTTGTAGGTACTTTTCTCTAAGGCTCAAGTGATTTCAAACCAAAGCAGGCCAAATAGCTTGTGTTCTTAAAGCCCATATCTTCCATCTCAGATCTGACAGCTGATGATGAGGGTGGGCTGCTCAGGAGCTCACTCCATCGGGCTAGAGAATAAGGAGTCAGCAGGAGGAGAATGTGTTTCCCCTCCAAACCTGCCTTGGCTCAGGCTGGGTTAGGGTCTGGCTCAGGAAAAGGGCAACTGTGTGGGAAGAGTGAGTGTAAACTGCCTTGCTCTGCTCCCCTTCAGGTCAGCACGTTGTTGGGTGAGGGGAGAAAGAGGATACCACGCCATGTGCACTCTGACCTTTGTCTCCTTTGAAAACTTCACCTCCACAAAACAGAGTCTATCAATGTCCTTGAACTTGCAGTCTTGTAACCATTTATCATGACTAATTTTTGGAGGAGCTAGTAGGGGCAGAAGTGGGGGATGAAGGTTGGCAGAGTCTGTGCTCCCCATGGAGACTGACATGCAAGATGCAAAGACATCTTCAGCATTTAGTGAACTCCCCTTTTGAAATACTTTGGAATTATTGATTCCATGCTATAATTAAATATTATATATTTAGATATGTTATTAATAATTAAATGCTTTATTTTTATGTTTAATCTAATAGATGAAACACCTAGTACATCTTGCAGAGATTTTCCTATTGAGCAATTTTCTTATAGTAATAGCAAATGCTTATATAAGTTGTATTATAAGTCTGGCATTGTTCAATTAATGTGTATTAATTCATTCAATCCTCACAATAACCATATGAGTTTAGTATTTTTAATTGTTATTTCCCTTTTTACAGTTGGAGAGATATGACTTGCCTAAGGTCACACAGCTAGTAAATGCAGAGCCAGGAAATGGACCCAAATGGTCTAGCTCCAGAGGTTGCTTTTAATCTTTATGCTGTACAACCTCTTAAATAATATTGATTTAAACCTTAGCTAGTATGCATGAAATAGCAGACATTATATAGCTACCTTAAAAACTGAGTTTACTGACAAATCGAAAAGAAACAATTCTGAAAACAACTTTGGGAAACTCTGATAAGGATTCTTTGATTATGTTTTTTTAGCTTCTTAACCTTTCATGTAAAATACCCATGACTTTACAATAACATCGTACGCCACTTTCCCTTGAGATGACTGGAACTCCTCTTAGTACATTTTTACTCTTTTATCAGAATTAGCATCTTTACCATGTAGCAAGAATTTATGATCCAACTTTGCTGTAAATTACACAGGCTAAGGATGGACTGTTACTTAATCAATGCAAACTGATATGATTTATTTTATAGTTTGATAGTTTTGTCTTCCAGCATCAATAAATCAGTAAGGAGTATCTGAGTTTCTAATCCATGGAAGTTGGAATTTTGATAAGTGGTAGTGGTATGATGCTTTATTATTAATATTTCTTCCCAATTACATTTGAGGTAGGTGAGTTCATCACACATATGAGGAATATTTGAGGAATTCCATTAAAGTGAAAGTCTGTTTAATCATTTAATTCCTTTTTTAGGGGGTGGAAATTTCAAAAAAAAATGGGAAATTTAAATATATGAGTATGTCATGAAATTACTGTGCTTGTGGCTACTTTATTGTGTTGATGGTAGTGAGTCCATTCTGCTATGCAGAGATACAGTTCCATGGCCAAATCGTACCCAGAGGTTTGTCCCCATCACTTGGAGACTGGCCAGGTGTTAAAGGCACAGTCAGCTCTCTTGTTGAAACACTCCTCATATGTCAGGTTTAATTACCTATCTGCCGTTATATTAAATTATTGAAAGGACATAGGACTTTGGCTTTTTCTTTCTCTTCTCTCTCTCTCTTTTTTCTATTGCAGCATTTGCACAATAAGGTGTTTAGTCACATTCTCTTAAAGTGGAATTTTTTTTTGGGGAAAAAACAATAAAGCTTTCCCCAAACATCTGAAATTTACAAGAAATATTTTTCCTAATACCTTCTCATGTTCAGTTAGTATGGAACCAACCTGGTTTTGTGATAAATGCAGTGGTTTGTATGTGTGTACACACTTAACGCTAGACACATTGGAAGTCAGAAGCCTCAACAGCAGGTGACCTTTTTTCCCCCAGCTTTATGTCCTACGGCTGGGATGATGGTCTTTATCTCAAGACATGTTTTTTATGAAAGTAACTGTGTGGGCTATGAGAAGCCACACTCAGAAATGTTAGCCAAACTCAGAAAAGTTTGATCAGAAGTTGAGATTTTTGTGGTTTGGGGAGAAGAGAAAGAGGGTCAATGTGTGCTAAAGAGAATGGAGTTGGATGGGACCATATTTATAAATGGACAAAGTAATGCTTCAACAAATAGCTCTCTACCTGGGTCATTCTGCCAGAAATTGTACATTTGGGAATTCAAATTTTGGGGATTTTGATGGCTTTTTGGTTCTTCTGGAGAGTCTTTTAACTAATTAACACCTCACACCTTAACACACCTAATAGTGAATACTCAGCTTAGGGCCCTTTGAGCCTAGAGATTCCTGGGAAGGATCTAAGAAGGACTGGTCTAGTTTGTTGGTGGGAATGCATGGCATTAAAGACAAGTTTTGTCTATTTTTCTGTTTTTCTAGCCCTAGCCCTAAGAAAGTCCAAGGAAATTCTTCATAGTTGCACCCTTAGCGTGACAGGGTCACCAATACAGAGAAATGGCTTCTGATAAACAAGATATCGTAGAAGTTGGTGTAACAGGATGGAAGTAGTTGTGAGTGCTGGAATTAGCCATCACAGCTTAAAACAAAAGACTCTTAAGATTCCACAGACTCAGGGGACCGTGAACTGTTGTGTTCAGCCACCATTTCCAGTCTTGCGGAGAGGCAGCCTTTACTACTGCTCTTGTCCACCCCTTTTCCCCAGGTTAAATAAGGGGAGGACTTCGAGGGAGGAGGTAACCTTGGAAGGGGGTTATGGTTTCTGAAGAGAGCCTGTTCCTTCCACTTTCCTCATTTTGGGTGGAAGAGCTCATGACCCTTTCTGAAGTTGAGAGAGAAAGGACTCAAGAGAATCCTGTGTAAAGATCGGGCAGGTGATGGTGGTGGCATGGAACAGTTCCCCTCTCCACCAAGTCTCCCTGTAAGTTGGGACTGATGCTCATCTCTTCTCTGGAAGATACTGAATTACCAGACCATCAGAGCCCTGATGCCATCCTGATTGTGGAGGAAGATGGCCAGGCATCTTGCTGTGCCCCACCCAAAGAACCCATTTGAGCATAGGGACTCTAGTAACAAGAGGCTGGGGCAGGGGCTGGGTAAGTGGTGAGAGGAAGAGGTCAGTGTCCAAGCCAGATCTCTAAAACCAATATGATGAATGTGCAGGAAGAAGGGCACTATGGAGAACCATCAACTCCACGCAGAGTCAGCATTTGCATGCCTGCCTCACAGAGAGAACCAACAGTAAGTTCAGTGTTAACCTGAGGAGCAGAGAAAGCCAACCCAGTGGGGCCTTCAACATCCCTATGATGCCATCTATGGGGAGACCGTGGCCTTTCCTATGCCTCCTCCAGCCCAACCCTAGAAGGGAAGTGTAGGGAGGAAGAGAAAGAGAGAAGCAGGTAGACTAGACCTACCCCCAGCCATGGCAACTACCACCACCATTTTAGCTCGCTTTGGGGGCTATGGGATGGAAAGAGGACCTTGAATTGAACATGAGATTGAAGTTTTAAAATGAATAGGAAAGAGTTTTTAAGGACTTGAAAGAACCCTTCTAATAACCGAAAGAGACTGAAACATTGTGGAATCTGAGTGAGTTCAGTTATTAGTGGTAACTGGAGTACTCAGGGGCAAGGGGATCTGAGATGGCATAGTTGGGAGGGAGCAGTTGTGGGAAATATAAAACTCACTTGTTTGTACTCCAGCAACTTAAGACTGCTTAATTATCCAATTACATTATTATAGAATTGGAGAGCTTGAGATCATTCTCTAATTCTACCCCTTCACTTACCAAGCATGTCTAAGAATGGGAGAAGGATGGGAGAGATGGTCCACCATCTCTCCCATTCTTCCAGGGAGCCACTAGAGAGATTGTTTATGACACCATGGATAGGTTATGGAGACTTCTTTTACAATTTCATGGTATAGAATAATAACAGGCATGAACATTGTCAAGATCTTACATTATTTTTAATTCTTACAAGAGTCTGGCAAGACATAGCTATGGTTTTCATTTCAACCTTACAGAAAAGGAAGCCAAGGCTCTGAGAGGTAGAGAAACTTGTTCCAGGTCTCGCAGATATTAAGGCTGTGTGTCTTTGGTAGCGTAGGGGTGGAGGAGGGCAGAATTTTTTCCTCCCTATTTTCTTTATCCCTCAAACCTGCAACCCCCACTATCCCAAATTTCCAAAAACAAACAATTATTTAAGAATACGTTGATCTGGTTGCATGGGGCCAGTGTTAAAACTAAGTTAAGGTGGTTTAACCCTCCATTGTTCTCCAGTGAAAGCAACCACCACATCTACTGTGTTAGGGGCACATATTTCAGTTGAAAGTCAGAAGAATCTAAGAAACAACAGTAGATTTGAGGGGATTGTTTTGGCATACCTTCTAGATTGCAGGTTTGGGTGTCTTACTCTTCAAAACCTACGTTTTAGAAACCCTAAATATTAGTTTTCTACTGTTGCTTTGACAAATTATCATAGTGTCTTCAAACATAAATTTATTATCTTACAGTTCTAGAGGTCTGTAGTCTGAAATGTGTCTCGCTTCGCTAAAATCAAGGTATTGGCAGGGCTGTGTTCCTTTTTGGAGGTTCTAGGGGAAAATCCTTTTTCTTGCCCCTTTCAGCTTCTAGAATCTGCTGCATTCTTTGGATCACGGCCCCATCTGTTTTCAAAGTCTAGCAACAGCCAGTGGAGTCTTTCTCGTCTCACACCACCTTTAACTTTTAGTTTTTATCCTGCCCCATTCTAAATCTTCTGTCTCCCTCTTCCATATTTAAGGATCCTTTTGATTACATTGGGTTCACCCAGATAATCCAAGATAATCTTCCTATTTTGAAGTCAGTTGATTAGTAATCTTAATTCCATCTGTAATCTTAATTCCCCTTTGCCATGCAACCTAACATATTCACCGGTTCTGGGGAATAGGACATAAAGATCCTTGGAGACCTTTATTCTATCATATCCTGGTTTTAGAACTAGGTCATTGTTGTAGTGATGATTTTTTTTCCCATTCCAGATGAATTTTATTAGATTCTTTAAATACAAATATAATTTGTTACCAACATGAACAGTCCACTGGATTAAGATTTAGGATTTTGATAGTAGTGTTAATAAAAAACAATTAGTTTATGGATTTTGTGAACATTTCATTTCTAACTGCATCTGCATTTTTACATGATATACTTTTTATACACTAATATATAGAGCTTTAATAGAAAATTAAACTAAAATATCCTTAGAGTTTACCTCATAATAGTTGAATCTACCTCTTTACAGATTTGGAAACTGAGATTTAGGGGGATTACTGACTTCCACAAATCATAAAGCAAATTGGTGGAGAACTGGTACCAACATCTTTCAACTTTTTATGACCTCAACTTCGTAAGATTTAAAAAGAAGGAGATTCAGATTTCTGGATTTTATTCTTAATATATCCTTCACAAGAACTGAAGAATGACTTTCAGGTTCTCACAACATTCTTGTGCATTTGATTTGGTTCTGAGTAGAATGTACTTCTGAAAACTCTCTGGGAAAATTGATTCAACTGATCTATTTTGGGCAGATATCCTCTACTATCTTCACTGTTAAAAGTATAAAACTTTATAAATTATAATTGGAAAAAAGAGATGATGTTCCAGACAGAGGAAGATTTTTCTGTGGTTAAAGATGTGGGTCTTCTCTCTTTTTTTCTTCGAGAGGTATTTTGATGAGTCCTGGTGGCTAGTGTGTAAGATCAATTATTTATTTTACCTGCTTTCAACTTAATTGAATAAGTTTCATTAGAAGAATCATATTGTGGAAGCTACTCATAACAGCCATACACAAAACACACACTTACCGGGGTCATTACCTGTATTCCTGTATGTATTGTCAGAGGAAAGGAGTTTCCAGCCTGTATGGCAATGCAAGATGTTAAAATAAGAATAAAGCCCACAGTTTCCTCAGTGGTGCATATATTAAAGAGTAATTTCTAGGCAAGCTCACATCATAGAGAACCAATTGCTGTCTGGTTTCATGGATAGTAAGACCAGCTTATGGAATGTTTTACATTGTATAAAGCCTGTTAAAAGCCGGAAGAGGAAAATAGCATTCTCCACTGACATTGGGATCAACTGAGGATGGGGTGGGTTTAGTGGCATTAAATAAAATTTAAAAAGTTGGAATCATAATTTTAAAAAATCCTGGATGTGGACATTAGATATTTATTTATATAAAATGAAAACTTTGCTCCAGATATTTTTGTTGTTCTGAACTTCAAGAAAAATCTGGAGAAACCAAACTGTGACTTACGTCCTTTAACAACTATGTCTAATATGTTATTTTCTTTTGAAAATCTGCTCTCTTACAAGGTACAAAACATTGCTCTGAGGCTTTTTATGGACATAAAAGCTCAACTTTGTGTTTATCTGATTATGTCTTAGATCCTTCTGAACTCTTATTCATGGTTTCAGTTTTGACAGTTGAAAATGACTTGAACATTTTAAAGGACAAGTAGATGACTAAGGTAGATTATTTGTCTTATCCCTATAAGGATCTTGGTACTATGACCCTCGAGGGACTGTCTTTGTAGTTTTCTTCAAGTACTCTTCTTCTTTTATAATTTGAGTGTTTTCCTTCGTAAACTATTCTGTTTCTATCTTCCAGAAGTGTATCATTGGTGGTACAAACAAAAGCATTTTTTGCTTTAGATGGCTGGCTCGACCTACATCAGAATTTTAACTTTCACTATTAAAAGTCTTTATTAAAAGAGGAATTTAGCTGAGAATATTTATACACAAATCTCTGAGCCTTTGAAATGAGGGAGTTCATTCTCCATATTTATAAATACTTGCATTTATTGGGAAGCTAAGTTGCTCTATGAAACATATGTTTTCTTGAACAAGATAGAAGTTTATTTCTCTAATCAGTAACATTCCATAACTAGGCTGTTTCTTCTGAATCAGGTAAGTGGCTCTGATCCATAAAGTAATTCAGGGATACAGTTTCCTTTTGTCTTCCTTTTGGCCATCCTTTAGGATGTTGTTTTGTCCCTTTGATTAAACTGGCCCACTACCACATCTCCCTTCTGTCCCATAGGAAGGGGGAAAAAGAAAGTGTGGGGCAAGCAGTTTGCTTTTAAGGAAGTTATCTGTAAGTTGCACATATCACTTCTACTTTTATCCCATTGGCCTGTTAGCGATATAGCTATACCCAGCTGGGAAGTGTAGTCTCTATCTAGGTAGTTATGTGCTCAGCTTAAAGTTTAGGAGATTTTTATTAGTAAAATGAAGAAAAAGAGACTGTAAGTTTTGTTAAGGTTAAAATAGTTAGTCATAGAAAATATTCTTAACTGGAGAAGGAATCAAAGTGTTTTGTGATATGAGGGAGTTAAACGTGACTCTGATATGTTTTTAGGTTCCCACTGTTTGATCTGGTTAGGGCAACTGATGAGAACATGGCTCATGTGCTACTAGGTCCTATTCCAATACCTGTATGAACCAGTTAACTTCAAAATTATGTTTCACAGGCATGAACCACACTTTGCATCCTGACTTGCAAATTCATACCATATGTGAAATACAGAGAAACCCCAAACAAGGACAATCCAGGATATCTCGAGTAACTACCATGTACCATACATGGTGGGAAAGAATCTGATGGACTGTCTTAGGTGAGCATTTGGAGGGTGTCAGGTGCATAACTGCAGTAGAGTAAGAGCCTCTGTAGATGTGGGGATAGTGGCCTCTAGTCAGCAAGGAGCTCCCTTTCTTACAAGGGAGCCAATTCCATTTTCAGGCTGCTTTTGTTCTTTGAAAAATTCTTATGTTGAGCCCAAATCCAATTCTTCTCTGATGCATTTCCTAGTCAGTCCGATTTCTCCCTCAGGAGCTAGAAAGAGTAAGTGAAATACTCATGTGACAACTCTTGACATAGTTGAAGGGAATTATATGGATGTCTCCTCCCACACTCCCACCATAGTAGTGACCCCTGACATTTATTGAGTGCTTACCATGTGCCAGACACTGTTCTAAGCACTTTACATATATTAACTAATATAATTCTCACTAGGTTTGTGAAGTGGCGGATATCTACCCTGTTTCACAGATGAGGAGATTGAGGGACAAGCAGGTTAAATAACATGCTCAGATTCACATAGCAAATAAGTGGTATGTTCTGATTTGGCAGTGTTCTGTTTAAAAGTGTTCTGTTGTTCCTAGACTACAACATTGGTTACAATACTAGGGGCACTGTGGTCCACTATAGTGGACTGTTTTACCTCCATTTTTCTGGAGGCTGTATTTCTATGAATATAATCATCAGGGGAATTTTCTTTCTGGGGGAAAAAAAAACCCCAACATGTTCCATTGACAGCAGTTCAGCAAGTTGTCTTTGTATTCCAGATGCTGTGCTTCTGAATTTGGGAGGATCTGATGGGTTGAATGAAGGCAGGCTTGATATGGCAGCTGCATTCAGTTTAATATGATATATAAAGGCATTGTATTTTTCTTAAATAGGGACATAATAGGTAAAAAAAAATAATAGTTAAGATTTTCTTAATAGCTGTGTGAAACAATGGAGGTAAATTGGGATTAAGAGAATGACTAGAAGTTTCCAGAATTAGGTGCTAAGTCTAGGAGGTAATATAGCACTGCCATTAAAAGGGTAGGCCCTAGAATTGGACTACCAGAGTTGGAATCCCGATTCTCTACTTATTAGCTCTGTGATATCAGGCATGTAGCTTAATCTCTTTGACCCTCCTTCAGCTTCATGATTGTAGTAGAACCCACCTCATAGGGTGGTTGGGAGGATTAAATGAGAGGAGTCATGTAGAGCGCTTAGCTAAAAGTACTTAGCACATAGTAGACAGTCAATAAATGTTAGTTATTATAACTTGGAAATGGAAAACATAAAATCTGAGACTAGTGTTGAGGTACAAATAGTCAGGACTTTTCAAAGACATAAAGGAATAAAGGAATCATTAAATGAAAATAATTCTTAAGATTTTGGTCACAGAGGGCTTTGAAGAGAGTGGTATCTTTGAGTCATGGAGCAAAACCTGTCTTGTGGCTGCTGTGTATAACCTGATTAGGGTTGGGGTGTTCACCTTTCTAAAGTGATGGGAACTCCACTGTTTCTGCTCACGGTCTTTGGAGTTGTAGAGATTGGTTATCATTGTCTTTGCTCTGATTTCTTGCAGCATTACAAAGAAAAATGCACAGAAACTTTGATTTTAATTGATACAGTCAGTTATTAAAAAAGAAAAAACAAACCTGCCGATCCCTACCAAAAAAGTTCTGTAGACCAACCAGCAGTGTTTCTAATTTTTACCTTCTTTACTCCTTCTTGACGAGACAATTGCACAGGTTTTGCTAGAGGGTCAAGTTTGTGCAAAGATGGGTTTCAACTTCCTTAAATTCTAGACTAAAAGAGTGAGCTATATGTGAAAGTTCAACTTAGTTCAGCAAATGATTTTTAAGTACTTACTGCTTTATGACACAGTGCTGTGTGCTCGGCTTTGATTATTCTCTTGTCTAAAAATCTCATAATAATGAACTTTTTTCTTGCTTCAAGTTGATTGAAATTTTAGAAAAAGCTCCCATAACCTCCACCTTGGCACTTACTCAGCCTTAAGGGACACTTAAAACTTGATAAAGACATCTATTAGAAATAGCTTCCTCATTAATTTAGCTAAACCTTTCACATTTCAATTTCACTTTACAATTCAACTAAATCTTTGCTTTTATTAAACAAAGACCTCTCACAGCTAATTACTTCTGACTCCTTTTTTTCTCCTGGAATTAGGCTCATTTTGGGAAAGTTTGTGAATATAAACAAAATGTGAATGAAAACTTGACTCAAAGTATTAAAAAAATCATGTCTGACTCAGACTCAGGTTTGCTGTGTGTTTAAATTTGTTTTCCTTGTTAGACTGTAAATTCCTTAAAAGGGAGAACTCATTCAAACCTCTCAGTTTGTGGTCTCTAAAAGAGAGGGTATAATGCTCTGTAAAAATGGGGACCTTGAGCTGTGTGACACTTCTCCACTTGCAGACCATTCAGAAGAGGACTTGGAGAAATGGTGGAGCACAAGATGGAAAAAAGCCTTGGTCTCTTAACCACCATGTGGAAGCTTATCTCCTGACACTTAATGATTGGAGATTGGCTTCCTGGCAACTGCTGAGCAGGCTTGACATTTAAAACAGACATAGCCGTGTGGCTGACAGGGTCTTGGTGCTCTGGCCTGGTGTCAGGTCTGAGCCTCTGAGGTGGGAGAGCCGAGTTCAGGACATTAGACCACCAGAGACATCCCGGCCCCATGTAATATCAATCAGCGAGAGCTCTCCCAGAGATCTCCGTCTCAATACTAAAACCCAGCTCCACCCAACGGCCAGCAAGCTCCAGTGCTGTATACCCTATGCCAAACAACTGACAAGACAGGAACACAAACCCACCCATTAGCAGAGAGGCTGCCTAAAATCATAATAAGTTCACAGACACCCCAAAACACATCACTGGATGTGGCCCTGCCCACCAGAAAGATAAGATCCAGCCCCACCCACCAGAACACAGGCACCACTCCCTGCCACCAGGAAACCTACACAAGCCACTGAACCAACCTCACCCACTGGTAGCAGACACCAAAAACAACGGGAACTACGAACCTGCAGCCTGCGAAAAGGAGACCCCAAACACATTAAATTAAACAAAATGAGAAGACAGAGAAATATGCAGCAGATGAAGGAACAAGGTAAAAACCCACCAGACCGAACAAATGAAGAGGAAATAGGCAGTCTACCTGAAAAAGAATTCAGAGTAATGATAGTAAAGATGATCCAAAAGCTTGGAAATAGAATGGAGAAAATATAAGAAACATTTAATAAAGACCTAGAAGAACTGAAGACAAAACAAACAATGATGAACAAGACAATAAATGAAATTAAAAATTCTCTAGAAGGGATCAATAGCAGAATAACTGAGGCAGAAGAACAGATACGTAACCTGGAAGATAAAATAGTGGAAATAACTACCGCAGAGCAGAATAAAGAAAAAAGAATGAAAAGAATTGAGGACAGTCTCAGAGACCTCTGGGACAACATTAAACACACCAACATTCAAATGTTAAGGGTCCCAGAATAAGAAGAGAAAAAGAAAGGGTCTGAGAAAATATTTGAAGAGATTATAGTTGAAACTTCCCTAACATAGGAAAGGAAAGAGTCAATCAAGTCCAAGAAGTGCAGAGAGTCCTATACAGGATAAATCCAAGGAGAAACACACCAAGACACATATTAATCAAACTATCAAAAATTAAATACAAATAAAAAATATTAAAAGCAGCAAGGGAAAAGCAGCAAATAACATATGAGGGAATCCCCATAAGGTTAACAGCTTATCCTTCCGCAGAAACTCTGCAAGCCAGAAGGGAGTGACAGGACATATTTAAAGTGATGAAAGGGAAAAACCTACAACCAAGATTACTCTACCCAGCAAGGATCTCATTCACATTTGACGGAGAAATTAAAACCTTTACAGACAAGCAAAAGTTAAAGAGAATTCATCACCACCAAACCAGCTTTACAACAAATGCTAAAGGAGCTTCTCTAGGCAGGAAACACAAGAGAAGGAGAGGCCTACAAAAACAAACCCAAAACAATTAAGAAAATGGTAATAGGAATATACATATCGATATTACCTTAAATGTAAATGGATTAAATGCTCCAATCAAAAGACATAGACTGGCTGAATGGATACAAAAACAAGACCTGTATATATGCTGTCTACAGAGACCCACTTCAGACCTAGGGACACTTACAGACTGAAAGTGAGGGGATGGAAAAAGATATTCCACGCAAATGGAAATCAGAAGAAAGCTGGAGTAGCAATTCTCATATTAGACAAAATAGACTTTAACATAAAGACAATTACAAGAGACAAAGAAGGACACTACATAATGATCAAGGGATCAATCCAAGAAGAAGGTATGACAGTTGTATATATTTATGCACCCAACATAGGAGCACCTCAATACATAAGGCAAATGCTAACAGCCATAAAAGGGGAAATCAACAGTAACACAATCATAGTAGGGGACTTTAACACCCCACTTTCACCAATGGACACATCATCCAAAATGAAAATAAATAAGGACACACAAGCTTTAAATGACACATTAAACAAGATGGACTTAATTGATATTTATAGGACATTCCATCCAAAAACAACAGAATACACTTTCTTCTTAAGTGCTCATGGAACATTCTCCAGGATAGATCATATCTTGGGTCACAAATCAAGTCTTGGTAAATTTAAGAAAATTGAAATCATATCAAGTATCTTTTCCGACCACAGTGCTATGAGACTAGGTATCAATTACAGGAAAAAATCTGTAAAAAATACAAACACATGGACGCTAAACAGTATGCTACTAAATAACCAAGAGATCACAGATGAAATCAAAGAGGAAATCAAAAAATACCTAGAAACAAATGACAATGAAAACACGACGACCCAAAACCTATGGGATGCAGCAAAAGCAGTTCTAAGAGGGAAGTTTATAGCGATGAAATCCTACCTCAAGAAACAAGAAACATCTCAAATAAACAACCTAACCTTCCACCTAAAGCAATTAGAGAAATAAAAGCAAAAAGAAAACCCAAAGTCAGGAGAAGGAAAGAAATCATAAAGATCAGATCGGAAATAAATGAAAAAGAAATGAAGGAAACAATAGCAAAGATCAATAAAACTAAAAGCTGGTTCTTTGAGAAGATAAACAAAATTGATAAACTATTAGCCAGACTCATCAAGAAAAAAAGGGAGAAGACTCAAATCAATAGAATTAGAAATGAAAAAGGAGAAGTAACAACTAACACTGCAGAAATACAAAGGATCATGAGAGATTACTACAAGCAACTATACGCCAATAAAATGGACAACCTAGAAGAAACGGACAAATTCTTAGAAAGGCACAACCTTCCGAGACTGAACCAGTAAGAAATAGAAAATATAAACAGACCAATCACAAGCACTGAAATTGAGATTGTGATTAAAAATCTTCCAACAAACAAAAGCCCAGGACCAGATGGCTTCACAGGTGAATTCTATCAAATATTTAGAGAAGAGCTAACACCTATCCTTCTGAAACTCTTCCACAGTATAGCAGAGGAACACTTCCAAACTCATTCTGCGAGGCCACCATCACCCTGATACCAAAACCAGACAAAGATGTCACACAAAAAGAAAACTACAGGCCAATATCTCTGATGAACATAGATGCAAACATCCTCAACAAAATACTAGCAAACAGAATCCAACAACACATTAAAAGGATCATACACCATGCTCAAGTGGGATTTATCCCAGAGATGCAAAGATTCTTCAATATATGCAAATCAATCAATGTGATACACCATATTAACAAATTGAAGAAGAAAAAACATATGATCATCTCAATAGATGCAGAAAAAGCTTTTGACAAAATTCAACACCCATTTACGATAAAAACTCTCCAGAAAGTGGGCATAGAGGGAACCTACCTCAACATAATAAAGGCCATATACGACAAACCCACAGCAAACATCATTCTCAATGGTGAAAAACTGAAAGCATTTCCTCTAAGATCAGGAACAAGACAAAGCTGCCCACTCTCACCACTATTATTCAACATAGTTTTGGAAGTTTTAGCCATGGCAATCAGAGAAGAAAATTAAATAAAAGGAATCCAAATTGGAAAAGAAGTAAAACTGTCACTGTTTGCAGATGACATAGTACTACACATAGAGAATCCTAAAGATGCCACCAGAAAACTACTAGAGCTAATCAAGGAATTTGGTAGAGTAGCAGGATACAAAATTAATGCACAGAAATCTCTTGCATTCCTGTACACTAATGATGAAAAATCTGAAAGAGCAATTAAGGAAACCCTCTCCTTTACCACTACCACAAAAGGAATAAAATACCTAGGAATAAACCTACCTAAGGAGACAAAAGACCTGTATGCAGAAAACTATAGAACACTGATGAAAGAAACTAAAGATGATAAAACAGATGGAGAGATATACCATGTTCTTGGATTGGAAGAATCACTATTGTGAAAATGACTATACTACCCAAAGCAATCTACAGATTCAGTGCAAACCCTAGCAAACTACCAATGGCATTTTTCACAGAACTAGAACAAAATGTTTCACAATTTGTATGGAGGTACAAAAGATCCTGAATAGCCAAAGCAATCTTGAGAAAGAAAAATGGAGCTGGAGGAATCAGACTCCCTGACTTCAGACTATACTACAAAGCTACAGTAATCAAGATGGTATTTTATGAGACTCCCTGGTGGCGCAGTGGTTAAGAATCCGGCTGCCAATGCAGGGGACACAGGTTCCATCCCTGGGCCGGGAAGATCCCACATGGAACAGAGCAGCTAAGCGCATGTGCCACAACTACTGAGCCTGCACTCTAAAGCCTGCGGGTCACAACTACTGAGCACGAGTGCCACAACTACTTAAGCCCACATGCCTAGAGCCTGTGCTCCACAACAAGAGAAGCCACCACAATGAGAAGCCCGTGCACCGCAATGAAGAGTAGACCCCACTTGCTGCAAGTAGGGAAAGCCTGCACGCAGCAATAAAGACCCAACACAGCCAAAAATAAATTAGAAAAAAATAAAGAAGTATGGTACTGGCACAAAAATAGAAATGTAGATCAATGTAACAGGATAGAAAGCCCAGCGATAAACCCAAGCACATATGGTCACCTTATCTTTGATAGAGGAGGCAAGAATATACAATGGAGAAAAGGCAGCCTCTTCAATAAGTGGTGCTGGGAAAACTGGACAGCTACATGTAAAAGAATGAAATTAGAACAGTCCCTAACACCATACACAAAAATAAACTCAAAATGGATTCAAGACCTAAATGTAAGGCCAGACACTATAAAACTCTCAGAGGAAAACATAGGCAGAACACTCTATGACATAAATTACAGCAAGATCCTTTTTGACCCAGCTCCTAGAGAAATGGAAATAAAAACAAAAATAAACAAATGGGACCTAATGAAACTTAAAAGCTTTTGCATAGCAAAGGAAACCATAAATAAGACAAAAAGACAACCCTCAGAATGGGAGAAAATATTTGCAAATGAATGAACGGACAAAGGATTAATCTCCAAAATATATAAACAGCTCATGCAGCTCAATATTAAAGAAACAAACAACCCAATCCAAAAATGGGCAGAAGACCTAAATAGACATTTCTCCAAAGAAGATATACAGGTAGCCAACAAACATATGAAAGGATGCTCAACGTCACTAATCATTAGAGAAATGCAAGTCAAAACTACAGTGAGGTATCACCTCACACCAGTTAGAATGGCCATCATCAAAAAATCTACAAACAATAAATGTTGGAGAGGGTGTGGAGAAAAGGGAACCCTCTTGCACTGTTGGTGGGAATGTAAATTGATACAGCCACTATGGAGAACAGTATGGAGGTTCCTTAAAAAACTAAAAATAGAACTACCATATGACCCAGCAATCCCACTACTGGGCATATACCCTGAGAAAACCATAATTCAAAAAGACACATGCACCCCAATGTTCATTGCAGCACTATTTACAATAACCAGGACATGGAAGCAACCTAAGTGTCCATCGACAGATGAATGGATAAAGAAGATGTGGCACATATATACAATGGAATATTACTCAGCCATAAAAAGAAACGAAATTGAGTCATTTGTAGTGAGGTGGATGGACCTAGAGTCTGTCATACAGCGTGAAGTAAGTCAGAAAGAGAAAAACAAATACCTTATGCTAACACATATATATGGAATCTAAAAAAAAAAAAAAAGGTTCTGATGAACCTAGGGGCAGGACAGGAATAAATACGCAGACAGAATGGACTTGAGGACACGGAGAGGGGGAAGGGTAAGCTGGGATGAAGTGAGAGAGTAACATTGACATATATACACTATCAAATGTAAAATAGATAGCTAGTGGGAAGCAGCTGCACAGCACAGGGAGATCAGCTCGGCGCTTTGTGACCACCTAGAGGGGTGGGATAGGGAGGGTGAGAGGAAGGCGCAAGAGGGTGGGGATATGGGGATATATGTGTACATATAGCTGATTCACTTTGTTATACAGCAGAAACTAACACAACATTGTAAAGCAATTATACTCCGATAAAGTTGTTAAAAAAAATGGGGACCTTAAATAAATAATGACCAATCTCAAAATAAATCCTTAAAATTAAGAAGAGATGTGAACCATAAAATTGGCAGCTATTAGTCATTTTGTTGTGAGTAATAGTATGGTTAAGGGGCAATGCTATCTATTTTTTTCTGCAGACTTTTCTGCTAAGGCTGCTGAGAATCTGAGGAGCGTCCCTCTGGTCTTCTTTCTTAGGTATTAAGAAGGGTTCTTATGAGTGAGGTGCAAGTGGATATAAAGGACGTAACATTTTTGGCTTCTCTCTTTATACTCCTTAGATTTAAACACAGCCTCCTTTGTTATTATTATTTTTGGTATTACGTTGTTTTGTTTGTTTTTAAAAATTGAGATATAATTGACACGTAACATTATACTTGTTTCAGGTGTACAGCATAATTCTTTGATATGTGTATATATTGTGAAATGATCACGGAAGAAGTTTAGTTAACATTCATCACCACATATAGTTACAAATTTTCTCTTTCTTATGAGAACTTTTAAGATCTATTCTCTTAGCAACTTTCAAATATACAATAATCTTAACTATAGTCACCATTACATCCCCCTGACTTATTTATTTTATAACTTAAAAGTTTGTGCCATTGACCACCTTCATCCATTCTCTGCATTCCACCCCTGCCCCTACCTCTGGCAACCACCAATCTAATCTATTCTCTGTATCCGTGAGTTCAGGTTTTTTGTTTGTTTGTTCTATTCCACATATAAGTGAGATCATATGGTATTTGTCTTTCTCTGTCTGACTTATTTCACTTAGCATAATACCCTCTGGGTCCATTCATGTTGTAATAAATGACAGGAACACCTTTTTTATGGCTGAATAATATTCTGTGGCATATACACCACAAATTCTCTATCCATTCATCCATTGATGGGCACTTAGGGTGTTTCTATATCTTAGCTACTGTAAATAATGCTGCAATGAACATGAGGGTGTAGATAGCTTTTCGAGTTAGTGTTTTTGGTTCCTTTGGATAAAACTACCCAGATGTGGAATTGCTGGATCTGCAGCTTCCTTTATTAAGGCATCTGAAAGAATTGGCATTTTGGCTGGAATCCTTGTGCAAACCAATCATGGATTCAATATGAACTGGAGATAATGTATTGCAGCAGCTAGGTGGGGGCCCAATCCCAGCCTCCACCCCCAATAAACATAATTGAGGAGCCAGTGTTCTTGGAAGTTTAAAAGCTGTAAGCCTTTTCAGTAGAACATATAGGCAGTATTCCCTAAGCTTATCAGCTATAACCTTGATTTTGACAAGAAGGAACTAAATTAGAAAATATCCTATAAACACTGGGGGGACTTCCCTGGTGGAACAGTGGTTAAGAATCCACCTGCCGATGCAGAGGACATGGGTTCGATCCCTGGTCCGGGAAGATCCCACATGCCGTGGAGCAACTAAGCCTGTGCGCCACAACTACTGAGCCTGCGCTCTAGAGCCCGCGAACTACAACTACTGAGCCCGTGTGCCGCAACTACTGAAGCCCGCGGACCTAGAGCCTGTGCTCTGCAACAAGAGAAGCGGCTGCAAGGAGAAGCCCACGCACTGCAATGGTGGCCCCCTGCTCACCTCAACTAGAGAAAGCCTGCGTGCGGCAATGAAGACCCAATGCAGCCAAAAAAATAAATAAAAAAATAAAACCAACAAGGAAAGTGTATTTATATATATATAAAAAAAACACTGGGAAATATTTACATTACCCTTTGTTTATTCTTTTTTAGTCTCATCTCACCAACTCTGAAGAGAGAGGCACCACATATTAGACTTTGGGTCCTCTATAGCTCCTACTAAGTGTCAGGCATGTACTTGATTTATTTCTCTCCTGAGATTGAATCGATGACTTATTTTCTTCCATATTCCTGGAAGGATCCTTTATCTGAGTTAATGCAGTCTACCATTTCTAGGTTCACTTTCCTTAGTAGGAACTTAAATCTTTGGGAGACAGCTTGGGCAGGGAAGGGAACACAGACTTGAGAATTTGATCTGGGATCCTGGAATCTCAGCTTTGCTACTTACTAACTGTGTGATCATGAGCAAATTTTTCTGAGCCTCGGTTTCTTTGTTGGTAAAATGGGATTTATAATGGCTGTTCTGCTAATTTGCTGTAAGGCCTGGAGGTGAGGAATATAATAAATATATCTATAGATATATTTGAGATATATTTTAGGCTGTACCTAAAAAAGAGAGGACTTGGCGATCCATTTAACTAGCAGCTCCTCTAATAAAAATACTGCCTATTGGCCAGTAATGGAAAGTCTATAACTGTACAGAAAATTTAAAGACATGGACCACACAGTAGCTGTGGTCAGTATTTCCTTCTGAGTGGTTTTTCACGCACCCTCGCAACAGCAGTGTACTAGTGTTACAAGAAGCAGTCCTATTGGCTGCCACCATCTCTTAACCAAACCATGTATGACATTCATTCAGTCACATTATCCTTCTCTTATCTGAAGATGCCTTCCCTGCAGTCCCTTAGGTTAATGTGTGTAAATGTGGGCCATGTCTGGCATCTGAGCTCTGTCATCTACCTGTATCTCATTCTGTGAGCTACAACTAAAATAAAAACAATGTTAAATCTTTAGGTAATTATATATAAAGGAATTTCTTAGTTATGACAGATTTTGACCCTTTCATTCAAATACTGAGAAATTGAGTTGATACATAATAACACATATGCCAGGGCCGGGAAGGATGTGGACCTCGTATCTCATTATTCAATGTTTTATATTATTAAATCTTTAGATATATGTTTAATGTCTCTGTCGTGGAGCCAAGGCCATTGAAATTTAACTCTGCTAACAGCCTTTTTGGCAATGTTCGTTAAATTTTTTTCCATGCCATAGTACACTTGGCAAACTTACTTTTAATGATTGATTCATTCATCTGTTCATTGATGCTTCTGTTATTGTGACAAGACTATACTTTGTAATACAGAAATTCAAAAGTGACGCAGACATACTTTATACCCAATGTATTAAAATTATAATCCCAAATAGAAAGTAGTTGCTGTAAAAGGATATAGATCTGAGCTAGATGCTTAAAAATGCTTATTGAATAAATGAATGCATCCAGGCCTGTATATGTGTTTGCTGGATATTTCTGTACTCCCGCCTTTGCTCTCCTCTGTGTTCCCCATCTCATGAATAGCACCACCATTCCCCCAGTTGCCGTTGCTAGCGATCTGGACGTCATCTTTGGCTCCCTCCTTCTCTCTCCCGTCACATGCAATCTATTACCACGTTCTCTTTGTTCTATCTCCTGAATAGTTGTCACTGCTACTCTGGTTCTGGCTACTTCCACGTTTAGCTTCTATTACCATGGCATCTTCTTCGCAGGCTGTCTGCCTCCCACCGCCTTCTTTTTCCTAATCTATTATCCAGAAAATAGCTAGAGTCATGTTTCTAAAAGGCAAATCTAACTGTATCACGTCCCTCCTTAAAACTTTGATAACTTCCCAATGCCCCATGAATAAAGTGCAAATCCCTTCAGGTGGCTCAGGAGGCCCGCTACAACATAGAACCCCCCCCCCCCCCCACCCCTTACCTGTCCAGGTCCATCTCCTACCGCTTCCTACTCTCACATTCCATTCTGTGAGATGATACTATATACAAAGCATAGGGCCCTGCCCATAGCTGCTCAATATACGTTAGCTGTTCTTATTCTCGACATGCCGTCTCTGGAAGTGGCACAGCTGGAAGAAAATGTTTTTAGGAGCATTAAACAAGGAGGTTGGAAGGGAGAGAAGTTCATAGTTGACAAGAGGATATAATAAATTTGTGTAGGTGTTGGCAATTAAATGGATAATGGGTACCATGATAGAGATTAAGGAATTATTAAATCCATTAAACTTTTGAATAACCTTTTTTGGGGGTTGGTTTTTGAAAAATAAGTCAGTGTAGCATATGAAAAAGGACTCTGTTGGATCTTAAGTTTGTTTCCTGAGATTATGATCTAGTTTAGAAAAGTTGCCAGATATTCACTTTTTAAGATTTACATTGTTTTCCAAAGTTCCCCAAATGGCCATGGCACTGTTGTTAAGTGTTTGGTTGGCTACAGAATTTCCTTAAATTGTGATTTTTAGTCAATGGAATATGATGACTCACAAGGAATGTAACTGTTTTCTGTTTTAGCTTACTGATCTTTGTGTGGTCAAAAGTCTACATTTCTGTTACTGTCACAGATTAAAAAGTGTGTTTGTGTATAAAGGAGGAAATAAAACTTAATTTAGCTAACATTTAACATCTAGCATGATGAATATTATTAATAACTTGAGTTTTAATCATTTAGGTCATGCTTTAGAGATGATAGTGAAAATTCTGTCACTACTGTTTTTCTGTAGCATTGTAATTGGGTTTGAAGATTTGTTTTCATTAGTTTGGAGTAAATAGATCTTTTGAAAATATCAGTATCTCAGTGATGTTGCTTTATTTAATGAAACTTTGTGCAAGAGATTGGTTGGTTTATCTGACGCCTGTTGTTGAATTTCTTTGGAATAGTATAAACACTACATAAAGGATTTTCTTATATTGTTGAGATATTTTGATGATCAAAATTACCTTTGAACTCAAAACTTAACAAAACTGACAGTAAAAAACAAAACACAACATTTTATTTAATGACTTTAATTTTTAAATTGGAATCAAAGTTTTAATTTTTGGCTAATTCAACATATATGTTTGATTAAGTAGAATTGTTATCTAGCATAGGATTTAAAAATTCTTATGCCTGGATGATTATGATTTAACAATCAAGTATGGATTTTGGAAAAACATTTAGTAATGGTAAATTAGATGTTTAGAATAAATCTTTTAAAACTTCTCACAGCTTTACCATGTTAAGCAAACCTTTGTAAAAGTATCCACATGGTGATGTGAAATGCACGTGTATGGGCAGAAAATTGATTGCTCTGATCACTTTTATAATTATGTAAATAAGTCCATAATTGAATATTCTAGTCATTGCCATTTGGGTAAAAGCACATGCTGAAAGCTGTTATGCCCCTTTGAGAAGCATATCAAGAATAGATGGAAACAGAGTGACTTTAACTGTCTTAAAATAATTCTTTAAATGGTTACCACTTTCTTTCAAAAGGAAGGAATCCTATTGAATCCATTATAGTTCTTTACACAGGCTGCCAGCTGATTGTGTAATTACGGGCCATATAGCACAAAGCATGATTTATGAGGCTGTTGTTACAGTGTGTTTACTAAATAGAATGAAAAATAGAGACTATAGTATCAGCAGAAGTATTGTAGGTAGGATTGTCAGTCAAAATACAGGATGCCCAGTTACATTTGCATTTCAACTAACTCAAAAGATATATGCACCCCCCCCATGTTCATAGCAGCATTATCATACAATAAAATACATTATTTCCAAGACATGGAAACAACCTGAAAGTCTATTGATGGGTGAATGGATAAATAAGTTGTGGTATTTTATGTATATCTATATCTATATCTATCTATATATATAATGGAATATTATTTAGCCATAAAAAATGAGGAAATCCTACCATTTGTGACAACATGGATGGAACTTGAAGGCATTATGCTAAGTGCGATAAGTCAGACAGAAAAAGACAAATATTTTATGATCTCACTTATACGTGGAGTCTGAACAAATACCCCCCCCCCCAAACAAACAAACAAACAAAAACTCACCCAAACCAAACTCATAGAAAAAGAGATCAGACTTGTGGTTACCAGAGGTGGAGGGTTGGGGGAGGGGGAATTGGATGAAGGTGGTCAAAAGGTACAAACTGTAGTTTCAAGATAATTAAGTACTAGGGATGCAATGTACAACATTGGTGACTACAGCTAACACTGCTGTATGATATATAGGAAAGTTAAGAGAGTAAATCCTAAGAGTTCTTATCACAAATAATTTTTTCCTTTTTTTCTTTTTCTTTCTTTTTATTGTATCTATATGAGAAGATGGATGTTGGTTGAACCTACTGTAATTATTTCATAATATATGTAAATCAGACCATTATGCCGTACACCTTAAGCTTGTACAGTGATGTAGGTCAATTATTTTTCAATAAAACTGGAAAAAATTTTGCATTTCAGATAAGCAACATATAGTTTTTCACTATAATTATGTCCTATGCAAAAATTATTCTTCGTTTTTCTGAAATTCAAAATTAACTGGGCATCCTGTATTTTTATTTGTTAAAATTGGCAATCCTAGCTGTAGGTGATTGGGTAAAATATAGGTAACAGTAAAGGAATAGATTTTTCTAATGGAACTGAATCTTTCCATAAAATTTCTCCAGAATCAAATGAAGAATATCTTGATTACCAAGTTGGTAAGTCAATCTGGAGCTTGGATTTGAACCCAGGGAGTTAGTCTTAAGAGCCATACTCTATCACTACCTCCCACATACTGGTGTTTGTGGTAGTGAAATTAAAAGTAATGTAATTCAGGGCTTCCCTGGTGGTGCAGTGGTTAAGAATCCACCTGCCAATGCAGGGGACACGGGTTCGAGCCCTGGTCTGGGAAGATCCCACATGCCGCGGAGCAACTAAACCTGTGTGCCTCAACTACTGAGCCTGCGCTCTAGAGCCTGCGAGCCACAACTACTGAGCCCCCATGCGACAACTACTGAAGCCCTCGCGCCTAGAGCCTGTGCTCTGCAACAAGAGAAGCCACAGCAATGAGAAGCCCAGGCACCGCAACAAGGAGTAGACCCCGCTCGCCGCAACTAGAGAAAGCCGCGCACAGCAATGAAGACCCAACACAGCCAAAAAAAAAAAAAAAAAAAAAAAAAAAGTAATGTAATTCTAGGGAGTTCCCTGGTGGCTTAGTGGTTAGGATTCTGGGCTTTCATTGCCGTGGCCTGGGTTCAACCCCTGGTCAGGGAACTGAGATCCCGTAAGCTGCATGGCATGGCCAAAAAAAAAAAAGTAATTCTGATGTCCTGCATTTTCCATCCTGTAGTATACTGAAGTTTTGCATTATTAGAGTCATTAAAATACATCTTTGATTTTATGCTAAGAATTGAACTCAGTTAATAAATTGAATTTTTTCTTTTCTAGTTAGGTATTTTTGACTTGAGAATTTTCAAAAAACATGTAGATTTTTGCTGTTCTATTTTTAAGCAGTGCTTATTAGTTTAACAAATGTTTTTGTTTGCTGCATGATTAATAATATTTTGCTTTAATTTTCTTGTTAAGACTGAATTACTGTGTTTGCACCATGCAACTGGGAAGCAGCCATGATTTGGAACTGCACACTCTTCTGCTTGTTTTTTTAGCTTGGCTGGCCTCTGTCTCTTCTGCTGCAGGCATCAATCATCCAGTGATCTTTCCATGCTATAGGACACATTTTTCCCTCCCATGAATGACAGTAGTTGCCCTTTATGACCTAGCCCTCATTAATAATTAGGCAGGTACCACATGTGAGATCTTGCAGTAATTCATGATCTGAATTCATTCATTCATTTATAAATATAAATGCATAAAATCTAACAGTCACGAAAAACTTGAAACTGGAACTATTAAAATATGAAGATGAAAAACATTGCAAGCTATCTTGGTTAAAAATCTCTTGAGAATGGTTCAAATGACTTAGCCTGGTATTTTATTTTTTGACATCTTTTTGTCTTTTCTGCTCTAGTGGAACATTTCTTCATAGGGAAACTTGTTAATAATACCAATTTAGAATATTCAAGAGTAAAGAAGATACTTTGATTAAATAATAGAAAAACAGACCAGGAACTAGTTAAAAAGATGATAAGGGCTTATTTACTAATTAATTAATTTAATTAAACATACTGATGTTGAACTATATCAATAAATGGACTGTCTTTCAGAGTTTTTTTTCTTAGTTACAGTTTAAAAAAATTAATTAATTAGTTAATTTATTTTTGGCTATGTTGGGTCTTCTTTTCTGTGCGAGGGCTTTCTCTAGTTGCGGCAAGCGGGGGCCACTCTTCATCGCCGTCCGCGGGCCTCTCACTATCGTGGCCTCTCGTTGCGGAGCACAGGCTCCAGACGCGCAGGCTCAGTAGTTGTGGCTCACGGGCCTAGTTGCTCCGCGGCATGTGGCATCTTCCCAGACCAGGGCTCGAACCCGTGTCCCCTGCATTAGCAGGCAGATGCTCAACCACTGCGCCACCAGGGAAGCCCCTCTTAGTTACATTTTGTATTTTAAAAACAAACTTCATGAAAGAATCTAATGAGATTATAATGAGTAGTATAAAAAAGTATCAATTAAAGTGATACAATATTTGTATTTAAACATGTTTATCATTATTTCAGTATGCAGCTTCAGATTATCTTGAAATTTCTTAGTATGACAATCATATAACTGAAATATCCATAATTTAAAAGCCTTCTGAACTCTGCATTAAAATTATAGAATTTGTAGGAAACCAACAAAATGGGTATGATGTTGAATGCTACTTTTTTATTGTGGTTAAATATACATAACATAAATTCACCATGTTAACCATTTTTAAATGTACAGTTTAATGTCATTAAGTACATTCACATTATTGTGCAGTCATCACCACTGTCCATCTTCAGAACTTTTCATCATCCCAAACTAAAATTCTTTACCCATTAAACAGTAACTCCCCATTCTCTTCTCCCCCCAGCCTGTGGCAACCACCATTCTTTCTGTCTTTGTGAATTTGTGAAGGCCATTTTCAATATTGCTAAAAATTGATACCCACTAGTAAAAGGGTCAACATGAGAAGGTGGGAAAAATCGGGGACTGGAGTCAAACCCTTTCTGTCATTCTCCAGTTAGTAATTTGGACCAAATTGTCTGAGTTCTGTGAGCATCAGTCTTCCCACCTCTGAAATGAAACTAGGTATCTACTGTGCTTTTGGGAAGATGAGATAATGTATGTAAAGCATCTGGCTTCAGACTATTATTGCATATATAGAATGTTCTCAAAAAATTTTTTTTAACATCTTTATTGGAGTATAATTGCTTTACAATGTTGTGTTAGTTTCTGCTGTATAACAAAGTGAATCAGCTATATGTACACATATATCCCCACATCCCCTCCCTCTTGCGTCTCCTTCTCACCCTCCCTATCCCACCCCTCTAGGTGGTCACAAAGCACCGAGCTGATCTCCCTGTGCTATGCGGCTGCTTCTCACTAGCTATCTGTTTTACATTTGGTAGTGTATATATGTCCATGCCACTCTTACTTCGTCCCAGCTTACCCTTCCCCCTCCCCATGTCCTCAAGTCCATAGAATGTTCTCAAAATATTAACTCATTTTTTCAGTTAGAAAAATTTTAAATGACTTCTGCAGGAGCCAGTACAAATTAGCTTAATATTAGGGCACTGTGAATTCAAATCTACCTATTACCCAGAAGGTTTACAGCATGTTACAAAGGACATTTTTTTTTTTCACCTGGGAAAGTAGAAATTGCAAATTATTGCATTTTACAAACTGAAGTTTTAAACAGTGGTTTCATATATTTACAGAAATAAAAAGTTTAGCTTTTGCCAGTAGAGAACTAAATAGTTATTAAACTCATGAATTTTAGTTTTGGTTGGTGCTTTTTTTTTTTTCAATCATTCTCTGTTTCTCCTATTCAAATTATCCTGTTTGTAAACAATCCATGTTCATTTGTCTAACTGACTAATTGTCACTTCCACCTTAGAGCATGTAGAGGAAATAAAAGGAGGTTTAATTTAAGTTTTTCAAAATTTTGTTAACTCTGGTAAGTATTTATAAAGCAAGTCTGTATTATAGGAATCAAGGAGTGTGTTAATAACAGCCACCCAAATAATCAAGTTGTGCAAACTTAGCCAAATTTTTAAGTTACGTATTTAACTATTTTTGATATACCCATTGACAAATATTTACTGAGCAATTTCTTATTGTAAAGTATTAAGGATTAGTTTCTATGAGGGACTTAAAAAAGTCTAAATTATGATCTCTTCCCTCCAAAGAGTTTACAGTCAGTCCTCTTGGAAAGGGTTCCATCTTTGCATTAAAGTTTAAGGTTATAGTTCAGTAATTTCAGGGGCATGGACTTAGAGAGAAAGATGACAGTTTAGGCTGTAGTCATGTTGTATCTGAGATGAAGATGAGACATCCTAATTTAAATGAGGCCCTGGGCCTCAGAACAAAAGACTGGAGAATTAGCTACATAAAGGGTTTTATACACATTAATCAAAAAAGCAGAATGTTGACACAATTTGTAAATCTTGCTCCCTAAATAGTAAATATATTTTAAATGTTCAACAAAAGGATCAAGTTTCATAATAATTTTCAGTTGTTATTTCTCTCTGTGGTCTCCACTTGCTTAGCTGTTTTCTCTTCTTAAAGATAGAAGAATCTGTGTTTGAAGGGCATCAGGAATATATTAGGATTGCACCTCAAGCTCAGTCTGCTTCAGGCCACACATCTTCACCACTTTCTCCAGACAGTTGGGTGCCAAAAATCCAATTTGGCTGCATTAAAGGTGGGAATTGAAGGACGGGGGATGGAGAGCCAGGATTGAGTGGGGCGAATGGAAAGGCTTCTAGCAATGTCCAGGAGATGAACCAGTGATTCACCTAAGTGAGTGAAGAGTTTCAATACACAAAGTTAGAGAATAACATTGTTAGCCAAAACTAGATTTCTGGAAAAATTTTGGGGACTTTATTCCAAAAGCTGTGTTAGTCCTTAATTATCATAGGAATCATTTGGTCCATATTGCAAGTGGAAGAAACTTTCATCCTAATTAGAATACTATGCAATTTAGCATCACCAGGGAAGGAAAACAGTAGCAGTATTTCTGTTTGAAATTGAGGGCTGCTTCTTCCAATTACATCTTTCAAAGAACAAAAAGTCATTAGTAAGTTGAATTTAGCCATGCATTTAATAATTCTTGTATTCTCCAATTTGTATGTGATGCTTCAGATTTCTTTCCTCAGTAGCTGAAACTGGCCAGTCAAGTTAAAGATGAAAAATATACACAAATATGTATAAAATGGATAACTAATGAGAACCTGCTGTGTAAAAAAATAAATAAAATTCAAAAGAAAAAAATAAAAGATGAAAATACCTAACATTTAAACTGGTCTTGAAGGACCAGCATGTTTCTGAAGAAGCCCACTCCCGGGGCTGTGGATTTGTTTGAGTTCTGTTGCTACTCATGATGCATGGCAAATCATCTTTCAGGGTTTGAGTTACCCTTTGGTTCTCTCAAGAGGTCAAATTTGATAAACTGGCTTTTGCTTTCCTCATTTAAAAGGGAGGGCCCATGTGATTCTACATTTGAAGAGCTTTTAGATTCTCCAAAGAAAAGCACTTAACTAACTGATGAATCATAAGAGTCCTAATGCTTTTAATTGTTAATGTTTAAAGTTCACTTGGTAGTGGGAGAAAAATCTAGGCAGTGGATATTTCCTCAGTTTTAGTGTTGGGAAAGGATAAAGCTGAGATTTTCAGGAAATGAATGACTCTAATTTGAGAAATATTGGATCAGAAAGAACATGATCATGCTCTCAGTTTCTTTTAGGAAAAAACTCAGGAATAGAAAAAGTCTTTAAAAAGCCTTCTGTTTGTACTAGGCACTTCTTTACCATTAGAACCTAAGTCTGAAGACACTGTTCAAAGGAAATATAAACATGTGCATCACAGAATGATTGAAATTTGACTGTAAGGGGATGAGTTGCAGTGGAGCTTCTGCTAGGTATCCTTCCTGTTTTACTTTACAGGGGAGGATGGAAGTTGGCAGCAGAGGAACTGATTTGGTTTCACGTGGCTGTGTCAGTAATGTGAGCCAGAGGTGGCTACATCCTGACCCACAGTAGAACCAGCGGTTCAGTTGTAATTGACCCGTGAATGATCTTCTCCCTGATTCATCTAAAGAGGCCACTTTGAGAATTCTCTTAGGAACCTATTTTGGAAATATGACAACTAGTAAAATTGTAAAGATGAACAATCCACTGTTTCAGTGCATAGGCATTGAAGTGGAAGACTATCCAATGGGAAAGGTATTGCCTTATATATTCACTCTATTTTTGAATCCCTCTAATGTTGTCAATTTTTATAAAAGAAAAATTTAATACCACATTATTTTTTCTTGTATCTACTTTTGAGCAGCAGTTGTTCTCAACACTACTGTAAATACTTAAAAAGAAAAACATTTCACTAACACAAGATTTATTAATTAATAGCTCTCTGTCAACAGTGTACAGGGTAGTTTTATAAAAAACTTTGAAAATGACCTTTAGAAATTGTCTAGACTCATAGTTCATGTCAAACAAACTTATATTCTAAATAATAATTCTAACAAGCCACGTTAATATGAAATGCAAGAATACAGTGCATTACGAAGTAAAATGAAGTTTAAAGAAACAGGTTTTATATTTCATATCTCTAGGGAGTCCTTTAAGCTAGTTAGACTATTCAGAGAAATTACCTATATATGATTAAAAATAATTGCATTAGTATGTTCCAAAGCTGCATTTTCATTTCTTTCATCGTTTTAACCTTTGGAGAGTACAGCTAGAAATACCTATTAGAGATGAAGTCTAGGAAAATAAATGTAAACAGAAACTCAGGCTGAATTTATTTTTCTTCTCTACAATAACTGTTTAAAACCTGGCAACAGAAGACTGTTTTCTTGTCTGCAAAGTATTATAGCAGAAAATCCAAGATCATCTCTAAATACAAAAGATTAGATTTCTAAGGGAAGAACATATCTTAAGAAGGGTAAATGAAATAGTTAGCTAGAGGGGAGGGAAATTTTCTTATTTCACTGTGAAACTCGGTAGCATTTCTGAAGCAGAGCTTGAAACATTGCGAGGAATTAAAGATAGCTTGGATCACCTTCTTTGGCAGCTCTTTTGCACCCAATTTACTTTCCCCGTGTGGGGTCAGTAAGGTACTTCATCTTCAAAGATTTTGCAAAACTTCATTGGTTGATTAAAATGCGAATAGTAACCTTTTGGTGAGAAAATTTCAATTTGGTCAGCTTTGGAGAACTGTCCACATATGCTTTAGGTGAGATAACATGTTTTCAAATCTGAATTTTTATGTAGTCTTGCTTACTAACGTATGTTTGCTAACTGAAATCTACTCTTTCAAGCTTCTTTGCTTTGTGTATTGTGGGGAGACTGAGAGTGAGAAAATAAAAGATTTTGGCAGAGCTCAAGCTGCTCAATTTTATTTCAAACAAGTCCTGATGAAAAGGGAGGGTCCCACTCTCAGCACCATCTTCTGTAGAAATAGGATGAATAAACTCTCCTAAAATGTATGCAAAGTAAAGAAGGATAGGATAGAGGCCATGGTCTCTGGGTCCAGAGAGATATATATCTATCTCCAGATTATCTATCTATCTATCTATCTATCTATCTATCTATCTATCTATCTATCTATCCATCTCTACATATCTAGATCTCTCTCTCTCTTTCTGTCTACAATTCAGCTCAAGACAGACATTAGGTGGGTGAGTTTTGGTGCTGTGTATATTGGCTACAGTAGACTAATAAGCTATTCAATCTTATTTCTGTGGTTTTAGGTTTGAATCATTTAATATTTGTAGCACTTCTATAAGATAAAAAATTAAGATATAGGGGGAAAAATGACACAGGAGCTCTGATTTCCTGCCTTTGAGGAACAACATATAATATTGTTAGGAGAACGACAAATATGAATAAGATGGAATCCCCTAGATCTCAAGAAGCTGACAATTAAATCCAATAAAGAACTTAAGATAGTTGGGACAAAAGATAAAATATTTTGTGATGCATGAGTGCCCAGCAATTTACAAAATAATTATTTTGTAATTATTTCTAATTTAATTTGACATAGGTAAGAAAGAAGTAGTGCAAACATTTAGGGTAAGAAAGAAAAGTTGTGCAAATGCAGTGGTTAGATGCTAAATTTGGCAAGGCAGAGCCATATACAGCAGAAAGACCCTCAAGGATGTTTTATGGGTTTAATATATTGACGATGAAAAATAGGTCCTGTTCTTTAGGGAAGGATCTAGGGAGCTGTGCAGTTGTATTGCTGGTATGAGATTTATGGCTTCTTTTCCACATTTTATAACTATTAAGTAGTGGGCTGGGTCATTGAGCAAATGTGTGTTCTTTGGTTTGCATGAATGGTATGTACTTTGAATTCTCAAAATAGAACTCCAGTTTATTTTCTCAGTAGTCCCAGTGAGAAAAGCTATATTTCTTAAATATGGTCAGAAAGCACTTGGGGAGGAGTGTTTACTGTAGGAACCTATGATCGTCTGCAGGCACTAGCATAAATATGTTTCCATTCCTGAGCCCAGGGGGTAATCTGATAATTAAACCTGGGGAAAATGTAAGTAGGTTTATTTCTTCAAACTTGTTTTAGTATTGTAAAAGCAACAAGTGAACATGGAAAAAAGTTCAACAGTGTAATAGAGTACAAAATGAATAGCAAGTCCCAGATCCCCAGCACCCCAAAGGCAACCACTGTTACCAGTTTCTAGCGGTCTTCCACACAATGGATGTTTTATTTTTGTAGTGAGAATGGTTTTTATTTTACCTCTGGAAGGCGTAAAGGTAACTATAGTTCCCCAGCAGTGCAGTCAGCAAATGATCTTTAACTTCTCTTTTCAAGGCAACTTTGAAACATGAGTTTTGAAGAGTGGGATTAAGCACTCTGACCCAAGAGACATAGATACTCGGATTTTTGTGAAGGCATGCCCCCAATGATACTGACATTTAGAGCTAGAATTAATAGCTTTTCTCCTCCTGCTAAAACATGGAAGTTGAATGGTTTAGCTCTAATTATGCATTTGTTTTATTCTGAATGATGCAAGGGAAAATATTCAAACATTTTAGATCATCAAAACACGTTTCCCACTCTCAAGGTTGTCTCTCCACTGTGTGTGTGCTGAAATGACAAGCTGTATTTAAGACAGCAGAAAAGTTGGCAATATTTGTCTTAGAATAAGCTTTCACACGCAGCTTCAAACACCTTTGTGGTTTGGGTTGTATTTTGACAGTTGCTAGGTAGCTTGAATCAGAGAGTACAGCTGTGCGATTTAAGATGATTTTTTCCTATTCCAGCCTCTAAAGAGAGCTAAATGAAATAAAACTGTAATCAGACTTCTAAAGTGTTAAACTTGACCAAACTATTTAGAACCCACACAATAGAACAAAATAGTTGAATCTGGACTGAAACACATATATTAAAGTATACCAGTGAATTTAAGTCCAATGAAACTAGTTAGGCTCAGTGTAAACAGATGAACTTCTGAAGTTTCTGAACTGTTTTGTTGAAAGGAAAACATTGGGTTTGGGAGCATGCAGACCTCTTGGCACAGGTGAGTGTTTGGCACTCATTAACCACTAAATTCCAATATGAGCATGCTGTTTATGGTAGAGTCAGGGAGAGAGACTAAGATTTCTGAAAGGAAAGGGTAGAAGAAGATGTTGAAATTCACCTTACCTGGTAAAGTGGGAACACTCAGGATTTGAAACTTAGAAATGGGTTCTTGTAAAAGGAGAAAGGAGTTTTCCTTGTGGGTCTTCCTGGAGACAAGGACTAGACTGAAGTATGTTTGACATACATGTGGACAATCATTTGTTACAGACTTTAATGGACTGCTGTAGGAGAGCAGTGCTCACAAAAGAAACAGGGAAGGAAAATTAGCTAAAAACTTGGCGGAAAGCTGTCCAAGGCAGATCTTGGAGAAGCGCCGACTGAGAAGATTAGAACAAATGGTGTTGGAAATAGACAAGGTCATGATTTTTCTGGGTAAGGGGGACAGTCAAGCTAGCTACTCAGTGTTGTGCTGCTGCGTGGTTTGGGCCTGATCCCTGTGATGGTGTCTGGAGATCCAGACATTTACCTGCAGAAATATAGGGCCATGGAGCTGGGAGATGAGGTGCTGCCTGCCCTGGGGATAGAGCAGGAAATCAAGAGAAGGAAAATTCCTTTCTTGAAGTAGAGGGAATGGTCCCTGCAGCCAACATGTGTACTTGCAGATCTGTATGTCTTTGTGTTCTGATACATCACAAGGTATTTCTTATGCTCTAGGTGCTTGATTGAGTTGATGCTGAAGATTTGGTATTGAGGGAATTAAGTAGGCGGGGCTCTGTTCCCAAGGCCACAGTCTACAGAGTGTAATCTGCCTCCCTGCCTCCTTTAATCCCTGGATGATGGTAGCAGGCAAAAGAATAGCAAATGCAGGGGATGGTAGGTTTGCTGTGCTGTTGGCATTCTGCCATAAATGTAATTTAAAGGCGATAAAAATAATAATGGAGAAGAAATTAGTCTTTTTAAAGGGGGGATCTTTCTTAAGCTTTACCTTGAATTTTAAAGGAACATTTACCCAGCTGTATGATCAAACTAATTAGGAGCTGCCCAGTTAATACAGAGTAATGAAAATTGAAAAATAGATCAGTGTTGCCTTTTTTAAATTAAAAAAGTAACACAGACAAAAAGCAAGAAATTTGGAGAAACGTAAAAGTAGATGAGTGGTATTTTAAAGTAAAATATTCTCTTCTTAGAATATTCAATGGTGGGGTGGGGTGGGATGAGGGGAAGAAACTTCACAAACCTTGAGGCAATCAAAAGGGGTCGAAGAGTTACAAAGGAGAGTGACACATCTCCTTTAAGATGTGTGGAACCAGCCTTAATCAGTTGGATCAAATGTAGAAATATGTACCAAAGAATGGTCTCTCTGGGGACATCATTAAAATGAGAAGAGATTATCATTTGAGAGACTGGTTCAAGTTTACTCAGGTTCTCCTGAAATGGCGCTGACTGTTGAAGCATGTATCTGAAATTGCCTTCTTACCCAAATTTTCATTGCTTCCATTAAACACAAACGTGGGCATGTGCTCAGGGAAACACACACACACACACACACACACACACACACACAAACACACACACACAAACACATACACACGGCAGCCAGAAAGCCTGGCCACACTTACCAGGTACTGGCAGGCCCTTGGGCAAATAACTTAACCTTTCTGAGGTTTAGCAGGTCCTTCATTATTGGCATGGCAGGATAGAATCAGATTTTCTCCAAGGTTCTGTTCAGCTCTAACCCTTTGTTCTAAGGCATTGATCTCTTCCTCTCTTTCTGTCTCTGTCTCACTCCACCATTTCCTCTTGCATTCGAGGTAATTAAACCATTGCCGGTTCAGACAGTGAGCTAAGTGCTTTTCTGAGCTTATGAACTCAAGGAATGCAGGAATGATATAAGAAAGTGTAAATCCTGCCTGGAATTCTGAAAATGTGATTGCCAAATTGTCTTAATAAATAGAAGCGTGTATTTGTGTGAGAGAGAAAACATACAGGAGATGGGAACAAATGAGCAAGCTTACAATTTTTAGTAATATTTGGAATGAAAAATTAGGATTGTGCAGTACTTGTTGAGATTATGGGTTTCATAAAGGGAATAAACCTGAAGGACATTACACTTTAGGAGAGTTACTTTATTGCTTATACTTTTATCTCCCTTCTGATCTTGAAGAAGACAGGCCATACTCTCTATACAACAACTATACTCAGCTACTCAAGATCTTCATTTTCTGTTGCATGTGAATGTAATTTTTGTTACATGGAGATAGGATTTCTGGAAACTTCAGACTTTGGGAGCAGTTCTGTGTCTAGAAGTACATAGAACAAATAAAACAAAAACTCAATACAGATGTTTTTGGTAATGAAGAGGCTTGTGAATATCAAGCAACAACCAGCCTAGAACCTGAAGATTTTTTCTACTGCACAGTGATGGAAGTATTGATTAGCTAGTTGCAAAGGAAAGCAACTATGCTTGGCCTCAGTGGTCTTTATTTGAAGAAGCATGTGAGGTAATTGGTGTTTATGAGAAGACGTGATGCCTGAATCACCATGTTTAGAGTCATTGTTCTGGGAAATGTTTTCCATGATCCAAATAATACAAGAAAGACTTTTCTAATAATACAGAAAACCTGGGTACAAGTGGGAGGAGACAGAAGAGACAAGAATTGGAGGAAGTGGGGAAAAGCAGCGGAGACAGTGGGGGAGAAAAGACAGCAGCTCCAGGGGGAGCGACTTCACTTCTCTCACCCTCACCTGCAGGTCCTGGTGCAGAAAGAGGCATGGCAGAGGAGACCAGGAGGTTGGCAGGGTGCAGTTTTGAACCAAGTTCAAGGGGCTTTAAACCCACACAAGGTGAAAAAGAAGGAGAACTGGCTCCATTCACATGACTCCCTCTCCCCCATGCTCTGATGACTATATATTAAGATGGAGTTTCTGCACTAGTGTGAGCCCACATGAAAAATCGCTTGTGGCCTGGCATTTGGATTTGCCATTAAGAGTGAAAGGTGAATGTAGAACGATTTCCAAATGACATTCCTCTCATGTATAAATAAGGATGGCTGGCATTTGATTTGGCCGTGTATTTGAAAGCTGCAGCGAATGCAATGAATGAATTCGATGACAGGCTTTGGCCATGTTTTTGATGTACTGGGTGGTGATAGTTGGAGGTAAGAGGGACATAACAGCATGTAGAATGAGGGCAAAAATGTCATTCAAGGCAATGTGCCTCTCAGTTCCTGGCAATCCCTGCTGCACAGCTGCAATGTGGCAGGGTGGGGGAGGGAGCAGGGAGGATGACCCAGAGATGGTACCGCTGTGAGCAGCAGCAGCCTGCCCTGAGTCTGTAACTGTCCTTTTAAATCACTTTGCGTTCAGGGTTAATGCATCACATTGCGTCTTTTCATTTAAAACTTTTACCTTTGCATTGATTGATTTTTCTTCAATCTTCAGATACATACAGAGATGTTACTAGGTGCCAGTCATAATATGATTCTAAGGTGGTGGGGTTGCTGGTAGCTTTGCACAAAACTCTTTAAACCTCTCCTATTTTGGTCCTTACGATGAAACTAATTGTTCTCCCTAGGAAAGAGAGCTGGGCTTGAATCCCAGTGCAGCCAGTAGGACAAATATTTAAAAAAATTTTTTTTATTGTGGTAAAATATACATAACAAAATTTACCATTTTTAAGTGTGACATTAAGTACATTCACATTGTGGTATAACCATCACCCCCATCTATCTCCAGAAATTTTTCATCTTCCCCAGTTGGACCTCTAAACAATAGCTAAACAACCTCTAACCAATTGGACACATTAAACAATAGCTCTCCATCCCTCCCTCCCCCCAGCTCCTGGCGACCACATTTTATTTTCTGTCTCTATGAATTTAGCTACTCTATACCTCATATAAGTAGAATCATACAATATTTGTCCTTTTGTGACTAATTCATTTCACTTAGCATAATGTCTCCAGAGTTCATCCACGAACTCTTACCTATAAGACTTGCCCAGGGGCTGCCTTCTCCCTGCTTCTCCCCAAGCTATGCTACATGCCCCCTTTTATGCTTTTATGGCACGTCTATTATTGCACCTACCATACTGTAGGGGTTTATCTCTTCACTCTGTCTCTTGTTTGTAGGTACATTCAGCACATACATACTGAAATATTGACTGTGTGCTCAGTGCTGGGGATTCAGTGGCGATACAACACACATAAAATCTATCTGCAGGGAGCTCCATCTGGACCAGTTTCTCAGGGTGTGATGTATAAGACCACCTATATCAGAATCACTTGGGAGTCTTGATGACCCCCTCTGGGCTCAGACATCTGAATTGGTAACATTCACCTTGGGTGGCTCTTGTGCAGGTTGGTCTGTGAGTTAGGAGATTCCATGAGGGTGGGCCCTGTGTCAGTCCAGCATCTCATCCTTAGCCCTGAGCATGATTCCTGGCACAAGTAGCCATGCAGAAAATATCTGTTGCAGAAGTAGGGTACTCTGAACTGAAATGAGATTGGAAGGACATGCTCCTTATGCGTCCTGGGGTAGGCGTGGCCAGCAGTAGTATGAGGTGACGATTAACTCTACCTTTTCCCAGCAAGGGAAGTACCAAGTCAGTTCAGGGCTTCTAATCATTTATTGACTTTTTTTTTTTTTTTTGCTAAGTGGGGCTTCTCTGCCTCAACTTCATCTCTAGGAGATTTCCTAAAGGAAAAAGATGGGCCATTTTCACCTTAAATTACTTCAGATTCATGCCAATCTTTTTTTAAAAATTATTTATTTATTTATTTATTTTTGGCTGTGTCGGTCTTAGTTGCCGCACATGGGATCTTTCTTTGCCGTGCGTAGGCTCCAGAGCGGGTGGGCTCTGTAGTTGTAGCACTTGGGCTCAGTAGCCCTGTGGCATGTGGGATCTTAGTTCCCTGACCAGGGATTGAACCCGAGTCCCCTGCATTGGAAGGCAGATTCTTAACCACTGGACCACCAGGGAAGTCCCTCATGCCAATCTTTTGAATGGTAATGCTTCTTTAGTTCCTAGGGAAAAATCTTTTTGAATTAGCTTTCATTAAGGATTACAATGCTTGAAAAGGTGTATCATGCAAAAACTTGAAATTAAGTTCTCTGGATGACATAATTTATACTAACATTTATATATACGTAAATAGTTTATATGTACATAATATAAACTTGTTTACTAGGATGACACATGTATACTCGGATTTGTAGACTATGCTTTTTTGCTGAACTGAAGAGATGTTTATTTTTGAGTATAAGTGTGAAGGAGAAAACGTAGGTAGATATGAATTATTTAAGGGCCTGATAATTAGTAGCAGTCAGGCTCTACTTGAGTTTATTATGGAGTGGCTCAATTGGATGACATCATTTTTTTGGTATTAATAAAATGCCGTGCTTTCCTCCCTCTTTGGCTTTTTGGTTTAGAACTTAAGTTAAATATCATTCTGAAAATTACTTGTGTTTAAGATAAAGACAGAATTTTTGCAGCCAGTCCTATGGTCATTGTGAATATTCTTTTGGATAACTGAATTGGTCAGGCACTAGGATAAATATCCCTATGGTTGCTGAGGCCCTCTTTCAGCTAATATTCTAGAAGCAAATAACTTAATAAATCTCATAACTACTCAGGTCAGTAAACTCACTAAGTTTAAGGAAAATACAGAAGTAATTTTGATAAACTGAGCATTGGACTAAAAGAATAACATCTTTCCTTGCATCAGTGCTTGTGATTAGCACCTAGCATGTTTATTTTCACCTGAAATGCTTACCCTTTCTTTTCTATCCTAACTAAATCCACTCTTCATTTTACCTTTGCCCTCTTTCCCACCACTCTGCTATTTTTTCAGAGCTGAAACCACTTAATCTCCACATGTGGGTTCTGCCCTGTTTTAGGTTTTGATAACAATCCTGTTCAATAATAGACCTTTTTCTTGTTCTTTGTGACCAAACTTCTCTATTATTGCCTTCCACCTTGACTGGTATCCTAGTTATTCCAGGCCTGGGCTCCTACTTGGCTTCTGTAGTCTTCTCTGGAACAGCCTGGTTGGATGGGTTTTAATTTACCTGCTGCCACGTCTTCCTAATGCCAAGAGCTTAGTTATTGAGACCTTTATCTAACTCTACTGGTTGTCTACATAGGCTTGCCCACTTGATATCCTTCACCTGTCTCAAAAAATCTCCCCATTTGGGTATTTTTCATCTTTGTGTCCTAGTCTTCCTTAATAGGGCCCATCCTGCTTCAGCTGAGTCCTGATTTGGAGAACCAAAGCCCAATTCAGTGGCTAAATTATCAACATCTGTGCTATTGATCACTAAAAGATAAATGTCTGGTTAACCCCTATGTCTCAACCAGTTGTTCAAATGTGCCATATGAGCACAATAAATTATGTCATTTCAGAATGTTACTCTATAAGGGCATCTGTCTTAGCTTGACTGCCTCTTTTTGAGCTAAAACAGAATTCAACCATATCTAAGCAAGGGTCGTCACCAATTTTCTCCCCACTGCATAAGCCTTTCTAAGGTGATTCTGAACTGACCTTTAAAAGCATAGCAGGCAATTTTGATTTGCTTGTTTAGTTGTGCTTTTCATTGTTTTGATCCTAGAGAAAACACACACATGCAAAATGCTTTGTAAATGAATGCAGGAGTTCATGGACCCCTTATAGGTCCATAGGCCCATAGGCCATAGTAACACTGTGATGGAACTCTGACTTTTCTCTTGTGATGATTATGTAAACCATGTAAAGACAACCTTTAAATGAGATGGAAGTGGATTTTTCTGATTAAATGTCTCTCTTGGGTGAAAAAAATGAAGTTGAAATAAAGTCATTATTTTAGCATCATAAGTTCTTGGATTTATGCTGTTTGGCTTGCTGTTACTACAGTGATAGTTTTATAAATGTTATTTTAAAAGACAATCTATCAAAAGCTACATATGCATGGAATGAATGTGAAAAATAGCAGAAGTATTTATTTTGAACAGAATGTTATTGTCAAAACCTTTTTTATTTATTGTATGTATACATGCAGTTACAAATGATATAAAAATGAATTTTGACTAGCAACCAAAGAACATATTTTATTTGAATCATTTGGAATTTTATTAAAATTTAAACCTGGCATATTTTAATTGGAAGTTTAAGAATTACAGCTAGTCTAGTGGTTTGTATAATGTATAGGATAAGAAATCCACTTTAAAGGACACTTCACTGATTTGTTGCCAAGTTTCCATAACCAATGTACAGATAAAGATGAAATGAACCCTTATTTTGCCATTATTTGCAATATTTGTGACTTAGCATTTATTATCTACATTATTCTGTTGTTTAAACTACTTGTTAAAATACATTTTGATGGGGCTGCTTGAAGTTTTTTCGAAGTGGTCCAACTTTGAGAAGATTTTATATAGTATTGTGGATTCTCATACTTTTGAAAATATTTATTGGGAATTGAACACCTTTAAAAAGATCACTTTGATAAGGATAAAGGAGAAAGTCAGTAGATTTATAGAATTTTATAGCTGAAGGGACCAGAAAGGTCACCCAGGCCAGCTATCTCAGATGGAGGCCCAGAGATGATATGTGGTTAGTTGAGGTCTCTGATCCCTTCTTGCATTTCTTCCACTGTATCCCGCTGCCTGGTATGCTTTTAAATCACCACCAGTACAAACTTTGCAGAGAGCTTTAGGTATTTTCCCCAGCAACTTAATTTTTTCCCAAGGTTAAACCTTACACAGAAAGTTTGTTCTCTGATAGGAATAGGTAAATTGAATAAACTACTGCAGTACCCCTGTTTAGGACTTACAACCTTGAAACTGAGCTGCAAAACAAATGATCAGCTGATTGGATCAGCTTAGTGAGGTGAAAAGCTAGAAATTCCTTGAACACTAACAGCCTATGAAATGTTAAATGAGAAGAAATCTGGTTTCCATGTAGTAATGATTCACCTGTTTTTTACTGGAGGTCATTTGAAGGGAGAGGGAACAACAATAAATATAGCTGAACATAAAAGCATTAGAAATTATTAAAATCTGACTTCACTTATTCTGTATAGGCAAATTTAGCTATGTGCTTTTAGGAACTTGATGTAAACAGACCAGGCACAAGGAGACCAGGCCAGGGAATAAATAGAAAGGTGCCTTGGCAAGGGCATATAACAGGTAGGAGAGCAAAATAGCTGTACTCAATGTTTTTGGCATTATATAACTTTATCTATGAGGAGGTTGGCATATGGTAAAAGGGATCCTGAAAGAAAGGAGGCTAAATCCTAATGCTCATTGCTCCACTGTATACAATAGCCAAGACATGGAAACAACCTAAATGTCCATTGACAGATGAATGGATAAAGAAGATGTGGTATATATATACAATGGAATACTACTCAGCCATAAAAAGAATGAAATACTGCTATTTGCAGCAACATGAATGGACATAGAGATTATCATACTAAGTGAAGTAAGTCAGAAAGAGAAAGGCAAATACCATATGATATCACTTATATGTGGAATCTAAAATATGACACAAATTAACTTATCTATGAAACAGAAACAGACTCACCAGACGTAGAGAACAGACTTGTGGTTACCAAGGGGGAGGGGATTGGGGGAGGGATGGATTGGGAGTTTGGGATTAGCAGATGCAAACTATTACATAGAGAATAGATGAACAACAAGGTGCTACTGTATAGCAGAGAGAACTATATTCAATATCCTGTGATAAAGCATAATGGAAAAGAATATGAAAAAGAATGTATATATATGTATAACTGAATAACTTTGCTGTACGGTAGAAATTAACACAACATTGTAAATCAACTATACTTCAATAAAATAAATTTAAAAAAAGAAAGGAGGCTAAAAGGATCCCTGATTTAAGGCACTCAGTCTGCATTTTCTTCATTTAATCAGAGAAATGGACAGGAAGCCACGCCCTCTTGCTCCTGCTTCAGAGGGCTGTTGAGCATACCTAATGACATGAGAAATGCTCAGATGGGCTCTTTTAGAGAACTCCAGCTTCCTGGGGATACATTTGGGGATATTGAAGTAGAGGTGTTTTCAATTAATATAAAACTTGGTGTGGAGCAGGTCACAAGGTAAAAATGAAAACATGAGTAGTACCCAGAGCACATGTTTTGGAAACAAAGGAATCTGAGCTCTGATCCTGGTTCTTTAGCTCACCATCCATGTGCCTTAAAACAAGTGACAGCCACTCAGAGTTGTAGCTCCTCTTTGTAAAAAGGAGTAGTAATGTTAACTGTTGAAGTGAATTTCCTATGACATTAGTGAAGCTTAGTTTATGAAGCCCCCTGGGAAGGACAGCATCCATGTGTTCCCATGCCATATGTTGTTGTTTTTTTTTTTTTTTTAATTTTACTTATTTATTTATGGCTGTGTTGGGTCTTCGTTACTGTGCGAGGGCTCTCTCTAGTTGCGGCAAACAGGGGCCACTCTTCATCGCGGTGCACGGGCCCCTCACCATCGCGGCCTCTCTTGTTGCGGAGCACAGGCTCCAGATGCGCAGGCTCAGCAATTGTGGCTCATGGGCCCAGTTGCTCCGCGGCATGTGGGATCCTCCCAGACCAGGGCTCGAACCCATGTCCCCTGCATTGGCAGGCAGACTCTCAACCACTGCGCCACCAGGGAAGCCCGCCATATGTTTTTATTAAGTTTTTTTTTCCATTCTGTTTCTCCTCTATCACTTCCCCTCATATGAGGTGGCACTGGAGTGGCCATGGACGTTTTTGGGTTTAGTGTTATATATTTATGCTCTTTGTAATTTTGTATTATTATCTTATTTTTGTATTATGGACACTATTTTTTTCCTAAGGAGAACTCCCCAACTTTTATAAACTTTATGCCTCACAAAACCTGGGTCTGCCCTGATTCACTTCATAAGATTCTTACTAAGATGAAGTGAAATAACCATGTAAAGCACTGTATTGGTTCTTTATTGCTAAAAACAACCCACTCTCCAAATGTAGTGGCTTAGAACAAGAACTGTTCTATTTCCTCATAATTCTGTTGATCAGCACTTTGGCCTGAGCTCAGCTTGGTGGTTCTTCTGCTGGTCTCTCCTGGGCTCACTTCCACAGTAGCAGTCAGTCGGAGACTTGGCAGGCACAAGATGGTCTAAGATGGCCTCACTCATATTATGGCAGCTGTCAGGCTGTCAGTTGAATTACATTGTTTCTCCTCCCTGGGGCCTTTCCAGTGGGCTAGTTCACAGCTGATCACACGGCACAGCATTCTGAGAGGGAGAGAGTGAAAGCTGCAAGGCTTACAGCTCCTACAGTGCCACTTGTGCTGCGTTCTACTTGTGAAAGCAAGTTGCAAGTTCAGCCCAGATTTAAGAAATGTAGACATAGGGGCTTCCCTGGTGGTGAAGTGGTTGAGAATCTGCCTGCCAATGCAGGGGACACGGGTTCAAGCCCTGGTCCAGGAAGATCCCACATGCTGTGGAGCAACTAAGCCCATGTGCCACAACTACTGAGCCTGTGCTCTAGAGCCCGTGAGCCACAACAACTGAGCCCGCCTGCCACAACTGAAGCACACCTAGAGCCCATGCTCCACAACAGGAGAAGCCACTGCAATGAGAAGCCCGCGCACTACAACGAAGAGTAATCCCCCCGCTCACTGCAACTAGAGAAAGCCCGCACGCAGCAACAAAAACCCAACACAGCCAAACATAAATAAAAAAATAAGAAGTGTAGACATAGACTCCACTCTTGATAGAATAAGCTGCAAAGAATTTGTGGCCATTTTTAATCTACCACAAACTCTGTGCCTGAAATAGAAGATGCTGATATATGTTAGCTTTCTTCTCTTCTTCCTCTTCCCACCTTGCTTCTTATTAAATAAACATGAATTGAAGAGAGGCTTCCACAGAAGAGAAAAATAAATGAGGATTCCACTGGTGTGTCTGATATCTGATTTTGTAAATTCTTTTTCTTTCCAGTTAATGAGATATAATTGACATACAGCACTGTGTAAGTTTAGGGTATGCAGCATAATTATTTGACTTACACATATTTTGAAATGATTACCGCAATAAGTTTAGTTAACATCAATCATCTCGTATAGACTATATGTATATATTTCTTTCTTTCCTGGTGATGAGAACTCTTAGGATTTGCTTTCATAAATATCATACGGCAGTGTTAACTCTAGTTATCATGTTGTACATTGTATCCCTAGTACTTATTTACCTTATAACTGGGACTTTGTGTTTTTGACCACCTTCATCCAGTTCCCCTCCGTGTAAATTTTTACTCCATCATTTAAATTAGATTGAATTTTTAATACATTCATACCTTTATAGAAATAAAATACTTAGAATTTTTATGGTATTTTGATAAAATATTTATATATGAGGCATTAAATCTCTTACCTTTACTCAGTTTATATCAAAGAGAGAATTTACTAAAGACAATTTGGATTTGTAATAAAAGTGAATTAATAATTTAAAATACAGAAAAAAGATATATTTAGAAGTTTATTAATAATGACTATGGCACTCTACTAGTTTAATGGAATTGTATACATGGCATTAGGACAATCCAATAAAGGAAACTTCTAGAATTTTCCCCTTTAAGTGATAGTTGTCTGTTTTTTGAGTAATTAAATCAATCAGTCTAATGATAGAGGAGTTACACACTGTGTTTTATAAAAGCCTGTTAAATGGTTATGAGAGTCAACCAGGTCCTCCTAGTGATGCTATGATCATAATAATCAGCATCACAGCTGAAAACAATCATTTGGAGAATTAGTTTGAAACACTCATTTTTTATATAGTTGACAATAATAAATGTTTCTCTTATGAATACTAACTTGACTTTATGACTATTGAAGAGATAATAAGGAGTGAAAAGAGATATGTAAAATAAAAGGACAAGGAAGTATAAGCTGTTAGTTGTCTTTAATTTCTTTAGTTGCAAAGGACAGAAAATAGAAAAATGGGAAATTACCAGCTCATTTAAAGGGAGAGTCAAGAGGAAGACGTTTAGGTACAGCTGGACTCAGGGGCCCTAGAAGGAAATCAGGACCCAGTTTTTCCCTCTCCATGAGTTGTGTCTCCTTTATATGTGTTGGTGTCAGTCTCAGGCTTGATATGGGAACAATTTGGCTGTAGTAGTTTAAATCCCTATATCGTTTTAGGCTTAAGCACAGTGAAAAAAAGTGGTTGTTTAGGAAAAGCCCCTGAGATTAGCTCTGATTAGTTGTGTGGGGTTTGGCATGAGTCATGTGTCTGTCCATCCCCAGATGATATGACCAGGAGGATAGAATACATTAATTGTCTCAAGCCTCTCTCATGCTTCACATGCTCTTCTTCTGGAGCTAGGTCAGGTACCCTCATTCCAACTCCAGTGACTGAGGTTGGGATAGAGTGGACCCCAAACAACAATTGGGGGCTGTTGTTGAAATAAGGCAAAGCTATGATGGCAAGTGAAACACAGCTAAGGTCTATTACAAATGTAATGTGCATATTCTTGGCACAGAGTAAAAAAAATAATAATACATCTTGAATTAGAGATGGTTATAAACAAAGGATATTTTAGGTACTAATTTTTGTGTAGTTATTTTGCTCTCAAACCTCTGTTAAGTAGATACAGATAAGAATTTGCACTTTCTGGTCATTATTTCAAAACATTTGTTAATGACAATATTCCTTCCGCCTAGTTATTTAGCAGTAATAATGTTCCCATTTTACAGATGGAAGGCACCGTGTATGATGAAGAGGCTTGATGTTGTTTATAAAATACAATATTGGACAAACTTAAAAGAAAATCTTTTCTCCATTAAGAAACTTTGTAAATCATGTTAAGAAGTACTCAAAGTAGATAGCTGTATATATTTTATTTGCCCCAATCAATTTTTAAAGATAGTCTGTAAATATTAACCTGATATTATTGCATGTCTTTGAGAAGCTTGTCATATAATACTATTTGTAGAATTTGGGGACACAATTAATGTATTACTTTAAAAACCAAAAAAAATATTCTAACTTATTTTACCTGTTGGTAAAATTCAAGTCAGATATGAATTAACTCCTGCCAATTTGGCCTCTTTAAGAAGTTTAGGGGCTTCCCTGGTGGCGCAGTGGTTAAGAATCTGCCTGCCAATGCAGGGGACACGGGTTTGAGCCCTGGTCTGGGAAGATACCACATGCCGCGGAGCAACTAAGCCTGTGCACCACAACTACTGAGCCTGTGCTCTAGAGCCTGCGAGCCACAACTACTGAGCCTGCATGCCACAACTACTGAAGCCCGTGAGCCTAGAGCCCGTGCTCCACAACAAGAAAAGCCACCGCAGGGAGAAGCCCTCGCACCGCAATGAAGAGTAGCCCCCGCTCACCGCAATTAGAGAAAGCCCGCATGTAGCAATGAAGACCCAACACAGCCAAAAATAAATAAATAAAAATAAATTAAGAAAAAACCCAAGAAGTTTAGGGGCTTTATGCCATAAGGTATCGTGAAATTGCCTTTTATTGTCATAGATTATAAACAGATGATCATATAATCAATTGTCCAAACCAGGACATTGTTGTGAAGGAGAGGGGATAATTATAGTGGGAGATCAAGAGTAATCTAGACAAATCAGCACTTACAGTCACCTATGTATAAACAATATAACCTTTATTAGCTATAAACTCATTAAATTATCTATATGAGGAGCAGCAAGAGACAAGGGAAATCCCATAAGACTATCAGCAGATTTCTCAGCAGAAACTTTGCCACCCAGAAGAGAGCAGTATGACATATTTAAAGTGCTGAAAGAAAAGAACTGCCGACAAAAATACTCTACCCAGAAAAGTTATCATTCAGAAGTGAAGGAGAGATAAAGAGTTTTCCAGACAAGCAAAAGCTAAAGGAGTTCATCACCACAAAACCGGCCTTACAAGAAATGTTAAAAGGACTTCTTTAAGCTGAAAAGAAAGGGTACTAATTAGTAAGAAGAACACATATAAAATAATAAATCTCCCTGAAAAGGTAAATATACAGTAAAAGTAGTAAATTAATCACTTATAAAGCTAGTATAAAGGTTGAAGGATAAAAGTAGTAAAAATAACTTGATTACAATAATTAGTTAATGGATACACAAGATAAAAATATGTAAAATGTGATATCAAAAATATAAAATGTGCAGGGGAGAGTAATAGTGTTGTGCTTTATAATGGGATCAAACCTAAGTTGTTATCAACCTAAAATAGACTGTTATAAATATAAGTTGTTATATATAAGCCTCATGGTAACCACAAAGCAAAAACCTGTAGTAAATATTTGAGAGAGAAAGAGAAAGGAATGTAAACATACCACTAAAGAAAGTTATCAAACCACAAAGGAAGAGAGCAAGAGAAGAAGAAAGGAACAGAGAAGAACTACAAAAACAGCAAGAAAACAATGAGCAAAATGGCAATAAGCACATACCTAACAGTAATTACTTTAAATGTAAATGGGCTAAATTCTCCAATCAAAAGACATAGAGGACTGAATGGATAAAAAAACCGAAACCCATCTATATGTTGCCTACAACAGATTCACTTTAGATCTAAGGACATGCACAGTCTGAAAGTGAAGGAATGGGAAAAGATATTCCATTTAAATACAAATGAAAAGAAAGCTGGAGTAGCTATACTTACGTCAGACAAAATATACTTTAGAACAAAGATGGTAATAAGAGACAGAGCAAGGCATTACATAATGATAAAGTGGTCTATCTAACCAGAAGATATAACATTTGTAAATATTTATGCACCTAACATAGGAGCACCTAAGTATATAAAGCACATATTAACAGACCTAAAGAGGGAAATAGATAACAATACAATAATATTAGAGGTCTTTAATAGCCCACTTACATCAATGGCTAGATCATCCAGACAGAAAATCAATAAGAAACCATTGACCTTAAATGACATGTGAGACCAGATGGACTTAACAGATATATATATATATATATATATATATAGAATGTTTCATCCAAAAGCAACAGAATACACATTCTTCTCAAGTGCACATGGAACGTTTTCCAAGATAGATCATATGTTAGGTCACAAAACAAGTCTTAATAAATTTAAGAGGACTGAAATCATATTAAACATCTATTCTGACCACAATGGTATGAAACTAGAAATTAACATCATGAAGAAAACGGAAAAATTCACAAATGTGTAGAGATAAAACAACATGCTACCAATGGGTCAAAGAAGAAATCAAAAGAGGAATAAAAAATACCTTAAATATACCTAAATGCCTTTGCTCATGCTGTTTTCCTTTAACTGAAATATTTTCTTTTCTCTTTTGTGTTTCCAAACTCTATCCATTCCTAAAAGCCCAGTGAAAGTCTCATATTCTCTCACTTTGAATGAATGTAGCCCATATTGGTCTTATTCTTCTCTGAGTCCCTATTGCTCTTATTGTCATATCCATAGTTTTGTATGTGTTCTCTCCTTGCTTCCCCAACTCTCCCACCTGCTAGATTGTGATATCCTTGAGGGTAGGGGAACTGGGTCTAATACTTCTTTTGTGTCCCTCTTTAAATGTCTGGTATAGTGTTGGGAATACATTGGACAGATCATTTGCTATTCTAGGTGGGAGCATAGGATCTGTGAATACTTCTTGAGTTTACCCCATTATAAATTTTAAAAACAATTTTGACTAAAAAAAGTCTAAATATAGATGGAAATGCTAATTAGCACATTAAAATAAATGAAACATGTCAATGGAATCAAACTTCATGCTTCAAATGAAGTATTTTAATATTTTAAATATTTAATATGGATTAAGATGAGCAGAATTTAATAGCTAGGCAGAAATTTATGATAGCTTTTCTTAGATTAAACACTAAAAATATCTTGAATATTTGCATTGGTTGAAGCTTCAGTTTTCATTTTTTTTTTTAAAGAATTAGTTACATCTCCTCGTACTGTCACATTGAGTTAATTTGTCATTTATTCTAGTAGACAAACAAAAATGAGCTAATTTACCTGAATGTTGATGTGGCAGATGTGTCAGCACTCACTCTTATTCCTGGAACCTTTTACTCTGTTCCAGTGGACTTCCAGCTGTCAGCATCTGCATCTCTGTGTCTGAGGGCTGCCCCTCAAAGGCCACTTTGTCCATGGTCAGCAGATTAGTTCTGGAGAATTCATATTCCCCCTTCCCCACCCAGCAGACCTCATCCAATTACTCTCTAGGGCTGGTGTATAAAATAGCCCACCCAGCTCCCTTGCCCTCAGATGAGATAATTCTGACACTGTTTTGCACCATTTTCAAAGGTTTCCCCAGAAAATTCAGCTTCAGGTACTCAACCTAGCAGCTTATTTGCGAGATCACCCTTTATTAGATGCTTTCCTTTCCTTGTCTCACTTCCCCGCTTTCCTACCATTGTTCTCCACACCTCTTGGATAAACAGTTTATACCTGAAGCCTTGTCTTGGGGTCTGCTTCTGGCGAATCCAAACCAAATCACAACATTATGCATTATTTTTATTACATTTCCAAGAACCTACTAGATGAACTCCAAGAACCTACTAGATTAACTAGATCATGGTTTAGGAACTCTCAAGTATTTTACATAAAAGGCATTGCTTTTAAAGCTAAAGAAGGCACTGTGGGATCAACAGTACACACTAAAGATTTGGAAGTGTTATTTAGCAAGACTGGAGATGCATTAGCAAACACAGGAAATCTGGTCTTTGGAGGAAGCCCCTGACCTGAGCCTGGAGAGTAAGACTCAAGTTAGAGTGATGAGCCTTCCTTACGCTATGCCAACATTGCTTTGGATATGCTGCAGAGCTAGCGGTCCAGAGAGGAGGATTTCTATGACTTCTCTTACTCTTACATGTCCTTCCTTGCCTGACTGATGCCGGCAATGATTTCATTTTATTCTTCCTAAATCTCAGCCAGTGCTATACATATAGATAGTGAATACTTGTTGATTAATGGGCTGCTATGTGCTAAACACTGTGCTGTCAGGAACTATAGCAAATTTTGTTATGTTCGTTACTCTTAGCATCTACAGGTCTCTTTTGGACCATAAGAGCCCTGGTCTTTGTCACTATTACTTTATAGAGAATTGTCAAATATTCCATTTTCTCTTCAAGGAGTCCTTGGCAAGATTAGCTTTTAATTATTTATTTTTGAAGACCAGTGATAAAATAGTTGTGACATAAGTACTACTTCTGACCTTTTGTTTCAACTCTCATTAGTTCTGTGCAAGGTCTTGTGAATGGCAACTTTTATATGCTCAGGAAGTCTTCCAGCCTTCACTGGCAGCACTCTGGCCACCCAACTCTGCACCTTGCTTTTCTGGCTGCAGTTTGCTGGGATCCCCAGGTTAAGTGAAAACTACCAGCCTCTTCCCTACTCTGCTCAAGGATTTCCTGTGGCTCATCTTCCCCAACTAGATGTCCTTATCAGCAGTTTCTTAGAGATGTCACTTTGTTACTCTGATCTTACAGAAATACTCATAAAAACTTTTGAGAATTGCTGTATGCCATGAATTGCTTTTCTCAATTTGGAATCATACCTCTTTAACTGCTCTTAATCATTTCAGTGACAACTATATGAGTATACTGTATGCTTTAAACATGACAATGATTGATCCTATAGGTAAAATACAAAATGATAATTGTAAACAAGGGGCAAGAATTTTTATAATTGAAAAGCCTATCCACTTCATTACCGCTGCATTATTCATTAAAAATGGGCATAATCTTAGATATTATAACTTCTTCTGGAAGTTCTGTGAACCTTTTGGGTCCACTCAAAACTGCATACTCTGTATATTCTTGTGAATATTGCTTCAAACTAAACAAATGTTCATACATATTTTTTCCATTTAAATACATTGCTAGGCATTTACTGGCCAGTGAGCTGACTACAGCAGCATCTTTCTTATCAGCTGTTGCTTATCTGGCAACCTAAACTAGGTGGAACCTTGCCAGGAAACAGGTAAAACGTTAACTTTATCTCATGAGATGACCTGAGATATCCCAGTGTTTCTGTACTGCCTATTCTTGTGTACTTTATTCACTAAAGAGCCCCTTGAAGACCTCCATGCAACATCTGTTCTTTTTTATTTTACATATGATTTTAACAGGTTTGGTTCGGTGATGTGATTTCTTGGTTAGCAACAAACTATTCAATAGAAGGGGGAGGAGAATAGACTGCCAGAGAAAACATGAAGAAATTATACTTTATTAATACTTAAACTATGGATTAGACTTGGGTTGAGTAACATTTAACTTCTGAAGGGAAGATTTGAATCAGGTTATTAACCATCACCCCTGGGTGGTTAACCAAAGTTTAACCACCCAGGGGTGATGATGGCATTAAAAAAATTAAATAAAAATGCCTGATTCTTGGCAATGATTATAATAATTAAAAAGTACTTAAACTAGATAAACTTAGTGGAAGAGTGGATTATAGTTACATTTTAATTGAAAACTGATAACAATTATGTTAGAAGGCTTCAAACTGTTTATTCAGTGCTGGTTAATTTGTCAAGCAATGAAATGTACTCTTTACAATGTCCTCTCATCCTTACATCCTGTCTTTGAGATAGACATTAGTATTGACACTTAAAAAATAGGAAAACGGAGGCTTATATGAGTGAAATGATTTGCTCAAAGCTAAGTTGTAAGTGACTGAACTAGAAAGCCTCTGTTGTGGATGAATGGATAAAAAAGATGTGATATATATGTATACACACACACACACACACACACACACACACACACACACACACAATGGAATACTACTCAGCCATAAAAAGATGGAATCTTGCCATTTGTGGTAACATGGATGAACTTTGAGGGTACTATGCTAAGGGAAATAAGTCAGATGGAGAAAGACAAATACTCTATGATTTCACTCATACGTGGAATATTAAATAAAGAAATAACCAAACCAAATCAAAACAAACAGATAGATACAGAGAACAGAGTAGTGGTTACCAGAGGGGAAGGAGCATGGGGAGAGGCAGGGAGGGCAAAATAGGTAAAGGGGATCAACTGTATGGTGACAGATGGAATCTAAGTTTTTGGTGGTTAACATGCTGTAGTGCATACAGAAGTAGAAATATGATATTGTGCACATGAAGCTTATAAAACATTATAAACCAATGTTACCTCAATAAAAAATACATTTAAAATTAAATTTAAAAAATAAAAGCCCCTGTTTTTTCTATCATTCCAAGTTACCTCCCTAGAGAACATTTCATAATGTACTTAGTGGAATTATTGTTTTAAGAGTAATACACTCCTTAGAGGGACTTAATAGTGATCTCTTTTGATTCTCCTGAGTTTACATTTTGTCTTTTTTGCTCCTGAAAGGATATGTAGAAATCTTGATTATTTTGGTCTCTATTTATATAAATAACTTTCCCACTTTGTGTCAATCAGTGGCTCTAATAGTACTGTTTCTGGCTTCAGGCCTGATGCTGTTTGAATCGCAGTCATATATTTGCACTTTGAATGTTTGTGGTGAGGGAATTGTGCGAAGAAGGGGCAGCCAGGAAGGCATCAGAACCCTTTTCAAGATAATTGTGGCAGCTACCACCAGTGGTACAGATTGAAAAGAGCAGATAATTATGTAAAAGTAATTTCTTTGCTGAACCATCGCTGAGGCAGAGAGCAAAATAACGGGGACAGATGTGACTGATAGAAGTTTTGATGTTATCCTAGTGTTTGGTTTTAATCCCTCCCCAGCCCTTAATACTATTGATTTTTATCTGTCATGTAAAAATAGAGGCAACAACCTGAAGTAGAAGGTGTGCTGTAATAGTAAGTTTCATGGTGAGACTTCTTACATAATTCAGGGATCGCATGAAAGAAAACCACAGCATTATTTTCTAGCTTCTTATCTGATTTAGTAAAACGATTTTGAGAATACCTTTTTTTTTTTTAACATCTTTATGTTATAAAGATGTATAAAGGAGTATAATTGCTTTACAATGGTGTGTTAGTTTCTGCTTTATAACAAAGTGAATCAGCTATACATATACATATATCCCCTTGTCTCTTCCCTCTAGTGTCTCCCTCACTCCCACCCTCCCTATCCCACCCCTCTAGGTGGTCACAAAGCACCGAGCTGATCTCCCTGTGCTATGTGGCTGCTTCCCACTAGCTTTCTATTTTACATTTGGTAGTGTATATATGTCCATGCCACTCTCTCACTTTGTCCCAGCTTACCCTTCCCCCTCCCCGTGTCCTCAAGTCCATTCTCTAGTAGGTCTGCGTCTTTATTCCCGTCCTGCACCCCTAGGTTCTTTATAACCATTTTTTTTTCTTTTTTAGATTCCATATATATGTGTTAGCATACGGAGAATACCTTTTTTCATGTGTGTTATTTATCAGAAATCATAAATGGTAGAAACCAAACTTTGTCAAACATGAAAGGTAATAAAAATTCCGGTGTGCCTGAAAGGCCATGAAACACTATAGAGTTTTTGTTTTATTTCTTTCTGGAGTTAACTGGTTTAATACTTCTACTGAACTGTAGCTAAAATGAGTTAAAAAACCCAACAACTAATTAGAGTTGGTTTATGCCAGAATTAGAAGCAGTAAAGCATGAAGAAATTGGAGTAAACTCTAAGGGGCTGTTGTCCTCTTTTTAGGGTGTTTGATCTGTTGTGAATTCTGATCGGGTCATTTACTACCATCAATCTGTTTGATTCCAGAGGGATACTGTGCAAGGAGCACTCAAGCACATGCAGGCTGCAGACTCCTGTCTAGTCTTATATCTTGATAAGCCAGATTGACCTTGTTTTTGATTTTAGCATAAAATGTAGACTAAAGGCCTATCTAAGTTATCTATGCTATATTTCCTTTTTCTGTAGTTAGAGCCCCACCCTGGACCAGTTGACTCAGAATCTCTTGATGTAGGGCCTAGAAATGTCCATTTTAAATATAGTCCCCAGATGAGTCTCATGAATGTTTGGGAACCGCTGCGCAAGCCTCCTAAGTATGATGGCACCTCCCAAACCTGTGTGGCACTTTCTGAGCTTCAGCGAGTGTTACTGTGTTTGTTGGGAGGGAGGGATGAGAGAAAGGTGTCAACCTGAGAGAGTAGAGAACTTTGAACCTCTTTACTTCCCAAACCTCCAAGCCTAAGTGCCTTGGCTTAATTGTGTTTCTTTAAAATTCATATTTTCCTTGAGCTCTAATAGATCCCCTTCTCCTCAGGTAAGGAATTGAGGTGGGATAGATGTGAATGACACTTTTCCTAGAGCAGGGATTCTTAAACAATATTAAAGAAAAAATAGACCAGGCTGCTCTCACCTTCCCTCTCAATTTCCCTCATTCTTATCATTCTCAATCACTCCATCTGGTAACTGATTCAGATGCTCAGCCTGGGTAAGAGCGTGTCTTAGTCCATTTGGGCTGCTATAACAAAGTATCATAGATTGGGTGGCTTATGAACAACAAACATTTATTTCTCACATTTCTGGAGGCTGGGAAGTTCAAGATCAAGGTGCCAGCAGATTCCAGGTCTGGTGAGAGCCCTTATTCGTGTTTCCATATGGCTGTTTTCTACCTTCACATGGCAGATAGAGAGCAAGAGAACTCTCTGGGGTCCCCTTGGAAGGGCACGACTCCTATTTATGAGGGCTCCACTTTCCTGACCTCATATAATCCTAATTATCTCCCAAAGGTCCCATCTCCTAACGCCATCACACTGGTGGGTAGGCCTTCAACATATGAATTTGGGGGGTGGGCACAAACATTCAGTCTTTGAAGAGCTGTTTTTCTAGAGATTAGAATCTTACCAAGAGTGAACATATTATATTTGTGTAAAATTTTGTTTGGGCTGGTGTTAGAGTTGGGAGCATTTTCCTGGGCCTATCACCAAACAAAGAGGCTTGACACTTACCCTCAAGTGGGAATGGTGAGACACATGCAAATTTCTAGACCCTAATTTAGACTTTTTCTCCTGGAGAGTTATTTGAAGGGTGTGAAGGGCCTATAGAGCTGCAGACTCAAAGGCTTGACCCCAAACAGATCCTGTGCTGAGGCTGAGAAAAAGTACCTGGTCTTCTCCATAGCTTCAGATGTCTCTTGGACTCATCGTCAGAATGAGGGTCATAAGAAGAGGGGCAGTGTGGCCTTTCAGGCCAGTGGGAATAGGATAGGGCAGAGGGTCTCAGGTGTTCATGGATACCAGAATTACCTGAGGTGTTTCTGGTAAAATGCATCTTCCCAGACACCAACCTGGATCTCCTGAGGGTAGTGTGTGAGTTTCCTAGGGCTGCCATAACATATTACCACAAACGTGGTGGCTTAAAACAGAAATTTATTCTCCCACAGTTTTGGAGGCTGACATCAAGGTGTCAGCAGAGTTTGTTCCTTCTGGAGGCTCTGGGGGAGAATCCATTTTATGCCTCTCTCTCAGCTTCTGGTGGCTGCTGGCAATCCTTGTTGTGCCTTGACTTGTAGACACATCATTCCAATCTCTGCCTCCATCTTCACACCCCTTTCTTCTCTGTGTGTCTTCTGCCCTTCTCTTCTAAGGACCGCAGTCATTGGATTTACCCACCCCTATCTTAATCCAGGATGATCTCATTTTGAGATTCTTAACTAATTACATGTGCAAAACCTCTTTTCCCCATTAAGTTTACACAGATTCTGGGCAGACTTATCTTTTGGGGTCATTATTCAACCCACTACAGGTAGTGTCTAGGGACCTGCTTTTAAACAAATTCCCCTAGTGATTCTGATACAGATGGTCTTAGGAACAGTGCCTTTTGCAAAACATTGATGTGTCAGTGTCTCGGGCTGCCCAGGAAGGATTCTTTTGCACTATAAACACTTGAAAGAGCAAATCATTGTTAGAATTTTCTGTAATAATAGCTGCCAATTATTGAGCACTGTGCATTAAATTAAATGCTTTAACGTATGATTTCATTTAATATTTACAATACTCTGAGAAAGGTATTATGGTCTTATTTTAAAGGGTTAAGAGCTTGCCAGTGTCACATAGTAAGTGGTGAGGATTTGAGCCCAGTTCCCTGCGATAGCCTAACCAGAGGACCACTTTGGTATGGAATCTCCAAACACTTGATTCAGCTCAGGCATAATCTCCCCAGGAAACTTCTTTGAACACCCACCCCCCACAAACCAGTACAAAACAAAAATAACAAAATCTATAACTTAAATAAAGTTAGGTTGTCTCTTTAGTGGCCCTTTCCCCCAGTGCTCTGCATACATTTCTGATCAGTGTGTTTGTAACCGCTCAGCTGGTAAGACATCTGGGTCTGCAATGTAGATGTGTGTCCGAAAAGGAAATCTGTGCTTTCCCCTCGGTACCCCATCACCTACCACCCCACAGAGACCCTGAGAAGCTCTTTAGCCAGTCAACCCTGTGACCTTTCTAAGTGACTTGCCTTCAGTAAGTGGGAAGCTGGGATGGGTACTTAGCTCCTTTGACTTCTAGTTTGCTCAGCTGTACCGTAGCTTTATTGCTGTTGATACTAAATTCCAGTCTTGGATTAAAAGATTTTTGTAAGCAGTTCTTTGACTAATATTTACAATTGCAGGAAGACATAAAATTAAAAAAAAAAAGTCAGTTGACCTGAAACAGTTTGTCAGGTTTTTTTCCCCTGGCTTAAGCCAAGAGCTTTCTGCTTAGTTCATCAGATCCTTCGGTGACCTTCATTTAGTTTTAGGTGGCAGAGTTCCTGCTCCATGTAAGTAGAGGAAGTTCTTTGAGTTAAATATAGCAAAATGAGCACAATACCAATCACCTATCTATTTGATTCCTTTATACAAATTCTGGAAGGCATTTAAGATTTTGAATCTCTTTGCTGCCTGCTTCTTGCCTCCCCCTTCATTTATATCCTCAATCGCTCTCTCTCCATCCCCCTCTCTCCCTCCCTCTTCCTCCCTCTGTCTCTCCTACTTCCCCTCCTTCTCCCTCTCCCTCTCTGTTTTACCTCTTTAAACTGTTGGTAGACATCAATGCCCACCAGAAGTTTATACTAAACATATGATTGGTGCCCCTTGCGGGGAAGCGTTGTATCCTCATGGTTAAGGGCTATGCTGCAGGTCCACATTTGTATTCCAGCTCTACCATTTACTAGCTTGTGACCTTGGCCAACTTATTCAACTTCTCTCACCTTCGGTTTTCCTGTTTGAAAAATGGGGACGATGATGATGATAATGTTGATGATACCTATCTCATAGTATGACTGACAGGATTAGATGAGGGAATCCTTATAAAGTGCTTGGCACATAGTAATTTCTCAGTAAGTGTTAGGTACTTTTATGACTAATGTTATTATAATAATTATTATTTTATTATTGTTGCTGTTGTCTAAACTGCTTTGTCTATTCTGTTTTGTTTAAAGTGTATATAAGATGGACTTGAAAAAGAGTTCTCCTAATAGAAAAGAAGTCAATGAGTACAGGATGATTGGCTGAAATACAATTATTTGATAATAATGAACATTGATTAGGCTCTTAATAGATGTTAACACCATCCTAATGTGTTTCACATGCACGATCTCATTGAATCATCATGCATGGTAAGAGCTATCACTGTTACTCCATTTTTTTCTGATGAGAAAACTGAAGCACAGAGAGATTAAGTAACTTGTTCAAAATTTCTGCCATGCACCATGTTAGAGTCACTCCACTGGCTTTGACAGAATACTGGAGGGAACATTTCCAAATTACTTACTTCTGTTATAGAATTATTCAACATGAAGTTTATGCTTATTCAATAAAAATTATCCACTACAAAATCGTTCAAAAAAACTTTCCTGTTAAAACACACATGTCCTTTGGGGTAAGGGTAAAAAGGCTCAGCATCTGGTGGGAGCCTGTAGATGCAGAGTGCCCTTTTTCTCTCTGGTAGCTGCCTAGGTCACATAATCAGTGTCAAGTCCAGTGCCTGTGGCCAGTGGAGGAACAGCATGGATCCTGCAGCAAGATGGTGCCATCAAGGTGTGATGGTCAGTTCCTAAACTTTGTGGCGGAGAGGCTTGGAGAAGCTCTTCTGGGCTGTGGCTGCCCACAACCAGGCTATAATTGGCCTCTGCAAAGTAGCAAGCACGTGGGCTCTGCTACTGCCACCCATCTGGCTGTGGGTTTTATGAATATGCAAGTAATGGAACCCTTACTTGTGGCTATCCCTGGGACTGATGAGTCACAACTCATACATCCATATGGTTCACAGTGTCACACAACCAGGGGAGGGAGTGAAGGGAAATAAATAGAGCATTCAGATTCAGGTAGTTGGTCTGCCCTACATCTGTGTCTTGCCACTGTATCAGACCACCTTCCTTGAATAGGAAAGTCTTAAAAAACAAACAAAAACAATAAATAAAAGACCTGAAATTGGTGTCTCAATCTTTGCTAGATTCTTGGCATACCACACAATCAGAGCTTAAATTGTGATGCAAAACATTCTGGAAAAGACTTCACTGGATTGAGAAAATAAAAACAAACCTTCGAAGTTCAATAGCTCATTTCTACTCGTTTAGTTGTTTATTTGTTTATTTCTTGTTGATCTCCCAGTTATTTCATCTTCACATTCAATTAAGTGATAACATTTTCTTCTTCAAGGAGACGATTTTTGTATTTGCTAGGGTTGACATGAGTAACACAATACTATCAATATTTCTAGAATGGTTCTTTAACCAAAATGTAAGCATAATTTCAAGAAGCTTATGAAATTTTACGTATAAATTTTTTTTACGCCTTTTAAAGATGAAAACAAATAGATAAGCCATTTATTTAATGGTTTGTCCAAACACTTAACTTTACTCAGTAGGGAAAGGAAAGTAGATTATTTTTGAATATTACAATTTGATGATGAAATGGTTTCATTAAAGAAAAAAGTACCTTTATAATAGTTATAATTTAAAAATTTAATATGTAGATAAGCAAAAAGAAGAAAATAATTAATAATTTCTCCACCCAGAGATAATCATTGTTAAAACTTGGTTTTTATAATGAAATGATTTTTTAAAATTACTGTTTATTGTAGGAAAATATATTAACAGAAAATGAAATTATCTCTTTAGAATAACCTCGAGAGATTTTTCAAAAGAGACCGTAGTCCTACAAACCATTAAGAAAAGTAAAAAAAACCCTCATCTAAAATTTTAAACTGCAAAAAAATTCGAATTAAAAATTAAAGTTATCTTACATAGCTGTTTTAGATTTAGATTAAGTTTATGACTCAATAATTATATTTTTGTATTATGTAGCATAATTTTGTGTTGAGATACAATTTGCATGATACACTGAGGTTTCTTATGTATTGATAGTATGTAGTGTATTTGTGCCTGTTTTAGGGTTTGGAGCATAATTTTATTAGTTTAAATTTGTAATAGTAAAAATAACTAAAATGTTCTTTAACAGTAGAATAGATAAAAATGGTTTACATTATTATACGGAATACTACATAGCAATGAATGAGTGAATTCCATGCACAACCACAGGAATAAATCTCACAAGCATCATGTTGTCTGAAAGAAGCCAGACACAAACTAATACATGTACTGTGTGGTTGTGTTTATATAAAGTTCAACAATAGGTATAACTAAACTATAGTTGGAATGATCAGGATAGTCAGGGTGTAAGGATACTTGTTACTTTTGGGGAGGCGGAAGGGGTTAGTGATTGGAAAGGCAGAGAGAATATCAAAATGATTTATTTGTTCACCTGGGTGGTAGTTATATAGGTTTATTCACTTTTAAAAATAATTCACTGACCTTCATTTACATTTTGTGTACTCTGTTGTATGTATGATATACTTCAATGTAAAAATGTAAACAATTATTAAAGAAGTCATATTTATTTGATATCTGCTCTTTGCTGGCCACATGACATTCAATCGTCATATCATTTCCTCGAGAAATACTATCTGCTTTCCTGTCATTCATTCATGGTTTCCAAGAAGGCATTGGGGTTAAATAAAAGGTAGAATTGCTACCATTTTTTTCTCTACTGTGAAAAATTTCCAAGTTGTCTAAATATTTTCTGGTTGGCTGATAAATTTTATTCTTGTGCACAGCAGATGTGTGAGACAGGCTGGTATTGCTGTCTCTACTGTTCAGATAAGGAAAATAGACACAGGGAGGTAAACGTTTCGCTGAGCCAGGAATTGGAATGCAGTTCTTTTGACATTCCTCTGTGCTGTCTGATTGTAGAGCTCTGCTATAGTCATAGATATCTTAGAATTTCAAAATACCTTGACTCTCCAGGAAAAAAGGATTTCCATGAGCATGAAGAGACTCTAACCATAAAAATATTTTTGTAGATTAAATTTACATTTGTATCTAAGAACTATGGATAAGCACATTGCAGGGGTGGAGAGGATACTCATGGATGCAAAAATTTCTGAGCACTGGGTATTGTGTCCCTCTTTGGGGAAAGCAGATCCAGGAATATGACTATAATACAAAATGATAAAGGTTCACACAGGACTTTGTGGGACCACAGAGGAAGGGCCGGTAACCAGCTTCATATGACAGTAATATTTGGGAGGTCTTCTGAAGGAGGGGATGCCTGAATCTAATCTTAAATATATAAGGTTGTATTTAAAACTAGATAGGTTGGTTAGATTTTCTTCATTTCCTTTCCTTGTGATATTTCCACCTCCCAATTTTAGGAAACTTTAGATTCTCATAGAACATATATATTTTTGAATTTGAAGCACCAGATTGAATTTCCAGAGATGACGGCGGGAAGCTCCTTGAAGACAGGGTGTCTTAATAATACGTTCTGGGGCTGATTTTGGAAGGGACTTTTTTTTTAAAGACAGTTTTTTAGAGTGGTTTTAGGTCCATAGCACAATTGAGAGGGAAGTACAGGGATTTACAATACACTTCCCTCCCCCACGGATACATAGCCTCCCCCTTATAGCATCCCCCACCAGAGCAGTGCATTTGTTACAACTGATGAACCTATGTTGACACATCATAATCATCCAAAGTTGATAGTTTACATTAGGGTTCACTCTTGGTGTTGTATATTCTATGGATTTGGGCAAATGTATAATGACATGTATTCATCATTATGGCATCAGAATATTTTTACTGCCCTAAAAAAACTCTGTGCTCTGTAGAAGGGGCTATTTTTGGTAGGAGTAATTTCTTCAGTATATACCACATTTGCCTTATTTGTCAGCAGATCTAAAGTGCTGAGCTGTTAGGTTCAGGGTCGTTCAGATGTTTTATTTCGGCCAAATTCTAACACCGTCAAGTCATGCATATCAAATAAATTTGATTGAGCGTATAGAGCCTTTTGATGGCAATAATTTTAAAAAACAAGTACTATGGATTTCATTTATAGGCCTTTAAATGAGCTTAAGGTTCCCAGGAAGCAAAATCTCATGTACATTGCATAATATCGACACAGGCAACTTCCCAAGGTTGACATTTTCGTTTTCAGATCTGATGTCTGCATCATCTTACTCTTTTTATTACTTTCAGTATGTGATCTCTTGTTTGTAAACAGACCTAACCAAATTTCAGCAATGAGATTCAGTTACAGAAGGAGAATATAATAGCATCAAAGCCTTTATTCAGAAGTATTATTTTGCATTTCCCAATAGACATATCCTAGCATGTCTAATGACATTAACTAAGGTGGCTCTCTAAAATATTTGATAATCACTTCTAGAGTAGTTAGATAATAAGCATAATTCCTGAAATCCTGTTTCTTTTTTATAGTAGGAGTACCTTGAAAATTCAAGTGGGAGAGAACAGGGTGTTAGTGATACAGCGAAAGAGGAAACTTGAGGGACCTGTGTTTATTCATGGATTTTGAAGGCTGATCATACCATTTTAAAAAAACAGTAAAATGGAAAATATTGGCCCATTTTACATGGTAGCTGAGGGAAATATCTCTTGAAAGTGAAATTCTCACCCTTTGCCCTTTTTCCAAGTCCCCTAAATATTTGTAACAACCTATTAATGGAAACCATAAAAAGCACTTATGGTCCAGAAATAAAAAAGGCATATATTTTATTTTATTTTTTTTCAATTTTTGAATTTTATTTATTTATTTTTATACAGCAGGTTCTTATTAGTTATCTATTTTATACATATTAGTGGATATATGTCAATCCCAATCTCCCAATTCATTCCACCACCACCACCCACCACTTTCCCCCCTTGGTGTCCATATGTTTGTTCTCTACATCTGCGTCTCTATTTCTGCCCTGCAAACTGGTTCATCTGTACCATTTTTCTAGCTTCCACATGTATGCGTTAATATATGATATTTGTTTTTCTCTTTCTGACTTACTTCACTCTGTATGACAGTCTCTAGATCCATCCACGTCTCTACAAATGACCCAATTTCATTCCTTTTTATGGCTGAGTAATATTCCATTGTATATATGTACCACATCTTCTTTATCCATTCGTCTGTCGATGGGCATTTAGGTTGCTTCCATGACCTGGCTATTGTAAATAGTGCTGCAATGAACATTGGGGTGCATGTGTCTTTTTGAATTATGGTGTTCTCTGGGTATATGTCTGGTAGTGGGATTGCTGGGTCATATGGTAATTCTATTTTTAGTTTTTTAAGGAACCTGCATACTGTTCTCCATAGTGGCTGTATCAATTTACATTCCCACCAACATTGCAAGAGGATTCCCCAAAAGGCATATATTTTAACAAGTGAATGGTAACCTATTCTTAGCCAATATAGTAGCCTAATTTATCAGCCCAGGACTCACAGGTTTAAAAAAGATTGTGCTTCTCAAATATGAAAGAATATTTAAATATATGTAAACAAGAAAAGAAATGCATGTAAATATACTACCTTAATTTCTTAGAGCATATCCTGAAAAAAATGTTTTTGGGAGGTTAGCATAAATGAAATCAGATGAAATTATAGTGGTTTTGCTATGGTGTTCTTAAATAAGGGCCCTTGGATGAACTTCTTCAGGGGGTTCTTGAACCCCTTAAAATTGTGTACAACATGTGGTAAATCAAAGCATTTCTTCAAGGGCAGGGTGGGTCCTCTACTTTTATCAGGTTCTTAAAAGGGTTAAAAACCACTGACTAAACCAATGTGACCAGTGTGTTTTTATTAGAGAGAGTGGGTAAATAGTTGGAAAGTATAACAAGCCTATAAAATACGTCCATGTATATGGTAACAAAGATGAAGGACACTTATAGTTCTGGGAATGCAATAAAATAATGCCTATCTTATTAAAATGTTTGCATAGAGTACTTTATTCCCTTGGTCATGATGTAAAACTTTAATTTTCCTCTGCATCATGTTGCCTTGCTCTGTAAACAGTGAGAAATAATATTCGCCATTATCAGAGCTGTGTGTAATTCAGAAGTTGGTACTTTTTTCTGTTTATTCTTCTCCTATTACCAGTTTGCTTGTACCACATCATAGAATGAATGATGGATAAAGCAAGGGCGATCTGGTAGCAGCTAGCATTTGACTTGTCACTGAGAATGAGCTTATTGGATTTTGAATGGGCTACTTCATGCCCCTGAGAACAATATGCAGCTGTTAAGTACATTTTGCTTTTTGATAAGAGCAAAGACAACTGTAATTAAGCTCAGCCTATATTTCAGTATATAAATGTGTTTTAATGGATTACCATTTTCTTGGTACACACAAGCAAGATATCCCTTAACTCCATGATGGAAGTGCTTCAGATTTGTAATCTTGGATCTGTGGAAAAATAAAATGTGTTTGTGTGTGTGTGTGTGTGTGTGTGTGTGTGTGTGTAAAATTCATTGAAAAAAGTATGGTAGAAAAGTAGTGTTTCCCTTAGGACCAAATTGAAGTCTCCAAAGCATCTTTGATCCTCCTTTGACTAGACTCCCACAGTGATCTCCAAGACTGTGAATTACAAGTTGGTGGAGGGAGAGTCAAGGAAATATTTTACTTCTTTCTTTCTTTCTCCATAGTTTCCCTGAGATCTCAAACTGGCAGCCAGCTGGCTGAATCTGCCCACAGACATGTTTTATTTGGCCCATGCAGTGTTTTAAAAAATTTTGTGCCAACATTTTAATAGGAAGATTTCACATAGTAATCTACATTTCTGGCTTGTCTTGAGAAATCAGAAGATAGGGGAACACTTGGCTGGAGCTGAGAAGCAGCTGTCCCCCTACCCCTGGGCCACAGCCTCCTTCTGCAGCTCATTCAAATGCCCCCACCCCACCCCCAATGAATTTATGCACTTATTTACCTGCTGGATTACTGGAGGCATCTGAGTTTGAGACTAATTTAAGGCTGCCTTTCAGACCATCTTAGTTTTCTGATTAACAACCACATTTTGTATGAAAGCCATATTCTTGATCCTCGAGAGCCTTATTATTTGTTATTACATTGACATCTGGCCATCAAATCTAATAATTTTCATGTTCGAAGGATTTAGAATTCCAAATTATTCCTAATTTGGGTCCAGGATGGGAAGGGAGTGCAGATAAAGAGAACATAAATACCTAAAATGCTTATCTTTCCTAATACACATTCAGTTGTTCTATCTACCAAAACTGGTCTGAAGCTATAGCTTTAGTGGTGCTTTTAACTAAATCGTGCTTGCTGGTTTTGGAATTTAATCCTGGAATTGTGTGTGTGTGTTTAGAAAAACAGTTGATTCACTTAACAGGCATTGAAACATGTAGACTCCTAGGACATTATACTTTCTTTATGCTTTGAAGTATAATGGGCACATCCTGAGGAAAATTTAATAGATTTTGGGTTGTCTCTTTAATTCATGAGGCTGCAACTTTCTAATTTCTAAACTTTCAGTTACTTTGGTCAGGATGGAGGGAGAGACAAATTTAGGCAGGCTTTCTTTCCAGTTCTTCCAAATTACTCTTCCTGGTAAAGACAGAGAAATCTTGCCAGAACTCATACTCAACTTGTTGGAGGGCTAGCCTTATCTTGTTATCTAAGGTCTATGCAAACCACTTCTAATCCCGGTAGATTCTGCAGTTTAGACAGAGGGGTTGAAACATGAGGTGTTTAGTAATGTTGTGAATGTGAAGGTAATTCTTATCTAACTTTTAAAAGAAAAAAATAAAAACTTTTCAAGTGTGGTAATTTGGAGCAATTATATTTCCTTCAAAACAATTTAGTTTTCATATATGCTAGGCTAGCAATGCAATGGAGGCATAATAGCACAAAAGCTCAAGGGATTTGAATGTGGGAATGGGTAAATGTTTTATAATGAGTGAGAAAATTCTTGTCCAACTTTAGGAATAAAAGCTCCAGAAAATTATGAATGTTTTGGCAATGCTTATTTATGAACAGAGAAGTGATCTAATGATTATGTAATTAGGTTTCTTCATTTTTTTTTTCCTCTTTTTTTTTCTCTTAGAGGCAGCCAAGGGACTTTGAGTAAACCACTTTAACTTGCTATATTTCCCCCAATAGTGAAATTTTTGGAAATACATTTGAATGTTCTCAGTACAGATTATATTATTTCTGTGATTTTTGAGACTGATCAGAGGAGACACCCATTTTTATGTGAAAAGTAAAAACAAGACACCTTAAGAAAGTTGAAAAATTTTTATTGCTTTTCCACTTTTAAAGTCATAATGTTTTTACTTGTCTTCAGATGTTCTAATATACAACAGAAAACACAAGAAAAAGTTTGAAATCCTTTCCTTGTCTATTATGGGAAAGGCAATCGACTCCAAAAGAACTAGAGGTAAGAATATGCCTGGTTAAGATTTTATCTAGCACATCTAGGGTTTAGGATGAAAAACATTTATGTATAGAAGGAAATTGGAACATTTATAATCTATGCAGTTTGGTCTTGCTTTGTTCCTTCACTCATGAAATATAAGTACATTTAAATTCTGTGCTAGTTTGTCCTAGAAGGACTAAAACATGGACTTTGTCCTTAAGGAGCTTAAATCTCCTTAAAGTCATTCATATTCCTCCCTTATGGGAACATCACTTGGGAAAATATTCAAATTATACGTATCATGGTCAAAAGCAAACATTTACCAGGGCCTGACAGTTTTTGTCTTCTTATAGGCAGTTGCCTTTACCTTATTAGTGCTTGATGATTTACTGGTTAGACTATAACTGTGTCTGGTTTATTTATTTATGCAGATTTATTTCTTTAAAGCTATGCATATCGGAAAATGTCTAAATATGCAGAAGTGTACCTTTTAAAGCGAAGTCAATCTGAATCTAGAGCTGTAATAGGGAATTTAAATTTATTTACTTTATTTATTTAGTTTTGTCTGCGTTGGGTCTTCGTTGCTGCATGCGGGCTTTCTCTAGTTGTGGTGAGCGGGGACTACTCTTCGTTGCGGTGCGCGGGCCTCCCATTGTGGTGGCCTCTCCCGCCTCGGAGCACAGGCTGTAGGCGCACGGGCCTCAGTAGTTGTGGCACGTAGGCTCGGTAGTTGGGGCTCACGGTCTCTAGACCGTAGGCTCAGTAGTTGTGGTGCACGGGCTTCGTCGCTCTGCAGCACGTGGGATCCTCCCAGACCAGGGCTCGAACCTGTGTCCCCTGCATTGGCAGGCAGATTCTTAACCACTGTGCCACCAGGGAAGTCCCTGTAATAGGGAATTTAGATTGGAGCCCCCTGTGGTTCTCCTTCAGAATTATTTGATTAATAATTTTCTGTCAGCCTGGGAGCTCCCTGAGGGCAGGGGCTGTGATAATCTCTGCAGTCTCTCCAACTCCTAATACATTTCTTGGCATCCAGTAAATGCTCACGGTACCTTGCCTGACTGACAAAGGATGGGTGATCAGCCACGAGGGTTTCTGTTGCTCAGGTGTGTAGGCCTCAGCACAGTGAGGAAACCGTGTGACTTTGGGAGAGACAGAGGTTAATGCAACAATCATGCAAATAAACATAAAATTCTTGCCTTACTAATCAGATTTTCTCTCTTTTTTATAAGGAGGACAGCCCTCTTAGTTTTGTGGGCAGAGCACAATTTGGGAAATAGCCCAAGATTTTGCGTTCCAGTTGGTGTCTTCTATCTGAATTCTTGTGCATCTAGTTCAGACTAGCTTCATGGCTTTGCCAAACACCGCTTTGCATTGCAGCAGTCTGACTGGAAGAAAGAGCAGTGCCTCTGTGTGTGTGTGTGTGTGTGTGTGTGTGTGTGTGTGTGTATGTGTGTGAGAGAGAGAGAGAGAGAGACCTAGTTTTCTGTATCACCTCTGCCAGCAACTGTGTGACCTTGGCAAGTCACTTAACCTCTAGGCCTCAGAGTCACTCCTTTCTAGGTGTTGTCTTGGTTTTAAAATGCCAGGGTTGGGATTCTTAACTGCTGTGGCCTCTTTAAATTCCAGTTGGCTATTTGAGTGCATATATTAGTTTTTCTATTAGCCTGTATGCTCCTGGAGGTCAGACTATCTGACACATTTTGTGTGTGTGTGTTTTCAAACTTTGTATTATAGAGAATTTTGAACACACACAAAGCAGACAAATCAGCTTAGTGAAACCCCTAGAATTCATTACCCTGCCCCAACCATCAATCTGTGAACACATGGCAAATCCTGTCCCATCACGCCCCATTCTCTTACCCTCCCTTATTTGGAAGCAAATCTTAGATATGTCATCTAATCTGTAAATATTTTATATTTACATCTTTTTTTTTTTTTTTTGGCCTCTCAGGCATCTAACACAGAACCTTGTACACATTAGATAATAAGAAGATGAATTCTGAATAAATGAATGAGAGTGGGCTGGGAAAGGCACTCCAACACACGCTCAAAATCATACGCATTTTAAACATTTAATAAAATTTGTTAAGCTTTAGGTTCTAAGAGTGGAGGAGGAGGAGAAGCCAAGGCTTCCAGCTATTGGAATCCTTATGTGGTTGGAATATTAAAGAGTGTCTTTACCTATTACATGTAATCACCCCATCACTAGGGAGCCCAGCATGCTCCAGGAAGTTAAGGTACATGCCAAAGATTAGCAAAAAGCCATCCAACTTTATGGCTGCATCTTGAGGAACTATCTTAGTGGTAGTAGGTGGCACAACCTAAAGACTTTGCAAACTATGAGTTTCTAATTTACTGAGAACTTGAAAATTCATAGGAAGGACTCAGCTACTTCTCTTTATTTTATATTTCCTATTACCTGTTTCCTAAGCTTTCTCTATCTTCTCTAAAACAGCCTGTTTACCCTCCTTTCTTTTCTTCTCATTATTTTTCTGACCATGCTCAAGTCTTCAAGGGAATTTGCTGAGAGCATTGAATTAGGCGGAATACATTTTAGCCAAAGTATGTGCTTGCTTTGGAGGTATTACTCCCAAATGTATAGGCAATGTAGTTTGTATAACACCATGAATAAAATAGTAAAACAAGAATAAAAAATTCAAAGTGAAAAATCTCCCTTAGTATACACTGAAAGACTTGGACAAGAATGTTCATAGCAGCATTATTTATAATACCTAAAATTCCAAATAATTCAAATGTCTATTAACAGAATGGATAAATGGAATATTATGCAGTAATTAAAAAGAATAAACCATGGCTATCTAGAAGAATATGGGTGATTTTTACAGACATAATGTTAAGTGAACATTGTGTTGTTCCATTTATACCACGTTAAAAACCAGGCAAATGAATCTGTGGAATCTGAAGTCAGGATAGTGGTTAATTTTATGGAGGGAAGGGTGGTAACTGGAGGGCTATGAGGGAGGATTCTAGGTGCTGAAAATGTTCTGTAACCTGATCTGGGAGGTGACCACCCAGGTGTGCTCACTTTGTAAAATTTCATCAAGCTGACCACTTAAGATCTGTATACCTCACAATGCATATACTACACTTCAATGAAAAAAGAAAAAATCCTACCCTTTTGACTATGTAGGAATACCTAAAGTTTAAGCCAGTTGTTTACTTGACCTTATAAGAAACAAGTCTTGCTTCAATAATCTGACTTTTTTTCTCTTTTGTAGGACAAAACTGGTAGATTGAGAAAGGAGTAATAGGTGCCTAATGTTTTTATTGTACAAAGCATTTGTTTCTCGAGATAATCATCAATAAACCACGAAACTGTGGTCAAAATGAACTGCTAGTAAGGCCTGTTGGTGCTGGGAACTGTGGAGAATTTATTACTATCCTACAAGGGGCATAATTAATAGGTCATGTAAGGGAAAATCCTGGCTCAGTGTTGGAGTACATATTAGAATCCAGAATTACCTTAGTATGGCAAGAGGAATTCAGAATGAAGTTCAGCATATATTTAATAACAAGAGATAAATGCATAAATATAAGTAGCATTTAATTAATTAATTTATTTATTGAAGTGTGGTTGATTTACAATATTATATTATTGTCAAGTGTAAAGTAGCATTTTAATACAATAGAAATAAATCAAGGGCTGATTGGATCTGGTGAATATAGTTAAAAATATATTGCCTTTAACATGAAAAGATGCTCAACATCACTAATTATTAGAGAAATGCAAATCAAAACTACAATGAGGTATCACCTCACACCAGTCAGAATGGCCATCTCCAAAAAGTCTACAAACAGTAAATGCTGGAGAAGGTGTGGAGAAAAGGGAACCCTCCTACGCTGTTGGTGGGAATGTAAATTGGTACAGCCACTATGGAGAACAGTTTGGAGGTTCCTTAAAAAACTAAAACTAGAGCTACCATACGATCCAGCAATCCCACTCCTGGGCATATATCCAGAGAAAAACATGGTTCAAAAGGATACATGCACCCCAGTGTTCATTGCAGTGCTGTTTACAATAGCCAAGACATGGAAACAACCTAAATGTCCACTGACAGATGAATGGACAAAGAAGATGTGGTACATATCAATGGAATATTACTCAGCCATTAAAAAGAAAGAAATAATACCATTTGCAGTAACATGGATGGGCCTGGAGATTATCATACTAAGTGAAGTAACTCAGGCACGGAGAGACAAATATATATCGCTTATATGTGGAATCTAAAAAAAAAAAGTGATACAAATGAACTTATTTACAAAACAGAAACAGACTCACAGACTTAGAGAATGAACTTATGGTTATCAGGGGGAAAGGGTGGGAGGGAGGGATAGATTGGGAGTTTGGGACTGACATGTACAGACTTCTATATTTAAAACATATAACCAACAATGACCTAGTGTATAGCACAGGGAACTCTGCTCAATATTCTGTAATAACCTAAATGGGAAAATAATTTGAAAAAGAATAGATACATGTATATGTGTAACTGAATCACTTTGCTGTACACCTGAAACTAACACAACATTGTTAATCTCCAATATAAAATAAAAGTTAAAGAAATACATATTGCCTTTAAAAAAAGGGTAAAGCAAGCATGATACAATACTGACATTTATATACATATAAATAGTAACACTTTTATATAGAAAATGATTCTTCCTTATATTAGACTGAGCAGAGATATTTTGGGGTACCATGTGCAAAACTGTTCCTAGACATGATTGTGCTATTGGAAACATTTGACTCTGTTGCCTTCCTTCTGCTTCTCTTTTTTAGTACAGGGTGGTATAGTATAAAAACATGAACTTAGAAGTCAGACTACTTTCAGTTTAAATTTTGCCTCTATCTCAAGCTGACTGATTGGGCAAATAACTTCTTTGACTTTCAGTTTCCTCATCCTTAAAATGGGGACTCTACTATTGAATAGGCATATCATGTCTATCTTTTTAAAAAAAATTTTTATTGGAATATAGTTGATTTACAATGTTGTGTTAGTTTCAGGTGTACAGCAAAGTGAATCAATTATACATATATATATATCCACTCTTTATTTTTTAAGATTCTTTTCCCATATAGGCCATTATAGAGTATTGAGTAGAGTCCCCTGTGCTATACAACGGGTTCTTATTAGTTATCTATTTTATATGTAGTAGTGTGTATATATCAATCCCAATCTCCCAATTTATCTCTCCCCCCCATCCCATGGTAACTGTAGTTTATTGTCTACATCCATGACTCTATTTCTGTTTTGCAAATAAGTTCATTTGTACCCCTTTTTTTAGATTCCACATATAAGCAATATCATATAATATTTGTCTTTCTGTGATATCATGCCTCTCTTTACACTGGGATTTATCAGTCAGGATTTTGTGTGACTGCATGATCAGAAAACTCAAAATAACTGTAAATATACAGGAATATATTCCACTTAAAAGAAGCCTAGAGATAGGCAGTCCAGCACTGGTGTGTCTGCTCCCTGAAATCACCAATTTAGGCTCCAGTTAAACTCTTTTATCAGCCATGCTCAACATGTGAGTTCCATTCTGAAGGTTACCTCATGACTTAGATGGCTGCTGTAGCTCCACCCATCTTCCTCATTACAAGCAGTATGAAGGAAGATGGCACATAAGGCAAAAAAGGTACAACTCCCAGATGAGTTAGCTCTCTTTTAGCTGTTTTAGAAGTCCTATAAACTCTTTTACTTATTTCTTATTGGCCAGAATTTAATTCTATAACCTCACTTAGCAGTAGGAAGAGGCTGGGAAATGTAGTCTTTTAGCTGGAATAAAATTGGGGTTTGGTTACTTAGGAAGATGTGGTAAGTGCATTTTGGGTGGCAACTAGGAGTCTTGACCACAATGTTCACAACAGAACACCTCTCCCCATCCTCTCCCTATCTTAGTAAATGGTACCACCATCCACCAGATAGCTCAGTCTAAGAACTTGGGATTCATTCACCATTCCTTTCTTTTCTTTATACCTCATATCCAAATAAACACCAAGTCCCACAGCTCTGAAATATATCCTTAAATCTGAACCGTCTCTCCATCTTCACTATTAAATCCACAATTCAAGTCACCATTATCTCTCGTCTGGGTTATTTCAGTTGCCTCCTGACTGGTCTTCTTGTTTCTTGTCTTGCTTCTCTACAGAACATTGCCTGCATGATAAACACAATGATTTTTTCAAAAAATAAGTGAAATCATATCACTTTCCTGCCTAAAACCATCCAATAGCTTCCCATTGTAATAAAAATAAGTGCCACCTTCTTATCTTGTCCTACAAGGCCTTCCATGGTTTGGCCCCTGTCTCTCTAAACTTATCATCCCCAGGTCTTCATGCTCCAATCATAGTGGCCATCTTTCTGTCCCTTGAATGTACCAAGTATGGGCTACTGTTAGTGAGAGAGTAATAAGGAAGGGGTGGGGTCAAACCAGAGTATGTCATATCTTACAGCAGTAAAATAAAAGGCAATGAGAGAAGTTGTAACACGCACTATAGACAAGCTTAGGTTGAGAACCAGAGCATGAATTTCAGAACCCTTTGTGTTCTCTTTACTGATGATTGGGAGAAAGAGGAACTATGGCCTGCTCCGTCTTTGTGTTGAACAAGAATAGGTTTCAGTGATTATGATTTTAAAAAGAACAAAGAATGCAGGAACAAATGACTGTTATCAGGCAAGAGAAGTAACCGTAGAAAAGATAATAAATCAGTCATAAAGACCCCCAGTTCTGTTTCAAAGGTAAAGATCAGCCTGAAGCACATTCTTGAGCAGTTTTGCAGGATCCAAACCCTTTCTAGCACTCAACCACTGGAGTATCTGGAGCCTACGGAATGATGATGCTGACCTTTGCTAACCCCCATGACTTCACTCAATGAGGTGCCTGGATTTTGTCAACCTAGAGTGACCTTTGCCTCATTTTAATGCTGAAATCTCCACCACAAGGGCAGGGATTGCTGCCATTTTTAAACATGCAATGTTTGTTTGAGCTTGTTGTCACACTGCACAAGCACATCTAGAACTCCACTTCTACACGGGAGATTACTCTCGCCCTTTCATGAAAATGCATGCATGCTTAGCTTAAAACTTCCCTGGTCTTGCTCTTCAGGGAGTCAGTGCTTTGAGAGCTGTCTCTTTGTCTCCTTACTTGTCACAAGGAATAAATGCTTCCATGCCGAAAGTGCTTGGCATGTTCAATGGCTATGTATGTACCCCAAGTGACTGACCCATTGAGTCTGGTAACACTACCTCACACCTTTGCCCTGGAGCATTATTTCCCATTTTTGTATGGCTAATGCAATATTTGAGTGGGGTCTCAGCTCAAATATCCTTCCCTCAGGTAGGCCTTCACTGACCACCTAGATAAAATAGTTCTTTCTAACCTCATGTCTAAGTTACCCTCTGTCCCACTTTCTAATTATATTTGATTCAGTGCTTGACATGTACCTCCACCCAGCTAGAAAAAAAATTTGGCCATGTGCTAAATTGACTACAGTGTGGGAGAAGAAGCACTCTCATACACCATCAGTGCAGAATGCATTGGTTAAAACCTCTTAGAAGGGCAAATTTTCCAGTATCTATTAGAATTAAGAACTATAGCTTTATGAGGGCAAGGGACTGTAGCTGCAGTAGAAGTTCAGTAACTTATGGAAAGAATGGTGACTCTGAGGATTAAGTCACCAACTGTTTGATCCCAGTATTTTTTTCCTCCTCCTTTTTTATTCAGTGCCCTTTATCTCATATTTAAAGTCTCCTCTGCTAAGATGTTAACACATATCCTTTAAAGTCAAATTTCTCAAATGGGTATATCCTAGTTGCTTGGGCAAGGCCTCAGGATTAACCTAATTTATCTTCCTGGAATGTCAATTTTATTAGAAGGATTGTGAGAAAAATATTTTTCTACCAAAAAGTTTAGAGATAGTTAAAGTTTGAGGACCATCTAGGTTTCTTGGGGACGGAGCTCGGTATCTTTGACATTAGGGACAATTTAGTGGAAAGGTTTGAGAAGCACTGATTAAAGGTATTAGCTCTTAGAGGGATATTTGCATTTTAATAGAGAATTCTTCAATTCATCATGAAGTGTCTATTGAGGAATTGTGCTTACCAGTAAGCATAGTTTAGCTTGAAGCAGTAGGTGCTGAGTCTTCCTGAACTGTACATTTGCATATTCTCTTCAGTTTGCAAAATGCTTTAACATATATTATTTTATCTAATTGAATTTTTATATCAGCCAAGTTGAGTATAAGCATGGGATCTGCCTGCAGCCCACAAATAATCACTACGCAGGCAAAGCATTAAACTTTTCAAATAGTGTTAAATTTTAAAATAACTGAAATGAGGAGATGATTGGTTCAATATGACAGAGTAGAAGGACGTGCTCTCACTCCCTCATGCGAGAGCACCAGAATCACAACTAACTGTTGAACAATCATCGACAGGAAGACACTGGAACTCACCAAAAAAGATACCCCACATCCAAAGACAAAGGAGAAGCCACAATGAGATGATAGGAGGGGTGCAATCACAATAAAATCAGATCCCATAACTGCTGGGTGGGTGACTCACAAACTGGCGAACACTTATACCACAGAAGTCCACCCACTGGAGTGAAGGTTCTGAGCCCCATGTCAGGCTTCCCAACCTGGGGGTCCAGCAGTGGGAGAGTTCCTAGAGAATCAGACTTTGAAGGCTAGCGGATTTGATTGCAGGATTTTGACAAGACTGGGGAAACAGAGACTACACTCTTAGAGGGCACACACAAAGTAGTGTGTGCATCAGGACCCAGGGGAAGAAGCAGTGACCCCATAGGAGACTGAACCAGATCTAACTGCTAGTGTTGGAGGGTCTCCTGCAGAGGCAGGGGGTTGCTGTGGCTCACCGTGAGGACAAGGAAACTGGCAGAAGAAGTTCTGGGAAGTACTCCTTGGCGTGAGCCCTCCCAGAGGCAGCCATTAGTCCCACCAAAGAGCCCAGGTAGGCTCCAGTGTTGGGTCACCTCAGGCCAACAGGGAGGGAACCCAGCCCCACCCATCAGCAGACAAGTGGATTAAAGTTTTATTGAGCTCTGCCCACCAGAGCAACACCCAGCTCTACCCACCACCAGTCTCTCCAATCAGGAAACTTGCACAAGCCTCTTAGAGAGCCTCATCCACCAGAGGGCAGACAGCAGAAGCAAGAAGAGCTACAATCCTGCAGCCTGTGGAATGAAAACCACATTCACAGAAAGATAGACAAGATGAAAAGGCAGAGGGCTATGTACCAGGTGAAGGAACAAGATAAAACCCCAGAAAAACAACTAAATGAAGTGGAGATAGGCAACCTTCCAGAAAAAGAATTCAGAATAATGATAATGAAGGTGATCCAGGACCTCGGAAAAAGAATGGAGGCAAAGATCAGGAAGATGCAAGAAATGTTTAACAAAGACCTAGAAGAATTAAAGAACAAACACCTAGAAGAATTAAAAAACAAACAAACAGAGATGAACAATACAATAACTGAAATGGAAACTACACTAGAAGGAATCAATAGCAGAATAACTGAGGCAGAAGAACGGATAAGTGACCGGGAAAACAGAATGGTGGAATTTGCTGCCACAGAACAGAATAAAGAAAAAAGAATGAAAAGAAATGAAGACAGCCTAAGAGACCTCTGGGACAAATTAAAAGCAGCAACAGTCGCATTATAGGGGTCCCAGAAGGAGAAGAGAGAGAGAAAGGGCCCGAGAAAATATTTGAAGAGATAGAGTCAAAAACTTCCTTAACATGGGAAAGGAAATAGCCACCCAAGTCCAGGAAGTGCAGAGAGTCCCAGGCAGGATAAACCCAAGGAGAAACACGCCGAGACACATAGTAATCAAATTGACAAAAATTAAAGACAAAAAAAATTATTGAAAGCAACAAAGGAAAAATGGCAAATAACATACAAGGGAACTCCCATAAGGTTAACAGCTGATTTCTCAGCAGAAACTCTACAAGCCAGAAGGGAGTGGCATGATATACTTAAAATGATGAAAGCGAAGAACCTAAAACCAAGATTACTCTACACAGCAAGGGTCTCATTCAGATTCGATGGAGAAATCAAAAGCTATACAGGCAAGCAAAAGCTGAGAGAATTCAGCACCACCAAACCAGCTCTACAACAAATGCTAAGGGAACTTCTCCAAGTGGGAAACACAAGAGAAGAAAAGGACCTACCAAAAAAGGACCTATGTTCATTACTGATGAATACAGATGGAAAAATCCTCAACAAAATACTAGCAAACAAAATCCAACAACACATTAAAAGGATCATACACCATGCTCAAGTGGGATTTATCCCAGGGATGCAAGGATTCTTCAATATACGCAAATCAATCAATGTGATACACCATATTAAAAAATTGAAGAAGAAAAACCATATGATCATCTCAATAGACGCAGAAAAAGCTTTTGACAAAATTCAACACCCATTTATGATAAAAACTCTCCAGAAAGTGGGCATAGAGGGAAACTACCTCAACATAATAAAGGCCATATGCGACAAACCCACAGCAAACATCATTCTCAATGGTGAAAAACTGAAAGCATTTCCTCTAAGATCAGGAACAAGACAAGGATGTCCACTCTCACCACTATTATTCAACATAGTTTTGGAAGTCCTAGCCACGGCAATCAGAGAAGAAGAAGAAATAAAAGGAATACAAACTGGAAAAGAAGAAGTAAAACTGTCACTCTTTGCAGATGACATGATACTATACATAGAGAATCCTAAAGGTGCCCCCAGAAAACTAGTAGAGCTAATCAATGAATTTGGTAAAGTTGCAGGATACAAAATTAATGCACAGAAATCTCTTGCATTCCTATACACTAATGATGAAAATTCTGAAAGAGAAATTAAGGAAACACTCCCATTTACCATTGCAACAAAAAGAATAAAATACCTAGGAATAAACCTACCTACGGACACAAAAGACCTGTATGCAGAAAACTATAAGACACTAATGAAAGAAATTAGAGATGATACACACAGATGGAGATATATACCATGTTCTTGGACTGGAACAATCACTATTGTGAAAATGACTATTCTACCCAAAGCAATCTACAGATTCAGTGCAATCCCTAGCAAACTACCAATGGCATTTTTTACAGAACTAGAACAAAAAATCTTAAAATTTGTATGGAGACACGAAAGACCCCGAATAGCCAAAGCAGTCTTGAGGGAAAAAAATGGAGCTGGAGGAATCACACTCCCTGACTTCAGACTATACTACAAAGCTACAGTAATCAAGACAATATGGTACTGGCACAAAAACAGAAACATAGATCAATGGAACAAGATAGAAAGCCTAGAGATAAACCCACGCACCTATGGTCAACTAATCTATGACAAAGGAGGCAAGGATATACAATGGAGAAAAGACAGTCTCTTCAATAAGTGGTGCTGGGAAAACTGGACAGCTACATGTAAAAGAATGAAATTAGAACACTCCCTAACACCATACACAAAAATAAACTCAAAATGGATTAGTGACCTAAATGTAAGACTGGACACTATAAAACTCTTAGAGGAAAACATAGGAAGAACACTCTTTGACATAAATCACAGCAAGATCTTTTTTGATCCACCTCCTAGAGTAATGGAAATAAAAGCAAAAATAAACAAATGGGACCTAATGAAAATTAAAAGCTTTTGCAAAACAAAGGAAACCATAAACAAGATGAAAAGACAACCCTTAGAATGGGAGAAAATATTTGCAAATGAATCAACGGACAAAGGATTAACCTCCAAAATATATAAACAGCTCATGCGGCTTAATATTAAAAAAGCAAACAACGCAATCAAAAAATGGGCCGAAGACCTATATAGACATTTCTCCAAAGAAGAAATACAGATGGCCAAGAAGCACATGAAAAGCTGCTCAATATTACTAATTATTAGAGAAATGCAAATCAAAACTACAATGAGGTATCACCTCACACCAGTTAGAATGAGCATCATCAGAAAATCTACAAACAACAAATGCTGGAGAGGGTGTGGAGAAAAGGGAACCCTCTTGCACTGTTGGTGGGAATGTAAATTGATACAGCCACTATGGAGACCAGTATGGAGGTTCCTTAAAAAACTAAAAATAGAACTACCATATGACCCAGCAATCCCACTGCTCGGCATATACCCTGAGAAAACCATAATTCAAAAAGAGTCATGTACCACAATATTCATTGCAGCACTATTTACAATAGCCAGGACATGGAAGCAACCTAAGTGTCCATCGACAGACGAATGGATAAAGAAGAAGTGGTACATATATAAAATGGAATATTACTCAGCTATAAAAAGGAACGAAATTGGGTCATTTGTAGAGATGTGGATGGACCTAGAGACTGTCATACAGAGTGAAGTAAGTCAAAAAGAGAAAAACGATTATCATATATTAACTCATATGTGTGGAACCTAGAAAAATGGTACAGATGAACCAGTTTGCAGGGCAGAAATAGAGACACAGATGTAGAGAACAAACGTATGGACACCAAGTGGGGAAAGTGGCGGGTGGAGTGGTGGTGGGATGAATCGGGAGATTGGGATTGACATGTATACACTGATGTGTATAAATGGATGACTAATAAAACCTGCTGTATAAAAAAATAAATTAAATAAAATTCAAAAAATAAACAAAAACAAAACTGAAATGTAAGTCCTCCTCCCTAACCAGAATCCTGAGTCCTCAGTTCCCTTCTCTATAGGGGAATTTCTTGGGTATCTTTCCAGAAATATTTTAATATTCTGGCAACCGAGCACTAGCTCAGATCTTATTGTATGATCCCCTTGCATTCTTTTTTTCCATACACAAATGAGGAGTATACAGTAGTATTCCGCTTTTTTTTAAGAAAAAATGTAGTGTTTTACATTGGGCTGTTGTAATCTGTTGTATGAGGTACACAAAGTTTATTTACATTATTTCAGATGGGTGGACATTTTCATCGTCTTCAGTATTTTGCTGTAATAACTGATGCTCTCAGGAACATCTTTTACATGATGAGCATTTTTTTCTTTGCCCACATAAATAAAGTAAATAATAACTTTCTAGTAGTAGTATTGCTGTGTGTCAAGGCTATATGTTTTCAGTTCTGCTACATATGGAAATTTGCCCTTCAGGAAAGCTTTAACCAGTGCATTCTCCGTGATGGTGTAGGAGAGTAACTTTTTCCCTAAACCACGGTCGAGTCAGCACGCGACCAATTTTTTAAATTTGTTAATAAGATAGTGAGAAAATGAAGCTTATTTTTACTTGAAGTCATTTAATTGACTGAGATTAAGTCTTTTTAATTCAAATATTTCAAAGTTATTTACATTGAATTCTTTGTAAACTCTTTGGTTATCTTTCTCTTCTAATTTTCTTGTGAGATGTTGGTCTTTTTCTTTTTTTTTTTTTAATTTGTAAAGACGCAAAATATATTAAGATATGAAATTAACCCTCTTCTGTCATATATGTTTTAAATATTTGTTCCCAAGTAACTGTTTAAGGTTTTTAGGAGCAACCTTTGACTTTAAATTAGGTGAAAATGTGCTTCATTTGAAACAAAGATTTATGAACTGATGGAATGTCACAGAGAGAGCAAGAGATTCAGAGGAAAAGTCAGGAGGTTGTCATGAATCTGGTGCTTTCTACCCTTATGAACTTGGACAGTTAATGTCAGGGAGTCTCACTTTCCTCAGCTATAGAGTGGGGATGGTTACAATATTTCCTCATAGAGTCATGAAGGTTTGGTAACATCATACATGTGAAAGTGCTTTATAAATAGTACTAAGTGAATATTAATGTTTATTACTGATTTGATAAGTGAGCTATTTTTTTTTAAGTGAGCTATCTTTTACATTGAAATATAATATTTTGGGAAATTAGAATTTCTGCCTTGCTTTTTTGGGAAACAAAACTAATGATCACATCTCAGATATTTTTCTGCCTTTAGTTCATCTCATGATTCCTGCTGATTCAATAGTTAGGAAAGGCAAAGTTTTTTCTAGTCATGAGACTAGAGAAAAAAAAAGCATGGTTTAATAATGCTAATGAGTAATAAAGGATGATACTAATATTTGAGAAGTGAAATAATTATGTTAAAATGGTAGAATTATTATTTTCCTTTTTCAGAATTTTAGTGGAAAAAATCTGCAAAAATGCAGTTCTTTTATTTGTAGCTTTCATATATTATAAAAATATGATATTTTCAGGTTGTATGTGTGTGGAGAGAATGTGTAGAATTAGAGCTTAAATTTTTTTTGATCTGGAAAGAACCTAGAATTCATCTAGCCCAATGCCTGTTTCTACAGGTAAGGAAGTCAGAAATTCTGAGAAGCAAAGTAACTAGCTTGAGTAATGTGGTCACTGCAGAACAAAAGGGAGGAACTCATTCTGTCTCCTCCCTCCTGTTTAGAGTCCCTTTGACCTCCTGTGACATTTTGGAAGCATAGGTTGCATGTCTGCATGTTTCGGGTTTATGACAATAGCTACGTTTCTTCTAAACTTGTCAAATGAGCAGTCATGTTTCTTGAACCTAGGGAATAATAAGTTGTAGTCACATCTTGCCTTTTTGGAGAGATTATTTTGAGCTAGGTTAAAAAAATGGCTTTAAAAATTTTTATATTTCAATTTACTGAATTATAATATTCTAGCAAGCCTTTTAAAGTTTTTTTTTCATCTATTTACTTTATGTTTTAATGTAGTAAGGACATTTTAGGAGAACCTAAGTAGGAAAAGTGTTCAAGCTATTAATCTATAATAATCCATATTTTTCTGTTGCTATTCTTCAAGCAGAGTATATATTCAAAGCGTTCAAAATTGATCCAAACTGTAGTAAGATCCTACTGGTGATGAATGAAATTATTTCTGTTTTTACCTCTTTGTAAATCTCCTTGTGTTGCTTTTGCTTTAAGGTGAATGTTGAAATTAATGAAAAAAAATACCAGATTAATTGACATGTTCTTCCTGTTGTTGGAGGTATAATTTTAATTTGTTTTAGTTATTTTTCTTCAAATCATCTTTGTTTCATGTAAAAAATTAATTGAAATGAATTTTGCTTGAAGGTTTTCCTTATATTAGAACGAAAAAGGCTGGAGGCATCCTTTCATTCTTCTCACCTACCCTTCTCATAGCAGAAGCAATGCCCCAATTTGGTGATAGTAACTGAAAGTCATTGACATGTGCAAGGACATCCATTTTTGGTATCATGCTAAATAAAGTAAAACATAGTATTTAACAAATCATCTTGGACAGTGAACATTATGAAAAGTGAGAGAAGAGCCAACAGAGAAAGTGTGATGTGGTTGGAAGCTGATTTTCACAACTGAAAAAACTGACAACAGGTAATTTCTTTAGGCTGAGGCTAATTGATATTGTCAAAATTGTTTCCACTGAAAGCCACAGTTTTTATTAGAAATGTATTATGTAAGAAGATGTTAAAGGACATTTAAATATTTTTCTAAATACCAGACAATAAGAGGAACGTTGGTGGGAGCCAGTTGCTAAGGACTACCCATTTCCTACATTCTTCTTCTTAGCAACAACACTGCCGGCCTTTGGATCATTGCCAACATTTGGATCATTGCCAACCTTTGGAAATCTCTGTCCTTGGAAGCCGAATAAGTGAAGCTATCATTTACTATAACGACACTCATTCCATAAGCATTTAAAATAGGAATAGCTTTAAAATGTAAAAAATATTATGCACACTTGTGAAAAATTCAAATAATAGATATAAAGAAGACAGTAATGTCATTCACAGTCCCACCAATCAGAGATAACCACTGTTAATGTTTTCGTGTATATTCTTTAAGATCATTTTGTACTATATTTGCAATTTGCTTTATTTTGCTATAAAAAAGGAAAGATTGGGGTATCCTTCCAATCAATAAATCATCAATGTCATCATTTTTAATGAATGCATAGCATTCCACTGGATGGTTGTACTGTAGTTAATTTAGGTAGTTCCCAAATGATGGTGCTTAAGCTTGTTTCAGTTTCTTTTTATCCTAGTATGAACAGTGCTGCAGTAAATCAGCAAATATTGAACACCTACTGTGCCACACAATGTGGTAAATGTTAGGGATACAAGGATACATAGTACACATTTCCCACATTCAGGGACTCAAAGGGGAAACAGACATGGAAACATGTAATTGTAATACTGTGTGAGGTGGACAACAGACCTGTGTGTGGGGCCAGTGTTGGCACTAAGGATGGAGTGCCCCCCTGCTTGGGTGCATCTGGAGGAACTTGACCGAGAATGAGAGACTTAGTCCTGAAAGGTTGGGCGATTTTTTTCCCAAGAATCACCTGGGAGAGCTGGTTAAGATCACTCCTTCCCAGCTTTATTCCCATAGAGAACGTGATTCAGAGGGTCAAGGGTGAGGCCCCAGGTGGTTCTGTTGCAGGTGGTCTTCCCTTTACACTTTGAGAAATAGGCATAAGGCGGGTGGAACACCACATGATAGCGGACCTTGACTATCAAACTAAGGACTTTAGACTTATGTGGTAAGTGATGGGAAGTCACTGAAAATTTTGAGTGTCATTATTAGAACTGTGTTTTAGGTAAACTAATCAGAAGGGCAGACTATTATGGAAGCGTTTTCCTAGCTTCTGTACAAAGGTAGTTAGCTCTTCTTAGTTTGCTGGGGATTTTTATCAACAATAAATAGATCCCTTAATGCTGGTTGGGCAGAGAACGGTGCTTCTCAACTTTTAATGTGCTTATGAATCACCAGGGATCTTGTTTAAATATAGATTCCTACTCAGTAGGTCTGGGCAGATGGGAGAGCTGACCTGCTTTTCTAACAAGCTTCCAGGTGATGTTGATGGCCATGGTCTGTAGACTACACTGGCATACAAGATGTGCTAGTAGAGGGTTTCAATTAAGTGAGGATTTCCATTTTATTCTTTACATGTGAATGTGCTTTATGGTCTTAGGACTTTGGTAAGCTCACTTTGCAAATCTGTTACACAACAAAGTTGTATTTCAATTGACTCCTTTCTCTATGCAATAACATCTGTTTACTTATGATTTACTATGTGAAAGTATAAATGGGGAGCCATCCAATATGTGTATGTAACTTGGAGCCAGTTTTTGAGTTAAATCTTAAGCCTTTTCAAAGAACTGAGAAATGCTCTTGAGCTTTCACAGAATAAGAGATTTGAATTGGTTAACTGTATTGAGTCACAAAGTCACTATTGGTTATTTCTTGGTATAGTCGTTCCTTCTTTTTTTTGCAAAAAAGTTTATTTGTATCATTATTTTTATTTGTAGCATTTTTTTAACATCTTTATTGGAGTATAATTGCTTTACAGTGCTGTGTTAGTTTCTGCTGTATAACAAAGTGAATCAGCTATATGCATACGTATATTCCCATATGCCTTCCCTCTTGCGTCTCCCTCCCACCCTCCCTATCCCACCCCTCTAGGTGGTCACAAGCACCGAGCTGATCTCCCTGTGCCATGCAGCTGCTTCCCACTAGCTATCTATTTTACATTAGGTAGTGTATATATGCCAATGCTACTCTCTCACTTCGTCCCACCTTACCCTTCCCCATCCCCGTGTCCTCAAGTACATTTTAATCACAATCTCAATTTCAGTGCTTGTGATTGGTCTGTTTATATTTTCTATTTCTTACTGGTTCAGTCTCGGAAGGTTGTGCTGTTCTAAGAATTTGTCCATTTCTTCCAGGTTGTCCATTTTATTGGCATACAATTGCTTTTAGTAATCTCTCATGATCCTTTGTATTTCTGCAGTGTCAGTTGTTACTTCTACTTTTTCATTTCTAATTCTATTGATTTGAGTCTTCTCCCTTTTTTTCTTGATGTGTCTGGCTGATGGTTTATCAATTTTGTTTATCTTCTCAAAGAACCAGCTTTTAGTTTTATTGATCTTTGCTATTGTTTCCTTCATTTCTTTTTCATTTATTTCCGATCTGATCTGTATGATTTCTTTCCTGCTGACTTTGGGTTTTCTTTTTGTTTTTCTTCCTCTAGTTGCTTTAGGTGTAAGGTTAGGTTGTTTTTTTGAGTTGTTTCTTGTTTCTTGAGGTAGGAGTTTATTGCTATGAACTTCCCTCTTAGAACTGCTTTTGCTGCATTCCATAGGTTTTGGGACGTTGTGTTTTCATTGTCATTTGTTTCTAGGTGATTTTTGATGTCCTCTTTGATCTCTTCAGTGATCTCTTGGTTATTAAGTAGTGTATTATTTAGCCTCCATGCGTTTGTATTTTTTACAGATTTTTTCCTGTCATTGATATCTAGTCTCATAGCATTGTGGTCAGAAAAGACAGTTGATACAATTTCAATTTTCTTAAATTTACCAAGGCTTGATTTGTGACCCGAGATATGATCTGTCCTGGAGAATGTTCCATGAGCACTTGAGAAGAAAGTTTATTCTGTTGTTTTTGGGTGGAATATCCTATAAATATCAATTAAGTCCATCTTGTTTAATGTATCATTTAAAGCTTGTGTGTCCTTATTCATTTTCATTTTGGATGATCTCTCCTTTCGTGAAAGTGGGGTGTTAAAGTTCTCTACTATGATTGTGTTACTGTCGATTTCCCCTTTTATGGCTGTTAGCATTTGCCTTATGTATTGAGGTGCTCCTATGTTGGGTGCATAAATATTTACAATTGTTATATCTTCTTCTTGGATTGATCCCTTGATCATTATGTCGTGTCCTTCTTTGTCTCTTGTAATAGTCTTTATCTTAAAGTCTATTTTGTCTGATATGAGAATTGCTACTCCAGCTTTCTTTTGATTTCCATTTGCATGGAATATCTTTTTCCATCCCCTCACTTTCAGTCTGTAAGTGTCCCTAGGTCTGAAGTGGGTCTCTGTAGACAGCATATATACAGGTCTTGTTTTTGTATCCATTCAGCCAGTCTATGTCTTTTGGTTGGAGCATTTAATCCATCTACATTTAAGGTAATTATCAATATGTATGTTCCTATTACCATTTTCTTAATTGTTTGGGGTTTGTTATTGTAGGTCTTTCCTTCTCTTGTGTTTCCTGCCTAGAGAAGTTCCTTTAGCATTTGTTGTAGAGCTGGTTTGGTGGTGCTGAATTCTCTTAACTTTTGCTTGTCTGTAAAGGTTTTAATTTCTCCGTTGAATCTGAATGAGATCCTTGCAGGGTAGAGTAATCTTGGTTGTAGGTTTTTCCCTTTCCTCGCTTTAAATATGTCCTGCCACTCCCTTCTGGCTTGCTGATTTTCTGCTGAAAAATCAGCTGTTAACCTTATGGTGATTCCCTTGTATGTTATTTGTTGCTTCTCCCTTGCTGCTTTCAATATTTTTTCTTTGTAGTTAATTTTTGATAGTTTGATTAATATGTGTATCAGTGTGTTTCTCTTTGGGTTTATCCTGTATGGTACTCTCTGTGCTTCCTGGACTTGATTGACTATTTCCTTTCCCATGTTAGGGAAGTTTTTGACTATAATCACTTCTAATACTTCCTCAGACCCTTTCTTTTTCTCTTCTTTTTCTGGTACCTCTATAATTTGAATATTGGTGCGTTTAATGTTGTCCCATAGGTCTCTGAGACTTTCCTCAATTCTTTTCATTCTTTTTTCTTTATTCTGCTCCCTGGTGGTTATGTCCACCATTTTATCTTCCAGCTCACTTATCCGTTATTCTGCCTCAGTTATTCTGTTATTGATTCCTTCTAGAGTATTTTTAATTTCAGTAATTGTGTTGTACATCACTGTTTGTTTGCTCTTTAATTCTTCTAGATCCTTGGTAAATGTTTCTTGTATTTTCTCCATTCTGTTTCTGAGATTGTGGATCATCTTTACTATCATTACTCTGAATTCTTTTTGAGGTTGGTTGCCTATTTCATCATCATCTATTTGGTCTTTTAGGTTTTCACCCTGCTCCTTCATCTGTAAAATATTTTTTTGTCATTTCCTTTTTTTTTTTTTTTGATGGGTGGTGCTATTTTCCTTTCTTACTGGTTGTTTGACCTGAGATGTCCAGCACTGGAGTTTGTAGGCAGTTGGATAGAGCTGGGTCTTGGTGATGAGATGAGGACCTCCGGGAGGCCTTGCTCTGATTGATATTCACTGGGGTCTGAGGTTCTCTGTTAGTCCAGCGGTTTGTACTTGGAGCCCCCACTACAGGGGCTCGTGCCTGACCTCCGGCCTGGGAACCAAGATCCTGCAAGCTTTGTGGTGTGGAAAAAAAGAAAAAGGAAGAAAGAGAGAAAAAAGGAGCAGTACAATATCAAAGAATAAAAAACAAATTAAAATTAGAAAGATAAAAAGTATATTAGGAAAAATAAAACTATAATTGAAACAACTGCAAGAAGGTAAAATTGTTGTATTTTATTAAAATAATTGTAATTAAAATATTGTAATTAAATAATTGTAATTAAAATAAACAACTATTTTTAATTGTTTTAAGGGGGAGAACAAGCCAGAAGGAGAGAACAATAACAACGTATAAAGAATAAAGTAAAATTAGAAAAATAAAAGATTTATTAGGAAAAATAAAAATATAAAAGAATCTACAACAATGAATCAACAAGGTAAAACAGAACACCAATCTAAAAGAGGAAAAAAAAAAAAGCCTTGGCTATGGGGGTGGAGTTTAGGCAGGGGTGGTACTTAGGCAGGGGCGGGGTTTAGGGTGGGGCGGGACCTAGGCAGGTGGGGGGTGACATTTGAGTCTGGAGCGGGGCCTAGGCGGGTTGATGTTCAAGCATGGGGCAGAGCCTCTGCTTATGACCTGTGTGGAAGGGGAGAGGCAGCATGTCCAAAGGAGGGCCTCTGGAGTGTGGATTTCCAGAGTTTGGAGGTCGGGCTCTGAGTGAGGGTGTGTGGATGGGGTTTAGGCCCAGCTCATTGGAGGGGGTCTCTGAGTGTAGAGGTAGGGCCCTGGGTGGGGGTGTAGGGGTGGGGTTTGGGTTCTGCATGGCAGGAGGGAAGCTCCTAGGGCAGAGGATCAGGCCTAGGAGCCCAACAGGGAAAGCACTGGCCCTGTTCCTTTCCGTTCCTCTGAAAACCCCCCACCGTCTCCTCCAGGGTCTCCTCCATCCCTGCTGGACCCCTAACCATGGGTGGTCCCGCTGGGTGTAGGAACTCCTCCTCTCTCCCAGCCACCCCTCAGGGGTGCCAGTGCCAGAGATCTGGCCTTTACTTTTGCTCCCCCTTCCCTCCCTCCCACTCCCTCGGGACCTGCACAGCTGGACGGGGCTTAGATGGGCAGAGGGTCAGGCCCGGGATCTCAGCAGGTTCCCGGGGGCCCAAATGGGCAGGAGAAACCTGCCATGTTCCCTTTTGATCCTCTGCCCTCCCAATGGTTCCCCAATTTCCCCCTTTGGGCATGGGATTCCTTCCCCTCCCCCAGCCGCCCCTCAGGGACGCCAGACCTATCCTGCCTCCACTTCTCCTCCCCCTTCACTCCCCCCCACGCCCCATGTCCTACCACTTGCTGGGGGTTCCTCCCATCCCCTTAGGTGTCCATGGTCCCCCACCAGTGCCTGGTAGGTGCCCTAGTTGTGAGGAGACGCGAATTCCACGTCCTTTTAGTACGCCATCTTCGGTATAGTCATTCTTCAATCAAATTTCTTAATCAAGTATGACCAACCAACCAATGAATTAAAAAGTAGGATTTAGAATATCTGTAACTTTAAAGTACCTCTTTTGTTTGCCTTGACTACACTTAACCTGTGTCTCCATTATATTTGAACCCCTTTGGTGTATAGATTCTGTGTTGGCTAGACAGGTAGCATAAATATCCTATAGGGAAGAACAATTAAAAAACCCATTAAGTTATATATTTTTAGTGTTCTTCAGTAAACTCAGTGCCATAGTATATTTGCTGTAGGATTTGGGAGTGGGAGAGGTGGCAACTAAAGGTATACTGTACAAGGAGCATACAACTTTTACATTCATGATGCACTTTAGGGTTTACTCAGAGTCAGGCCTTTCATTTGACCTCATAACAATCCTGTGATGTAGGCAGGGCAGACATCATCATCCCTGTTTTAGAAATGTGAGAAGACTGAGGCTCAGAGAGGTGAAATGATTTGCCTAAGGTCAAAAGAAGACATTGTCAATACCTGGTTTAGAGTCCAGTGTATTATCCATCTCAGCATGCAAAACTCAAACTCAAAGTGAGTTAGGGGCTTGAATGCTTTAAGTTAGTTAGACTTTAACTGGGTACTTACCACTGACATTGTTTTATCTGTTAGGGAAAGGTTTAACTTTAAGCAATAGAAGGCTTGACTTAAAGTGGCTTAAACAAATAGGTGTCCAGTGTTTTCATATAATTAGAAACCTGGAGCTAGCAGTTTCTGGTGCTGGTTTTGCTGCTCAGTGACCCAGACTCTTTCTGACATTTTGCTCTGCCGTTCTTGTACTCACTGACTTTTGTCTTCATGTTTGCCTCTTCATAGTTGCAAGATGGCTGCCCCAGCTTTGGGCAGAAAGGGATGGAGTGTGTGTGCAGTAGTGGGGGGTGCAACTTTATCTGTTCCTCTTATCAGGAAAATCAGAAGCCGCCCAGAAATTTCACCAGCTGACTTCTATTCGTCATATTGGCCAGAGACTTGAATCTCCTGTCCCCTTCCCACACCTTATAAAAGAGGCAGGAAAGTCAATACTAGCTTCATCAGCCTTAAAAGTAGAGGAAGGCAAGGGAGAAAGGTGGTTGGCAATGGGTGTTGAGTAAGCCAGCCTACGGTGTCTGTCACAGTCTTACTGTAATTCCATATGGAGCAAACAGCATTGGATAAACACCAGTTGAACATCCCTGTACATTCTTGCCACTGTGTGAAATTTGTGATTATTTGTTCTGAGTGCTAGGCAGCTTTTTCCTGATCACCTCCTAAGAAAGTCAAATTTGAATAACTTCCATATCACATATTTTGGTGTAATAACATGGGGGGGTGTTATGGGAGGTTGGGTTGTTTGTTTTTTGCTTAGTAGTTCTTTACCAGCATATCTATTTCATGAGATTATTCGTGAGATAGTTACACAATTACTTTATCATCCTTTGTAGACATTCATTTTCTGCATGCTTATAAATTAGGAATGAGTAGGAATTAAAATGTGTTTGCTGTCTCTAAGAATGGTTGTCTAGGATCAGCAGGACTTGGGTTGTGTGTTTGTCTAGAGCTGAGTGTTTCTGTGGACAAGCACAGGCCTGTTCATGAAGCTACTTGTTTAAATTATAGCAAAATGATGACACATGTTCCTTTTCCCAGTTTAGTGGTGTAGGAAGAGAAGTTTTGGAGTCAGACGCACTTGTGTTATAGTCCTGGGTCACCTCCTGAACCACAATCTCCTTGTTTTTCCTATGAGGATTCATGATGTGACCCATGTGACTGGCAGCACCACAGAGCTGGGGTTAGAGAAGGTACTTGTTGTGTTTTTAGCTCCTTTTTCTCTCTGTAGTTCCTTGCTTCCCCTACAGTACCCTGGCTTGTTGAACTTGGAAGCAGTTTATCTATTTCCCTTGATAAAAAACTTTAGTTTTTGTTGCAGATAAAACAATGTCAGTGGGAAAGGGGAAGTAATTTAGAAATTTTGGCCCAGTGGACTTCCCTTCTGATTAAATACACAGCAATCCTGTGTAATGAAAGAAAGGCAAGTACCCAATTAAATTATCATTATCACTTTGGAGAAAGGATATCTCTACTCAGGTTAAAAGTGTTCCCTCAATATGAAATCCACTGCTATCTTTCTCTACCCTCCTTTCCTCTTCATCCCACCCCAGTAAGCTATCTTGATTCAGAGAAAGTATAAAAAGTGCCATCATAAGGCCATTTTGAAAGGAAAACTCTAATTTCGATGTGTAAGCTAAAATAAGAATATGGGTAAATCAAAGATCATTTTAATTTTTCTTTTTGTTGTATATTTTTCATATACATGTAACCAAATTTTCATATATGGAAATTCATGTAATTCTTAATGAAGTCAATAAGGGCTACTTTCTGATACAGATAGTATTGTGATATTTATAAAGCAGGTTGTAAAATAAAATTAAATGCTACCATCCTTTTGGTTTGCTAGTTTCAATGAGCAAATTTCATTATGTTTACTTTAAGCAGCATACCTTGAAAACATTTTTTTTTTTGCCCAAATTTAGTCAACAACCAAGAAGCACTTCAGTAATAAGTTGGATCTCACCACACAAATGCCATTTGTATTTAATAGAAGAAACATTGGGAACTTTGCAGTTTGGTGCCATAGAATGATCAGGAGAACCAAAATTAACATGTGAAATATGGGCTTTGAATGAGAAGACTTGAAGGAGAATGAAAAACATCAGTGGAAGTTCTAAGGCATGGTGGTTTAAAAGCATATTGGAACTATACCCTGCAATTCCTACTGAGATGATCATCTTTTGGTGATACTGTCACATATAATGAAGTCTTTTATTGGTAATTGCTGTTCTCATTCAAGGATTGTATAGAACCCTTTGTTTTACAGGAAAAAATACATTTTTGAGGTGGCTAGCTGACATTAGAATTATAAAGCTGAGGAACAGAAGAAATCAAACTAGGTCTTAAGAAAAATGGAACCCATGACTTTGACCTAGTTGTCCCAGGCTTTCACTGAACTCAGTGAGGTAGATTATAAACTGTACACGACTTAGTGGAGGCATCTGTATTCTGCTCACACTCTGAATTTTAAATTGTTCTCAGAGATTATTTTATTCGGTGTACAAATATATACCAAAATAAACACAGTGTAAAAATACTTTAAAAACTCTTCAACAGATTAAAAAAACTTTCATTGTGGGATGTGTCAGATTTAAATAAGTAGAATAGTATAAATAAAACATAAGGAGAACCATATAGCGAGTCCTCCTGTATCTATCCCACAGCTTCAACAATTCACAGCTCATGGCCTGTTCTGTCTCCTCTGCTCCTCCTTCCACCGCCTTCTTTTCCCAACATGGATTGTTCTGAAGCAAATCATATCATTTCATCCACAAATATTTCAGTATGTGACTCTAAAAGGTAAAGACTATACCAATAGTAAACAGTATGAAATGGCTTTTGTATGTAGTAGAAGTGTAAAATGTGTGAAGGGCGTTTAACATCAGGCATATTAAATTGCACATCCACATGATTTTCACACATCTGACTACTTCCAAGCTCATTTTCTACAAGCCACCGCTTTTGCTGCTTAATGTTTGGTGGTCTTTGTTTACGTATAATTTAGTGAAAATGTTAGAACAGCTTTGAGTTTGTTTTCCTTTCATTGGTGGTTTTTTCCTAGATGGAATTTTCATCTCTGCAGAGTAGTTGATCTTGTTGTACATGGAAATATTATCTGGGAGAACTGTGGCACATGATCTCTGGTGACTCTCCAATAGTGCTCTTCGGTCCTGAAACCACTCCCTGTATTTGAGAGCCGATGGAAAGAGGATAAAAATCCCTAAATTTAAGATTTGGTATTTAAGGCACACATACCATTTTCATTTGGAAAACTATATACAGTATTGCTTTTAGTATTTTCTGATTAAGCTACAAAGTATAGATGAACATTTTCATAATGATACTTTTGGGGATGAGACAGTGACCCGTTTTTTTGTTTTTTGTTTTGGTTAATCTGTTATATGTAGTATCTACTTGTGCTAGATTAGAGGATTTGATTTGACATTGGTCGGTTTGCAGATTAATGTATAAGGACATATATAATAATGAAGTTTTATTTTTGTAGAAGAGAATGGATGCAATATAGAGTGTTTTTGGTTCAGATTGTGGTTCTGGAATCAAACTGCCCAAAGGTTTGAGTACCTGCTCCACCAACTAATAGCCATGTGGCCTTGGCTAAGTCACATAGCTTCTCCAAATCTCAGTTTCCTTATCTGTAAAATCAGGATAATAAGAGTACTTATCCCTTGTATTTTTTAAAAATATGGATTAAATGGGATGAAAACAAACAAAATTATTACTAATTTTGGCTTAAATTCAATAGAGATGTTTGTTACTGAACATTTTTTAAAGATACTGTAATCACTATAGTGACCCAAAACATAAGGATTGTTGGTTTCTGGATGTCAGGTGAATGTGCATTATAAATTGAGAAGTATTAAGAGACACATTTGTTACTCTGAGGTCTGCTAGCTGCTAAATATGTTATATGAAAAGTTTCATACACTTCAGGCCTGTGATCTATTCAGATCTAGTACTGCATATACAATATTGCTTCAAGAAGCATTTGATGGCTGAAACCAATCTTCTTTGTCATTTTAGAAGTGGCTCTAGTTTACCTTAAATCCCATTTAGGTTAAGAAGCTGTTAAACATGTTGGTATTTCAGTTTGTGCCATGTGTCGTAGTAATGAGTCCAGCAGGCTTACCATCTCCATGTAGAGTAACCAGGCACGTTGGCTGGAGAGGCTTATGTCCACTTTGAGGAGGTGGAGCCTAGCACAGTGTTCTGGCATCTGCTCCTTGAGGACTAGGCCTGGTTGGGCTCTTACTAGTCCACAGAGCTTGACAGCCTATCCTGAACCCCAAGCCTTTGATCAGGTTGAATTTTAGTCCTTGGCTGGCTTGATGGGTCCTTGGGGGCCTTAGCTTTGCCCTGGGATAGATTACCACATCCAAGGGCCTCAGTAGATTGGGGGACAGTGAGACACACTCAACAGGGAAGCAGTACCAAAATGAAATTGGAGAGACACCTACCTGCTTCATGGAGTTGCCAGATCCCACTCTTGGGTCCTATGAACTTAGAGCACGTCACTCTCTAAGTATACTTTGTTTTATTTTTGTCAGGTTGGCATTTCACACCCTAGAGATGCTCAATGTGTCATTTGCAAAATTTGAAACATCAGATTACTCAGTCTCTTCTAGTCCATTTATAAAATGTACAGAGAGGCTGATCTTGGCATCACTCCGAGAACACTCATGCTTGGCCCTTCTTCCATCTGAGAAGTACCTCTTCATCCCTAAATTTGTGCTCCTTTCCTGTTTCATGTTCCTGATGGAACATTTCTCATAAAACCTATAATTTATTGCAATGAGATTGTGGGACTTCCCTGGTGGCGCAGTGGTTAAGAATCCACCTGCCAAGGCAGGGGACACGGGTTAGATCCCTGGTCTGGGAAGATCCCACATGCTGCGGAGCAACTAAGCCCATGCACCACAACTACTGAGCCTGTGCGCCACAGCTACTGAAGCCTGGGCGCCTAGAGCCCATGCTCTGCAACAAGAGAAGCGCGCCGCAATGAAGAGTAGCCCCCGCTCGCCTCAACTAGAGAAAGCCCGCACACAGCAACAAAGACCCAACGCAGCCAAATAAATAAATAAATTTAAAAAATGAGATTGTTTGTGTGTATGTGTGTGTTTCTTTGTTTCCTTCATCTTTGACTCAAACATCCTGGGTTCAAATCTAAGTTCTGGCACTCATAAATTGGTTACATTCACCTCTCTCAGCCTCTGTTTCCTCAACTGTAACATAAGGATAATGATAGTACTTACTCCATAAAGTTGTGCACACTGCATATTGCACTGCAGAGCAGTTAGCACAGTGCCTGCCATATCTTAAGGACTCACAAAATATTACTAGTTTTGTTATTGTCATCACCACACCAACATACTTTCTCTTTGACCAAAATAACACTGCATGTTTCTGTCTCCTTTTTGTCCTATTCCTATTTGCCCTTCAATATTTATTGAGTGTCCAGTGGACAGATCAGGTACTGTTTTCTAGGCCCTGGGAATAGAGGGTTGAGCAAAACAGAGTCTCCATTAAAATCAAATTTTTCTTACTGCTATTTTGGTAAATTGACTTGGCAAAGATCTCCAGTGACCTTTTTGCCAAATCTAAAGAATTCTTTGGTCCTGCTCTTATTTGATGCTTTATAAAATTTGAAACTGTTAATTATTCCCTTCTTTAAACTCTCTCTTTCCTTGAATGCTCTAATACTATACTTTTTTTTGATTCTCTTCCTAACTTTCTGACTTTTCCCTCTGACGATTGACCTGATTTCTTCACCTACCCTTTATTCTTTAGGTTTCTGTTCCTGATCCATTTATTATTCTTCCCCTACTCTTCTCAGAGATTGTAAACTGGTGACTTTGGTGGAACTGAATTACTACCACACAAAGTCATATGTCACATCTAGGATGCTTTAGTGCCAAGTTTTGTCCATCTGGAACTATCTGAATACCTATGGTTATCAGCAATAATTAATTCAAGGGGACAGTATAGTTTAGATGATTTTGCATTTTACAGGGCCATTTCTACTGAGAAAGTAACTTAAAAAAATAGTAGAAAGTTTATGAACCTTAATTAAATGAAGTCTTCAGCTGGTGTAATCTGATGAGCTGTAGAGTTTTCTAATTATCCACTGTTATTCATTGACCAGATCAAGCAGGCTCCTGCTTCAGGGCCTTGGCAGTTAGGTATTTTTCTCCCAGGAATGTTCTTCTAGATTTTTGTAGGGTTTGTTCCCCCACTTCACCCTTCACCATGCTACTGAAAATAGTGCTCTCCCCCTAGTACTCTCTAGTCATTTACTGCTTCACTTTTCTTTATAGTACTTAATACTTCCTGATGTACATGTGTCTGTTATCTGTCCCTCCCACTAAAATTTAAATTCGTTCTTGAGAGCAGGAATTTGTGTGGCTTGATCACGGCTATATTCCCAGCATCTAGAATAGTGAATGGCATATAGTAAGTGGTCAATAAATATTCACTAAGTGACTAAATCAATGCAGAAGAGTTTACTGACTTTGCAGAAGAAATGTTTTAGGATGTATTAAGCAGTACAAATTAAATTCCAAGTTTAGGTGAAATGGAGCTAAAGATCATGATTGCTTTTATAAGAGGAGTAAGGCAAGTAATGATTAACAATAAGTGGAATGGACACTTGGAGGAAATAAAATAAATCTTAGTTGGGGAAATTAAGAAAAGAATAAGAAAAAAGATTGAGGCAGGCAATTTAATGTTATTCGTTTGAATGCACTGTCCAAGAGTCTAAATATTCAGAAATATTTGAGTGCAAAAGATGCTGTGGCTTCCATGAGTGTGTGAAAGAACAGTCCTTGGACCTTGGTACAAAATCTCTGAAGAATCTGGGCAAGATAAATTGAGTGATTGGCATTTCCTCTCAGTTTTTATTATTATCTCTTTGTCTTCTGTTCTTTTACTGGTGTTTTTATTTTCTATTCAATTATTATTTATTGGTTGCTTGCAAAGTGAAAGGTTTGCCATAGATAACCTTTTTTCAAATCAGGAAAAAACTTAATTTCTAATAACCAGGAAAACCTAAGGGCTTTTCTCTTGCTTGAAGGTGCAAGAGAAGGTTGGTTGAAGTGGGTATGCTGTCCCCACCCCCAAAGTTTCCACACCTACTGTGATTTTTCTCCAAAGTTTCCACACCTACTGTGATTTTTCTCCAAAGATTGTAAACAGTCCTTTTTTTTTTTTTTTTAAACCCTTTGTTGTCAACCTGTCTGTTACTCAACTTTACAACCTTGGATTTTCAAAAAAAGTCTCTAAATTAGACAAACAGAAAAGTGGATTAGGTACATATACATTGAGAAGTGATGTCTTTTGGGATTGAATCTGACTAGTAGGTAATTTGCTCAATAATAAAGATAGGTTTTTCTAAAGTGTACCCCTTTCGTGGTAGGGACTACAGACAATAGAAGTTAAGATTTTACTAATCAGAATATGGAATCAGTATATGAGGAGACTTTCAATCTATTTTATTCATCATTACTCGGTACAGATTGAATACTTATTATGTGTGAGACATTATAAAGTATACAAAGTTGAGTAAGAAATAAGTAGTTTATAATCTAGCAGAAAGGATAGGGCAAGTGTACAATCATTGCAATACAGGTGAGCACCATAATAAATGAATAAAATAAAAGCTGATGAGGTGCACCAGAAAAAGGCATTGTGGCTAGTCAAGATTCAGAAAAGGCAAGAGGTAGGAAGTGGTGTTTGTGGTGGATCTTGAATAAGATTTTCTGGTGGATGGAATGGCAGTCCATATGAGCAGAGGCATGGAGGTGGAAAATTATGGGTCATGTTAAAACAACAACAATGTTCCAGAAGAAGCAGAAGGGAATGAAGTCGAGAGCTAGGGTGGAAAATTTACCTGTGATAAGAAGGAAGAATACTTCCAATTTAGAGAGAGAAACAAAGACCTATGGAGTTAATATTCAGAGTAATTTGAGGTGTAGGGGTAAAGGAGATAGTTTCATAGCTTCATACTCATTAGATTAGGGGGCAAGGTAATCTTTTGAGAAGGAAGGGGATAGAAGTTACCTTCAGATCCACTTATTCTAGAATTTTGCTTCAGAGATCGAGGTCTTGAAAGGTTATGGCCTTGTCCAAGGTGACAGTTTGATACAGGAAACTAGAATCCACATCCTCTGATTTCAACTCCAAGTGTTCTTTCTTGGTAAAAGTCAAAATTCCCCAAAGACCTATATACCAAAAATAATTTTCTAAGTTAAGCATTTCTCATCAAATAAGTAACTTTGATCTGTGAACAGGATAATTCAGGCTATAAAAGAAATCAGATGAACCCTTATAAACATGTCTTCTTAGAGGGAAAAAAAAGATTTATTGCTTTCAACTAAAATACCACAACAGAAGCACTATCTATGTGTTAAAGCAAGGATAGCATCCTGGCTGTGGCCGAGGAGACTGAGTAGTCCCTTTTCTTTACTGCCACACTGTTTTTGTGGGCCTGGTGTCCAGCTATCCTGGTACAACCAAGAAAGAGAACTCTGGGTCTGCTGCTCTTGTGAATCTATAGACCCTGAAATGGATAGTTCCAAACAATGTCTTATTTTCAGTTAATTTCATGGGTTTTTCATAATTTGAAGTTAGACATTCGAAATGGTTTCTGGTCATTCATACCACTTGATCATCCAAGGATCGGGTGGCAACATCAATAATTGTTGGATTTCAGGCAGCATTTGCAAGTTTGGGGTAGGCAGCTATGTCTCAAGTGTGAATGCAGCATTGCATCATGGGCATCACATGAGCTTAGAGGAGAACAAGAAGTTAAGGTCATAGAGGAGAAGTTTCGGTAGACAGTATAGCCCTATTTTTTTTAATCTCTGGCAGAGGCAGCTCCCCAATAGTTTTGTGGGCTGAAGGATTGTTTGCACAGATATAAAAATGAACTTACTGGGATGAAGAGCAGGATGGATTTACCACCCTTGGCATTTAAAAATGGCAAACGCCAGGCTTTTCCATGTGCACACATATGTGTGTTAAGAGACTGAAAATCTTGAGATAATCCTTGTGTCAGCATATGGAGAAACAGTAAATCAAGTCCTAGGAATAAACCTCTCTGATTCTAAGTGAGCTGAGATCCTTCACAAGAGGGTGTTTTAGGTTCTGAGAGTTCTCAACCTGGATTTCAGTTATGAGATTTAGTTTCAGAGGCAGATTTTAGCATCCAGGGCAGGAAATTGATGATTCTGCACTTGTGTTACTGTTGATGTAAGAAGAAGCTACATTTTGCACAAAATTCGTTTCTAAAATCTGTTGACATGGTTCATGAGATTTTATAGGCTGTAGAGTGGTTAACCTAAACAAACATTTATGGAAAGTACCAAAAAGAAATTTTGGTCCATTAGTGGGCCAACTGATGTTAGCATGTTTCAATATGATTTTTTTTTTCTTCATTTCAGTCTTTATTAGTTAGGAGAAGTTGTAACAGTTCTGTAGCTCAGGGTTGGGAGTCTTTCCTCAAATGACCAGATAGCAAATATTTTAGGGTTTACAGGTCATGTGGTCTTTATTGTAGATATTTAAGGCTAGCTACTATTTTAATGCGCAAGGAACCACAGACAGTATGCAAATGAATGGACTTGGTTATGTTTCAATAAATCTTTGTAAAAACAGGCGGTGAGCCATAGTTTGGTGACCTTTGCTCTAGTCCAATGTCTGTATTTTACTAAATCCCAGAAAAGTGTCTGGCTAAAGGTTATACAATGGCAGTCTTGGGACAGAAATCTAGATATCTTCCTTTCTACTCCATTAAAAAATTTTAAAAGTTTTAATTACTAAATAATTACAAAAGAGCATTCATTAGGTATGTTGAAGGTATAAAAATAACAAAGAATTGAATTTCCATGTAACCATCATAAAGTCAGTTTAAGAAAGAGCACATTATCATTTCCTTTGAAGTTCTGTTTGTGCGCCTCTCCAATCCCTTCTTTGGGCTCCTTATTCCTTTTTCTTCATGATTTCACCCCATGTATTTCTATTCTTTTTGTAGGGTTTAAAAAGTTATTCTTACATGCTTTTATTTCATTTCTCTAGTAGTATTAGAAAGTTTAGAAGAAGATAGCCAAATTTTGCTTAGTGAAGAGTTGCAGATTTCTCTTTTGTTTATTCTTGGCAATATGCTGAGAAGGTCCAGGAAGCCAGAGTAGAGTGCCTACAGTATCTGACTTTTAATTCACCTCATGCCTATTCTTGGGTTTCTCATGCCAGAGCAGGGAACGTCATGAGCTGACAGACAAGTGTAGGAGGTTAGTGGCTTTCTACTCCCACCCCCCTTCCTGAGGAAATTGCTGTGGTAAATTGGGGCCGTTTCTAGGAATGGCAAGTTCTATTAGTCTGACTGTGATTTTATCTTTGAACTAAATGCATATGATAGTACCATACCTTTCCAAATTCTATTAATTGGAGAAAATTTTTTAAAGAAAAATTTTGTTTGTGGCATATAATAAACAAAAAAGTCAATCGCAGGCATAATATTTGGTCAACAATCAAAAACATAAATAATGCTAATATTTGTGAATATTAGATATGTGAATATTAGATATGACTATCTTTTAGACAAATACATTTCCTTACTTTCTAGGTACCTGAAACTTTTTTAGAATATAATTTTTAGGGCATGCTTTTGGTGACTCTGTATGAAAAACACTTTGAGATCTACTTACACAAATGCTCCAGTTTTTTTCATACTTCTGTAGATAATTCACCTCGCTCACTGTAGGTTGTTCCCCAGGGATAGTAAAAAGTTTGAGCTGATCCATCTACATGCCCCACCTGGTCCCCTCTGTGACTAATTGTGACTGGTTGGTAGGTTATATTCTCTGACCATATCTGGGATGAAAAGAATTGGGGTTTTGACGTGAAGGTTGGCACCATGTTCCAATATCTCTCTCAAATGTCTCAAAATATTTTTCAAATTTCTATCCCAACTACACCTCCCTAGAGGGATGCATATAAGATGTTGCCTAGGTTTTGGACTTGTTCAGTGGATAGGATGATGGTTCCATTTACTGAGATAGCAAAAATAGGCATGATGCTTAGGAGAGAAACTATGATTCAGTTTTGGACTGAGAATTTGAGCAACCCATGGGACATCCATTTGGAGATAAGAAAGAACATCTCAAATATTAGAGCTGGCCAAAATTGGAATAGGAATTTATTCTTTATTGCTAGATATATTAAAGAATGCCTGCCAGATGCTTATTGACTTTTGGTTAAATATTTCTAGCAATAGAGAATGAATTACCCATTCTATCTTGGAACAGCTAAAATAGTTCAAAAGTTCTTCCTTATATTGACCCTGAATCTGTTTTGTTCTATCCAGTGATCCTTTCTCTGCCTTTGGAGCTATTCATAACAAGTCTACTTTCTCTTCCATCCATGCCTCAAAAGAAATTTATTCTCAAATATTTTCTTCCTTGGGATCAAGGTTACCAGTTCCTCATTTAACATGTTTGTAAAACCGATGCTTTCTAAGGTATCTTCTTACCAAGCTATCTAAAACATAAATGTTGATTAAACTTGATTAAGGGAATAAGCACTTCCTGCTCACATCTTCATCTAATGACATTAAATATTGTAACTCTTTTAAAAAAAACTCTCTATATGTTTGCAGTATAGAAGAGGTGATATTCTCTGAAATAGATGTTTTTCTTTCATTATATACTCTGTCATATTTTTAAAAATCAGCTTTAAAAATAGAAAATTTATGTAAAGTACATTGCACTTTGTTAAATAAAAGATCACTTATAATTTTCTTAAGAATTTAACTCATTGTGGAAAAGTACTTGACCTCTTTGTTTCAAGAGTGAAGATAGTGATCATTTAAAAGTCTGTAAAGTTATAGAAGAGTATTGTCACAAAAAAAAGGCCAAACATGAGACTTTTGCTACTCCTTTGGTGGAAGATTTAATCTTCACAGATTAATGCAGCAATTTCCCATTGCTTCTATTTCAGAAGGTATGCACCCATTTAGTTAACTGATTTCTCTTTTCTTCCCTTGGAAACTGTTTTGAGCTTGGTATTTGTTGTTTAGATCATCATTCATACATCAGCTGTTTTAAGCTTGGAATTTGTTGTTTAGATCATCATTCATACGTCAGAGAAGAACTGGAGAGTCTCCTTCAGGTACTTGGCCTAGCCAGGACAAGTTTCCATTTATAGCTGGAAAAACCTTTGTCATCCATTCTGGTTTGGGAGAATGCTATTAAAAGTTCATTCCTGAGTTCTTTTTTGCCAAGGAACAGCAGTGGGCACTGAAAATTCATACCCAGAAAAACCACGGTTTGCTGCAACATAGAGGACTGGCTTTGTGTCCTGAGAAGCTTTCCAAGGTATCCTCAGTCACTCCCTTTATAGTGCTTACATGTACATTTGTGGGTGGCTGTTATTGATTCCTTCCTGACCCACTTCCTACTCATGTCCCTGGGAAGCCCCATAGACAGCTTTTGCAGAGATGAATCAAGGCAGTGCCTAATCTCCTGACTCATAGCCAGAAGCTCCTCAGTTACTCTCTGAGGTTGGGATCTGTTTACCTCAGAGTTTGCTCTCTGAGAGGATATTTGGAATTTTGGATGGTGGCCTGGAATTTTGGAGAGTGGAGTTCTCTAGGGAAAAGTTGTGCTAGTAGCAGTCAGCTTGTAAAGTTTATACTGTCTGCCCTTTGATAAGGGTCATATGATGTAGTAAATGTTCTTTGGGAAAATGAAAAATCCAGTAGACCTTCAGTTCTGGCTTTTCACATACTGTGGCCTCCAGGCATCAGTACAGAAGGGAGCTCTATTTGTACCTGTCTTTCGATCCCCACCTCTTGCAGTTCTATTCTGGTTTCAAGCTCATCTTCAAGTTAGAGTGAGACAGAACCATGTTTAAATCTTGGTCCTCACTCACAGTATGAAACTTTGGTCAAGTTAATTTGCTTCTTTGGACTTGTTTTTCTTATCGGTAAAACGGGGTTAATAAGCCTATTGCACAGGGTGTTAGACGGGGACTAAGTGAGATTAGACGGGTTAATGTATATAAAGTGGTTAGCAAATCTTCTCAGGAAAACAAGTGTTTTTAGTCAAAAGAGCATGAACTTTGGAACTATTCACATATGGGTTCTATCTCGTTCTGTCTGTTCTTTCCTAGCTGCACGATCTTTAATTAAAGATGCCAAGCATTTATGTTGTGTAATCCTCAGCTTCATCCTATGTAAAAACGTATCTTCCTCAGAGGGCTATTTTAAGATTTAAGTGGACCATCTTGTCCTACTTAGGCATCAATTAGTAGGTGCCCAACAAAAGTTAGCTCCATTTCTCACTTCCCTTCTCCAAAAGCTTTTCCCAGGCCATACCTCTGCCCCACCACTCCTCAGAAACAGTTATTCCTTGTTTTACCCTTTCAGGTTTTTTTGTTTTTGTTTTTGTTTATAACCTTACCCCATAACTTATTTCATTTTGTTTCTCACTGCATGTCTGTCTCTTCTCCACTTGATGGCAATTACTTGGAAGCAGTCTTCATCTCTTTGTTCCGGTAGGCCTCAGATACTGAACCACATTTCTTTTCTCCCAGCAACTTGGAAAAACCCCCTTGAAGTCTCTTCAACTTGAACTCCAGGTTAATTAAGAGTTAATTTCTTAATTCTCTTCTGCCCAACTCAAATATCCTGCAGTAAATTACTAGAGAAGTAAATAACTTTGTGTTCAATGTAATGCATGTTACATTTGGTATTTACTTCAAAGTTCAATAACTTTGTGTGTTTGTTTTTGCTCTGAAAAGTTGTAAGAGGGAAGCTGGAATCAATAAAGACTATCCAGAAATGAAAGCTTTACACTTTGATGTAAAATTAATGGACATGGTGTTCATTTAAAACAAATTAAGTTTGCGCACATTGTAAAATGAATCCTAATCCAGAAAGTTGATATTTTGGGTACAATGCACTTTATTTAAAAGCCCCAAATGGGAGCACATATTTGTGATATCGATTTACTCATCTTTAATAAGTTTAGTAATTTGGAAAAGAGAAACCTTTGAGAGAATATGCAAAGACCAGATTTTCTTCAGGAATAGAAAAAAATCATGTTTCCTTCAGAGATGATAAAGATTTAATACAAATTAGAACTGCGTGGCAGAGTATATTTTATTTGCCTTTTGAAGATCATCCATTGCTTGCTGGTATCATGAGCATTAGGTAGGCAGAATTCGGGCATTCCTGATATTGTTAATCATTCCTCTCTTTTCCTTCTCTTCTTTCTCTAGCATCCTATTTAACTTGTGTGAAATGCATATATCCTGAGTCTTGTACCTGAGCACTTTTAGAATATAATGTTGGTTGGAACAACAGATCAAGAATGGTGTTCAGTAAAACATTGGCCATTTGCTCAATGACCTGTAACATAGCCTGTGCTTCTTGTCCCAGGCTCCAGTAGCTGCTGCCCCTTAGTCCCTGCCAGAACACACAGAGAAGCATTCCAAGCCCCCCTGGAATGCATTCCTTGCGTGCATAGCAATCTCTGGAAAGTCATGCTTTTGAAGAAAATGGAGAGAGGTGCTACAACTTCATACATCGTAACATGTCCAGGGTTATTTCCTAATACCAGACCCTTTAGGTCTCATTAAAAATAGGTTTGAATGGGTGCCTTGGACACTGCTGCAGGGACTATTGAAGCTATTCACTGCCTTAGCTATCACACAAAGTCATGGTTGAGGAAGCGGGTGCTGACTGTGAACCATTAACTCGGTTTTCTGACTAGGCAAGGAATGTTAAAATCTTTCTCTTTTTTTGCCAGACCTTTAGATTTTGGTTTGGAAAAGGTCCATTGACTTCAACAGTGTAATTGCAATTCAACAATGTAAGCTGAAATACATAGAGGTAAAATGATGGGAGCAAAGCAGAAACTGCGTTTAGCATAAAGGATAGGAAGTAAATAGCTTTCCCTGTGTTGTGACTTCATGGGTGTTCCCCACTCCTTCCTTCTGAAGGCAGAGGTGGCTTTTAGTTACCAGGCAAAAAATGCCTATGTGAAAAGACTTGGAAGGTTTCCATGTATGTGTTAATCATATGTGGTACTCCCAAGCGCCACTTTGCCAAGTTAAGAGTCCCATACCCTAATGAAGTTGCTAATTCTGTTCTCTGTCAATAATATGTTCAGCTGTAGAAAAGCCTGCTTAATAGTGAAAGCTTTCTTAGCATGAGCACAAACAAAATACAAGCAGCAAGAAACAGCAACCAGTTTATAGGGGTGTTGCAAACTGACCTAAGCCAGTGTGTTATATGGAACTCTTAGTGATAGAGAACAGCTACCAGTAGTTAGGGTGGGCAATGGTTAGCTTCTTCACTACACTCCCCTACCAAGTTACAATGACATTAAGATTTGACCAAATTCCATCACACACACAGACATGTTTCAGATATTTTAAGATGAACATTAATTAGACAACTTGTTCTGTAAACTTAATGAAGCTGCAAGTGGTCAGGGAAGAAATGCTTTGTCCACATATGGCATGGCAGATTCCCTCAAGATAAGACAATATTCTTGGGGCAGGATTCAGTTAGCTCTTTCCCAGAATCCTCCCAACCTATGGCTGGGCTCAGGATTGTTTAGCGTAGCCTTCAATGCCATCTTGGAGGGTGGAGGCGAAGGGTCTCCTAGGTTCCTATGCCCTTTTCATGCTAGGGTGGGAAGTGTCTCTGTAATATTTTCTAACCAATTCATGTATCCTGAATATCAATAATTTTGCCAATGACAGTCCATTTTTAACATCCGTTGTACCAAATAATAAGCCATATGTTTTTCTTTTTTAAAAAAGTGAAGTATAGTTGATTTACAATACTATATGAGTTTCAGGCTTACAGCATAGTGATTCAGATTATACTCCATTAAAAGTTATTGAAAGATAGTGGCTATAATTCCCCATGCTATACAGTATATTCTTGTTGCTTATCTATTTTATACATAGTAGTTTGTATCTCTTAATCCCATATCCCTAACTTGCCCTTTTCCCCTAACAAGCCATTGAAAACTATGAAAACTCATTTCTAACATTCATTATGCTACTTAGTAAACTCATTTCTAACATTCATTATGCTAATTAGTAAAGCCTCTGGTTATGATCAGAGATAAAGAGATTTGGAGCATTTGTAGTAGCCACTGATAGTATGGCCTTTCTTTCTTTTCTTTCTTTCTTTCTTTCTTTCTTTCTTTCTTTCTTTCTTTCTTTCTTTCTTCCTTCCTTCCTTCCTTCCTTCCTTCCTTCCTTTCTTTCTTTCTTTTATATTACACTATTTATATTTTATGTTTATTGTCTGTTCCCCCACACTAGAATGTAAGCTCTTCAAAGAAAGAATTTCTTATCTGTTCTGTTTCACAGAACCCAGTGGTTGTTACATAATAGTTGTTCAATAAATATTTATCATTTGAATGAATGCACTCAACAGAGGATTGTTAAACAATATGGAGGATGAGGTCCTGATAAAAGGAACTGTATACCACATTATCAGATAGTTGTTAAATAATATGAGACTTCAAATTCCTGTATAATATCAAATGGAAGAAAAATTTTGACCAAAAATGTTTAATAAAGATGTCTGTACTAACTAGAACAAAAAGGCTGGAAAATATAGGAGCACAGGAAGAAAATTTGGTGACCATCATTATCTGTCACAGGACAGACTGTAAATAATTTTGGTAGAAGGCCCAACTCAGTGGATGTGTAAACTCTGAGATGTATGCATCCCAATGATTATATACCATGGTATTGCAGTAGAGTAGAGTTTAATCAGAGTTTAATCTCTAAACTTTGTGCAGCAAGATGCAGACTCTGGCTCAGAGCTGCTTGAGTGTGAATCCCACCTCTGTCACCAATCAACCGTGTGACTTTCGGCAAGTTACAGACTCTTGCTGACTCAGTCTTTTCATTTGCAAAAGGGGATAAGTATAGTACTTAAATCATAAAGTTGTTGTGAGGATTACATGAATAATATTAATACTCTTGAAGAGTGCCTCGCACGATAAATAGTGCTACATAAGTGGTAGCTAAGTATGGCCTTTCTGATGAAATATTCGCTAACTATCCCAGGAGGGTGAGTCCCTGATTAAGGTAACTGAAACCCTTTAGCTTAACTTATTAATTCACACATTCATAATGTTGAAGCATTTGAGAGTAAATTGCAGACACTGTGAAGTGGAATGTAAAGAAAAAGAAAAAAGTGAATATCTGATTTATATTTTCGTGCAAATGTATAGGTCCTATTTACTTTGTAGTATATTTTTAGGTTGAAACGTGTCCTCAGCACATGAAAGAGATACTGTTAAACAGATTTATCAATAAGAACCCTGTGTGTCTCAGGGTGATATATTAAGTCAGTTAACTCTATGTTTATTGAGTACCTACTCTGTGCAGGGGATACCGAGATGAAAGGACACAGTTCTTGCTCTCAGCCCATTATGACTGGCATAGATGGGGTCACGACACAAGGCGATGGCTGTCTAACTCCAGGAGGCACCGTTCCTTACAAGTAAACAGCGGACCAGCTAATGCCTGGAAGGGAGCAACACAGTGGCTGAGCAACACTTGTTTCCTCCTAAAGTAACCTGGAACATGACTCATCTTGTTGGAATTAAGAGTGGGATAAGGGAGCATCTGTTTAAAACATTGTTAAGGACATGGAACTCTTCCCAAGGAGCCAAAATACCAGTTAGAGTTCCAAAGATCCTGGATTCTTGTTTTGGCCTCATTCCTTAGCTTGCAGTTCAGGTTAAGAACAATCCCATCTTCCCAATGAGATTGAAGTGATTAATAAACTTGGAGCTCAGAAGGGGTTTAACCTTCAAATAATCTGCTTTCTTTTTTTAATGTTTGGAAGCAATAATGATTCACATGATTAAAGCTGATCTCAAAGATAATCCATTAGAAGAAGTAATGGCAGCATCAACCATGCAAAATAAAGTAGCAGGATTTGTATTACACAGTCCCATTTTATAGAAAGCCAGGAGGTCCAAATCTTACTTCCTGCCCATATTTAAATGAGGAATGAGTTTAGGAGGGATTTTAAGTGTCAAGTGTGAAAGAAAGAGATGGAATAGAAGACATTCTTTCCAGGAACTCTGTGATAAAGGGAAGTTTTTTCCCAAACTTAACATTTTACTTTTTAGAAGGAGATTAAAAAGAAAAAAAGTCTTGATGACAGCAGGATATGAAGTTCCCAGTTGAGTGGTGCTGAGACTTAAGCAGAGGAAGGTAGAGCATCTTAACAGCACGTGCTCCTTTCACAGACGTGGCTGGCTAATCCTCAGCGAGGATTTCAGGTGTCCTAATGATGATTTCTAGCCCAGCAGCATTCACTTCCATGAGGCACTGACACCCCATTTGTTTCTGATAAGGGAGTGATTTCCCCTCCATCTTAAAGCTCCAACTCATGTGGCTGGTGGGACGTGGTGGTGGGGAGGCTGGGAGGCATTGAGGGGTCATTCAAAATTTTGCCAATGACACTTCCTGAGGTATCTTAGCCACAGTGATTTCTAGAATTAGCAGAAGATTTTTCAGAGGACAATGGAAGAAATGGCTAAAGTAGCATCAAACAATACAGCAGATTTAGTTGCTACAGTTGAGGAATCTGATAGGCACAGTTCTGTGCTGCTTGTGGTCATGTAATTTCTATGACTTGGAGACGATGGAATCTTCCTTTGTCCTAAGCATTACATCCTTGAGGCAAAGACTGTGCCTCTCTGTATCTTACCTCTTCTGTATCTTACTCAGTAGCAGTACATTTCCAGCATTAAGTTTCATTATTTTGACTACTCATCAGTTGTTTGTGGAGATGAGTGGTTGTTCCATTCCTGTTTCACAGGTAGTGATGATTTTTTTCATAGTTTCCCAAAATGACTGATTTGGTGTCTCATATGAAGTATTTTTTAAAACTGAGAAAGAATATAAATTGTTTTTAGCTTTCTAACCTTTAGTTTCTAGGCAGCGTGAATATTCCGTAGTGGTTAAAATCACAGGCTTTGGACTCAGCCTCCCTGGATTCAAATAGTGGTTCAGTTGCTTACTAGCTATAAACACGGGCAAGTTTCTTAATGTTCTCAAAGTCTCAGTTTCCCAATTTATGAAACAGGGATGCCGATAGTACCTAATTTTTAGGGTTGTGAAGGGTAAATGAAATAATCCCTGCAATGCACTCCGAGTGTCTGGCACTAGTTAGCACTCAAAGCGTATTAACATGGTCATCATGGTCATTGTCCTCGTAGTCTTATCATCACCAGCTGCAGCAGCTTGGAGGACAGGATGTAGTAGTAATAGTTAACAGGGCAGGCTTTTAGAGAAAGCCAATTCAAATTGCATACCATGTGCTGCCCAAAAATTAGAGTGAAGGGAAAATCAAGGATGGATTCTGATACCCAGTGCCCAGGAAAATAATTTATGATAAAGAGTTATCGCTAAACAGACACCTCACTAAAGAAGATGTACAGATAACAAATAAACATATGAAGGAGGCTCAAAATTATGTCATAAGGGAATTTCAAATTAAAACAGCAATGTGATACCACTGCACATCTTTTAGAATGGCAAAAATCCAAAAAAAAAAAAAAAAGAAACCTGGCAATACTAATTGCTGGCAAGGATGTGGAGCAATAGGAACTCTCATTCATTGTTGGTGAGAGGCTCTCTGGCAGTTTCTTACAAAGCTAAAAGTAATCTTACCATACAATCCAGCAATTGCACTCCTGGGCATTTACCAAATTGGCGTGAAAACTTATGACCACATAAAAACTTAAATGTGAATGTGTATGGTAGCTTTATTAGCAATCACCAAAAACTGGAGTCAACCAAGATGTCCTTCAATTCTGAATGGGTAAACAAACTGTGGTATATCCATACAATGAAATATTATTCAATTTTCCATGGGATATGAGTAAACAATTCTGATGCAGCTATACATGTGAGCTGGAAATGAACAATTAAATAAGTGAGTGGTAGATGGTGGGAGCCAGTTTTCCCACTGTTGGAGTGAGAGTTTACAAATAAGCCAGGGGAAGAGGCTAGAATAATCCATGTGGTAATGGATTAGAGTTGGAGACATCAGTATGAACTCATGTTTAGCTTAGTATGGATAAAGATGGATACATATAGAGATATTTATAGATTTGTGTATATACATGGGTTAGTATACACACATATCTCCTTGCTCTGACAGCTGAGGGTACCTAGAAACAATGACATTCTAGTAGCAACAAGCACACTTCTTGTACATATCTTGGTCTCTAATACCATTCTCTAATGAAAGGAACCAGGGCTCCTTAGAGAAATAGCTGATTCTCTGGGCAGGACAAGTCATTTTAACCTCTATTGGACAAGACAGAATTTACAAGTCTATAGACAAAAATTATTTTGCATTGCAGTCAGTTACCTACAATTTACAGTGTTGTAAAATAACATCCATAGAATCAAAATCAGATAACTCAGAGGGGTGTTTTCTAGACAATACATAGTTTTCTACTGAAGCACAATTTTTTTTCCTTTAGGGCATTTATACCATATACCATTTGCCATGCTGATCTTTCAACATAACTAAAAGATATTGAGGTTGTTCTTGGAAGTTCCACCTTCTTGCCAATTCTAACACTCCTTTTGTCCATTCATTGACTTCCTTTATGGCTGTCACTAGTTCTGTTCTGAAATATTTTGGCTCTCTGCCTTCCTGGCACATAGTAAGATTGCATTTCTCACCTTCTTTGAAGTTTGGCATAGCACCTGACTTGTGGTGACCAATGAAATAGGAGAGGAAATGACTTATGCTTTTTCCTGGAAGAAGTTTTAAGAGCTGGTGTGAGATTTGTTACATTCGTTTTCCTTGTCTTGCTGAGTGAGGAAATATGTATCTATCTTCTGTATGCCTTCTGTATGCCTAATTTTCTGTGTGGTTATGAAGAGCAGAACCATTTCCCACCCTTGCCACATGACCTGTGTTGGACTTGTAGTGTGATGAGAAATAAATTTTCATGTTGTTAAGGCAGTGGAAGAAAAATCACAACATCTTAAGTCAGAGTGCTTGAGTTTGAATCTTGGCTACACCATTTCCTAGTTTTGTGATCTTAGGCAAGCCTCTTAACTTCTCTATGTTTTGATTTCCTCATGTGTAAAATGAGAATAATAATAATGCCTATGTCATAAGGTCATTGTGATGATTGATTAAGATAATATATGACATGCCTCGACACAGAGTTAATAACAACGGGGTCCTTGTTTATCCTTTTGTCTTTTTGGTTCTGTAACTTAAAATTTATCAGTGGTCTCTCAAATTAAACTTTTGAATGTAATATATTAAGCACAATGCTGCCCAGAATAGTATAGCTATTCCTACAGGGTAGTGTCATAGGGACAACTGTTCCATAGACTGTCTCAGAATGCTGCCTGGGAGGCTCACTTGTATCATCTTTCTCTCTAGTGCTTTTGATGTTGAGTGGCTTGTGAAACATGAGAAAACTGGATACCACACTGTAGTATGAGATGCTACATCAGTGACAGGCAGAGCACAGAGCGCTTGAGGAAGACAGATTTCTTTCCTGGAATTGGAAATTGTTACTATTTTTCTAGCTCCTGAAATGGTATCCTCATCTTTTCTTTATTATTAACCAAATGGATGCTTCATTTTATTGTAACACTTCTACTAAGTGAAGTTGATGAAATGTTTGCAAAATAGAGCAGTGTATAATAAAATATGTAGAAGTACCTAAGTTTGCTTACATAGTTTAATGTGTACCCAAATTATTGTAGTTATTATGGACAGTGTATAGTGTAAAAAGATACACTTGTTATGGTTTTTTGCCCTCTAGAAGGGAAATATATATAAAACTAAGAATGGAATGAGTTGGCATATTTTCTGTAAATATATTGCAGCTGTTTTCAAAAAGTGGACAAATATCCAGCATTATTTGCAAACCAGTTTGATGCTCATTGCAAACCAAAGCACATAAGCCCTTTGTATTTTGATTTATGAGCAGTTTAATTTCCCAGCTCAATGAAAAAGGATATAGAGATGAAATTGAAGGTATATTTATGCCTTTAGTGTCTAGTGATTATATTTCTTTGAAAAGTTGGTTTATATTAAATGATAGCAAGTATCTTAGTCCATTTGGGCTGCTATAACAGAATACCATAGACAGGTGGCTTATAAACAACAGAAATTTACTTCTCACAGTTTTGGTGACTGGGAAGTCCAAGATCAAGGCACTGGCAGATTTGATGTCTGGTGAGAGCCTGCTTCCTGATTCATAGATGGTCATCTTCTTGCTATAGCCTCACAACAAGGTGAAAGGGACAAGCGAACTTTTTGGGGATTCTTTTATAAGGGGAATAATTCATGAAGACTTTGCATTCATAACCTAATGGACTCCTAAAGGCCCCACCTACAAATACCATCACACTGGGTGTTAGCTTTCAACATACGAATTTTGCGGGGATACAAATATTCAGAATATAGTAGTAAGCCACTCAGATTATGTAAGGCATGTATCATTTGCTGAGTGTTACTTATAATGTCAGAAAACTTATGGGATAGAAAAATAAGAGGCACCTGTATTAATTGGAGTCCTTTTCAAAGTTTGGGGCTGAAAAGTTTTTAGCTGTGGTAAGAATGTATGCCTTGATTATAAATATTGGCATGCAGAAATGTACTCATATTTAATTCTGACAGATGTACGCTTCTGATAAAGGCAGTGTAATTTAATTAAACAGATAAAAGTTGAAAGTAAAAATATAAGTACAATTTTAATAAATAAACAAGCATTTTTTTAGCTTACATTTGGAGAAACTCATCTGTACTTACCCTCAAAAATCTCTCTGCTTTGTTGCTTAATTTCTATGCATCTCCACTCTTGTTCCTGCCTCTCTACCTTTGATCACACTGTCTCTCCACATGAAATGCACTTCTTTGAGCTTAAGGACCAACAGAAATTGTGTATCTTTTCTGAAATGTCAGCTGACTTCTCTGGCCCACACTGATTTTTCTCAGAATTTCTACAAATCTTGTGGTTGGTATCTTATAATCTAGCAGCTATGCAATCTTGTGTTATTATCTCTGTATTTTGGGTTCCTGTATTTTTTTCCCTCTTGCATTTGGGCTGTGTGATTTAAGAAAGCCCCCTATATACAGAGTTCTGGGCACTGATAGAGATATCAAGTGCAGGTTGATGGATGAATTCTTAATTGCTGGGGAATTGAAAGCAGTTATATCACGATACACAAACATCTTTTCAAGTGACTCTTCCATTGGTATTAACCATGGAGGAGGCTCTGATAGATTCACCTTTAGATTTGAGCTAATTTTAATTGTGGTAAATTCTAATAACAACAATAATAGTAGTGACTAAGATTCATATAGTGCTTACTCTGCCATGCATTGTATAGAGTATTTTACACATATTACTCTATTTAAGCTTCACAACAACCCCATGAGCAATACGGCGATTGTCAACACTTTACAGACAAGGAAACAGAAGCACGGAGGGCTCAAGCTGTTTCCTGAAGGTCCAAAGAGCTGAGGCTGACTCCACAGTCAAGGTCTCAAGCATTAGGTTGACCTGCCTGTCCGCATGGGGCAGGTGGCAGCTCAAATATCTTTCTCATTTTGCGGGTCTTCAGTAGAAAAGTAAGCATTATATTCTGAGGACTTAAGTGGTTGCCTGAAAATTCTGAATAGTGAAGGATTAAACAATTAGTGTTTCCATAACAATTGGGGATGATCTAGAATTGAACATAGAATAAAGTGAAGGGAATATAGATTTCTAGCTCTGGTTTTCCTACCAATTTGTTGAATAAATTAGGGGAGTAGACCATCCTGAGATGTAACAAAAAGTGGCTGTTTTTAAGATGGAAAAAGTGGCTTATCAATCAAAGGATTAAGAATTCCTCTTGACTTTTCCTGATGGACTTTTGTGAATAGTGATATAATTATTAATAATCTCCAATTTATGAATGTATTAGCTAGGAAATTATCAACAACACATACAGTTTCCCACACTGAAAACATTTAAGTATTTAGAAAAATGTTGGTTTTTATTTGGGTGATAAAGTAAAAAATATAAAATAAATTCTTCATAGTTGTGGAGGATTTATTTATACACTATAAAACTGTATAGGGGAAGTCTGAAAAATCAGTTGGCTAAAAAAATCAGTTAGCTTGAATTTTGGGTGGAGTAGCTCAGTTCTAGCCAGTGGATTGCTTAATCAGTCATCAATGCTCAGCTTCTGGGAAGAAATTTCTTCCCAAGTGAATACAAGTAGATTCCTTTTTTTTTTTTTTTTTCTTTTAACATCTTTATTGGAGTATAATTGCTTTACAATGGTGTGTTAGTTTCTGCTTTATAACAAAGTGAATCAGCTATCCATATACACATATTCCCATATCTCTTCCCTCCTGTGCCTCCCTCCCTCCCACCCTCCCTATCCCACCCCTCTAGGTGGTCACAAAGCACCGAGCTGATCTCCCTGTGCTATGTGGCTGCTTCCCACTAGCTATCTATTTTACGTTTGGTAGTGTATATATGTCCATGCCACTCCCTCACTTTGTCACAGCTTACCCTTCCCCCTCCCCATATCCTCAAGTCCATTCTATAGTAGGTCTGTGTCTTTATTTCCATCTTGCCCCTAGGTTCTTCATGAACTTTGTTTTTTTTTATTCTTAGATTCCATATATATGTGTTAGCATATGGTATTTGTTTTTCTCTTTCTGACTTACTTCACTCTGTATGACAGACTCTAGGTCCATCCACCTAACTACAAATAACTCAATTTCATTTCTTTTTATGGCTGAGTAATATTCCATTGTATATATGTGCCACATCTTCTTTATCCATTCATCTGTCGATGGACACTTAGGTGGCTTCCATGTCCTGGCTATTGTAAATAGAGCTGCAATGAACATTTTGGTACATGACTCTTTTTGAATTATGGTTTTCTCAGGGTATATGCCCAGTAGTGGGATTGCTGGGTCATATGGTAGCTCTATTTTTAGTTTTTTTAAGGAACCTCCATACTGTTCTCCACAGTGGCTGTATCAATTTACATTCTCACCAACAGTGCAAGAGGGTTCCCTTTTCTCCACACCCTCTCCAGCATTTATTGTTTGTAGATTTTTTGATGATGGCCATTCTGACCACTACGAGATGATATCTCATTGTAGTTTTGATTTGCATTTCTCTAATGATTAATGATGTTGAGCATTCTTTCATGTGCTTGTTGGCAATCTGTATATCTTCTTTGGAGAAATGGCTATTTAGGTCTTCTGCCCATTTTTGGACTGGGTTGTTTGTTTTTTTGATATTGAGCTGCATGAGCTGCTTGTAAATTTTGGAGATTAATCCTTTGTCAGTTGCTTCATTTGCAAATCTTTTCTCCCATTCTGAGGGTTGTCTTTTCGTCTTGTTTATGGTTTCCTTTGCTGTGCAAAAGCTTTTAAGTTTCATTAGGTCCCATTTGTTTATTTTTGTTTTTATTTCCATTTCTCTAGGAGGTGGGTCAAAAAGGATCTTACTGTGATTTCTGTCATAGAGTGTTCTGCCTATGTTTTCCTCTAAGAGTTTGATAGTGTCTGGCCTTACATGTAGGTCTTTAGTCCATTTTGAGTTTATTTTTGTGTATGGTGTTAGGGAGTGTTCTAATTTCTACAAGTAGATTCTTAAGCTTTCCCAAATGTAACATTTTCAGTTTCCAGTATTTGGGAATGGACCTTAAGCTCTGCAATGCAGTGCTTTATAATTCTGTCAAGTCATAAATATGACATTGAGAATGCAAGCCTGGTTTGTTGGAGCCATTCACAGTCAAGGAGAAAGTCTATACCCATATCTTCTCATATGTGTATTTTATAGAGGAAATCATATGCTATTTTTGTAATTACAGAAGCCCGAGGACATCCATCACAAATGTTAATGGTCTACTAGTTGTACTTAAATTACAGTTGTTTCCATTTACTCACTTATTCACTCACTCACTCACTCACTGAGACCTCCTCTGTGCCTGCAGAACCTCCTACCAAGCCCTTCCCATACCTTTGTCATTAGCCTCTTCTCATTTTGATCTCTCTTCTGGCCAGTGGCCTGATTTTTCTACTCACTTTCAAATGCCCCTGAGTATAACATTTAAAGTCACTTCTTTCATAGCACATTTATCTTTTATTCTTCTGTATTCCAAACACATTCTGAATCAAATTCAATCTTAATTTGAAGGGCACCTCTCATTGTATTCAAACTATGCTGCTTGCCTGTTAATGGCTTTTGGTCTGTCTTTGCTTTCTCTCTCGTCTTTATGAATCCTTATTTGCTGCTCTGCAACATGTGTGAACTTCCTGTTCACAGCATGTCAGCAAATAACTTGTCAAACTTCAGTGGGCTCTTGGTGATTTCTTTTAACCTCTAAAGAGTATATGGAGTGAACAGTATCAGGACGGCAATGCCACAGAGCCTCCACACAACCCCTGTGGGAGAGGTCAGGGTTGCCAGCAGATCCTGCAGTGGAAACTCAGGAATATACGGTGACATCTGAACAGAGAACATGAGAACATGTCAAGTATGGACTGAACCTACTTCTTGATTTTGCAATGCCGTTTTACCTCTCCTAAGCAAAATAACAGATTTCTGTTTCCTGATCCCAGTCTGTCCTTTTAGAACCTCTCCATGTTAACATTCATCTCTTTGTGCAGTGTTTTCCAAATGTCAGCCATTCACAATCACATTTTTTGTTATAAGCTTTCAAACTCAAATGATAATTTCCTTGATATTTTAAAAATTTGTCAGCCTAAATATATTCATATGACATTTCTCTTTCTAATCGTTACCATCAATAAAAAACTCACTATCAATTGCCACAAACATAAATGAGATGAAAAGAAAACAGTCTTTTTATACTTTCTACTATTGGCCTCTGTACTTGCTGAACCTGAGCCTATTCTCTTTATCTTGCAAAGGGAGAGCAGGAATTGTTCTGGTTATCAGTTGCTGCAAAACAAACCACCCAAATTTGGGGCTTAAAATGACATTTTACGACTATTTCTCACATTTTTGTGGGTTGACTTGGGTCATCTGGTTGTTCTCAGTTGGGGTCTCTCATGTGGTTGCAGTTAGCAGCTGGAGCAGGAGTCATCTGAAGGCTCAGCTGGGCTGGATGCCATGATGGCTTTCTTATTTATTTACTTATCTATGGCTGCGTTGGGTCTTTGTTGCTGCACGCGGGTTTTCTCTAGCTGCGGTGAGCAGGGTTTACTCTTCGTTCCGGTGCACAGACTTCTCATTGTGGTGGCTTCTCTTGTTGCGGAGCATGGCCTCTAGGCACACAGACTTCAGTTGTGGCACGCAGGCTCAGTAGTTGTGTCTCGTGGGCTCTAGAGTGCAGGCTCAGTAGTTGTGGCTCATGGGCTTTGTTTCTCCGTGGCATGTGGGATCTTCCAGGACCAGGGATTGAACCTGTGTCCCCTGCGTTGGCAGGTGGATTCTTAACCACTGCATTGTGATGACTCTCTCTGGTTGGGCAATAGATGCTGGCGGTTTGCTGAGACTTCCCTTAGGATTGTACTGTAGGGCCTACACATCGCTTCTTCGTGTGGCTTGTCCTTCTCACATATAGCAGCTGGGATCTAAGAGTAATTGTTCAAAGACATCTTGGTGGACCCTACAGGGCTTCTTATGACCTAGCCTCTGAAGTCTCATAATATCTTAGTCACATTCTATTGGTTAAGAAGTCACTAAGGCTGGTACAGATACAGGGATAGAATGGCAAAGAATTTGTGGTCATTTTAATCTACCACAGCTTACTGTTAGAGTGGTGTTAAAAACTAGCACCAAACTTAGATGTTCTCCATGTTGCAATCAGAACTGAACCAAAAAGGGAATGACTTTCTCACTATGTAAATCAATGTTATTTAATTCCGTCTCCATTCATCTCCTAAACTCATCTTGGTGCTGGCAGTGAGCACCTCCTTAGTGTATTCACCCTCTTCTGTGTCTCTTGCCTTTGGTATTTCAAGTATTAATTTGGCTGGTATGTTCTCACATTCTCATTCAGAGGGTTACCTTCTGCCTTTTGCTAATGGTAGTATACAAAGAAGAAAGATAGAAAGCCCAGAGAAGCATTGTAATAAACAAAATTAGCTTTTTCAAGGCAAATAGCCAGGTATTATATAAGTCAACTTAAAGGCATCTTTACAAAAATTCTGGAGATATAGCTATACTGGTTTCCAGATTTAGCAACTTCTCTGGCTCATTAGGAAGGACTATTTGGGAAGAGGGATTCTTAGTAGACATCTTTCTTCATGGGTCAGACTTGTGATTCAAATGTGTGGGTGAGATTTTAACATTTTTCCCAGGGGTTAAATGGTGTGGTTCCATTCCTAAGATGAAATAATTTGAGCATCAACATATGTGTGCATTATGGAAAATTTTAAGTTTATGCAGTTTTGGGGAATAATCCAAACAGATACTTATACTTAACATTAGTGAATTTATGGCAAGTGCACATGAAAATTGATAAACAAATAGGGTGTAGTATTTTTTTTTTTTCTCTTTTAGGAAAAGCACAAAGAAAGACCTACTTTTCTGTTTTGAAAAATGCACAAACTATTAAACTTAAATTTGAAACCAAAGGTCATTTTTATTGAAATTTGACAGTATGAAATATTTTTGAATTGGTGTATTGCTTTATATTTGCATCTAGTTATTACGTGCATATATTTCAAATAAAGGTATACAGTTTCAGAACATTCCTTTCATACAAGTGTCAGTGTTTCCTTTAACATTGCTCAAAACATTGTGTTGTAGATAAACATGCAGGGTGATATAATAGTTCTTCATTTTGGACAAGCAGTTTCTTCCAATTTACATTATCGCTCAACATAAATGGCTTAACTGTCAAGGTTAAATCTCCTTGGCTCTGTACTCAGTGGCATTAAGCAAGCAAATGTTGTTTATTTGGTAGTAAGTCCTAACTGTGAAGAGCTACTAGGAGCTTCCAGGCAGTTAGTTATATAAAAATTCTTTCTTGACCCCATTAGATTTTTAAAGAAGCAAGATAGATACTAGCTAATGCTTGAAATATATTTTAGATAAATATTTGAGATGTTGTGAATGGAATCCATGCTAACATTATTGTCACTGGCACAGTTTTTAGCTCTGAAGATTTCTGAAATGGATTATTTTTTGAAAGTGCTGTTAAACATGGTTAGGGACCTGTCTGTCTCTGTCTCTCTCTCTTTTAAATTACACTGGATCCCACAATTTAAAAAGTACTTATGAGAACAGTATGATGAAATGTTAATGATGGAAATATATATTTGAACTTTCTTTTTTTGTGGGTATTAAATCACTAATGGGTCACTCTACTGATGAGTTTCCCTACTTTTGCTTAATTTCAAGATTAAATTCAGTCATAAACATATTTATTAAGAGTTGTTAATAACTTAGATGCTACAATAGTAAATGAAATAATAGGATCTCAATTATGTACACAGCTGGGCATAACAATGTAAAAATAAATATATCTAGAAAAATATCTGAAGAAAATATACTAGCATGTCAATAATCATTGTCTTAATATGTTTGGATGATATTTTTCCCTTTGGTAATATTTTCTTTATACTTTTCTTTCATTTTAACTTTCTAAAATGAGAACATTTTAGCGTAGGCATACGTCAAATAACTGAATGAAATCCTGTAATTGCTAATGTTTATGCTTCAGCTGGTTTGTTAGTTTTTAAATTATGTTCATAAATAAATGATTAAAGAAACAGTTTGTAGGTCAGCCATTTTCTAGCTTCATTTGTGCCATAGTGACATTTGTTACACACATCTCCCTCCTTTTAGTTTTATACATTTATATTAGTAGTCTTATAAACACTCCAGGTGGAAACAGCTCTGCCTTCTAGGTAATGAGGCAGTATGTTCCTCTACCTGTGAATGAAACTGCTTCCCTTCTTTCACTCTTTGTTCAGTGGCCAAGAATTCTCCCATTCTTCACTTGGAAGTGACTGCAGCTCTTATTAGCAGACCAGCAGAAGTGGCCTGGCCCATTTCTATGACTCACAGTGACTCACTGGGATCCTCAGCAAAATTCCTTTCCCTTGTCTTTTCAGCTTTCAGGAGCTTCAGAAGGTTAGGTAGAAGGGATGTGAGTGATTAAAGGATATTTTATAGGAATAATTGAAAGCTGTGTATTTTATATATTTTGACCTAGGTTAGAGGACAGGAACGCTATGCATTCAGGTTCTGGGCAGATGCGAATTCTCATGAATAACCATGAAAAAGATAAAAACAATGCTAGGTAACCAGCAAAGTGAGTGATACAGAAGACTTTGTACTTCTGCCTCTTCTATCTTTATTTCTCATTCTTCGACTTGTATGATCTCTTATCCTTTCTCTATCAGTGTGAGGTTGTAGAATAATGGAAAAAAAAAGAAAACAATATACTTAATACCAATCCATTTATTTAATCAAATTTGTTGCCTAAAATTGTCCTATTGCACTTTTTTCTCCTCTAATGCACACATGTGTCATTGAGTGAGAGAAGAGGAAGTCATTCCCATGGGGTGAATCTTCAGGGAAGAGTGTGCAGTAATTTGTGCAAATGACTACTAGTCATAAGACTTCTGGATTAAGGAAAAATCCATTACAACTGCTCTGTATAAGTGAACAATCGAAAAGTAATTAATGTGGTTTGAAATGGACTATGTGACATCTTTTAACCTGATCATACTTTTATAAGAGAAGATAGTGATCTTTTAGCGTATAATACTTACCATATATCCAACCTCCCATTTTAAAGGGTGCTTGAAAATATCAGTTAAGGAGAATCTCCAATTACTACATTGCTTCAAGAAACCATACTATTTTGGTCGTTAGAAACACGACTCCATCAGATCTGCTCTTCACAAAATAGAATACATGCAAATGATGTGACTGAACTCAACCTCAGATGTTTTGCAGTTGAATTATTTGGTGTAGTATCTTGAGAGAAAGATGTTTGGGTTATTTCATATTTGATGACTTTGAATATGTGAAAATTAAGGGGTTAAAAATAAAATGAAATAACTGGATATTTATTTTTCTTCTTAATAGTTTATTGTATAAAGAGACCTCATTTTTCTACTGTGCCTTATTCTTTGATACTATTCATTTCCTTGTAAGTTTAGGAAAAGTGATGTATGTTCTTAGATCTCTAGTTTATTGATTTGTATCAAACAGCTGCTTTTATCAGTGGTCAGGCCTGCTGAGCTACAAAGTATGAACATTGAAGGGGACTTTGTAATCCAGTGGGTCATCTGCCTCCAGAATTTTCAGAGAACCATTTTGCAACTGCTAGGACAAATCTTGAGGGGGCATGTGTGCAGTTTTATTAATTGCATTTGTAATTCACAGAAGTTCTTACATAAGGAGAAAGATGGGCAAAGTTTTTTTTTTTAAGTTTTTCTTTCTGTCTGGAAAGGGTGTATTTGGTTTATTGTATCTTCTGTTATCTCCTTTTCTATAAGAATGTTTTAGTGAATGATGTAGAAGTTATTCTTTGTGATGCTTCATTCTGTATCAAAGCTCCGAGTGATCAGGGCTTGTGGACAGCAGAGTTGTGAGGGGCAGTTTGGCTGGAGGATGGCAGGGAAGGTAAGTGAGGGGTTTGGGCCAAGTCACATTCTACGTTCACTGTCTTAAACTTCTCATGGGTAAATTCCAGCTGGAGTGAAAATAAGGGCCGCCTTGACAGGGAAAGGAAAGTGGGAGGTGTCTCAGAAGGGAAGACAGAACCTACGCAGTGTCTACTGCCAGCAGCCAAGCCCGGGATCGCTTTGTCCCTATAAAAGTATTTAAATCAGGCTGATGGAAGTCATTTTCATTATATACTTTCCTGTTGCCTCACCCACCTCAGAGCAGTGGTCTGCAATTTGTGCTGTAAGTTATACTGCTCTGAGGATATTTCTTTTTTTTTTTTTAAAGAGGATAAAGTCATTGAACTGGCCTAGAATCACATGCAGCTCAGCTATTGCTGTAACAGCAACTTACATGGCTGACCTTTAAGTTACTAATTTCTTCATCCAAATTCCACCCATTCTTTTCTCTTTCATGCAGAAGTTACCAGTACCTTTACACAAGTGGACTTGATGGGGTTTCTGCCTTCCTATCTAGAGACGGCTTTTCTGAGAATGATTTCAGGGACATTAGGATGGACCTTGTGCCCTTCTTCAACCAATCTACCAACCCACCGACCAACCAACTCACCAACTGATCTTTTTACCATGGGACAGAGCCCTTATTCCCAGGTTTAAATTCAGTGTGAAGTATAAAGGACTATAATAAAACTCTTTCTTGAATGTTTTTATTACTACAAGATCAGTTGAACATGAAAGGTGAAATGGAGAGGCTAAAGGTGTTTTGGGAGGTTACTGGAGGGCTGTGGTCATTCTACACACTATATATGTGTATTCCCGGTTTTGTTTAGGTTGAACTATCAAATATTCTTCATGGATCAGCACCGGGCTATTTTAGAAGAAATTCTCTTGAGTGGTGAATGAGTAAGACCCAAAGAATGACCAGTTTCTCTGTTTTAGGCTTTGGTGGTCCTTCCCACAGTTTCTCTGTTTGGCCATTGCTACTAATATTGCAGAGCCCTCTTCTACTTGGTTATCCATTCCACAGTCACCGTCTGACATGAGATTGGGCTAGTTTCTGTGCTGATCCTGTGGAAGGAGGTTGTGTTGGGAACTTGGGTTTTTTCTTCAGCTTGTGATGGCTGAGGAACTGCCATCCTAAAACACCTCTTTACTGCACTGGATACAGTTATTTCCCATTTCCACAGATTTGTGCTTTCTTGAGAACTCAAGATCGTGTGTGTGTGTGTGTGTGTGTGTGTGTGTGTGTGTGTGTGTGTGTATAGAAAGATGATTTCAATTTCGTTTAACTCAAGAGCCATTTCTTAGTCATCTACTATTAGTAAGACACTCTGCAGGTGTTGGAGGGGTTCAAGGTGAGGCATGGACTGTGGCCTCGAGTTAATATTAAAGTCAGTGGGGACTTGGGGTTCAGAATGGAGAAGAAACAGAAGACAGCATTTTAAGCATTACAGTGTAAGTGCTGAAAGGAAAGGGAGATCACGTCTAACAGGGAAGACATCCTGATTTGGTCAGGTCTGCTGGTTTGGGCCTTGTTTTCTCCTTTTTTGGTGAGGCTTAGGGTCAATCTATAAAAAGTAAGAAACTAATAAAGGAAATATTTTAAAGTACCTGCTCCTAGAAACAAGGCGTGTGTGAGAGGATCAGTTACTGGCTCTCTGCTTTTTTAAAGGCTTGCCCTTGATGTAAGACTATGGAAAGAGAACTTGTAAAAATTTCAATGAGTGGGGTGGGCACCATTTCTTAGCCGATTCTTAATTATTCAGGAGCTCATTATCTAGTTGGAGAATTATCTAAGTTGCCCTCTTTTTCTCCTCCTTTTCTTTCTGCCTCTTGTCTGATCTTTGTGTCATTTCTATATATTAATTCCTTCATAGCAGGTAGAAAGGAAACGAAAAAGATTAATCGCAAATCTAGAAAGACTGGTTGAGGAAAAGGCTGTGATATTTGGACAAAATGAGAGTAGTAATCGGTAAATTGGCTATTTGTTCTGGTTCATCATCATCATTATGGATAATGACTGTGGAAGTCAATGGCACTGGGCCTGCTGAGTGACTTAGGATCAAGGTGTATCTTGGACAAGAGTGGGAGGAAAGTTCTTTATTTTATATATTGTCCTGAACTATGGCCTACATTATATGATGATTTTTTGAAGTCCTTATGCTTTTCTTCTCCTTTTTTTTTTTGATACAGTATTTAAATTTCTGAGCCTAAAATAGACTTCCTGGAAAAGGAAGCTAGGTTAGAAATGGTTATAGCTGCAGAGATACATGCTGTGAGATGCTTCCAGAAATCTGTAAGGCAGATAGATATAAGCGCATCTTGGCTTGATACACTTAACTCTAATGCACCTCATCCAATTAGAATTTATGGCAACTGTCATTCAATATTAGCAGCTATAGTTAAAAAATGAGTACTTTAAAATGAATGTGTTTATGGTCCCTTCTCTTATCTCAGGAAACATGTTGGTTTGCCAGCAAGTGTTTTTTTCTTTTGTTAGGATCCTTTCTAGGTTGTAAATGGACAGGAAGGGATTTCTTTCTTCAGCTCTTTTAAAAGTAGTATGAGCAAGGGATAATATGATAAAGTGCCTAATGTATCCCCAAACCGACTTTCACTGAGTTCATGGAAGTTTATAAATATGCTGTAGTGAGGGAGTGTTCATTAGAGACGAGAAGGAGATTACTGTTCATACCTTTGACTTTGTGAAGGCAGCATATCCACATTCACAATGCCTTCCCCATAACCATAGCAATCAAGTCAGGATGTTTCTCTCTCTCTTTTTCTCTCATATTGAAAAGCATTATTAGAATGTTTAATACTATTTGGATGAGTATATTCAGGTAAGAGAGGCATAAGTTTGAATTCTGACCTCCATTTTGCCCCCACGATAAAATTTTCTAAGGTCCATTTCTCTCTGTCTCACCTCTCTCACCAGCTACTTCTACCGATTACATATGGTCCCAAGCACCCATGATGTTCTCTGCCATACTGGCTTCTCAATGTTGTAGAGATTGTTTGGACAAAGACATTTTAGAAATAAATGTTAGATATAGAATTTTGAAAACAAACACAAACTACACACAGTTACAATGAAAGGTTAAATAGAAATCAATCAGATGTTTGATATAAGGATTAAAGAACTTGAATTCATTAATCCCAAAGAGAAAGGCTGAGGGGAAGGTCAAAAGAATTATGAATTTTCCATGTAGAGGAATGACTGACTTAGGACTCCATACTGTTCTCTAACCATTTAAGATGGTATCTGGCACCTGGGCTTACTTTGCGCTTTGTAGTTGGGATGGGTCAGGCAATGATCCCCAAGGCTGGTGATGAATAGAGAAGTTACTCCCAAATTACCTTTGGAACAGACTTGTTTAAATTTCAGATTTTCACCTTCAACTCTGATATGACAGCTCCAAGTCTGTGTCTCACAGACATCTCAAGTTTTACATGGTTAAATTTCTTGATCTTCCCCTAGAAATATGCTTCTCTTCTAGTCTTCATGAGTAAATAAATGCCTCTGTCTTCTTAGGACCTTGGGATCCATCTTTGACACATCTCTCTACATTCAGTGCATCATCAGTCTGTGTTGATTGTACTTCCAAAGTGTACCTTTGCTCCACCAACTTCCCAAGTCCACCTCCACTGCCTCTGTGTTAGTCCAAGCCACCAACTTCTACCCCTGGATGTCTGCAGTTTTACCTTCTAATTGATCTCATAACTTCCACATTTTCCTTTCTTCAAGCTCTTCTCCATACAATGGTTAGAATATGGAACAAGCTATGCTGCTGTAATCTAGTATCTCTGAAATAATGTGTTTCAGACAAGAAAGACATTTAATTCTCTCTCTCAAGTAATATCTAAGCTAGGCAAGTGTCTTCAGCTGCTTGGGCTATTCTAATATCCTCATCCAAAGCATGATTCCTATTTTGGGCCCTAAACTCCACTTGTTACTCTCTTCCACCAGTGGGTAGAGGGTTAAGGGCCAGGTGAACACATACCCAGTCCTTAAAGAGGACTGCCTAGAAGCTTGGAGAGTTTATATAACTTCCTGAAGGTTACACAGCTATTTGGTAGTAGAACTGATTGGATCTGAGGTTTGTGTGACTCAAAAGCCACGAGACCACTTGTAGGGGGAAAGAAATAAAACATATAGCTGTTGCACTCCAAATTAACATTGAACCTATTAAAATACATATTTTGCAATAATTATGTAAAATTTTCAATTATGTAGAGATTAAAATGGCATTATTAAGAGTGAAAAGATAGAGAAAGAAATAAGAACGTTTGAGAACTATATTTGTGAATGATATGAAACAAATATATCACTATCATAAGAAAAAAAAATACCTTCCACCGATGGGGGTGGGAATGGAGGTGAGGCAGAACTAATGGCACCTTTTTTTGTGTGGGAATTCTTCACTAGGTGGAGCAAAATACTCAATAAAATAAAAAACAATTTTCTATCCAACTTCTCGGTTATATCCATTTAAGCTTTTTTTTTTATTCAAACAGAAAGTCACAAAAATTATAATCATCCTCATCAGTTCACTCAGTCCCATGTAATTAATTTTTTTTTCATCTTGATCTTTTGTTAGCACTTTTATGAATTCATCAGTTTTCCATTAGAGTTCTGAAAATGCTTATTCATTCAGTTCAGCAGTATAGTCAGTTACCAGAAACCTGTACTTGTCAGAGTCTTTTCCATGAATTCCTTGAAGATGAAACCCTTTTATAGGAACATTTTTGCAAAAGCATCAGAGTACACCCAGAACTGTCTGTAAATGACAAAAGACTTAAAAATGACCACGGTTAAAGATTTGATGAAAGTTCATAATAATGCAATTGACAAGGAAATTTAGTTATTTCTGAGATATCCATTTTAAAGTAATAACTAGAATTATGACTTATAACATGATACCAGAACCTATAAGATTTTTAGAAATTTCATGTAATGTCTGAAACATTTATATTAACATATTTCCATACAAATAACCCAAAGAAAGTTTAGTATTAGTTGTTTTTTTGGTTTGTTTGTTTTTTTATACTGCAGGTTCTTATTAGTCATCAATTTTATACACATCAGTGTATACATGTCAATCCCAATTGCCCAATTCATCACACCACCATCCCCACCCCACCCCGGTTTTCCCCCCTTGGTGTCCATACGTTTGTTCTCTACATCTGTGTCTCAACTTCTGCCCTGCAAACCGGTTCATCTGTACTATTTTTCTAGGTTCCACATACATGCGTTAATATACGATATTTGTTTTTCTCTTTCTGACTTACTTCACTCTGTATGACAGTCTCTAGATCCATCCACATCTCAAGAAATGATTCAATTTCCTTCCTTTTTATGGCTGAGTAATATCCATTTAATAGCTTCAGTAGGGAGATGTTACAAAGTGTAACTAGCTGCTCTCAAGTTAACATAAAGTAGAAAACAGGTGAAATCAGACTTCAGGATACCTAAAGCAGTGGCTCTTAATCCTGGACACATGTTAAAATCACCTGAGGAGCATTTAAAACTTCCTGATCCCAGCTGCAGCCATGTCTATGAAATCAGAATTCTGGGGATAAGACCTGCATTCGTTTGCTAGGGCTGCCATAACAGAGTACCACAGTCTGGGTGACTCATGATCATTTATTTATTTGCTATGATTTATTTTCTCACCATTCTGAAGGCTAGAAGTCCGAGATCAAGGTGTCTGCAGCATTGGTTTCTTCTGAGGCCTCTCTTCTTGGCTTGTGGATGGTGGTTCTCTGTACCTGTTTGTGTCCTAATCTCCCCTTCTTGTAAGGACTCCTATTCTTATAAGGATTGAGGCCCATCCTAATAACTTCACTTTACCTCTTTTGAGAACCCATTGCCAAGTACAGTCACATTCTGAGGTACTAGATGTAGGACTTAAACATATGAATATGGTGGGAGTTTGGGGGGCAACTTAGCCACAACAGGACCAAAGGATCAATGTGTTTAACCTCCACCCTCAAGAGATACCAACATGCACCCGAATGTGAGTCAGTGCCCTACATAGAATTCTCAAACCTGGCTGCATTAGAATCACCAGGGTAGCTTAAAAAAAAGGAGAAAACACCAATGCTTAGGCATCACCCTCAGAAGTGTGATTTCCTCTATGTAGAATGGGGTATTGTTAGTTTCCAAAGGCTCCCAGATGATTTAAATGTGTACCCAGGTTTGATCATTGCTGTCCTAAAATATGTTTAACTATATAAACAAAAGCATATTTCTTACCTTTCTCTCAGTTTTTTCTTTGAAAATTTGTTAAGAAATACAGCTTCTTTCTATGAAAGATGTATATCTAACAAAGAACAATTCAGGTCTAAAAAAGGAGCTACATACTTCTAAGGTGGTATAGTTTCAAACATCAAGCATGGGTTTTGATATTATTTTGCATGTGACTTACAGTTTTTTTTCTCTGCTTAATGGAAGTAAATCAAAGGAACTTGGGCATATCACTCAGAAAGCAAATGAAGTGAAGAAACTGACATTAAAATGATTAACTAAAATGTCCTAACTTTTAGTGAAATTTCTTGATGAAAGAAATGATGTTTTTCAGCTTTCAGAAGGAAGCTAGAAAAAAAAAAAAGGAGGCTAGATTTTCCTTTCCAGATGATATAAATATCTGGTAGAAACTCATTGATTTAATCAGGCCAATTTCTGTGTTTTGAAGTAAAGCAACTTATTTGGCATTTTTCATTAAGGCTGTATGACAGCTGGCTGCTTCCTAGAATGCAGTACTGTGACAGAGATTATTTTATAAAGCCATGGATCAGCTGCCCTTGTAATTTGCTTAAATTAATTATATGTATATTTCTTCACTCTCTGGGCTTAAAAAAGGCTGCACTTGGTTGAGGAAACAGTACTATTGTTTCAATTACAAAAGACCATTTCTACTGTGCTATGTTACACACGGACACACTATCTTTCCCATTGTGCCTTAATACTATTTTTGGTTTCATTTTTTTCAGAAAGTTATTTTTAAATAGTATGATTTCATTTTGACTGAATTATGTAGCTTTAATCAGGCGATTTGGAAGGGGTATTCAACATCAGAAAAAGCATCATTTAAACTATAAAAGTATACAGTTCCAGGAGAGTAGTTAATTTTTATTTGTCCTTTCTCTCTGTTGATTTCTGACACAGAGAGAGATCTGAGGATGTGAGCTTTTATCTTAAAACAAAACTATGATTACATCTCTGCAGTAAGTAATCACTTTCTAAAGTTGTGTGGTACCCATGTCTTGCTGAAAGCTCTAAAGGAATTCAAAGGGCTGAGATTAAACTGGACTTAAATATACCAGTAAATTTAGATATTTTATTTTAAAACACTTAAGAATTCAGCCCTAGAAGTTCACTAGCAAAGTACCCAAAGGCAAAACCAAATCATATGTTTTCCTTTTATTCAAACTAAGGACTGACCTGGGACACAAGTGCTCACATGGACTGAGGTAATGGTTTTCTCAGTGAAAGGAGCTGCTTTTGGTTAAAAACGGATTGAATGAAAAAGAATGAGAAATGAGGTTTTTTGTTTTGATTTTAGTCATTTTTTTTACCATGGAACCAGAGGTGAGATTTGGTCAGCAACTCAATGCCACTGTAATTCCGAATTACTGTGTGGATTATTAGCCCTCATAATTCTACTTTCTCTGTTTCTTCCACTGTTGTGAGAAAATAACAAAACCTCATAGATATGCCTCATTGCAAATTTTTACATTTTGCCCCCATGAGTGCCTTTAATACTGTTTGGAATTCTTTTATTCGTACCTCGGGGATCCCTATCCAGTGGCTTCCAGATTTAGCTACTCATAGAGATCTCCTGGGGAGCCTGTTAAAAATTGATCCCCCAGTTTCATCCTGGACCTATTGAATGCTCCTGAGGATGGGGCTGGGGAGTCTTTCTGTTTGACTGCCTCCCTGGTGATTCTTGGTGAGATCAGCCTTTCTCTGTTCCAGGGAATGGTCTTTGGGGACTCCTGGTGGTTCACTCTAAGAGAATGACTGTTCTTAATTCCTTCCACTCCTATAAATTCGCATTCCTAATTTCCCCCTAAGGAGATGACTGGACCTTTCCTTCACTCGAAAACTAAGGCCATCCAGGAAATAACCCTCATATTCCCTTCTGTTTACCTCAGAAACATGTTTCTAGATATCATCTTTCTTTGAATTTCATAGGGAAGGGCTTCCTGGTTGAAAGTAAACTCCTCCATTTTTGCTTCTCAATTTATCCATTTCCATCTTTAGTTTCCCTTCACACCACCATCTAACCTTTAACCTTTTTAAAAAAATTTAATTGCATCTTTTCCCTTTGCCTTTGAACAATCCAGATTTCTCCTGTCTGGAAAATTCTTTCTCCCATGACCCTTGCTACCACTGAAGTAGTTGAATTTCTCAGTCTTTTCCCCGTCAAACTTCCAAAAAGAATGATTTATTTCTTCCTTACCACTAAGTTTTTCAGCTCTTGTTCTTACCACTCTAAACCACCTGCCTCAGTAATTTCCTCTAATTATGAAATCCGTTTTCTTTTCTAGCAGTTAGATCAGTGTTTCAAAGCAGAAAATAAAACTATGAAGAGAACTATGAAACGGTTTTTCTTCATCTTCTTTAGAAAATGAAATTAGAAATACACAAAGGATGCATGAATTATCTATTGTGAACATCTGATGAGTAAGTATGGTTGCCCCAGTAAAGGTTCTGGCATCCCCCAAAAGATAAGGTCAGAAGATAAATCTGTCCTGGTTTATCCTTGGCATGGGTTCATCACAGGTTCTCTTGTTTAATGGCCCATAACTAAGACTTTGATTATGGTACTTGGTGATGGATACTCACATATTTTACTGCAAGATGTTTTAAGCAGATCTTTCTTGATTTGGAAAAATTTTTTCTGTTGCTACAATGTGGGAATCCCTTTATTATTAGAATATCAGAGTAATTTCCACATTCTCTGGGGTTGCCTATAACTTACAAACTATTTTATTTTTCTCTGTATCTAAACTAAGTAAATCAAAACAATTATGATGAAAGTATTTCATGAAAATGATTAAGTCAAATACTTATATAAAGCATACTTAAAACCCCCCAATATTCTTTTCTCTCTTCTCCTACTGCCTTGCTCCACTTACTAGATGAACCACTTCAATGTTTTTAGCTGTTTGTTCTAGTATTTACTTCCTTACTTGAAAAGAATATGCTTCTTGATTAATCAGTTTACTTCCTATTAGGGTATACTAGGATCTTCACTCACTTATACCTCCTCTTCCTTTAAGTTCAAAATCCCATCATGAACAGATAATTTCTAAGCATGCCCTGATCTGAAATGAGTATACTACAAAGCTGCACTGAATAATTCGGTCTATGTAGCAAAGTCAAAAATTTTACTTCTTCCCTATATAATTTATTATGTTTAAATGTTTGGTTAATCTTTTCCTAATATCTTATTATGTCTATGTGAGTGCTTTCCACAGCTGAGTAATCCACAGTGTGACTCCATTTCTTATTTTTGTTGTCATTTTTACCTGGAATAAATAATTGCCTCATTTTTTTCCCTTTGTTTAATTTTCTTTGTATGTTATTTCTTCCAACATCCTATAACAGTTCTGTAAAATATCTCTCAGTACAGTGTTCCACATGCTCAAGCAGTCAGATAATTTACCAGTTCCTTTTTTATTCCTGCGTCTTGGAGCCTCTGTCTCCTGCTCCAGTATGCACTGTCTTCACTAGGCCTGAGGCACAGCTGTTACTCTGGCAGTGCCATTGCCTCTCTCCTGTATTTCCTAAATCCACATCCTCTTCTTTCTTGGTTTGTTCCTTTGCTTTGGTGGGACATATCCTATAGTGGCTTCTTGAGAAAGGTGCTTGGGAAAAGAATTTTTACTCTTTGCATGTCTGAATGGACTAATTCACTGTAGGATGATCAGACACGTTAGCTAGATTTTTCATTGAGACCCACCACCCCTACCCCCTCCCCGAAAGTATCACTATAAATCTTTTCTCTTGGGCAGTTTAGTTTCTCCAGAGAATGCTCAGTGTCCTGCCAGGGGAATGCAGTCTGAAGGTGGATGTTCTCGAGTTGAACAAAACACAGATTTTCACATATTATCCCTGTTTTCAGCACCGTACCTCTCACTTGACCTCTTTTGTGACTGCTGTGCCCAAATCTGAAACCCCCATGGTTCACTTTCTCTGGAGAGTAAACCTCAGATTTCTAGTGGGTGGTAAAGATGAAGACTTGGGAGCTATGGTGTGCTGATAAATGTTTAACAACTAGCTCTCTGAAAAAATCAAAACAAACCAAAATTCTGATTTGTAGAATTTGCCAGTTCCTGTAGTGTAAATATTCCCACTATGGTTGATTTCAAGCTACCAGTGTGAGGTCATTGCAGAGTTGGCTCTTGCAAGCCAGTAAAAACCAGCTGCAGCCCAATGATCGAGAGTCTAAATATGCCTTCATTTTTAGCAACTGCCCTTATTTTCATCTTCAAAGTACCCAGTGTTTCCACTTCCTAAGCATGTACAGAGGCAAATTGGCTTGCTCCTTGTAGTCATTGGCTTGAATTTTCTCCACTCTGCTAAAATGTTTCCTCCATCTGCTTTCCATCTTCAAATGTTGGATTATAGTTACATCATTTCATTGAAGTTGGAGTTTGTGTTCTTGTTTTCTGTCATCTTTGTGGCTTTAGAATTTTGAAAGAAGGGAGTGAAACTGCCTTTAATTTACCATCATCAAACTGAAAATTCTATTCATTTTTCTAAATAAAAGCTAGAGTTATGGGACTTCCCTGATGGCACAGTGGTTAAGAATCCACCTGCCAATGCAGGGGACACGGGTTTGAGCCCTGGTCTGGGAAGATCCCACATGCCGCGGAGCAACTAAGCCCGTGTGCCACAACTACTGAGTCTGCGCTCTAGAGCCCACGAGCCACAACTACTGAAGCTGCCGCAACTAGAGAAAGCCCGTGTGCAGCAACGAAGACTCAACTCAGCCAAAATAAATAAATAAATAAAAACTTAAAAACAAAAAAAAGAACTAGAGTTATAAAATGACACCTGTTGAATATCATATATCATATGTGGAATCTAAAAAAATGATACACATGAACTTATTTACAAAACAGAAATAGACTCACAGACATAGAAAATGAACTTATGGTTACCATAGGGGAAGGGAGGGGGAGGGATAAATTAGGAGTTTGAGATTAACAGATACTACACTACTATATGTAAAATAGATAAACTAGAAGGGCCTACTGTATAGCACAGGGAACTATATTCAATATCTTGTAATAACCTATAATGGAAAAGAATCTGAAAAAGAAAAAAAATATATTAAAATGACACCTGTCATTGTTAATAGTATTAATATTTTAAATAATCTTATCTACATCTTTAAAAGTCTAACTTATAGTATAAGATGCTGAGAAATAATTTTTGACTTTGCTACACCAAATTATTCAGTGCAGCTCTGTTATATTAATATTTCAGATCTGGTCATTTTTGGAAATTATAGCAGTTCATGGTGGGATTTTGAACTTAAAAGATGTGAAGGAATGTGGGTTAGTTGAGAAAGATGTCAAAATTTGAGTTACCTTATGTTGGACCCTCATAGGTACTTTATCAGATATTGCAGTCAAAGGCATTATTGAGTTCTGAGGTAGGCTTTGTTTTGGTGGCGGTGGGGGGAAGTTGGGTGAGGGTGGGTATAGGAACATGTTTATTCAATTTTCAAATTAGAAATACAGAATTAGAATACAAAACGTTCTAATAAAATGTGTACACCTTTTAGATGTTAATAGCAAAAACACCCTGTTGCTCCTTCTATTTTGTGGTCAACAATGATCTTTGAGACAAGATAGCATAGCTGTTAAGCCATAGGATCCTCTTTGCTTCTGTCGCAGAATGCGACTCTGCCAGTTGCTAGTCATCGGTCCTTGAGCAAGTTTCTTTATCTCCTGGTGCTTCTGTCTTCTCATCTGTAAAATTAAGACAGAATAGAAACTCCTCATAGGCTTGCTTTGAGAATTAAATGAGTTAATCTGTTAGCACTTCTAGTGTGTGAAGCATAAGTGCTCAATAAACAGTAGTTATTATTATTGTTACTGCTGTTGTCATAGTGATCACCAAATTGGTATTGGTTCATACCTGTCTACTTTTCTTATTAAGATGTACATTACATACATTAATATCACATTAATGTCACATATAAACACACTTTTTTGGGACTGTGTTGTTGTGTGTGTTCCATAGCTATTTTGTAGCTTCATAACCCTTCTGATAATTCAATTTAACAGACAGAAATTGAGTGTCATCCACTTATATAATTTTACTATGCTAAATGCTGAGTTACAGAGTTTCCCGAATGGATTTGCTATTTGGAAAAAAATAATACTAGAAACTTTCCTCAACCTTCACAGCAAAATGAACTCCAGATGGATCAAAGATTTAAACAAAAAAAAAAAAAAGAAAGAAAGAAAGAAAGAAAAAAAGAGCCATAGAAGTACTGGTAGGAGATATGGGTGAATATTTTAATGTATTTGGAGTAGAGGAAGCTTTTCTATTTTTTGACATAAAAAATAAGAAACCTTAAAGTAAAAGATTGGCACATTTGACTAACTAAAATTTTAAGTTTTGACTTGGGGGAGGAATCAAAACAAAGTCAAGAGTGAAACACAAACTGGGAAAAATATTGACAGCACATATGAAAGCTGAATAAATTTAATTGTCAGTCAATTGGAAAATGGCAAATAGCCTAAAAGAAAACTACAGGAACAGCCTATTCGCAGAAAAAAAAAAAAAAGTTACAAATAGTACGTATAGAATTGCAAAGGTCCTTACTATAATTTAAAAAAATTTAAATGCAATAAAAGATATTTTTCATTTATTGGGAAAAGAGGTATGGGTGGAGGGTGGGAAGAGACCCATGTGAACACATAACCACTGTTTTCAGAGTCAAGGGAGAATATCCTTTGGGGGTGGGATTATCTTGGCCTCTGAGCTGAGTACCAAGCTGCCTCTCTATCTCTGCTTTCAAGATACCCTCTTGAATGCCCTTCCTTTGTGTTTTGTTTCCTTGGAAAAATGCCTTGGCAGGTACTTGAAATGTAATGAGGCCTTCGAGCTCTGCATTAATCACAGGTAGCAATTACCTAACATTCATGTGCGCTAAGCATGTTCAACTTTAAAAAAGGCTCCCTTCTGAAAGAACCAGAGTTGGCTGGTGCATGGCCGTTCTGTTGGATTTTGATGTTGTTTTCTGAGAACTTCTCCTGTAGATTCCCGTGCACATCTTCTTTCCTCTCTAGAGGAAAACAAAACAAAACAGAATAAACCCTTAGGGCTTCTGGGGGAGAAAGAGACTAGATTGGTTTGTTTGTAGGTTCATTTATTCAATAAATATTTATTGAATACTTATTGTGTGTCAGATACTATTGTAATCATTGAACATATAGGCGTGAACATAAGTTTCCATGGAGCTCGTATTTTAGGGGGTAGGGACAGTCAATTAAAAAATTAAACAAGAATTTCAGATGACTCATAGGAAGAAGATAAAATCAGGTAATAAAGAGTAGAGGGAAAACTGATTTGAGGAGGAGCTTCAAGATGGCGGAAAAGTAAGACGCGGAGATCACCTTCCTCCCCACAAATACATCAGAAATACATCTACAGGTGGAACAACTCCTATAGAACACCTACTGAATGCTGGCAGAAGACCTCAGACCTCCAAAAAGGCAAGAAACCCCCCACGTACCTGGGTAGGGCAAAAGAAAAAAGAAAAAACAGAGACAAAGAATAGGGACGGGACCTGCACCAGTGGGAGGGAGCCATGAAGGAGGAAAGGTTTCCACGCACTAGAAAGCCCCTTCGCGTGCGGAGACTGCGGGTGGCGGAGGGGGGAAGCTTCGGAGCCATGGAGGAGAGCTCAGCCACAGGGGTGCGGAGGGCAAAGCGGAGAGATTCCCACACGGAGGATCAGTGCCAACCAGCACTCACCAGCCCGAGAGGCTTGTCTGCTCACCCGCCGGGGCGGGCGGGGGCTGGGAGCTGAGGCTCGGGCTTTGATCGGATCCCAGGGAGAGGACTGGGGTTGGCTGCGTGAACACAGCCTGAAGGGGCTATTGTGCCACAGCTAGCCGGGAGGGAGTCCGGGAAAAAGTCTGGAGCTGCCGAAGAGGCAAGAGACTTTTTCTTGCCTCTTTGTTTCCTGGTGTGCGAGGAGAGGGGATTAAGAGCACTGCTTAAAGGAGCTCCAGAGACGGGCATGAGCCGCGGCTATCAGCGCGGACCCCAGAGACGGGCAGGAGACGCTACGGCTGCTGCTGCCACCAAGAAGCCTGTGAGCGAGCACAGGTCACTATCCACACCTCCCCTCCCGGGAGCTGGTGCAGCCGCCACTGCCAGGGTCTCGTGATCCAGGGACAACTTCCCCGCGAGAACGCACGGCACGCCTCAGGCTGGTGCAACGTCACGCCGGCCTCTGCCGCCGCAGGCTCGCCGTGCATCCGTACCCCTCCCTCCCCCTGGCCTGAGTGAGCCAGAGCCTGCGAATCAGCTGCTCCTTTAACCCTGTCCTGTCTGAGCTAAGAATAGACACCGTCAGGCGACCTACATGCAGAGGCGGGGCCAAATCAAAAGCTGAACCCTGGGAGCTGTGCGAACAAAGAACAGAAAGGGAAATCTCTCCCAGCAGCCTCAGGAGCAGCAGATTAAATCTCCACAATCAACTGGATGTACGCTGCATCTGTGGAATACCTGAATAGACAACGAATCATCCCAAATTGAGGAAGTGGACTTTGGGAGCAACGATATATATATATTTTTCCCTTTTTCTCTTTTTGTGAGTGTGTATGTGTATGCTTCTGTGTGTGATTTTGTCTGTATAGCTTTGCTTTTACCATTTGTCCTAGGGTTCTGTCTGCCCTTTTTTTTTTTTTTTTAGTATAGTTTTTAGTGCTTGTTATAATTGGTGGATTTGGTTTTTGGTATGGTTGTGCTCTTCTTTTTTTTTATTACTTTTTAATTTTTTAAATAATTATTTTTTATTTTAATAACTTTATTTTATTTTCTCTTTTTCTTTCTTTCTTTCTTTCTTTCTTTTTTCTCCCTTTTATTCTGAGCCGTGTGGGTGACATGCACTTGGTGCTCCAGCCAGGCATCAGGGATGTGCCTCTGAGGTGGGAGAGGCAAGTTCAGGACATTGGTCCACCAGAGACCTCCCAGTTCCACGTAATATCAAACGGTGAAAATCTCCCAGAGATCTCCATCTCAACACCAAAGCCCAGCTCAACTCAATGACAAGCAAGCTACAGTGCTGGACACCCTATGCCAAACAACTTAAGACAGGAACACAACCCCACCCATTAGCAGAGAGGCTGCCTCAAATCATAATAAGGTCACAGACACCCCAAAACACACCACCAGATGTGGACCTGCCCACCAGAAAGACAAGATTCAGCCTCTTCCAGAACTGGATGAACACAGGCACTAGTTCCCTCAACCAGGAAGCCTACACAACCCATGGAACCAACCTTAGCCACTGGGGGCAGACACCAAAAACAACGGGAACTACGAACCTGCAGCCTGCGAAAAGGAGACCCCAAACGCAGTAAGTTAAGCAAAATGAGAAGACAGAGAAACACACAGCAGATGAAGGAGCAAGGTAATAACCCACCAGACCTAACAAATGAAGAGGAAATAGGCAGTCTACTTGAAAAAGAGTTCAGAAGAATGATAGTAAAGATGATCCAAAACCTTGGAAATAGAATGGAGAAAATACAAGAAAAGTTTAACAAAGACCTAGAAGAACTAAAGAGCAAACAAACAATGAGGAACAACACAATAAATGAAATTTAAAATTCTCTAGAAGGGATGAATAGCAGAATAACTGAGGCAGAAGAACGGAAAAGTGACCTGGAAGATAAAATAGTGGAAATAATTACTGCAGAGCAGAATAAAGAAAAAAGAATGAAAAGAATTGAGGACAGTCTCAGAGACCTCTGGGACAACATTAAACATACTAACATTCGAATTATAGGGGTTGCAGAAGAAGAAGAGACAAAGAAAGGGACTGAGAAAATATTTGAAAAGATTATAGTTGAAAACTTCCCTAATATGGGAAAGGAAATAGTTAATCAAGTCTGGGAAACAGAGAGTCCCATACAGGATAAATCCAAGGAGAAACACGCCAAGACATATATTAATCAAACTATCAAAAATTAAATACAAAGAAAACACATTAAAAGCAGCAAGGGAAAAACAGCAAATAACATACAAGAGAATCCCCATAAGGTTAACAGCTGACCTTTCAGCAGAAACTCTGCAAGTCAGAAGGGAGTGGCAGGACATATTTAAAGTGATGAAAGGGAAAAACCTACAACCAAGATTACTCTACCCAGCAAGGATCTCATTCAGATTTGATGGAGAAATTAAAACCATTACAGACAAGCAAAAGTGAAGAGAATTCAGCACCACCAAACCAGCTTTACAACAAATGCTAAAGGAGCTTCTCCAGGCAGGAAACACAAGAGAAGGAAAAGACCTACAATAACAAACCCAAAACAATGAAGAAAATGGTAATAGGAACATACATATTGATAATTACCTTAAATGTAAATGGATTAAATGCTCCAACCAAAAGACATAGACTGGCTGAATGGATACAAAAACAAGATCCATACATATGCTGTGTACAAGAGACCCACTTCACACCTAGGGACACGTACAGACTGAAAGTGAGGAGTTGGAAAAAGATATTCCATGCAAATGGAAATCAGAAGAAAGCTGGAGTAGCAATTCTCATATCAGATAAAATACACTTTAAAATAAAGGCTATTATAAGAGACAAAGAAGGACACTACATAATGATCAAGGGATCAATCCAAGAAGAAGATATAACATTGTAAATATTTATGCACCCAGCATAGGAGCACCTCAATACATAAGGCAAATACTAACAGCCATAAAAGGGGAAATTGACAGTAACACAATCATAGTATGGGACTTTAACACCCCACTTTCACCAATGGACAGATCATCCAAAATGAAAATAAGGAAACACAGGCTTTAAATGTTACATTAAACAAGATGGACTTAATTGATATTTATAGGACATTCCATCCAAAAACAACAGAATACACTTTCTTCTCAAGTGCTCATGAAACAGTCTCCAGGATAGATCATATCTTGGATCACAAATCAAGCCTTGGTAAATTTAAGAAAATTGAAATTGTATCAAGTATCTTTTCTGACCACAATGCTATGAGACTAGATATCAATTACAGGAAAAAATCTGTAAAAATACAAACACATGGAGGCTAAACAATACACTACTTAATAACCAAGATATCACTGAAGAAATCAAAGAGGAAATCAAAAAATACCTAGAAACAAATGACAATGAAAACATGATGACCCAAAACCTATGGGATGCAGCAAAAGCAGTTCTAAAAGGGAAGTTTATTGCAAAACCGTCCTACCTTAAAAAACAAGAAACATCTCAAATAAACAACCTAACCTTACACCTAAAGCAATTAGAGAAAGAAGAACAAAAAAACCCCAAAGTTAGCAGAAGGATAGAAATCATAAAGATCAAATCAGAAATAAATGAAAAAGAAATGAAGGAAATGATAGCAAAGATCAATAAAACTAAAAGCTGGTTCTTTGAGAAGATAAACAAAATTGATAAACCATTAGCCAGACTCATCAAGAAAAAATGGGAGAAGACTCAACTCAATAGAATTAGAAATGAAAAAGGAGAAGTAACAACTGACACTGAAGAAATACAAAGGATCATGAGAGATTACTACAAGCAACTATATGCCATAAAATGGACAACATGTAAGAAATGGACAAATTCTTAGAACAGCACAACCTTCCGAGACTGAACCAGGAAGAAATAGAAAATATGAACAGCCCAATCACAAGCACTGAAATTGCAACTGTGATTAAAAGTCTTCCAACAAACAAAAGCCCAGGACCATATGGCTTCACAGCCAAATTCTATCAAACATTTAGAGAACAGCTAACACCTACCCTTCTCAAACTCTTCCAAAATATAGCAGAGGGAGGAACACTCCCAAAGTCATTCTACGAGGCCACCATCACCCTGATACCAAAACCAGACAAAAATGTCACAAAGAAAGAAAACTACAGGCCAATATCACTGATGAACATAGATGCAAAAATCCTCAACAAAATACTAGCAAACAGAATCCAACAGCACATTAAAAGGATCATACACCATGATCAAGTGGGGCTTATCCCAGGAATGCAAGGATTCTTCAATATACGCAAATCAATCAATGTGATACACCATATTGACAAACTGAAGAAGAAAAACCATATAATCATCTCAATAGATGCAGAAAATGCTTTCGACAAAATTCAACACCCATTTATGATAAAAACCCTCCAGAAAGTAGGCATAGAGGGAACTTACCTCAACATAATAATGGCCATATATGACAAACCCACAGCCAACATTGTCCTCAATGGTGAAAAACGGAAACTCTTTCCACTAAGATCAGGAACAAGACAAGGTTGCCCACTCTCACCACTATTATTCAACATAGTTTCAGAAGTTTTAGCCACAGCAATCGGAGAAGAAAAAGAAATAAAAGGAATCCAAATTGGAAAAGAAGAAGTAAAACTGTCACTGCAGATGACAGGATACTATACATAGAGAATCCTAAAGATGCTACCAGAAAACTACTAGAGTTAATCAATGAATTTGGTAAAGTTGCAGGATACAAAATTAATGCACAGAAGTCTCTTGCATGCCTATACATTAATGATGAAAAATCTGAAAGTGAAATTAAGAAAACACTCCCATTTACCATTGCAACAAAAAGAATAAAATACCTAAGAATAAACCTACCTAAGGAGACAAAAGACCTGTATGCAGAAAACTGTAAGACACTGATGAAAGAAATTAAAGATGATACAAATGGATGGAGAGATATACCATGTTCTTGGACTGGAAGAATCAACATTGTGAAAATGACTATACTACCCAAAGCAATCTACAGATTCAATGCAATCCCTATCAAACTACCACTGGCATTTTTCACAGAACTAGAACAAAAAATTTCATAATTTGTATGGAAACACAAAAGACCCCGAATAGCCAAAACAATCTTGAGAAAGAAAAACAGAGCTGGAGGAATCAGGCTCCCTGGCTATACTACAAACTATACTACAAAGCTATAGTAATCAAGACAGTATGGTACTGACACAAAAACAGAAATATAGATCAGTGGAACAGGATAGAAAGCCCAGAGATAAGCCCACACACATATGTTCACCTTATCTTTGATAAGGGAGGCAAGAATATACAGTGGAGAAAAGACAGCCTCTTCAATAAGTGGTGCTGGGAAAACTGGACAGCTACATGTAAAAGAATGAAATTAAAACACTCCTTAACACCATACATAAAAATAAAGTCAAAATGGATTAAAGACCTAAATGTAAGGCCAGACACTATAAAACTCTTAGAGGAAAACATAGGCAGAACACTCTATGACATAAATCACAGCAAGATCCTTTTTGACCCACCTCCTAGAGAAATGGAAATAAAAACAAAAATAAACAAATAGGATCTAATGAAACTTAAAAGCTTTAGCACAGCAAAGGAAACCATAAACAAGACCAAAAGACAACCCTCAGAATGGGAGAAAATATTTGCAAATGAAGCAACTGACAAAGGATTAATCTCCAAAATTTATAAGCAGCTCATGCAGCTCAATATCAAAAAAACAAACAACCCAATCCAAAAATGGGCAGAAGACCTAAATAGACATTTCTCCAAAGAAGATATACAGATTGCCAACAAACACATGAAAGAATGCTCAACATCATTAATCAATAGAGAAAGGCAAATCAAAACTACAATGAGATATCATCTCACACTGGTCAGAATGGCCATCATCAAAAAATCTACAAACAATAAATGTTGGAGAGGGTGTGTAGAAAAGGGAACCCTCTTGCACCGTTGGTGGGAATGTAAATTGATACAGCCACTATGGAGAACAGTATGGAGGTTCCTTAAAAAACTAAAAATAGAACTACCATACGACCCAGCAATCCCACTACTGGGCATATACCCTGAGAAAACCATAATTCAAAAAGAGTCATGTACCACAATGTTCATTGCAGCTCTATTTACAATAGCCAAGACATGGAAGCCACCTAAGTGTCCATCGACAGATGAATGGATAAAGAAGATGTGGCACATATATACAATGGACTATTACTCAGCCATAAAAAGAAACGAAATTGAGTTATTTGTAGTACGGTGGGTGGACCTAGAGTCTGTCATACAGAGTGAAGTAAGTCAGAAAAAGAAAAACAAATACCGTATGCTAACACATATATATGGAATCTAAAAAAAAAATTTAAAAATGGACATGAAGCACCAGGGGCAAGACAGGAATAAAGACGCCGACCTACTAGAGGATGGACTTGAGGACATGGGGAGGGGGAAGGGTAAGCTGGGATGAAGTGAGAGAGTGGCATGGACATATATACACTACCAAATGTAAAATAGATAGCTAGTGGGAAGCAGCCGCATAGCACAGGGAGATCAGCTCGGTGCTTTGTGGCCACCTAGAGGGGTGGTATAGGGATGGTGGGAGGGAGGGAGATGCAAGAGGGAGGAGATATGGAGATATATGTATATGTATAACTGATTCACTTTGTTATAAAGCAGAAACTAACACACCATTGTAAAGCAATTATACTCCAATAGGATGTTAAAAAAAAAAAAGAGTAGAAGGGTAGGGGTAGTCAGATAAATATATACATATGATACATATGTAGACACATGTGTACACACGTGTACAAACACATGCATAATAGTGCTTCTTAAACTTTAATGTGTACCAGAATCACTTGTAGGACTTATTTAAACAGATTGTTGAGCCCCTCCCTCAGAGTCTCTGATTCAGTAGAGGCCTGGTGTGGGGCCCAGGATTTTACATTTTTAACAAGTTGTTGGGTGCTGTTGTTGCTGCTGCTCTAGAGACCACACTTTGAGACCCACTGGCATAGGGTACTGAGTGGTCCTAGAAAACTGTTTCAAAGAGGTGGTATTTGGGTAGAGAACTGAATGATGTTTGAGAAGGAACCAATGTTGTGAAGACGATCAGTGGTGGAAGAAGAGGGTAGGAATGAAGAAGAGCTTTCCAGATAAAGCAGAGAAACTGTGGATTGAAGGAAGCAAAGAGGCTAGTGAGGCTGCAGAGTAATGAGTGGAGGGGTGAGTGGTAGCAGCTGAACTAAGAGAGGAAGATAGACAGTGGGCAGGCCATGGAGAACAGTGGTCCTCTATTCTGAAAGCATACTTAAAAAAAAAACAATGCCGGAGCCCACCTCCAGAGACTCTGATTTAATTAATCTGGGTGGCACTTAGTTATTTTTAAAAGTTCCTTAGGTAATTCTGATAAGCAGGCAAGGCTGAGAATAATGGAGACAGGCCCTTTGTAGCCGTGTAAAGTTGAGTTTTATTTCAAATGTGATGAAAAGCCACTGAACAGTAGAGGATGTAATTGGATTTAATTTCCAGCTGCTAGAATGAATTTTGTAAGAGGTTAAGAGTGAATGAGGAGACCAGTTAGAAAATTTTACAGTTGTCCAGGTGAAAAGTGATGTTGGCTTCAGTTTGGTGGTAGTAGTAAGGATGATGAGAAATGGGATGCTGGATAGTAGATGGGATTTGGGGTAGAACAGAAAGGACTTGCCGATGGATCCTTGGATATCGGAAGTGAGAGAGAGAGAGAAGACTCAAATATGACTCCAAGGTCACCTTTCAACTGAGTGAGAGGTGACACCATTAACTGAGAACATTGGGGTAGAAACAGGTTTAGAGAGAAACTAAAAATTTTTAATTTTGGTATATTAACTCTAAGATGCCTCTTAGGAACAGTTAAGAACCAGATTGTTTTTAGGGAAAAGGAGTGGAACTGAGGGTGAACTGATGCCTCGCTCTTTTGACAGGCCCATTGTGATCGCTAGCTAGGATAGTATTAATTTTAATGTGGATTTCACATGTATTTTGGAAAATGTAACCTCTCCTGTAATGTGTAACTTTTTAAATGGGTGGATAGAATCATGTCAGGAGCTTTCAAGAGGCTTAAACCCATGAACTTAAGCTGGTGGGCCCATGGTAGGCACTCAATATATATTTGTTGAATTAATCAATGAATGAATGAGTGAACTTACTTTTATATATGAAGCCCATTTGTCATTTTGATGAGCAATGTGTCTTCAGATCACGTGGTATAGGGGGCACCAAATATCCAGTGGTTAAAGTTTATGTCTTGATTAGATTGTCATAAAGTATTTAACTGGTCAAATGAATCCACGGAATCCGAAAGGGCAGAGGGTTTTTGGTGTAGGCAGTGTTGTGTTCCTTGTGTTACTACGATCTCCAAAGACCTGTCTCGTTTCTAGTTCTGTATCTCTGTATTTTTGCTCATTTTCATGAGCTAGTGTCATCTGTGATTTCAGCAGAATCAGACCAGATTTAGAACATGACTTTACAGAAAGTTCTCCTGCTTCTCTGTATTCCAGGGCCTGCCAGGCACAGTAGGGAGAGGGTTCAGGGGCAAGAGGTCCTATAAGCCAGCTCGGTACAGTGTGGAATGTGAGATCAGAGCTGACTTACCTGAGATTTCAAAGATGATCAACATCTGCCTGTAAGTATCTCTTCTAATGAGCCAAAAGCCAGAATTTGCTTCTGGAAGGGGAAATCAGTTCCACAACTGGAGAGACCAGAGAAGCTGCTGAGATCTCTTCCCAGACTGTATTCAGATGCCCAGACTTGTGCATGAACAGGTAGAGCCTCTCCCTAGTCATGCTGCCTTATCCCTAGATTATGGAGTGGAGAGCCACTCAAGCTCATTTCTCCTTATTAGCTGCATTCAGGGACCAATGATTCCACTTCAGTCTTGTGTAATGAGAGTTAGAAGTTAAATACATGATCTTAACAGTAGTCACCCAAGTTCTTCTGAAGGGAGAAAAACTCTGTCTGTGAATGCCTTGATAATCCATGTAGAGGCACAAAACAAAACTGGAGAACACGTTGGAGGCTAGACCCAAGGCAGGAGAGGAGAATGGTTAAGTTGACACCTGACCTAAGGAGGGGAGTTTGTTGTGCTCTTTGAAGCAGGTAAATAGAGGAAGGAGGGAGGAAAAAGAAGCTTGCAGATGCTGCAAAGTTGGGTGAAGAGACCTGTGGAAATAATCCAGTGTTAGGGTGGCCAAAAGATAATTTAAGAGGAGAGATGTTCAGTGTTCAACTTGAAATTGTTTACTTTGCTGTCATGTAAACTCCTTTTACACCTCCCTTTGAATAACTGATAAAGTCTCATATTCATGGAAGCTTTATGTGAGTGGAGAAATGGATGGGGAACTCAAGAAAGCTTGAGCTTCACATTGGGTCTAATGGTGGAGAACAGAGAGGGGGCTGTGCAAGTAGGTGCAGAGCTGACTTTGAGAATACAAGTTCTGCCCTCATCCTTACCTTATACACATCTAAGGAATCCTCAGAAATTTTGGGCAGAGCTTTGGTGGGAGACCCAAACTCCAAGTGACACTTGAGTTGTAAGATTTGGGGTAGCAAAAATTATTTCTCTCAAAAAAATTAAGGGTTCTAGCTCTTTTAACGTGATCTGGCCTCACTGGCTCTTCTTCAACTTTACTAGCTCTTTCATTAAACCTGCACTCCTGACTCTCAATCTTTGTACTGTTTCTCTAACTGGTGCAGGTTCCTTTGTCTAATCTCTCTTTGGTTTGCATCTGGTTCTCCTGCCCTTGTTCCTGTGGCATTGGGGGAGACCAGTTCTTCCATTTCACACCTGGGGGCCTATTGTACCCAGTCTAGCACCTGAACCCCAGAGACATCTGGTCACCCAAGAAGAGAGGTCAGACATGACTAATATTCTGGGAGGTTGTTTTCCTGAGCATGAGTATGGGTGAGGCGTTTGTTTTTCAAAGGTCATGTATTATATGGTCACATGGATTTAAACAGGTAAGGATTTATGGCATATCAAGTAATATTAAAAAATCATTTAACCTGAGAGGAAGAAGGCAATAAAAGATTCATTCTCAGCCATTTTGTGAACCCCAGAACCAGCACTTTGAAAATACTCTGTATACTGCAAACGTCAAAGTCAGCATACATGTTTTTGGAGGAAATAATTACAAATGGTAATATAAGGTAATTAAAAATATTTTAATGTTTCTGTTAAGTCTGTTTTGCTACTTCAGAATTTGCTATATCTAAGTAGGCAGGATTGTAAGATAGGAATGTATTTATATGTAGATACTGACCTTTTGACTTCATTCTCACAGTTGCTTAATATTCTCTTATAATGAAATTGTTTCCAGTAATAAAACTGCATTGCAAAAACTTCTTAGGTTATCTGAGGCCAAAATTAGTTACCTAGAATAACAAAGAAAATAATTATTGACTGAGGGCTTCCCTAAACAAGAGAAGCATGGCTGTGCAAGCACTGTGAATGTATTCCCTCCTGTAGAAGTTGCTACTTAGGAGGTTTATTGTGTTCCAGCTAAGAGTCTGGAGGTGGGAATGGTGGAAATAGTGAGCTGGGAAGGTCAGGGATGCATTAGGTTACCTGACTTGAATGATTACAAAATGATTACATGGTTAAGTTTGGTGAAGGTTTATTTACAAAATGAAAGAACATGTATGTCTTCATACCATGCTGATTGTTGAAATAAAAATTGCATGTATTGATATATACCTATAGCGGTCTGCCATTGTTGTTTATACAACCCTCCCCTCAGCCCTTCTTCTGGGAACAACACCCCCTTTCCTTTGGGAATGGCTCAAGCTTCCTGTGGGCACCACCTTGTTCTTTATGTGACCCTGCCCCTTTGCTACTCCCATCTTTTCTCTTACTAGGGCCACAATGGACTGGCCAGGAGTGGGCATCTGACTCAATCTGGTCCTTCCCCTGAAGTTTGCAAGTGAATTGAGAAGGAGTCAGTTCCTTTTTTTCTGGGAAATTTATAAGATGTGAAACCCAGGAGCTTATAATAGCAGATTTACTGCCCCGAGAGGAAAGCCAGTCTATAGTGAGAGGGTCAGACCGTAGAGAGATACATACTTCCTGCAGTTTACGTGGTCAATCCTTTAATATCGTAGGATACTTTAGTATGCTCCCTATATATTTTTGTGTTGCTTAAACTAACCTAAGCTGGATTTCTGTCACTTAGCAAAAAGCATCCTGATGAACACATAGGCACTGTGCATGGGAAAGATTATTAAAGGCTGAAAGGCTGTGGCATCAAAGTAATCCTGAGGTTTATAACACTCTGAACTGGTTGGTTGTTGGACATGACTGAGGAACATTGACTTGTGTCATAGAAATCTTATTAATCGAGTGACTAATTGTCTTCTGATAAATATTTAATATTCCACAAGGCTAGTCCAGAAACCTAAAGACTAATCAGTCTCTTTTGGTTAGTTAGGACAATTGTTCAAACTCATTCTGTCTTTGTGATGAGCATTCATGATTAATACACTAGAACTGATAGGACCCTGTTACTCTGTCCCCTAGCAGAGCGAATAGGTCCTTTCTGAAACCTTAGTCAGGATAGCTTTGAGGCCATTTATTGGCATTATAGCCAAGTAGTGAAAGTTTATGTTCTGTCTTAAACCTCTGCCCTGAGTCAGTACTCTTCTGCTGATCAGCTAAAGAATTTGATACTCTACTCTGCTGAAGTGAAATTCATTGATAATGGCTTATTTTGTTGCCTTCTCCAGTTAGTGCTTACCTTTTAACTCACTGGAGTGAGTTAGTTGTAGATTTAAGATACTATAGTAATAAGAAGGGGGAAATGACTTTTTGTGGAAACAGCACCCAGTTATCAGCAGTAGAAGCCATTAAATTTATTGATGCTGAAATTCTTCCCAGGGGTGAGTCTCCCATACAGCATAACCATTCTTGGTAAACAGTATTTTATATCATACATATATTCTGATGTGGAACCTACATCATTGTTCTTGTATGGATAAATCATACCTCCGTATAGTATAATAATAGGTATCATTTGTAGGGAGCTGCCATATTCTAGATACTGCTGGTGCTTTCACATTTTATCTCATTGATTTGATCTTCAGGAAAACGTTATGAAGTAGATATTATCCTCATTTTGCAGGAGAGGAAAACTAAGCACAGAGAAGTTAAGCAGATAGGCTAAGGTCCTTTGGCTGATGAGAGAACATAACTCAGAAAACAATCACCAGTGCTGCTTCCTTCAAATTGGACTCCTTGCCTGTATGAGTTACTTTCTTACTTGCCTTTAGGTGGGGAGTAAGGAGTGGTTGCCATGGTAATCTCAAGGTAGAAAAAGCCTCTGGCATCTGGCCATGATCATCATTTAACCCAGCTGTGGAAGAGTCTTGCTATTAACCAAGAATCACTAAATGGTACACACAGAATGAGTGCAGATTGAGTGTCTGCTGTTTTGATCAGAGGCTAATTCCTTGGGGGTATTGGGAATTATTAGGTGATAACCTTATGGTGATTGAGTTACTGATTGAGAACCTGTGGGTCTTTTAATAACTTATTTTTTTTTTTGATTTTTATTACAAGTTATTTATTGTTGCTATACTATTACATTTGGTGCATCTATGTGTTTTTTTATTTCCAAGATGCATCACTAAGCTATAAGTTATTATTCCTTGCAGCTTTTTATTGAAAAGATTTTTCTATGGCAAGGTACAAAAAGGCATTCTACAAAAAAACATTTTAAGTTACATTATTTACCAAAAGACTATCTTTATATATTACTGGTCTGTTGAAATTGTTCTTTTCAATCAAATTCCATTAATTTTTACATAATGCATGTCAATAACAGCTACCATAAAAAAATAACTATAAGCAAAAATTGTTTTCCTGTTTATCTTCATTTTTTGCTACTCCTCATTTTTCTTCCTGCTTCTATTTGTGAAAGTGTGAATCCCTCCTTCATGATGTCCTCAAGTCCATAATTACCCCTTATGACAATTTTTTCATGACCCCACATTATAAATTGTTCATTATTTTGAATAATGCCTTAATTTCAAATGTACCTTTGTACTCTTCTACTTTTTCTTCTGTATTGTTTTTTCCTATATTTCTTTTAATAACTTATTATAATTTTGATTCCTGGAGGTATGTTAGGGATATTCCTTTCTGAAAGTTCTAAATGGATCATAATACTACACTTGCTTGTATATTAATATGGCAACAATCAACATCTCATCATTAACTTCATTTTAGAGGTATCTGCATTAATGTATTGATACTCTCCTAATAAATGAATTAGATCTATAAGGATCAAAATCATTTCTCAGTGCTTTTATTATCTTTTCAAAGTGTTTTTAACAACACATTATGTATTCCAGAGTTGTTTTTTAAATGTTGTTCTATTTTTACTAACTTCCTAAGTATACACCAATGCCATAGTGGAATAAATCTGCATGAATCTTGCCTGATCCACCACCTGGAAACAGTACACATCTCCATGGTGGGAAAAAGCTGGAGCAATCTTGCCCTGTGTGTATATGGCTGGACTTTTATTTTTCTGCCTTGACTGTGATCCAGTATATAATACTGGGGCTGACACTCCGTTATTTGGTACATGGATATTTAGAACTGAAGGCTTGTGAGAGAAAATGTGGAGGGCAGTGAAAATAATCTTAAACTGGCAGTGTGAAGACTTACACTTTGCCTTACCAGCTGTGGGACCTTGATCCTCATTTTTCTTGGCCTTGGAAGGAGGTAAATGAGAGAAATGATCTGCAGGTCTCATTTAAACCTTAATGCTGGAATTCTGTAATGCTAGATAATTGGAGCTCTGTTTTCTGCTGTCTGATCACAAACCCTTTTGGAAATAGAAGAAAACACCACAAATTATGTTGTTCACTGGGTTGGGATAGAAATTGAAGGCAGGAAGGCCTGCAGAGAGCCTCAGCTTAGTTTCTTCTCAGATGACTTGCCTCCTGTTTCCTTCAAAAGGATGGGGAGAGATTTTAATCTCTATCAATTCAGCATCTGTGGTTTCTTTCATGAGCAAGCATCATAGTGGATGTCAAGAACTATGTGGTAATTTACAATTATTCCACTGCATCATGTAATATGTATTTGAGAATAATTGTTTAGAGGCGCTTGCTTGCTAAAGTATGATTATATTCAGAAAGGAGGAGCTTTGTAAGTGACACAAACTTCAGACTTCTATGAATTTCACGTTTAAGCTCATTAACGGGCAGGTGCTATTTTAGGAATTCCGTGATGTGTGCTGTTCCTCGGTCATTCCTCTACATGGCAGTTGTGGGAAAACCTCTGACAGGAGATAATAGTAAGTTATCTTAATTTAGAGGCTAAAAAATTTTAAAAGAAAATTTCTCTTTGAGAAGAAACATTAGAGGAATGTTTTAAGAATTTGAGGATGGTATGTTGGGAATTACACTGGAATTGGGAAGTTTCTAATTCCATTGAGCATAAACGTATTCATTTTCTTGGCAGTGAATATGCTAATTAATATCAGAACATTCCACATTTTAGGATCAGGTACCACTTCCATGAATCTTTTCCTTCCTATATCTATACTCATTACCTTAATTTAGGCATTTACTGGTACTCTGCTGGATTATTGTAGGGGTCTCCTAGTTTTCCTCCTGCCTCTCACTCTTTTCTAAATACCACTTTGGACATTCACAGAAAAATAGACAAGATGAAAAGGCAGAGGGCTTTTTACCAGATAAAGGAACAAGATAAAACCCCAGAGAAACAAATAAATGAAGTGGAGATAGGCAACCTTCCAGAAAAAGAATTCAGAATAATGATAGTGAAGATGATCCAGGACCTTGGAAAAAGAATGTAGGCAAAGATCAAGAAGATGCAAGAAATGTTTAAAAAAGACCTAGAAGAATTAAAGAACAAACAAACAGAGGTGAACAATACAATAACTGAAATGAAAAATATACTAGAAGGAATCAATAGCAGAATAACTGAGGCAGAAGAACAGATAAGTGACCTGGAAGACAGAATGGTGGAATTCACTGCTGCAGAACAGAATAAAGAAAAAAAAATGAAAAGAAATGAAGACAGCTACGAGACCTCTGGGACAACATTAAATGCAACAATGTTCACATTATAGGGTCCGAGAAGGAGAAGAGAGAGAGAAAGGACCCGAGAAAAAATTTGAAGAGATTATAGTTGAAAACTTCCCTAACATGGGAAAGGAAATAGCCACCCAAGTTCAGGAAGCTCAGAGAGTCCCACACAGGGTAAACCCAAGGAGAAACACACTGAGACACATAGTAATCAAATGGCAAAAATTAAAGACAAAGAAAAATTATTGAAAGCAGCAAGGGAAAAACAATAAATAACACACAGGGAACTCCCATAAAGTTAACAGCTGATTTCTCAGTGGAAACTCTACAAGCCAGAAGGGAGTGGCATGATATATTTAAAGTGATGAAAGGGAAGAAACTACAACCAAGATTACTCTACCCATCAAGGATCTCATTCAGATTTGATGGAGAAATCAAAAGCTTTATAGACAAGCAAAAGCTAAGAGAATTCAGCACCACCAAACCAGCTCTACAACAAATGCTAAGGAAACTTCTCTAAGTGGGAAACAGAAGAGGAGAAAAGGACCTACAAAAACAAACCCAAAACAATTAAGAAAATGGTCTTAGGAACATACATATCAATAATTACTTTAAATGTGAATGGATTAAATGCTCCGACCAAAAGACACAGGCTTGCTGAATGGATACAAAAACAAGACCCGTGTATATGCTGTCTACAAGAGACCCACTTCAGACCTAGGGACACATACAGACTGAACGTGAGGGGATGGAAAAAGATGTTCCATGCAAATGGAAATCAAAAGAAAGCTGGAGTAGCAATACTCATATCAAATAGACTTTAAAATAAAGAATGTTACAAGAGACAAGGAAGGAAACTACATAATGATCAAGGGATCAATCCAAGAAGAAGATATAACAATTATAAATATATATGCAGCCAACATAGGAGCACCTCAATATAAAAGGCAACTGCTCACAGCTGTAAAAGAGGAAATCAACAGTAACACAACAATAATGGGAGACTTTAACACCACACTTACACCAATGGACAGATCATCCAAACAGAAAATTAATAAGGAAACACAAGCTTTAAATGATGCAATAGACCAGATAGATTTAATTGATATTTATAGGACATTCCATCCAAAAACAGCAGATTACACTTTCTTCTCAAGTGTGCACAGAACCTTCTCCAGGATAGATCACAGCTTGGGTCACAAATCAAGCCTCAGTAAATTTAAGAAAATTGAAATCATATCAAGCATCTTTTCTGACCACAATGCTATGAGATTAGAAATCAATTACAGGGAAAAAAACGTAAAAAACACAAACACATGGAGGCTAAACATACGTTACTGAATAACCAAGAGATCACTGAAGAAATCAAAGAGGAAATCAAAAAATACCTAGAGACAAATGACAATGAAAACCCGACGATCCAAAACCTATGAGATGCAGCAAAAGCAGTTCTAAGAGGGAAGTTTATAGCTATACAAGCCTACCTAAAGAAACAGTCTAACCTTACACCTAAAGGAACTAGAGAAAGAAGAATAAACAAAACCCAAAGTTAGCAGAAGGAAAGAAATCATAAAGATCAGAGCAGAAATAAATGAAATAGAAATGAAAACAATAACAAAGATAAATAATACTAAAAGCTGGTTCTTTGAGAAGATAAACAAAATTGATAAACCATTAGCCAGACTCATCAAGAAAAAGAGGGAGAGGACTCAAACCAATAAAATTAGAAATGAAATCAGAGAAGTTACAACAGACACCACAGAAATACAAAGCATCCTAAGAGACTACTACAAGCAACTCTATGCCAATAAAATTGACAACCTGGAAGAAATGGACAAATTCTTAGAAAGATATAACCTTCCAAGACTGAACCAGGAAGAAATAGAAAATATGAACACACCAATCACAAGTAATGAAATTGAAACTGTGATTAAAAATCTTCCAACAAACAAGTCCAGGACCAGATGGCTTCACAGGTGAATTTTATCAAACATTGAGAGAAGAGCTAACACCCATCCTTCTCAAACTTTTCCCAAAAATTGCAAAGGAACACTCTCAAACTCATTCTATGAGACCGCCATCACCCTGATACCAAAACCAGACAAAGATACTACAAAAAAAAGAAAATTACAGGCCAATATCACTGATGAACATAGATGCAAAAATCCTCAACAAAATACTAGCAAACAGAATCCAACAACACATTAAAAGGATCATACACCATGATCAAGTGGGATTTATCCCAAGGATGCAAAATTCTTTAATATATGCAAATCAATCAATGTGATACACCATATAAAAAATTGAAGAAGAAAAACCATATGATCATCTCAATAGATGCAGAAACAGCTTTTGACAAAATTCAACACCCATTTATGATAAAAACTCTCCAGAAAGTGGGCATAGAGGGAACCTACCTCAACATAATAAAGGCCATATACAACAAACCCACAGCAAACATCATTCTCAGTGGTGAAAAACTGAAAGTATTTCCTCTAAGATCAGGAACAAGACAAGGATATCCATTCTCACCGCTATTATTCAACATAGTTTTGGAAGTCCTAGTCACGGCAATCAGAGAAGATAAGGAAATAAAAGGAATACAAATTGGAAAAGAAGCCGTAAAGCTGTCACTGTTTGCAGATGACATGATACTATATATAGAGAATCCTAAAGATGTCACCAAAAAGCTACTAGAGCTAATCAATGAATTTGGTAAAGTTGCAGGATACAAAATTAATGCACAGAAATCTCTTGCATTCCTATACACTAATGATGAAAAATCTGAAAGTGAAATGAAGGAAACACTCCCATTTACCATTGCAAGAAAAAGAATAAAATACCTAGGAATAAACCTACCTAGGGAGACAAAAGACCTGTATGCAGAAAACTATAAGACACTGATGAAAAAAATTAAAAGATGAAAAAATTAAAAGATGAAAAAAATTAAAAGATGAAACAAACGGAGAGATATACCATGTTTTTGGATTGGAAGAATCAATACTGTGAAAATAACTATACTACCCAAAGCAATCTACAGATTCAATGCAATCCCTATCAAATTACCAATGGCATTTTTTACAGAACTAGAACACAAAAATCTTAAAATTTGTGTGGAGACACAGGAGACCCTGAGTAGCGAAAGCAGTCTTGAGGGAAAAAAAACGAAGCTGGAGGAGTCAAACTCCCTGACTTCAGACTATACTACAAAGCTACAGTAATCAAGACAATATGGTACTGGCATAAAAACGGAAATATAGATGAATAGAACAGGATAGAAAGCCCAGAGATAAACCCACGCTCCTCTTGTCAACTAATCTATGACAAAGGAGGCAAGGATATACAATGGAGAAAAGACAGTCTCTTCAATAAGTGGTGCTGGGAAAACTGGACAGCTACATGTAAAAGAATGCAGTTAGAACACTCCCTAACACCATACACAAAAATAAACTCAAAATGGATTAGAGACCTAAATGTAAGACTGGACACTATAAAACTCTTAGAGGAAAACATAGGAAGAACACTCTTTGATATAAATCACAGCAAGATCTTTTTTGATCCACCTCCTAGATTAATGGAAATAAAAACAAAAATAAACAAATGGGACCTAATGAAACTTCAAAGCTTTTGTACAGCAAAGGAAACTACAAACAAGATGAAAAGACAACCCTCAGAATGGGTGAAAATATTTGCAAACGAATCAACGGACAAGGATTAATCTCCAAAATATATAAACAGCTCATGCAACTGAATATTAAAGAAACAAACAACCCAATCCATAAATGGGCAGAAAACCTAAATAGACATTTCTCCAAAGAAGACATACAGATGGCCAAGAAGCACATGAAAAGCTGCTCAACATCACTAATTATTAGAGAAATGCAAATCAAAACTACAATGAGGTATCACCTCACACCAGTTAGAATTGGCATCATCAGGAAATCTACAAACATCAAATGCTGGAGAGGGTGTTGAGAAAAGGGAACCCTCTTGCACTGTTGGTGGAAATGTAAATTGATACAGCCACTATGGAGAAGAGTATGGAGGTTCCTTAAAAAACTGAAAATAGAATTGCCATATGACCCAGCAATCCCACTACTGGGCATATACCTAGAGAAAACCATAATTCAAAAAGACACATGCACCCCGATATTCATTGCAGCACTATTTACAATAGCCAGGTCATGGAAGTAACCTAAATGCCCATCCAGAGATGGATGGATGAAGAAGATGTGGTACATATATACAATGGAATATTACTCAGCCATAAAAAGGAATGAAATTGGGTAATTTGTAGAGACGTGGATGGATCTGGAGACTGTCATACAGAGTGAAGTAAGTCAGAAAGAGAAAAAGAAATATCGTATATTAACGCATGTGTGTGGAACCTAGAAAAATGTACAGATGAACCGGTTTGCAGGGCAGAAATAGAGACCCAGATGCAGAGAACTAACGTATGGACACCAAGGGGGGAATTTTGTGGCGAGGGGGGGCGTGTGATGAATTGGGAGATTGGGATTGACATGTATACACTGATGTTTATAAAATTGATGACTAATAAGAACCTGCTGTATAAAAATATAAATAAAATCCAAACATGAAATTAAAAAAAAATGGTGTTGGGGGCTTCCATAAATACATACATACATACATACATACATACATACATACATACATACATACATACCACTTTGTATCTCATCAGATAGATCAAACCCAGCTATGACCAGGTCAAAGCCTTTAGTAGTTTCCTTCTGCTTAGCAAATAAAACCCAAACACTGTAGAATAGCAGTGAAGGTCTGTGACTGTCAGGTGAGATTTCAGCCTTGTCCCCCATAACTCTGCAGCCGGTACTCTAAGTCCCGGTGGATTTGAATATTTGCTTTAGTTGGTTGTTCTCTGTTCTTCCCTTCATAGACATCTGCCTGTGCCACTTCTTTATGTATTGTTCTTCCATCTTATAATCAAGTCAAGCCTGACTTTTCAGGTCTTCTCAAAAGCACTTAACTCCATTCATTATTTCCAATTCACTTCTGTTAGAGAAATCTTTCCTTCCTTTCACTCTGCTAGAATACTGAAACTCACTTTAAGCATTATGATTATTCCTTGTGTTATTATTGTTTCTTATATATATGTTCTTTATATTATAGCCTTTACCTAGATTATTAGTTTTTGGGGTCAGGGCCATATCTTTTTGCTGTTTTTGTTTTTCCCTTGAACAGTACCTTGCACAGATTTGGTCTTGATAACTGCTAAGTTCATGCATGAGTGAATGAAGAGTTTCGTTGAATCCCCTTCTCTTGTAGCTTCTTTATTCTTGCTTATTTCATTGATTTCGAAATCTCCCACTAATGTGAAGTTGGTGAGTTTTGTGTGATACTGGGCACACATAGATGTGTTAGTCTTCTGTTAGGCTGATAAGTTGTAACCACTGGTGTCTAGTCCAGAATCTAGTTTTTGGATTGCTGATTCTCTCACGTATCCTTAGACCATCTCCTCTACAGGGAACAGCCACCCCACTCTTGGTCCATCTGCCTCTGCTCAACCAGGATGTCCCCTCCTGGAGAGCCCCTCATCCTGATTCAAGCTCTAAATGAAATACTGATACTTTTAATGTCCGAAGCCTTATTTTGCCCTTATTTTTCCTTGTTTTCATGGGCATATTCCCTCTGTTCCAAGTCAAATCTTATTGTTATTTTTGGTCTCCATTATTTTTATTTTTCACCTTCAAGTCCTTAATTGTGCCACATGGGATCTGCAAAATTTTCCACATGTTTTACATTGTTCTAAAGCAGATGTGCTCTGTTAAAAGACTACTTTTAACTATCTCAAATTCAAATGCAAAGAGATCTCAAGTTTATATTTAGTGCTAAATGATCCAAAAGCGTACCATATTTCTGGCCTCACTCAATTTCCTCTCAAGTGGCTTATTTTTACTTGTGTGTTAGCTCCTGTATTTGTGCAGGTTCAGTTTATTAGCTGATAACTGCTCTCAGGTTAAGAGTTTGGTGGAATAAAAGATTGAAAGATGAGTGAATTGGGCTCTTTTTTGGTGGGAGGAGACAAATATTCCATGTGTCATTATTTCTAACCTACTTTTGTAACGTCTGTTTGTATATCCTTCTTTAGATATCCCTCTTTAGGTATTTTTTTTTTTAGATATCATCATGAGAATTTGTTAGTGAAAGAATGTTGGATCAAAGCCATTATGTCAGTGTGAAAATTTAATTCAGCAAATATTTATATTTGAATGCCTGTTGTGGAGGCTGTCTAAGCTAGGGGCTGGAGAGCTAAAACATAAATAAAATATAGCATCAACCCTTATAGAAATAGAGAAGGAAGAGGAGGTACACTGCAGAAAGACCACACTACCTAAGAAAATCTCTTACTCTTCACACTACATGGTACACGTATACAGCAAACTCTGTTACATGTTATAGTCAGGTGTGGTATTCAGGTTTACCAAATGTTCTAATCCCTGGAAAGTTACCATTGATGTTACACGCAAATTACCAAGTTACAAAGAATTTGCATAAAATGAAGCATCTAACCACACTGATCTTTGCTTTAGCAAGTATTTCAAGATCTTAAAGTGCCACTGTGATCATTGCTATAAATATCAATTAGCATGATACTGAAAATGTGCCAGAACACCTGTGATGAGAGAGTTTAGTAATAGCTACCATTAATTAAATGCTAATTATGCATAAGTGTTTACAACCTTTCCTTGTTCAGTCCTCGCACCATCTCTGAGATATGAGGTGTGAAGTGTACTCTACATTGAAGCACAGGGGTTAAGTAACTGGCCCAAGGTCACCCATGTAGCTACTAAGTGATGGAGTTGGGCTTCAAACCCAGGCAATCTGGCTCCAGAGACTGTGCTCTTAACCACTAATCTATTTTACCTCTTAATTACTCCAGCATTCTCAAACTTTGGTGTGCACAGGAACCATCTTGGGGAGCTGCCAAGATGCAGATTCCTGGGCCCCAAACCTAGAAAGCTGGATTCAGTCCTTCTGGAGCTAGACCTAGGAATCTGTATATAAACAAGCCTCTACATGATTCTGTAGTGCTGCAACTACACTCCGAGAAATACGTGTTGTATGTGCTGTCTCCAGGTGTTGTATATACATACACAAAGACATATCTGTAATGCCATCTTCCACTCCACAAGGATTCCTGCTCCAGTACAATATACTGGAACATACTCTAGGGAAAGAGTTAGAACAATTCATTTAAAAATTTCCCCAAACTAGTTCTGTGACTTTGGCCAAATCAGTTGTATTAGGTTTCTCCAGAAGCACAGAATCAATAGAATGTGTATATATTTATTATAAATAATTGGCTAATACAATTATGGAGGCTGGGGATTCCAAAATCTGTAGTGTGGGCCAGCAGGCTTGATATGCAGGAGAGCTGATGGTGCAGATGAAGTCCGAAAGCATTCTTCTGGAAAATTCTCTGTTGTTCAGCAAGGGCACTCTTTTTGTTCTATTCACGCCTTGAAATAAGTGGATGAAGCCCACCCACATTATGGAGAGCAATCTACTTTACCCCAAATTCACTGATTTAACTGTTAATCTCACCCAAAAATACCCTCCAGACTGATAACATAAAATTAATCATTATATCACTTATTCCCCCCAGGTTCTGTAGTTTACAATCCCAATGGTAAAAGTATCAGGGATTGGGCTAGGTGATCATAACTATATAATAGAGCCACCAAACAGGTAACCAATGGGACACACCCTGACAACAGATGACTTTAGTTTGGCTCACCCAGAGTTACCCCATCCAGTGTTTTTAAACATTTGCATTACTGGTAGTTGCTAACAAATTTCACATGAAAATCTGTATTTTAGGTTTTTTTAAAAAATTTATATTGAGGTATAGTTGATTTACAATGTTGTGTTAGTTTCAGGTATACAGCAAAGTGAATTTGTTATACATATACATATATCAACTCTTTTTTAGATTCTTTTCCCATTTAGGCCATTACAGAGTATTGAGTAGAGTTCCCTGTGCTATACAGCAGGTCCTTATTAGTTATCTATTTTATATATAGTAGTGTGTATATGTCAATCCCAATCTTCCAATTTATCCCTCCCCCCTTACCCCCTGGTAACCACAAGTTTATTTTCTACATCTGTAAATCTATTTCTGATCTGTAGCCTTTTTTAGATTCCACATATAAGCGATATCATATGATATTTGTCTTTGTCTGACTTACTTCACTCAGTATGACAATCTGTAGGTCCATCCATGTTGCTGCAAATGGCATTATTTCATTCTTTCTTATGGCTGAAGAATATTCCATTGTACATTGTATATGTACCACATCTCTTTATCCATTCCTCTGTTGCTGCTGGACATTTAAGTTGCTTCCATGTCCTGGTTATTGTCAACAGTGCTGCAGTGAACATTGAGGTGCATGTATCTTTTCAAATTATGGTTTTCTTTGGCTATATGCCCAGGAGTGGGATTGCTGGATCAAATGGTAGCTCTATTTTTAGTTTTGTAAAAAACTTGGTAATCTGGCAACATCGTATGGCCACAGTGTAGCTGAGTCACAGATGCCACCAGTTGGAGGGGTTTGCTGTCTCCTGGATCTCCACCACTGCCCGTATGTCACTCACTTTGTTCGCAACATTTATTTCTGTGAGCTGCTGAGCCCCTGTAGGCATTGAGTTTTGGACCCTTGTCTCACTAGCTACCAAACGTCTGTGGCAGCTCCACCTCACTGATTAAAAATGACAGAGGGAGAAGTAGGATTCCTGCCATACGTGAAAGCCTTTGCCTGGTTAGGAAATAGCTATTTCTTCATTGTGCGCAGTGTGGTTTATCACCCTTCCCAGGGTTGCCCTTTCTGGGCTTCTCAGATCACTACCTTCTTTTGAATTAATAAAAGGGATGCTTTTATATTCCTGCATACTTTTTTTGGTAGGCAATGATAGAAATTATGAACTGGGTTCTTCAGAGTTACCTAGTGGGGTCACCAGATACAAAGATGGAGGAACACTGATGTAAGAAGAGAACCTGCTAATTTTGCATGGAGTTGAATTAGTTCAACTAGCAGTTTCAAATGTGAGAGTTATCTTTCCTATAGCCAGGCTGGCTTTATAGGAAAATAGAATGGGCTGTTGTTTAAAGTAAGATTTCCAAGGTAAAATAATTTTATAACTTCTGCAGTTGTTCTCTGAATGCTAAAATGACTTCAACCGGACAAAGCCTTTTATTTTGTAATGGGAAAAAGTTCAGCCTTTTATTGCATCATGGGAAAGAAAGCAGAGACCTCTGAGAGTAGCAACACATGGCCTAAACTGACACAGGAACAAAGTGGTGATATTAGATCCATATTGCAAATACATTTTGATAGGGGACTAGGGAAAAGAAAAAACCCAGGGGCCTTGTAGGTCTGAAAATAGTAGAGGGAAAAAGGGAACAATAAGGGAGAGGCTTAGAGGACCAGGATTTTCTTTACTAATGGCTTAGTATGGCTAAGCCAGCTACATCCTTTTTTACATGTTAACATGCCTATGGCCACTTTTTTTGGACAAAATATGTATAAATTTTCTTCAGGACCTTGAAAATTAATTCCATCAGGCATATGCTTTGCAAGCATGCTCTATTTTTCTGTGTTTAAAAAAATGCATTTCAGATGTATGGCATTATTATGGTTTCTCTAGAAGTCAGCCTTCATAAAAGTAATTCAGGAATGTTAGAATCTTTGTCATTTTCTTGGCAAACAGTATTCGATTATATACTTACACTCCGTAGGACACACAATTTTAGAAGTATTCTGGAATGTTTCCAAACTGTATTTTGGAATTCAACATTTAGTTACTCTTTATTAATCCCAATCAATAATAGTTTATAATAATCATAAATGTGTTAGCTCTAAATAGCTGCTGTATTCCATTTCATCAAGAATGTTTTCCTTTTTCCAGAGTGTATATTTGCATATTAAATTTTATATGCAGTTTTTCCCTTGATACTTGGATTCCTGTGGATAATTTGTATGAAGATCTTCCAGAGAGAGAATGCATAGGTTTTAATGTCTAACGTTAGATTTTCTGCTTGGGAGGCATATGCTTACCTATAGATTTTCCATTTTTAGAACATTTCCTGTTACTTTTTCTTTCTATTAATTTTGAACATATTAAGGTCATCATTAACTCTAACCATTTGCTTATTTTCATCTTGATTTGTAGCTTTCTTATTTTTAAATCCACCTAGTAGTTTATTTTTAAATCCCTTTTTCTTTAAGTCATAGGAAAAGAAATATTATACTAAGTAAAAGTTTTATGCTTCCTATGCTGTCTTTCGGAGTAATTTTAGTAAATTACTGACTATAGCTCTTGGAAGATTGCTTATTATGCTATTCTGTTAGGAACTATAGTCTTGTTTGGCTCAGAGACAAAATAAGCTTAGGTCCTAGGACTTTGGCAGTTAATGTCTTTTCCTTCAATCAGATAATAGACTATGTGAGAGGTAGTTTTGGAAATGAAACTTTAGACCTCAGGGGGTTATTTTTGATCTATAAGATAGGTAATAATGGTGCTTTCTATTGGCCCAAAGGCTGAGATACTTCCTGTTTCTCCATCAGGTACAGGTGGAAAGTAACAAGAAATATACTGTGTTTCAGAAAAATAAATAAATGGACTTGGAGAAGGACTGTATCTGTTTAAAGTAGTAATTCTATTATAATCAGAAACATGAATAATTTGTATTTGAATAATAGAAGTGATTAAACTTGTAAGTTTAATCCTTGGAATTTACATGGCATAGTATAAAGTTTTTATTTTGAAATGAGAGAAAAATAAATTGTAAAAGACTCTATGTCCTCAGAATAGCTTGCAGATTTTGTTCTTAATGCTTTTATCTTCATTTTTGTCCTCCTTCTCCCTTTAAAGATATATAAACACAAAAGGAAAGACGGTACATGTATTGATGGGTCATTTAGGATGTCAGTGGAAAGACCACCCCTGAGCAGACTGCTGATGCTTAGGATTGCCATGCGCAGTTTGGGACACTTAAAGAAGAGTAAAACACATGTTTTGTCCGTGTTACCATTTGATTTAACCACAGGTGGATTGTCCATGGTGGTTTTAAGTCTCTGCTTAGTTTTTTTCTTTACCTCACAGCTCTTCTGGACCACCTATCTTTGTGTGCCGACTAGTGACAACTAATTTCTTACGTAGCCTTGGCCCTACAGTAGCATCAGAGTCTGAGACAGAAGCAAACCTGGAAGAGGAGGTTGCTGCTCCAGCTTGGAAATTAGAAGGGGTAGTTAGGGAGTTTAGGATTGACATGTACACACTGCTGTATTTAAAATGAATAAACAGGGGTTTCCCTGGTGGTGCAGTGGTTAAGCATCTGCCTGCCAATGCAGGGGACACGGGTTCGAGCCCTGGTCTGGGAAGATCCCACATGCCGCGGAGCAACTAAGCCCGTGAGCCACAACTACTGAGCCTGTGCTCCGCAACGGGAGAGGCCGCGACAGTGAGAGGCCCGCGCACCGCGATGAAGAGTGGCCCCCGCTCGCCGCAACTGGAGAAAGCCCTCGCACAGAAATGAGGACCCAACACAGCCAAAAAAATTTTTTTTAATAAATAAATAAATAAATTTTAAAAAAATGGATAAACAACAAGGACCTACTGTACAGCACAGGGAACTCTGCTCAGTATTATGTAACAACCTAAATGGGAAAAGAACTTGAAAAAGAATAGATACATGTATATGTATAACTGAATCACTTTGCGGTACACCTGAAACTAACACAACATTGTCAATCAACTATACGCCAATGTAAAATTAAAAGTTAAAAAAAAATTAAAAAAAAAAAGAAGGGCAGGAAGTTGAGCAGGTATTGACACCATGGAACCCCAGGGAGATTTGTCCTTGCAACCTTATGAAAACCTGTTTTTCTATTATGCAGGAGAACACTGTGTTATGTTAGAGGTTTTGTTCCCTTTCTGCTCACTCATTGATAACTGTCCTAAGTTTAGAAGTAACCTGGGTTTCGTTAGATACATACCAGCAACAGGACCTGTTGCTAATTAGACCTGAAATTATTACCTGCTTAAAGATAGGAAAACCACTTTTCATTTTGTTTGTTAATTTATTTTAGGGTTTGTGTGTGTGTGTGTGTGTGTGTGTGTGTGTGTGTGTGAGACTCTCTGATGACTTGTATGTATATTCATTATCTACCTGACAGTTAAAAAGTTGTTCAGAAAAGTTATGTCTCCCTCATGGTCCTAGATGAAAAGGTAAGAAATTCAGAGAAAATAATTACATCTTCTCTCTTGGTTTATTTTTAATATTAGTAAAATGTCAGTGCTCTTTAAATGCTGAACTTTAAAAAAATTTATTTTATTTTTTTGGCTGTGTTGGGTCTTCGTTGCTGTGCGTGGGCTTTCTCTAGTTGTGGTGAGCGGGGGCTACTCTTCCTTGCGGTGCACGGGCTTCTCATTACGGTGGCTTCTCTTGTTGCAGAGCATGGGCTCTAGGCGTGCGGGCTTCAGTAGTTATGGAGCTCATACTCAGTTGTGCTCGCGGGCGCTAGAGCACAGACTCAGTAGTTGTGGCACACGGGCTTAGTTGCTCTGCGGCATGTGGGATCTTCCTGGACCAGGGCTCGAACCCATGTCCCCTGCATTGGCAGGCGGATTCTTAACCACTGGGTCAGCAGGGAAGCCCTTAATGCTGAACTTTATAATGCACGTGTACTTTGAATTATTTTGTTCAATAGAGAGAAACATGAAAAAAATTCTATGGTTCCTCATGTGGCTCAAAGTCCTGATCCATCAAAGCTGGAAAAGTTATAGTCATTTTGGGTGACTTTCAGTTTCTCCCTTGTTTTGTAAGGTCCACTGTCTTCCACACACTAACCTCTAACAGCTTCCCACTGGTAATAATATGTGTCTGGTTGAGGAAATTTTAGTGAACATAGCCATTATTGAGCTTAATTGTATTTCACTTATTATTCCAGTGACATTCTATTACCTCAAGATAACTTACAAGTCTACCTTACTTTTGTCGATATTGCTTTTGTGCATTATATTATGTGCTAGAATTTCAGCGCTTTGATTATTTTCTGTTTTCTAAGGGCCCCCAAATCAAGCTGTCTTCCGTTGTCTCTTTTAATCTTCACAAGTATATTGAATTAAGTTGGATGGACCTCTGGTCTTGGGAGAGCTAAGTTAAAGTGGTCACATAAAATCCAGACTATGGAGGGCCCAAGAGGACAAGCCAGAGGTCCCAGTAAGGTGAATGCACTGCATAGAATGATCAGGGATCTCCTAATAATGATAATAACAAGAATAGCTATAATTTTTTGGATACTTATTAGGTTTTGGATTCTTTATATACATATTATCCTAAAGCAATCAGCTGGGAAGGTAGGAATACAGTTCAAACTCTTTTTCTTTGCACTAAAGTGCTGCCAGCATACCACAGTGGCAACTTAGTTTTGCAGTTTTAGTTTCCGTTCCTCACTATCAAAATTACTTTATCTTGTCAGAATGGTCTATTTATGGTTGCCTATAAACACACCTTGCATTTTTTTTTAAAGAACTGTTTTATTCAGATAAAATTCACATAACCACACAATTCTCCTATTTAAAGTGTACAGTTCAATGGTTTTAGTGTATTCACAGAGTTGTTCAACCATCACCACAATCAATTTTAGAACATTCTCATTACCCAACCTTCCCACAAAAAACCACACTCATTAGCAGTCACTCCCCGTCTCCTCTCCACCCACCCTTCTGCAAGCCACTAATCTACTCTCTATCTCTATAGATTTGCCTATTCTGGACATTTCAAATAAATGGAACCATACTGTATATGGTCTTTTGTGAATAGTTTCTTTCACTTAGCATAAAGTTTTTGAAGTTTATCCATGTTGAACCAAGTGTCAAAATTTCATTTCTTTTTATTGCCAAATAATAGTTTACTGTATGAATATACCATATTTTTTTATCCATCAGTTGAAGGACATTTGGGTTGTTTCTAATTTTTGGCTATTATATATATGCTGCCGTGAACATTCATGTTCAAGGTTTTGTGTGGACACATGTTTCTATTTCTCTTGGGTATATACCTAAGAGTGGAATTGCTGGGTCAAATGGTCCCTCTATGTTTATTCTTTTGAGGAAGTACTAGACTGTTTTCAAAAGCAGCTGCACCATTTTACGTTCTCATCAGCAGCAGTTGCTTAGGGTACTAATTTCTCCACATCCTTGCCATTATTATTATCTTGCCTTCTAATTATCTGTTTTTTGATTATAGCTATGCTAGTGGACGTGGAATGGTTTCACATTGTGGTTTTTTAAATAATTTTTATTGGAGTACAGTTGCTTTACAATGTTGTGTTAATTTCTAATGTACAGCAAAATGAATCAGCTATATGTATACATATATCCCCTCTTTTTTGGATTTCCTTCCCATTTAGGTCACCACAGAGCACTGAGTAGAGTTCCCAGTAAGTTCTAATTAGTTATCTATCTTATACATAGTATCAGTCGTGTAGATATGTCAATCCCAATCTCCTAGTTCATCTCACCCGCCTCCCTTTCCCCCTTGGTATCCATACGTTTTTTCTCTACATCTGTGTCTCTATTTCTGCTTTGTAAATAAGATTGTCTATACCAATTTTTTCAGATTCCACATATATGCATTAATATATGAGATTTGTTTTTCTCTTTCTGATTTACTTCACTCTGTATGACAGTCTCTAGGTCCATCCACGTCTCTACAAATGACGCAATTTCATTCCTTTTTATGGCTGAGTAATATTCTATTGTATATATCCTACTGGATGTGAAATGGTATCACACTGTGGTTTTGATTTGCATTCCCCTGATAACTAATGATGTTGAGCATCTTTCCATGAGCTTATTTGTCATTTGTATATCTTCTTTGGACAAATTTGGAGAAAATTTATTCAGATCCTTTGCCTATATTTAAAATGCATTATTTGTGTTTATACTGATATGTTGTGAGAGTTCTTTATGTATACCAGATAAACATTCCTTATGAGTCAATTTTTTCCCTCCTTCTGTGGGTTGCCATTTCACTTCTTAATGGTGAAGTACAAAAGTTTTTAATTTTAATGAAGTCCAACATCTCTCTCTTTTCTTTTGTTGTATGTGATTCTGTTGTTATAATTAAAAAACCATTGTTGGTAATAGGAACATACATATTGATAATTACCTTAAATGTAAATGGATTAAACGCTCCCACCAAAAGACATAGACTGGCTGAATGGATACAAAAACAAGACTGTATATATGCTGTCCACAAGAGACCCACTTCAGACCTAGGGACACATACAGACTGAAAGTGAGGGGATGGAAAAAGATATTCCATGCAAACGGAAATCAAAGGAAAGCTGGAGTAGCAATTCTCATATCAGACAAAAGTCTTTAAAATAAAGACTATTACAAGAGACAAAGAAGGACACTACGTAATGATCAAGGGACCAATCCAAGAAGACGATATAACAATTGTAAATATTTATGCACCCAACATAGGAGCACCTCAATACATAAGGCAAATACTAACAGCCATAAAAGGGGAAATTGACAGTAACACAATCATAGTAGGGGACTTTAACACGCCACTTTCACCAATGGACACATCATCCAAAATGAAAATAAGTAAGGAAACACCAGCTTTAAATGATACATTAAACAACATGGACTTAATTGATATTTATAGGACATTCCATCCAAAAACAACAGAATACACTTTCTTCTCAAGTGCTCATGGAACAGTCTCCAGGATAGATCATATCTTGGATCACAAATCAAGCCATGGTAAATTTAAGAAAATTGAAATCGTATCAAGTATCTTTTCTGACCACAATGCTATGAGACTAGATATCAATTACAGGAAAAAAAAACTGTAAAAAATGCAAAGACATGGAGGCTAAACAATACACTACTTAAAAACCAAGAGATCACTGAAGAAATCAAAGAGGACATCAAAAAATACCTAGAAAGAAATGACAATGAAAACACGATGGCCCAAAACCTATGGGATGCAGCAAAAGCAGTTCTAAGAGGGAAGTTTTTAGCAATACAATCCTACCTCAAGAAACAAGAAACATCTCAAGTAAACAACCTAACCGTACACCTAAAGCAATTAGAGAAAGCAGAACAAAAAAAACCCCCAAAGTTAGCAGAAGGAAAGAAATCATAAAGATCAGATAAAAAATAAATGAAAAAGAAATGAAGGAAATGATAACAAAGATCAATAAAACTAAAAGCTGGTTCTTTGAGAAGATAAACAAAATTGATAAACCATTAGCGAGACTCATCAGGAAAAAAAGGGAGAAGACTCAAATCAATAGAATTAGAAATGAAAAAGGAGAAGTAACAACTGACACTGCAGAAATACAAAGGACCATGAGCGATTACTACAAGCAACTATATGCCAATAAAATAGACAACCTGGAAGAAATGGACAAATTCTTAGAACAGCACAACCTTCCGAGACTGAACCAGGAAGAAATAGAAAATATAAACAGACAAATCACAAGCACTGAAATTGAGACTGTGATTAAAAATCTTCCAACAAACAAAAGCCCAGGACCAGATGACCTCACAGGCAAATTCTATCAAACATTTAGAGAAGAGCTAACACCTATCCTTCTCAAACTCTCCCACAATACAGCAGAGGGAGGAACACTCCCAAACTCATTCTACGGGGCCACCATCACCCTGATACCAGAACCAGACAAAGATGTCACAAAGAAAGAAAACTACATGCGCATATGACTGATGAACATAGATGCAAAAATCCTCAACAAAATATTAGCAAACAGAATCCAACAGCACATTAAAAGGATCATACACCATGATCAAGTGGGGTTTAACCCAGGAATGCAAGTATTCTTCAATATATGCAAATCAATCAATGTGATACACCATGTTAACAACTTTAAGGAGAAAAACCATATGATCATCTCAATAGATGCAGAAAAAGCTTTTGACAAAATTCAGCACCCATTTATGATAAAAACCCTCCAGAAAGTAGGCATAGAGGTAACCTACCTCAACATAATAAAGGCCATATATGACAAACCCACAGGCAACATCATTCTCAATGGTGAAAAACTGACACCATTTCCTCTAAGATCAGGAACAAGACAAGGTTGTCTGCTCTCACCACTATTATTCAACATAGTTTTGGAAGTTTTAGCCACAGCAATCAGAGAAGAAAAAGAAATAAAAGGAATTCAAATCGGAAAAGAAGTAAAGCTGTCACTGTTTGCAGATGACATGATACTAAACATAGAGAATCCTAAAGATGCTACCAGAAAACTACTAGAGCTAATCAATGAATTTGGTAAAGTAGCAGGATACAAAATTAATGCACAGAAATCTCTTGCATTCCTATACACTAATGATGAAAAATCTGAAAGAGAAATTAAGGAAACCCTCCCATTTACCATTGCAACAAAAAGAATAAAATACCTAGGAATATACCTACCTAAGGAGACAAAAGGGCTGTATGCAGAAAACTGTAGGACACTGATGAAAGAAGTTAAAGATGATACAAACAGATGGAGAGATATACTATGTTCTTGGATTGGAAGAATCAACATTGTGAAAATGACTCTACTACCCAAAGCAATCTACAGTTTCAGTGCAATCCCTAGCAAATTACCACTGGCATTTTTCACAGAACTAGAACAAAAAATTTCACAATTTGTATGGAAACATAAAAGACCCCGAATAGCCAAAGCAATCTTGAGAAGGAAAAACAGAGCTCGAGGAATCAGGCTCCTGGACTTCAGACTATACTACAAAACTACAGTAATTAAGACAGTATGGTATTGGCACAAAAACAGAAATATAGATCAATGGAACAGGATAGAAATCCCAGAGATAAACCCACACACATATGGTCACCTTATTTTTGATAAAGGAGGCAAGAATATACAATGGAGAAAAGACAGCCTCTTCAGTAAGTGGTGCTGTGAAAACTGGACAGCTACATGTAAAAGAATGAAATTAAAACACTCCCTAACACCATACACAAAATAAACTCAAAATGGATTAAAGACCTAAATGTAAGGCCAGACACTATCAAGCTCTTAGAGGAAAACATAGGAAGAACACTCTATGACATAAATCACAGCAAGATCATTTTTGACCCACCTCCTAGAGAAATGGAAATAAAAACAAAAATAAACAAATGGGACCTAATGAAACTTAATAGCTTTTACACAGCAAAGGAAACCATAAACAAGACGAAAGACAACCCTCAGAATGGGAGAAAATATTTGCAAATGTAGCAAATGACAAAGGATTAATCTCCAAAATTTACAAGCAGCTTATGCAGCTCAATATCAAGAAAACAAACAACCCAATCCAAAAATGGGCAGAAGACCTAAATAGCCATTTCTCCAAAGAAGATATACAGATTGCCAACAAACACATGGAAGGATGCTCAACATCACTAATCATTGGAGAAATGCAAATCAAAACTACAATGAGGTATGACCTCACACCAGTCAGAATGACCATCATCAAAAAATCTAGAAACAATAAATGCTGGAGAGGGTGTGGAGAAAAGGGAACCCTCTTGCACTGTTGGTGGGAATGTAAATTGATACAGCCCCTATGGAGAAGAGTATGGAAGTTCCTTAAAAAACTAAAAATAGAACTACCATACGACCCAGCAATTCCACTACTGGGCATATACCCTGAGAAAACCATAATTCAGAAAGAGTCATGTACCACAATGTTCATTGCAGCCCTATTTACAATAGCCAGGACATGGAAGCAACCTAAGTGTCCATCGACAGATGAATGGATAAAGAAGATGTGGCACATATATACAATGGAATATTACTCAGCCATAAAAAGAAACAAAATTGAGTTATTTGTAGTGAGGTGGATGGACCTAGAGACTGTCATACAGAGTGAAGTAAGTCAGAAAGAGAAAAATAAATACCGTATGCTAACACATATATATGGAATCTAAAAAAAAAAACAAAACGTTCTGAAGAACCTAGGGGCAGGACAGGAATAAAGACACAGACATAGAGAATGGACTTGAGGACATGGGGAGGGGGAAGGCTAAGCTGGGACGAAGTGAGAGAGTGGCATGGACATATATACACTACCAAATGTAAAATAGATAGCTAGTGGGAAGCAGTCGCATAGCACAGGGAGATCAGCTCGCTGCTTTATGACCACCTAGACGGTTGGGATAGGGAGGGTAGGAGGGAGACGCAAGAGGGAAGAGATATGGGGATATATGTATATGTATTGCTGACTCACTTTGTTATACAGCAGAAACTAACACACCATTGTAAAGCAATTATACTCCAATAAAGATTTTTAAAATAGAATAAAATAAAAAGCCATTGTCTAATCTGAGGTCATAAAGATTTACTCCCCTGTTTTCTTCTAAGAATTTTATAGTTTTAGCTTTTACATTTATGTCTTTTATCCATTTTGAGTTAATTTTTGTAGGGGTTCAACTTTATTCTTTTGCATAGGGATATCCAGTTGTTTCAGCATATACCTTGAATTTTGGGACTTTTATTTTTTTCCCAGAATGCTCTTCTCTCTTCTTCTTGGCTGTTGAAATCCTTTGAGTCAGCCCACCTTCTGCTTCCTATGAGATGTCTTTTGACCACCTTAACTTAAAGCAATTTCTCTCATTTTAACTTATCTTTCCATGGATATGTACTTTTTCTCTCTGCAGAGCTAAGGGCAGGGAACTATATCTTATACTTGCTGTGACCCACAAAGTGTTAACTGATTAGTGTTGCCTTATGCCACTGTCAAAGTCAATGAAAGGCTGGAGGAGCAATAGGTTTTACTTGGTCCAGTAATTCTGATGTTCTTAATAGTCTCAGATGCGACTATGTTTGAGATGCAAGAAGGAATCAGAGGTGTTATACCTAATTCATGGCAATATTCTGTAGATCCTTTTGACCTTATTGAGAATTATGTTAAGTACACTAAAAATTCTATTATATAGTGCATTTTTAAGGAACGACAATATTGACATTTGTTTAAAGCCTTCAGGATTTAGTAAATAATTATTAATATTTGGTTTTTGTGTGGAAAGAATTTGAGAACAAGGTTTCTTCTGGTGAGAAATTCTATGTGTTATTATCTAATATGCTCTTACCTTAAATGATTGACAGAATGAGGTGCATCTTTTGTAACAAGATAGGTAAGTGGATATTCTGCAAATTGTTATTTTTTTTCCTGGATTTTAACATTGATGACCCTGCCATTTCCAGGGTTAGTACAGAATTGTCTGCCATTTGGTTACTGGGTGAGGATATGATTTGGGGGATAAGGTTGTATTTGATGAGAAATACTGTAAGTTATTTCGCATATCTAATATACTACCTTTAATGATTGACAGAATAGGGCATGTCTTATGCAATGTACTGCAAATCAGTAGATATTCTGCAAGGTACAATTGTCTTTTTCTGAAGTTTATATTACTGAACCCAGTCACCTAAGCAGACATGTGAAGATAAGTTGTCTTCTATTTTCCATGAGTTATTCCCTGAAAGGTGGCATCCAGCAGTTCTACATTCCTTGATACTTTTTTTAAAAAATAAATTTATTTATTTTATTTATTTATTTTTGGCTGCATTGGGTCTTCGTAGCTGCGCGTGGGCTTTCTCTAGTTGCAGCGAGTGGGGGCTACCCTTTGTTGCAGTGCGCGGACTTCTCATTGCAGTGGCTTCTCTTGTTGCGGAGCACAGGTTCTAGGCGTGTGGGCTTCAGTAGTTGTAGCACGCCGGCTCAGTAGTTGTGGCTCATGGGCTCTAGAGCGCAGGCTCAGTAGTTGTGGTGCACGGGCTTAGTTGCTCCGCAGCATGTGGGATCTTCCCGGACCAGGGCTCGAACCCGCATTGGCAGGCGGATTCTTAACCACTGTGCCACCAGGGAAGCCCCCTTGATATTTTTTAATGCAATAATCTCACAGCTCTCTAATACATAAAATATTCCCAGATATATAGCTAACACCTCTCCAAGTAGCCAAGGAAGCCTACAGGGCAAACGAGAAGGTTTCTCAACCAGTCTCTCAGTAACTTCACAAGATATTGCTTAGGAAATTGAAATTGTCTTTTTGATACTATGTTCGGTTTTTCTTTGCATTTCTTATTCTGTTGGAGGTTCCCAGAACATGGTGCTATGTTAGTCACTGCAGAGTACTTCCCTCCTTCCCCCTTTTCTGAGATACTAGAATCATCTGGGTGACTGATGACTGGTTCAGAGATGGCTGTTTTATAATTTCGGAGTGAGTGGTTTAAAAGGACAATTTCCACAGAATTACTCTCAGAGTGCATGTTTGAGTCTAGTATATATCGTACTGTACATTTTCACAGGGTGTTTGCAGCGGCAACTTGTACTCTGTGATAGAGATATCTGGTTTCTCAAGGCTGGCCCCTGAGCTAATTAGGTGGGACTGTCTTCCAGATGTGTAAGGTAGTTCCAGGCAAGTACTTACTATTTCTAGCTGCTTCTCCATTGGTGCCAGAAGTCACTTTGCTCTCCCCTGAACTCCTTTGGCATTTTATCTGTCCCACACTGAGTGCTGTCATTACCTTCCACCCCCTGTTGTAGCTTAACTCTAGCTATCTCCTTCTTTATCTCCCTTCTTGCTTTTCACATTTTTTGACTAAGGGTGTTTGCCTAAGAGATGTGGTAATCACTGGTGTTGGGCAGCAAATATTTCAGCTCTCAGCTTTCTGGGGAGGTGATAGGACTGCACTTTCCAGTGCCTCTGGCTACATGTCTCCCTTTGGCACAGAAGTAATGCATGTCATTTTCAGGTGGATGCACTTGATAGCTGGTGCTCAACTCCTGCATTTCATCCCTGTTAACTGTGATCGTGTGTTGAGATGGTGCCCGACTCCCCTGCTGACATGCAAAGGACGTGTAGCTTGAGCGAGAAATATATTTTTGGTGCTTTAAGCAGCTGCATTGTTGGGTTGTTTGTACACAGCATAACATGGCCTATTCTGACAGGTGCACTAAACCTGTGCTTCCAATACAGTAGCCCTTGAAATATGGCTGGTCCAACTGGAGATGTGCTATAAGTGTAAAACACACACTGGATTTTGAAGACCTGGTATGCAAAAAAAGTATGTAAAATGTCTCATTAGTAATTTTTTTAACGTTGTTTACATGTTGAATAATATTTTGGACATATTGGGTTAAATAAAATATATTATTAAAATTAATTTCACCTGTTTCTTTTTACTTAAAAAATTATACATGTGGCTTGCATTATCTTTTTGTCAGACAGTGCTGCACTGGACCATAAGCTTATTGAAGACAGGAGCTCTGTCTGTTTTACCCTTACTTTCCCACAACATCTAACCGTGTCTGAGATATGGGATATGGTAGATATACAAGTTTAATGAGTAAACTATTTCCTCATGCATATTTCATTTAACGTTAAAAAATAATGCAATCTTCAACATGAATCTTATTTGTATTTTGTGTTTAATAATCCCCTCTTTCATTTCCCTTAGCTAAAGAATAAAATCCTTAATCTCTTTAAACCATGAGAAAATTAAATTGTTTATGTATGTTTATGTTATTTTAAAAAATGTTGCACAATGTAAAAATTCTGGAATTATGATCATTAAATATTTGTCCTGATCAAATTTTTAGCGAGGTCACTCTTTATGTCTAACATTTTCTTATCTTTGTAAAAATAACCATGAAGTCCCTGTTTTTTCAGTCATAATTATGACCTTTATTTATTTGCCAATGTCATCCGTTTATGTTATTTATTACATAGTCTTGCTCTTTGTATGAGGCCTTGTGCTACAAATCAAAAAGAAACAGAAAGGGAGAAACAGAGCAGCCCTGAGGACCTTCTGCAATGTCAGGTGTGGGGGAACCCCCAGCGAGGAGGCAGGGCTTTCAGTTTCTAGGTGAGTGAGATAGATAGCAAAATAGGCGGTGAAAGGGGCCCCTGAGGTAACAACACATCTTTAAAAAATAAAGGGTGGAGGAAACACCAAATAACAAAGATGCTGGAAAATACTTTAAGCATCTTTAAATATAAATTACAAATTATAATAAATTATAGCTATTGGCATAAAAGTGTATGAACTTGGGGTTATGGAAGGACATATACTATGTTGTTCCATTGGCTAAGGAGGGGGCAAGAGGTGGTACAGGGGAAGGGGGGAATAGATGGACTATAGAATAAAGATGGACTTATCCACAAACCAACCTATGTATGATTTCATTTGCATAAAATCATACATTACGTGTATGCATAGAAAGACATACAACATGTCGCTTACCAAAATATTAGTGATTAGTCTCTCTCTAGATGGTGGCTGGATTTCAGATGATTTTTACTCTCTTTGTTACACATTTTGAAGTTTTTCCCCAAATTAGCATTTATCATTTGTATAGTCAGTAAATAATTTGATCCAGAATTTTTGCTTTTATGAGTAACATCAGGACAAAGTTTAAGGAACCAACGCAGAGGTTGCCTATATTGTTTGCATTCTGTTGAAATAACTGTCAAATTATTATAAATAAAAAAAGGAATGAGGGAGGAGGTTGGTGAAGGGGAAATTGGTGAAGGGGATTAAGAGGTACACACCTCCAGTTATATAATAGATAAATCACGGGGATGTAATGTACACCATAAGGGATATGGTCAATAATATTGTAATAACTTTGTATGGGGACAATGGTTAGACTAATTGTGGTGATCATCTCATAATATATGCATATGTAAAATCATTTTGTATTACACCTGAAACTAACATAGTATTGTATGTCATCTATAGTTCAATAAAAAAAGAAAAAATATAGCAAAAAATGTTGTAAACAGAAAAAAATTTTTTAAAAGGGTGGCAAATCAGAAATGTACTGAGTGAGTGCATTCATTTTGGTAATCAGGAACTTTTTAAACGAGCACATTTGTTAAGTGTGGTAGTCTCCTCCCTGAATTATGCTCCAATTGACTTCCTAACTGACAAAGGGGTATAGCTGGTTCAGATCATGGAAGCATCTTATCTAAAAGTGAACATTTCTTCAGAAAGAAAGAAAATGTTTTGTAAGATTATAGAGGATTTGGGAATTATGCCATGAGGATACATGCTGAATAATGTCAGTTTTCTAGGCAGGCTGCCAAGTTTTGTCAAAGAAAGGCAAATATGAAGTTTGTTTTGCAATATCTGGAAAACTTGGAACTCTAATTTCTTGGAAAATCTTTCCAAGATAAATTTAGTGTGAAGGCATTCTACTTCAAGAAAATTACATGTAGCAAGAGGAAAGGAAAAACAAAGTGGAACAGACGTAAAAAAAAAGGAGGTTTTTCTTCCCCCCAAGAGATTGTGACCTTGTTGAATTTAATTACATGTCTGACAACCTTAGAAAGCATCCTTCTAAGGTTAATTTTACTGAAACTCCTGAGCAAGGGCAAAATAAAGAAATTATCCTTCACGATCAGTTCACTTTTTTTCTGTCTTCAAAAATGTGCAAAAGATAAGGTGTTATGTATGAAAAACATTCTGAATTGCTGGGAGATCTTGAGTTATTTAAACTTCCTGGGTTCCATTTTTCTTATTTATCAAAGCTAGAGGACTTGGATTGTAAAACCTAGTATGGTCTTTCCTGGTTTTATTTCATTTTTATTTATTTGTTTGTTTAATTGAAGTATAGTTGATTTGCAATGTTGTGTTAGTTTCAGGTGTACAGCAAAGTGATTGATTTATGTGTATATATATATATATATATATATAAACTTTTTCAGTTCCTTTTCCCTAATAGGTTATTAAAAACTATTGAGTACAGTTCTCTGTGCTATGCAGTAGGTCCGTGTTGTTTATTTATTTTATATATAGTAGTGTGTATCTGTTAATTCCCAAATCCTAATTTATCGCCCCCCCCCTTTGGTAACCGTAAGTTTGTTTTCTATGTCTGTGGGTCTATTTCTGTCTTGTATATAAGTTCATTTGTATCATTTTTTTTTTTTTAGATTCCACATATAAGAAATATCATATGATATTTGTCTTTGGCTTCCTGGTTTTATTTACTTTTTTAATCTTTTTATTTTTCTGGTTTTATTTTAAAAAGTAAAACAAAATCTATTTTATGATTTGTGACATATTCATATACCATTTGCTATGTATCAGCAAAAATTGAAAGAAAATCAAGGTCAAATTTTTCTATGGTGTGAAAAGCTTTGTGGGTAACTTTATAGCATTGCCTAAAACTACGACCTTCCTCAAAGTCCCTTCAAGTTGTCAGCACATTTTGAAAGCCTTTGCATGGTTGTCACAAGTGTCATGGTGATTGACAGGAAGAATCCAACTGATACTGGTTCTTGTCTGTGTCTACAAGATGGCTGTACAGAGAAGGAGATTCAACAATATTCCCCATTGCAGGGGCAAACGTCCCTTGCTCTCAAGTCTTCTTGGAGCCCCCCTGCTGCTGGTGACTCTGTCTGCCTGGGGTGGGATGGGGGAGCTGCTGCTCAGGTTCTTCAAGAAACACAATCTGGGTCTTTGTCAAGAGAGTCCTAGCTGCTCTGAGAGGCTCTTAGCCAGAACAGTGCATGCAGGTATGAACTATGAAGCTATACCAAGCTACAAATGCATTTTGCTCTGAGACTTTTACTTTCATCCCTTCTCATCAACTTGCAAGCTGATGGGAGCCAATCCAGCATATTTTTGAGCAACTTTTGAGTTGAAGGTGAGTTCTAGGCGACCTTGAAATTGCATTGTCCCAAGTTAGGATGTTATTTTAAGAAAAATTGTGCATGGTTTATTAATTAATTCTATATTTATTGAGTGACTACTAGATGCCATCTCAGTGACAACAAATATGAAAAAATAAAACAGTATAATTCAATAGAGAAAGACTAGAAGGAGATACCAATTAAGATTGGGAAAGCCTCATTGAGGAGTTAATATTTCCTCCTCGATGAAAAGGAGGAGCTAGCCATGAAAAGGTCTGGTGTTGGGATATTCCAGGCAGAGGAACTAGCAAGGGGGAAGGTAAGGATGAGCTCCACATGTTCAAAGAACAGAAGGAAGGCCAGTGTGGCCAGAGTGCAGTGTGTGCGGGGGAGAATGACAGGAGTTGAGGTCAGGGAAGCGGGTAGGCATGAAGTCAGGTGTACCTTGTACGGAAAAGTTTGGATTTCATTGTAAGAGCAATGAACCATTGGAGGGTGTAAGCAAGAGAATGATACCATCTGATTTGTGCTTTTTATGGTTCTTCTGGCTGTTTGGTGGAGAATGGACAGTGGAAGAGTAGGGAGAGTGGTTAGTGAGTTAGTAATCCAGTAATCCAGGTGAGATGTGATGGTGACTCAGGCAAGATTAGTGGCAACTGAGAAAGAGAGAAGTGTTGTGGCTTTGGGACATATTTTAGGGGGCAGCCCACAGGGCTAGTTAATGGGTGCTTGTAGGACAATAAGAAAAAGTATAAATCAAGGATGATTCCTGTGTTTTGGGCTTGAATAACTAGGTAGATGGTGGTGCCATTTACTGAGGAGGGGGAGGTCTGGGGAGGAACTGGTTGGGAAGCATACCAAGAGTTCTGCTTTCCCCATGCTAAGCTGGAGCTGCCTATTAGCTATTGAAGGCGAGATGTCAGAGAGGTCTCTTAGACCTCAATGGAAAGGTCTGGACAGGAGGTTTAAATTTGGAAATCATTGGCCTGGACCTAGTATGAATTGTGAAAAGTTAAATAAAATTGTAAACCAGTCCCATTGTGTCTGTAAACCAGACACAATTTTGAGTGTGTCCTACTTTCAAAAAAAAAAAAAATCTCCTTTATGAAATGATACGGTCATTATTACTCATTACTTAGGCTTTTTGTAGGAGTTGATTATCAGGCAATTAGAGTAACCACTTTTATCTGATAATTAGAGTTAATTTACAAGTGCCGATAATAGGCTGACTCACTGAATAAACAAAAGATAAATTTTTTTGCACAAAGTGTGCCTCTGCAACTATGTGTGTGAAGTTCCTCTTCAGGTCTTTTTAGGCTCAGCTGCTGAATTATTGAGAGTTTAATTCAGAATTTTCATTCATTTCCATTGCTAAACCAATAACTTTTACCTCCAGTGGTACTGTGTACTTTGGGAGGAATGCTGTTGGGGGAGATGCTTATGCCTCTCTCACCCTGAGATGTCCCTTCAGAAGATGTTTGTACTGGCAGGCCTAGCACCTTGGAAGCTAGCTGTAGTCATAGAGGAACGCTTCACCTGAGCAAGTGACCACTAAATGTTACATACATTATCTTGAAATTTTATTCAAACCTCTGCAAAGTCCGCAATTTAATTTCCATTTTAACGATGAGGAAACAGAAGCTTGAGGCTAGTAAATAGCAGAGTCAGGACTCAGACCTAGGTCTGCCTCGTTCCAAATTTATTTATGATTTTTATTTTGCAAGGCTGTTAAACTACCAAAATTCCCCTTAGTTTATTCTCCCTGTTCTGTTTTCCCCTATCAACCCTTACGCTAGCCAAATACGCAATTAGAGGCCACCACATTTCTCTCTTTAAAAATGCTCTGGGCTTCCCTGGTGGCGCAGTGGTTGAGAATCTGCCTGCCAATGCAAGGGACACGGGTTCGAGCCCTGGTGTGGGAGGATCCCACATGCCACGGAGCAACTGGGCCCGTGAGCCACAATTACTGAGCCTGCGCGTTTGGAGCCTGTGCTCCGCAACAAGAGAGGCCGCGATAGTGAGAGGCCCGTGCACCGCGATGAAGAGTGCCCCCCGCTTGCCGCAACTAGAGAAAACCCTCGCACAGAAACGAAGACCCAACACAGCCATAAATTAATTAATTAAAAAAATAAATAAAAATGCTCTCCCGAGGTACACATGCCCACCTCTGATGCTTCTGCTTTCTGTCCATAGATTTCAGCCCCAGCCCCCATGCCATACCTGCCTTCCCCTCCCTTGCCCTTCTGCTACACTCTAGTATTCCACTAGTTGAACAAACCTCACATTCTTAACCTTTCCCTTCAACATTTCCCTACAGTCTTGCCAAAACTCAGTCTTGGCTTTATTCTAAGCTATAAGTTCCTGAGCCAAATTCGTCACTAGTGGTCACTTCTTCTACTTTCTCTGACACTCAGAGTGAGGAGTAGGGGTCCGCAAATTTCCTGCTTCCCACTGTCACGACCAGACTATTGTTTGTTCACTGTCTCTCAAGAACTTGTGTTTTGAGTACCACTCTATCCTTGTATACCACACTTCTTCCATCTTATATTCAACTCACACCTTGTGCTTGCATCTGACCCCATTAAGAGTCTGCTTTTGCTGACTTTGTCTCTGTCATCTTGAGGAACCTGAACGCTTATCTGCTATTCCAATCCCTGTCCTCAGAGAGCTTCAGTTTCTGAACCTTAAGCAAGTTTATTTCTATGACACTCTTGCTCCTTGTAGGCACAGACACACTCCTTGTGTGAAATGATCTTCTCAGGCCATGTTGGTTATGGTTCTACCTCTTCTCAATCTTTTCTCCTATTGAATCTTGGCTTTATTCTTCACTGAAACAGCTCCTTGCTCCATCTTTTGCCTTGACATGCCACATTGGCCTTACCTGCCTTCCCTATCCATAAGGACCTTTTGGCCTGTCATTTAAACTTTTGGCCTTCAGGCTCTGGTCCCCATGTCCTGTTATATTTGCTTTGCAAATCTCCAATTCTGAGTAGACTCCACCCTTTGATTTCTCTACTCCTTCTTTCACATTACTGAGTTTTAAAAAAAAACAAAAAAGTCAAAAACTCTATTTTTTTTACAATAAGGAAAATTTATTATAACATTTTAACATGTAGTCCCAAATCCCATGGTTACTTAAACCAGTGACTCAATAGCATCATCAAAGACCTGGGATCTTTCCATCCTTCCTCCACCCTATTGCTCCTGTTAGGTCAACTTCAGTATGACTAATTGTCTTCCTGATTGCAGGACAGCTGCTGCAGTTCCAGGGGCCATACAGAGATAAGCCTCAGCAGAAAAACTGGTCTGATTGATCTTACCACAAGTATCAACCCCTCAGTTAGACCTTCTCTGGCTCCATTGCAATCTCATTGCTAATTAGCTCCCAGCTGATTTCCCTACTGGGACTAATCTGAGTCTTTTCCAATCCCAATCTTGTTAAGCCCCACCTACTCTCTTTTTTTTTTTTTGCCTCAAAATTTTCTCCCATATCTGTTCCTATTGCCCCTCCCCTATTGTCTTACCCATTCACTCCATTTTACCTGCCCTGACAAGTGACTCTTCCTGAAGCATGGTGTTGAGCATGCCACATTTTGTTCAACCCACCTACAGTGAGTCCTTCAAGTTTAGACTCCTTCCTGTGGCATTCAAGGTCCGTCATGACCTGGCCCCATCCTACATTTTCAATCTTAATTTCCATTATTCCTGTTCATGTATCCAATGAGCCAATCAAACTGGAAATCCCTGGCCATTCCTTCAATGCTACCCAGATTTTCCCACTTCTGTCATTGTTCCCTTTTACTGAAGAGGACTTCCCTTCAGCTCCGCAAATGAAATTACTACACACTTTTGAGTGTAACTCCAGTGTCACTTACTGTAAAAGCTTTTCTGATCTCTCTCATTCCCAGGGGGAAATGGTAGTTTTTCTGAATTTTGAAGTCAATTGTCTTAGGTCATTTTTAATTTTGTATGATTATTTTTATATACCTCCACTATCGATTGCTCTTTAGCCCCAGTTTTCAATATTTCCCACTAATATCATTTGAACAATTTTTCAAATGCTTGGTGTTTGGTCATTTTAGTTGCTGTTTAGACTTTGTTTCTGGCCTCTGATCCTACTTAAGCTAAAAGTATCTGTTATGTGCTTAGAGGACATCCGGCTTTGAGGCCCTTTGGGACTGTGCATAATTTTGCCTGGAAAAATCCCAAATGCTGTAGTGAAAATTGTTCCCCTGGGTATTTAGTTCTATCGATAGGAGGTTGTTTGTGTCTCTTCAGTTTTAATATAGTGTTTTAGTTAAGAAATAGCAAAAAAGATTTAAACAAGTATCACCAAGTTAATATTGAGGTACCATTTTATCTGACGTTCCCCAACTCGATTGATTCTACCTTTATTTTTTTAACATCTTTATTGGAGTATAATTGCTTTACAATGTTGTGTTAGTTTCTGCTGTATAACAAAGTGAATCAGCTATATGTATACATATATCCCCATATCCCCTCCCTCTTGCGCTCCCTACCAATCCCACCACTCTAGATGGTCACAAAGCACAGAGCTGATCTCCCTGTACTATGCAGCTGCTTCCCACTAGCTATCTATTTTGCATTTGGTAGCGTATATATGTCAATGCTACTCTCTCACTTTGTCCCAGTTTACCCTTCCCCCTGTAGGTGTCCTCAAGTCCATTCTCTACGTCTGCGTCTTTATTCCTGTCCTGTCCCTAGGTTCATCAGAACTATTTTTTTTTAGATTCCACATATATGTGTTAGCATAAGTATTTGTTTTTCTCTTTCTGACTTACTTCACTCTGTATGACAGACTCTAGGTCCATCCACCTCACTACAAATAACTCAATTTCATTTCCTTTTAATATTCCATTGTATATATGTGCCACATCTTCTTTATCCATTCATCTGTCGATGGACACTTAGGTTGCTTCCATGTCCTGGCTATTGTAAATAGTGCTGCAATGAACATTGTGGTACATGTCTCTTTTTGAATTATGGTTTTCTCAGAGTATATGCCCAGTAGTCATATTGCTGGCTCATATAGTAGTTCTATATTTAGTTTTTTAAGGAACCTCCATACTGTTCTCCATAGTGGCTGTATCAATTTACATTCCCACCAACAGTGCAAGAGGGTTCCCTTTTCTCCACACCCTCTCCAGCATTTATTGTTTGTAGATTTTTTGATGATGGCCATTCTGACCGGTGTGTGGTGATACCTCATTGTAGTTTTGATTTACATTTCTCTAATGATTAGTGATGTTGAACATTCTTTCATGTGTTTGTTGGCAATCTGTATATCTTCTTTGGAGAAATGTCTATTTAGGTCTTCTGCCCATTTTTGGATTGGGTTGTTTGTTTTCTTGATATTGAGCTGCATGAGCTGCTTGTATATTTTGGAGATTAATCCTTTGTCAGTTGCTTCATTTGCAAATATTTTCTCCCATTCTGAGGGTTGTCTTTTTGTCTTGTTTATGGTTTCCTTTGCTGTGCAAAAGCTTTTAAGTTTCATTAGGTCCCATCTGTTTATTTTTGTTTTTATTTCCATTTCTCTTGGAGGTGGGTCAAAAAGGATCTTGCTGTGATTTCTGTCATAGAGTGTTCTTCCTATGTTTTCCTCTAAGAGTTTGGTAGTGTCTGGCCTTACATTTAGGTCTTTAATCCATTTTGAGTTTATTTTTGTGTATGGTGTTAGGAAGTGTTCTAATTTCATTCTTTTACACGTAGCTGTCCAGTTTTCCCAGCACCACTTACTGAAGAGCCTGTCTTTTCTCCATTGTATATTCTTGCCTCTAAAGGTAGAATCAATCGAGTTGGGTGATATCAGATAAGATGGTACCTCAATGTTAACTTGGTGATACTTGTTTAAATCTTTTTTGCTATTTCTTAACTAAAACACTATATTAAAACTGAAAAGACACAAACAACCTCTACCTTTAAAATAACTGTGATATCTATCTCCTTCTCTCCATTCCCACTGCTGGTGCCTCATTTCGGACCCTCACCACCTCTCTCTGCCACCAGTTTCTTCCCACTGCTATCTGTCTCCAGCAGACTTGTCTCCACCAAAAACAAAGTGGTGATGCCACTCCTCTGCTTATACACATTTTTTGATTCTCTGTTCCTTCTAGAAGTTAAATTCACCTGTGGTACCTCAAGTTCCCTTTAGATTCCCAGTAGCCTTCCCGGGTTCATCTCTAGCCACATACTCAGCTGTCTCTCCTGTCCCGGCCATGCTGAGAGTTTCACTACTCCAAGAAAAGCCCATGATCTTCTGAGGCCTGAAATATCCTCCTTATTTCTTACCCTGGCCAATTCCCATTGATCATTTAAAACCAGCTCAAATATTGCCTTGTCTGTGAGACCTTTCCTGACATCCCCAGAAGTGGCTTCTTTTCTGTTTTGCTATACCATTCATTCATTCATTCACATATTGAAGTCCAGATGGTGAAAAATGCTGGGATACAATGATATGTAAGTCCTTCCATATGGGCTGTAAGAGGCTGTGCAGAGAAATGTACAAGAAAATGACAATACAGAGGGAATGGAAGGGATCAAATTGGAGAGATCTCATGCACTAGAAAGAAATACTAAGACTTAGTGCCTGATTAGATGGGGTGAAATGCACAAAGTGGAAGAGAATAGAATAACCCCCAGATTTCTGCCTTGAGTGATACAAGAGGTATGTGAACATCCATGGAGATAGAAATAAAAGGAAAAAGCAGATCAGATGGGAAGTGTGAGTTCAGTTTTGAGGTGCCTCTAGGATATGAGTGGATATGTCCAGCACACAATGGGATATATGGTTCAAGAGCTCAGATGAAATATATTTTTGGGAGAATCCAACAAGTAAATGGTAGTTGATGTCTGGGAGACTTCTGAACATACCAGGTACTTGATTTATACCTTTCTTTAGTTTCCACACCATATTGTAACATGATGTGCCTTGTTTCCCACATAAGGACACAGACTAACTTATTAATTTACCTTGTTTCCTGTCACAGTGCTCTGTACATAAAAATTTCATTTCAAATGAGAGAATGAATATATGAGTTCACTCAGCTGTGCCTTAATGATGAGTGAGAGAAGAATGTAATAATTTATTTAATAAATAATTTATTGAGCACCTTCTATGTACTGGGCAGTGTCCTAGACACTGGAAGGATAGCAGGGAAAATGACAGTGAGGGGACAATAAGAAATAATGCCTGATAATAGCTAATACTATGGAGATTTAATTATGTGTCAGGCCTTCTTTCAGTATTTAATATGGATTTAAAATGTTAATCCTCATAAAATCCTATAAGATAGGTGGTATTAAATTCTATGAGGGAAATTAAACAGGGTAATATGGTGGCAAGTGACTTGGTTGGTGGGTTGGTACTTTGGTTAGAATGGTCAGAGAAGGCCTCTGAGGTTATATTTGAGCTGAACTGTGAAGGAGCTAGCCATCAGGGGATCTGGAGGAGGGATGTTCTAGTTTAAACAAATTAAACATTTTCTTTTAATGCTAAAAGAATAAAGACTTTTCTTAAGCATTGAAGTTGCATTCGCTAGCCTTCAAATACACTACACCTTGATCCAACTACAGTTAATCAAACCAGCAGTAGTTCTTCTCGTACAGTGTAAGGTTAGGGCAAAAGACCTTTCAATGTACATTAAGACACCCACTTAGCTCCTCTGGATGGGGATTAGGGAATTACACTAATGTGTAATGAAGATTATCAGGGAAATTATATGAAAACAAATGTAAAGAAATGATTCTGATTTTAAAGTAGACTAGGTTTGGAAACACTATTGAAAAGAGCAAAATCATAGAGGTGTGCCTGCTTTGCCTGTTTACCTGCTCAGACTAAATTATTAATGAGAAAGTTCTCAAGAACAAGCAATTATAAGTCATCCCTTTTTAATTCATCTCTGCCCTTCTTCTGCATAGGTATTTTGCAAATAAATCATATTGACACATAGCTGTTACTCTGTCAATCATTTAGGGCAACGATGAAGGTGAGTAGCTGGAATTGTACCTTTATTTCCCTTCCTATTCTCAGATGGAGTTTTTGATGAGACTGTGATGGCTAAATGGAGACAGGAAGTTCATTAAAGGCCTGAAATGTCTGTTCTTAAAAGGAGCCTCCGCTTTCAACAGTGAGTTTATCTATAATAATCAATAAAAGAAATCCTCATAGAAAGACCTCTCAAACTAGGGGCATGATGAAAAATTAGTACCATACTGCAGGAAAGAAGCTGAATAGGGATCTTCTGATTCAGTTGCCCTAGTTTACAAATGAAGAAAGGCCAAGTGTCTTTCCAAAGTCACAACCTTGAAGTGATGGTATTCTGGGTAGCATTTCTTAGTAGACTAGTGTGTTTGCCTAGAACTTTGCATTTATAATCTTATCTATAGATTTTGATCATTTTAAATTGAAAAGGATAGAATTATGGTTAGTTGTTGTTTTTGCCATTATTGCTAGACCCTGTGCTAGACACTGAAGATAGAAAGAGGATGAAAAGACACTATTTCAAAGGGATCAAAGGCTGGTGAGAGGCTTGGAGGGATGTGGTTAGAATTACCATTGTTCTCTGAAAACAGAATTTTGGCTATTTTGTATGTTGCATTTAAAGCCATCTGCCAGCTTACACTCCAGGTCTGGGTATCTAAGTAATACACAGATCTACAAAATGCGCAAAAGATTACAGAAGGATGAATAAAGTGTAATATTTTCATCATGACATACCATTAAATCCCAGCATCTTCTAGTTAAAAAGTTTAACTATGCTTCCCAGGTTTTTGATTATATTTTATTTTATCAGTTGCATCTTTCATATCCCTTCAAGGGAAGCATAACTGGAACACAACTACTAGTTGTATTTATGTTAAACTTCAACTAGTTGGTTATCAAGGCACAAATCTTGCTTTGCTGAAGAACTTTTTAGACTTGTTTTTATTAGTGTAGTGATTAAGCAGATCTGTGGGAAATGGGTACTTCCCAATTTCTTGAAAATGTAAACATGTTTTAATGGTTTGTTTCAACATGTTTTACTTTCTATGTTTCAGTAGTTAAAAGCATATTACTGATTTGAAGACAAAGAAACTCTTAAATTACTTCATTAATTTTACATTTACCCATTATGGTAATTTGTAGTTAGAAAAATTTGGTTATCTTGAAAACATTTGAAACTAATTTTTCTTAGCAACTAAAGTGGTAAGGTTCGAATGTGTTACAAAACCTTCAACAGTGACTGGCTCTGACTTTCAAGGAAGTTAAAGTACATTATTTCCTTAGAAATCAGAGCCAGTAGGTTGGAATTTATAAATGAACTAAGATCCATTGACAACATTTTCACTATTAAGAAAATACATTTAAAAATGTTTTATTTACCAGATCCTCAATAGAAAGAATATCGTGTTCATGATTTCTTCCTGCTAAATATTTGAATTTTTTAATAATGCAGTTCTTTCCTTTTAATGACTGTCTCCTGGGTGGTCCATAACATCAACTTTGTTAGGTTTGCAAAATAGATTTCTATTTCAAATTTAAGCACAAGAGAAGGCAAAACATGTTTCTGGTGACATTGTTTGTAGGGAGAGAATAGGAAGTCCCAGTGAAAATTCCAGAAAAATGGTTTATCTTATCTAGAAAAGTCTACTGCATTAGAAATGGGCCTGTGATTAGTTCACTGGCTTCTTCTACAAAAGGGTTTTTAAGTAAAATTTTATAGGCTCAATCGAAAACAGAAGGATAGTGAGTGGAATTTAGTCTTACTCTTCCTGTTGCATGATTCATTCCAGCTAAATTTTTTAAATAATCACTTCCATTATGAACATTCTTTAATGAAAGTTTAATGAGTATCCATATCTCAGACTAGCTCAGGAATTTTTGGAGGCATTCAGAAATTCCTGAGTATACCACATGGGCAGCTGAATGCTTTGGTGGAAGGGCAAGGTAGGGTCAGAGAAACCTAGGAGGAAATCCTGGCTGTCATCCACTAGCTGTGTAACCTAGCTGGTTTATTAAGCTTGCTACGTCTCAGTTTCCTCACTTGTAAAATGGGGAGCAAAATAATCATCGCATAGGGTTACCTTGAGAAGAAAGCAAACTCCATGGTATAGAGCATGTTGCAGTGTTTTGTTAGTTTTACTTGGCATCCTTTTTCATAAAAATAATTCTTCAAAAGTTCAATATCATCTGATATTGACTATAGCTCACAGAATGAAGTGAATAAATAGTCCAAAGCCGGGGTTGGGAAGCTGTGGCCTCCCGCCTTTTTGGTAAATCACAGTTTCATTGCAGCACGGTGTGCTCAGTCACTTAGGTGTAGTCTATGGCCGCTTTCCCACTACCACAGCAACACGTTGCGACAGAGAGCTCGTGGCCCATAAAGCCTGCAATAGTGACTATCTGACCTTTTACAGAAATAGTTTGCCAACCCCTGATTGCTTAATTGATATTACGGAGTGTCATGGTTTGTACAAACGGGAGGACCCACGTTAAGTGAGGCGCCATGGGAGGGGACCACAGGATTACTTAGCTATTCTCGGGGTTAACCAGAAAAGTCTAAGCATTCTCTGTGATTAGTGGTGGGGTCCCCGGAACAGATGAGAATAACAAATCTAGGACCTACAGAAGGGGACTTGGATAGGACTGAAACTCCTCTTGTGGTTCAGTTTCAGAGCAGGGACTGATGTCAGATTCTACTGTATGGCATCCTTTATCAGCCTATGGCTATGGAAATTGTTCAGAGCTCTCATCACAGTGTGGATTCTGTCATTATAAACAGGTCCTGTGTATCATTCTAAATCCCGAGTTACAAGATTACCACCAGTCTATCTATCTAGAGACCCTGAACTGAGTAGATTTTGCCTGGTTATTGGAGTGGATGTTTCAGGGGCCAGAATAGATTAAACTCTGTGTGTGCTACAAATTACCCAAAGTTTCGATACCACGTTTAGCTTAATTTAATAATTTAAAAAATATTTATTTATTTTGGCTAAACTGGGTCTTAGTTGAGGCATGTGGATTTAATAATTTTGATAGATTTAACATCAGAACAATTGTTGGCCTCTGAGAAGTCTCTTTCCTTTTTTACTGTAAGTGATATTCAGCTAATCTCAAAGTCTGTTTTTTCTCCTGAATTGATCTTTGGGGAGTTAGACAATACAATAATCATTCCTGAGAGCTGTTTAGTGCTTTAGAGTTTACAAAGTGCTTCCATTTACACAATTTCATTCAAATATCAGCATCACCCTACAAGTTAGAACAATTGAAATTATCCCTATTTTACTGATGATGAAAACTTCAGTTTCCAAAAAGGTAAGCCACATGCCTAAAGCCATACAGCTCTAAAGAATGAAACAGAGACTTGAATTGGTTTTCTGACTTCATATCCTGTGTTTTCTCTGCCATGTCATTTTGTCTGATGTTCCCTTTCATCCAAGTTTCTTGAAACTGGCTGAAATGGGTAAAATATAAAATCTCATTAGTTTATAGAATAATCATATAGAGGGGAACACCAGACAATTTTATATAAGAAAGTAAGAAAGGAAGATCATTTAAACCTGAGGTTGCAAACTGTTCAGCCATAGGTCTCATCTGGCCTGCAGCTGTGTTTGGCTGAGCCTACACAGTATCAGATATACACAGTTTTATTTTAAAAGCACAGGGAATTAGCTGTCAGTTAATATCACAGATATGTCCTGACTTCCAGCTTCTTTAGACAAGTCAGAAGATCTGGCCATATTGCTCCCACGTTCCGACATGGCAATAAGGCTAGATTTAAACACTTAAACACTTGTGTCCTTTGGAGCAGGATTTGCTCTCCACTTTCCACCAGTCTCTACCACTCCCTGTTGTCCTCCCGGCCAAACCCGCTCCAATCGTCTCTAGTAGCTGTCTGGCTCCTCTAGGCAGTTGAGTTTGTGACCCCTGATCTAGACTAGAATACTCACTTTGTGAATGAGGGAATGAGATGTGAAGTAGCAAGGTAATTTAGCAGCATCAAGATTAGAATTTGTTTTCCTTAGACAGAGTCCTTTCTCAAGCTCTGGCATCATGTCTATATTATTCTTCAATACTGAAGAATAACAGAACAGCAAGGGCATAGGGATTAGTAAAGAAATGATGCACAGTTTTTAAATAAATTGATAATGTTTTAGTGAGGCTCTGCTATACATTTTATATTTATGCCACATGAGCCATATGTCAAATATTTCATTATCAGACCATGGTTTCAGTTCTTGAAAACATGGTCATGTAAACTGAACGAATGGACTTTATTTTCTATATTGGAGAAGTTGGTTGGAGGGTGTATTTTTGAATGGATTTCAGCACAGAGACTGAGTTTCAGTTTTAGGAGCAGAAGTATGTTTTTCTTTTGTAGATAATGGAAGCATCATCAGCCATGTGATAAATTCTTCCTTTGTGGAAGGCCTCCTGCTACGCAATACTGTATGTTAAAGAGGGAAAGAGAGCCTGAGAGATTGGAGAGAGAAGTGTAGGCTGGGGCTGACTGAAACTCTGTCACAAGGAGGAATATGCAGAGGCCGAGTGTGTGTCAGTGGTTTAAAGGAATTGATGGTCGGACCTACTCAGAGATAGGAAAGGGTGTCGGGTATACAAATGGGCTGAGTGAAGCAGAGCGTTTATCACTTATTTTTTCTGAAGTGTAATTTCTAGGATGGATTATATAGTTCAAGCCCAAGGGGATAAATTATATCCTATTGAATGAAACAACTAACTGGGGGACTTTCAAAAAATAACTTTAATAAACAAAGACTAGTTGGCATTATTTTTTGAATGAATCTTTACAATGCATAAAACAAAATGTTAGATGAATACATTTCCAGACAGTTATGATTGCTGTTCTTCTTATTATTCTTCATTCAATAATTATTTATGACAGTTTGCTATGTGTAAGATACCATACTAAGCAGTGTGAATACTAAGCCATGAAATATCCAATGGTAGAATCACTAGTCCTTGCCCTTGGATTGCTTTCGACCTAGTTGGGCAGTTAAGACAGGAAGGTTGGGAAATTCTGTACAAGACAAGCCCATGTGAGTCAATGTTTTGGCAGTTTAGGGGAAGAGACAGTACTTCTCCTGGCTTGATCTGGAGAAAGACTTTCTCAGGAATGAGGACTAGGGATTTGCATTAGACCTTGAAGGATGAGTAGGATGTGAAACACCAAAGGAATGGTAGAAGTTTCTTTAGAGAGAGCTAGCAGCAGAACAAAGGCCCCCCAGCAGTGAGCTGTAAGGAGACAAATGTGACTGAAGTACACGAACTTCCTGGCAGAGTGGAAGAGAGAGCTGGACCATTGGAGGGTGTTGAATTTTGAAGGGCCTTGACTCCCCGGCTAGAGAATTTGCATTTCAAAGATATGGTTTCTATAGTTGATCAAGGGAGCTTGGTGCCAAGATTAAGTGTACACTTAAAAGTGTCTGGGAAAGGATAACTCTTGGTGGAACTTGTAAAATGCCTTTGCTAATAGTTGTAATTTAGAAGCCCGTTTGCTCAGGAGAGAACCCAAACCTTCCTAAGTAGGAATAACTCCCTAGACTCTCACTTGGGGTCCTCTTGGAGACTCCCCAAGGCGTAACATACAATGTGCAGAGACCAGTGTACCACATGAAGGGCAAATGCACAGGGCACGGCCTACCAGGAAAAGAATACAGTTGGAGAATTTTATTTTGCTGAAGATAGTGTGAGTCTGGAATGTTATTTTATTATCAGTCTCTGTAACCGCCTGTGGGAATCACCTTATATTGGAATCCTGATAAAGTGTCTCATGTTACAGGGCACTCACTCAACTACCTTATTTTGAACAGCAAAGTACTATTTGGGGAAAGCCCATTAGACTGAAATGACCTCACTCAGTGCTATTTTTATTTGTTCACAGAGGTGTGCTGACATGATGGGTCAAAAAAGAGGCGAAGCAATTTAATACAATTTCTGTTATTATTCCTGGAGGTATGAGTTTGCAATGGCAGGTACTGCATATAATTTTAAACGTGCCTTTTCAAGCAGTACAGTAGGTATTTATATTGTGGATATCACAAATGTATACCTCAGGACAGAAGGAAAACAGCTCTCTAACCTAATATGACTGGAAAGTCATGACTTGTAAATGTTGTTTCTAACAATTTAGACATATGTGAAGATGTGATTTTTAGAAAGCTGATTACTTAAAGTTTGAATAGAAATGGAGAGTCTGGATAAAATTGTTTCATGAAAATTGCAATATTCCAAAATTAATATATAATTCTATAGGATGCATGTTTTAAAAGATGGACAACTCAATTACTCATATAACCATTAGGTTTGAACAGGTATTTATCATGGAGGGTCATCATAAAGCAAATTAATTTTTTGTCACCTGCTATTCGTTTAAATTTGTTGTGCTCCTACTTATTCTTCTCGCTCTTGTTTGGAGTTTAGATATAGCCTCATGACTCTTCCAGTGACTTCCACTTCCTCTGAAAGGTTAGGAAACAGTCTCTGTTTAGTGACTCATGTTCCCAGTCAAGGGTATTTATCCCAAACTTCAAATTTTATCCAAGTTACAGCTTCCCCATCATCCCAGGGCAGGGCTGTCGCAGGCTGGCCGTCTGCAGTGGGAGATGTCGGGACTCTTCTCTCTCTCTCTCACTCAGTGCTTCTGTTTCTTCTCCACTTCAACCAGCTTGCTAACCTTGAAGCACGGTGGCATGTGTAATCAGAGAGAGGAAAGGTTGGGCAGGAAAGTACTCACTATCTTCCGCGGGTTCTGGAAATCTCTCCATCACTGGGAATTGCTCATCTATAATTTTCTTACGTGGGTGACAGCATTTCTCCTGGCTGGTCCCTCACAATGCTTTGCTGGGCTCCTAGGCTTCTGGCCGTACACTTCCAGGTCCTTTAGTTGAGGCCTCTTACTTGCTTATCAGCATTCTTCTTTAAAAAAATTGTGGTAAAATTTATATAACATAAAATTTACCATTTTAACCGTTTTAAAGTGTACAGTTCCGTGGCATTAAGTACATTCACATTGCGGTTGCGCTGTCACCACCATCCATCTGCAGAAACTTTTAGTCTTTCCAAGCTGACTGTGTGCCCATTAAACACTAACTCCCCATTTCCCCTTCCCCTGGCCCCTGGCAACCACTATTCTACTTTCTGTCTCTATGAATTTGACTACTCTAGGTACCTCATATCAGAGGAGCCATATACTATTTGTCCTTTCATGACTGACTTATTTCACTTAGCATAATGTCCTTGAGGTTCTTCTGTGTTGAAGAGTGTGTCAGAATTTACTCCCTTTTAAGGCTGAATAATATTCCATTGTATGAATATACCACATTTTGTTTATCCATTCATCTGCTGTTGGATACCAGCGTGCTTCCACCTTTTGTCTCTTGTGAATAATGCTGCTATGTACATGAGTATACAAATATCTGTTCAAGTCCTTACTTTCAAGGTTTCTTTTTTTTTTTTTAATATGTTCAAAAGTAGAATTTCTGGGTCATATGGTAATTTTATGTTTAAGTTTTTGAGAAACTGTCACACTGACTTCCAAAGCAGCTGTACCATGTTATGTTGTGTACCAGCAAGGCGCAAGGGTTCCCCACCAACACTTGTTATTTATTTATTTATTTTTGACAATAAAAAATCCTAATGGGTGTGAAGTGGTATCACATGGTGGTTTTGATTTTTGGTTTGCATTTTCCTAGTGACTAGTAATGTTGAGCAACGAACGTTTCATGTGCTTATTTGCCACTTTGTATTTCTTCTTTGGAAAAATATCTATTCAAGTCCTTTGCCCACTTTTTAATTGGGATGTTTGTGTTTTTGTTGTTGGGGATCAGAATTCTTGGTTAGAATCTAAGGAGATCTCATGCTGGCCCCTGTGTGCAGTGTCACCGGAGTCTGGGGAGGACACAGATGGCACACTCTAATTGAGGAACTGAGGAGAGTTCGGTGAAGGGACTCTTCATAGAAGTGTGGGCAGGGTTAAGGAATGCAAATAAGGGATGTGAAACACCTGTTAATGGTGTAGAGCCTTTATTGCCCCTGGGCTTGGGGGACAAAGGAAGGAAGTAGATGGAGAGCCTAGAGAGACCTATATCTGCAGGAGAGGACTGTCCAGCAGGAGGAGTGGACTTCCCAAGAGCCTCTGTTAACTTTCAGTCAGTAGGGAGGGAACGGAGGGAATAAACACCCCCTCTTCTCTCTCTTCCCTTGCTCTGCTGGTACCTCCCATTGGGTGAACCTAGCTGGAAGCTTAGTAGATCCAGTCTATAGAGGTCAGCCTCCAGGACACAGAGCAGGATGGTAAAAGGTAGAAGCTGGATCTGGGTTGGTAAACAAGATTTCCAGCATATATGTGTGGAGTTCCTTTGGGTGCACAGGACCTTCCACCATCATGGGAATGCAGTTGCTTCTCAAGCCACAGCCACTCCTTTGCTGCCCCAGGCTGCTTCAACCAGCCTCTTGCCCTTTAGAATTTTCGGGAGTGTGAATCAGTTGCCATTCTACCACATCCAGGAAACACAGGTTACTCTAAGTAATTCTGTTGAGGCTCCTCACCCTAGGCTTGAGGTGAGGGGCAAGTCCTTCCCTGGCCCCTCCCTCTTGTGGGGTGGATGAGGCTCACAGCACACCAATAGCTTTCTCCAATATTCTCCTTCACTGTCAACCTATGCTTTTATGCCCTCAAGAAAAGTGAGGAGAAGGGGTCTTGGACTGCAGGTCTTGGACAGTGTCTCACACCTCATTCTGGAATGTATCAGCTCTGCTCTAGGGACTTCAGCAGAAACTGGGACTGAATGAGTTCAACTTTCACATCCTGTTACAAACATCATATGCAATCTGTATCCCTAAAAGTTTGTGTATTTGGATTAATGTAAATATACTTTTTTTCCAAGTCATCTCAATGGGAAGTGGGGAAGATTGCTTTATACTTGAGATCCCTTTATATTTGGGGATATAAGATATGCTTTCTTTGGAAGCTTTTCTGATATAGAAACACAAGTCAATTAGAATAGCTCATGATTCCCATGAAATTTACTTAGGTATTAATTATCTTTAAAAAGCTAAAGGCTAAATTATGAAAATAGAAATATTTCAAAATGGTAAGGTGTGCCTAAATTAAAGTTCCTACTAGAAATATTCTTGTTCAGTTCTTTGTAAGTTCAATAGAGTATCTTCCTTGGAATAAGCAATTTCACATCTGATTTGTTTATACTTTAAAATTTTTGCTAATCGTGAAGACCTAATTTTTGAATTTACTTTAGAATGAGCTTTAAGCCATTTTCTTCTTCACGTGTATGATCACTCCAAGCAGATGTGTTCTAGAAACCCATTTCCCTATCTTGTCAGAGTTTCAGTGGAGAAAAGAGGATGCTGTCATCTGCATTCAGAGACAAGGTATTAAGCTGTCGTTTCTCAAAGCATTCTCCTAATACTTGTCCCATAATTTTCAGGTTTTAAATGGATTTAGTGGAACTCTGGAGCTTTAACTTGTGACACATATCCATGACTTTAATAAATTACAAATATTAAATTTTGTTCTTTCTGGTGCAGATGTGTTGTCATTTTGCTCTGTTTTCACTTATAACTTACATATCTCTTATAACTCCAGCCTTCTTTCTGTTATTGATGTAGTTTCATGTACTACCATTTTAGGTAAAGCCTTTCCTGTTCTCCCTTGTGAATCTCCTAAGAAAGAACCCATTTTGAGAACCAGTGGTTCTTGGAGTGGGGGGCGGGGGGAAGGGGCCAGGATGGATAGGTGGAGTACAGAGCATTTTTAGGGCAGTGAAACTGTTCTGTATGATATTGTAATGGTGGATACATGACATTACACATTCGCCAAAATCTATAGAATTATACAACACAAAGAGTGAACCATAATATAAACTATGGATTTTAGTTAATAAACATGTATCAATATTGGTTCACATGCCACACATTGATAAATGTTCCACAGTAATGCAAGATGTTAATAACAGGAGAAACTGCAGATGGGGGAAGGGGAGTATATGGGAACTCTGTGGACTTTCTGCACAATTTTTCTGTAAATCTAAAACTGCTTTAAAAAATAAAGTCTGTTAATTAAAAAAAAACTTTTGCTTGTGAAGATCGGTTATGTGCATAGCAACTTTACTTTTGCAGAATCTCTTTGGTGAGCATACTCTTTTCAGACTTACATAATACAGTTAAAAAAAATAGCACTCCTCTCAAAGAAAAATAATCAGTTGAACAAATCGGTAGTTATCAGAATGCAGACTGTAGCACATCCTGTTTTTCTAACTCCTCTAATTTACTAGTAAAGCAACCCAAATTGCATGGAGGAAAGGAGGACATTGCTTGCTTTTAAGGCTGCATAAATTGTGTTAGGGCCCCATTAGAACACTGGAGGACAGTCTTCAGTACACCACATTCTAGCATTTTGAAAAAGTCTTGTATGGAGAGCAGGTGGGGCAGGAAGGGGAGAGGGGAGGCAGAGGGCAAGAGGGAAAGAGAGAGAGTCTGTGCTTCGTTCTATTACCTGAAGGAGACTCAACTGTAAAATAATTTTAGTGTCATTTTTTTGTGCTTACTGAATACCAAGTACCCACTCTGTGCCTGGCCGCTCCCACTTCCTCTTTCTGGTCTTGGTGTTGAAGCTCAGTTGGCAGCTGAGTGGTTTCTTCTGGTCTGCTGAGGTCAGCCTCTAATCATCAAAAGTGATAGGTGATGACATTCCCTTCTTAACCTGCAGCAGAGCTGCGTCCACACACACTGCACTGTTCCAGTTCTAAACAGTGGATAGTAGAAACGGTCCTTTGTTAAAGAAGCTTGCTCTCAGCTCTGGATGATCTTCCTGATTCACACCCAAAAGAGGCCTTTTCGTGACCCTGCATATGCCAATGCCTGTTTCAGACAGACAACTCCAGCAGGCCGGGAACTTGAATCTCTTCAGTGCTGTGTGTGAAGGGGCTACCTGGATTCTGAAATTTAACTAGGTTAGATCTAACAGGGTGCATTATAGGTTTGAGGTAGCATGCTGTTCCTGATCTCCATGTCCCATTCCCTCAAAGTGGAGCCATCAGAGAGGAAAAAAACAGAAGAAAAGAGGCCTTGCATTAGTCTGACGAAGTTGTGCCCCATGCAGTGAAATTTCAGAAGCTGCAAATAGGGTCCCTTTGGGGCTTCCCTGGTGGCGCAGTGGTTGAGAATCCGCCTGCCGATGCAGGGGACACAGGTTCGATCCCTGGTCTGGGAAGATCCCACAAGCTGCGGAGCAACTAAGCCTGTGAGCCACAACTACTGAGCCTGTGCTCTAGAGCCCGTGAGCCACAACTACTGAGCCTGCATGCCTAGAGCCCGTGCTCCGCAATGAGAAGCCCGCGCACTGCAACGAAGAGTAGACCTCGCTCACCGCTACTAGAGAAAGCCCGCGCGCAGCAAGGAAGACCCAACAGAGCCAAAAATAAATAAATAAAATAATTTTTTTTAAAAAGGGTCCCTTTGCCCCTGTCCCCCCTCCCCTCCCAAAAAGTATACTGAGGGCTGGTTCCTTTAATTCTATAATTAATCATGTGTTTAGTAACACTTGGATCAGGGATGGTCTTATGTTAAAGTATAAATATCTCAAGGGTGTTACTCTTTTCAATCATAGTCTTTATGGTGAATGAGTTGCTGAGCTCACATATTGATAAGGCAAATGCATCAGACAGTCTCATTTGGGTGGGAGTGGTGGAGAGTGATTCTAAGGGACACAGGAAATAAAAACTGAAGTCAGTGGAAGAGAAACTGTACTTGTTTATCCAGTTTTCCCTGGGAGTTTCCTTGAGAAGAGTTGAGCAGGATATGTGTGAATTATATGAGTGTGTGTTTGTGTGTGTGAGTCTGCACGTGTGTGAGACGTGTATGTATTAAAGGGTATTGTGGAAGGTTGGGCTAGGAAATGACAGCTGGGAAGAGCCAGACATCTAATGTACTCTTTTTAACTAACATACATCTTCTTAGAATGATGCTAGGTTCCCTGGAGATTTTACGATCATGAGTGCTGAGTCTGTGAGCAGTGTGTGAGCGGTGTGTGTGTGTGTGTGTGAGAGTGGTGTGTGTGTGTGAGCGGTATGTGAGCAGTGTGTGTGTGTGTGTGTGTGTGTGTGTGAGCCATGTGTGTGTGAGTGGTGTGTGTGTGTGTGTGAGTGGGGTGTGTGTGTGTGAGTGGTGTGTGAATGGTGTGTGTGTGTGTGTGAGCGGTGTGTGTGTGTGTGAGCAGTGTGTGAACGGTGTGTGTGTGTGAGGGGTGTATGTGTGTGTGAGTGGGGTGTGTGTGTGTGTGAGTGGTGTGTGTGTGTGTGTGAGTGGGGTGTGTGTGTGTGAGTGGTGTGTGAATGGTGTGTGTGTGTGTGAGCGGTGTGTGTGTGTGTGAGCAGTGTGTGAGCGGTGTGTGAACGGTGTGTGTGTGTGAGGGGTGTGTGTATGTGAGTGGGGTGTGTGTGTATGTGAGCGGTGTATGTGTGTGTGTGAGCAGTGTGTGAGTGGTGTGTGAGCGGTGTGTGTGTGTGTGAAGGGTGTGTGTGTGTGTGAGTGGGGTGTGTGTGTATGTGAGCAGTGTATGTGTGTGTGTGAGCAGTGTGTGTGTGTGTGAGTGGTGTGTGTGTGTGTGTGAGTGGGGTGTGTGTGTGTGTGTGAGCGGTGTGTGTGTGTGAACGGTGTGTGTGTGTGTGAGCGGTGTGTGTGTGTGTGAGCAGTGTGTGAGCGGTGTGTGAACGGTGTGTGTGTGTGTGAGCGGTGTGTGAACGGTGTGTGTGTGTGTGTGAACGGTGTGTGTGTGTGTGAGCGGTGTGTGAACGGTGTGTGTGTGTGTGAGCGGTGTGTGTGTGTGTGAGCGGTGTGTGAACGGTGTGTGTGTGTGTGAGCGGTGTGTGAACGGTGTGTGTGTGTGTGTGAGCGGTGTGTGTGTGTGAACGGTGTGTGTGTGTGTGTGTGAGCGGTGTGTGTGTGTGTGAACGGTGTGTGTGTGTGTGTGAGCGGTGTGTGTAGGGAGGCAGGCAGTACACAGTGATGCTTTCATGGATGTCCAGCACACCACTTTTGTAAAAGCACCATTTGTCTTTGCTTGATCTCTAGCCTGCTACATAGCAACGTATTTATTGCCCATTCAAACCACTTCCTCCTGTTACGGTGGCCTCCTGTTTCTGTGGTAACATAGAAAATCAAAAGTGTGGATGATATTGCATCGGGAAAGGTTTTATCCCCACTTGGTTTAAACCTGACCAAGAAGTTGGCTGTAGAGCACCTCCACAGACAGCTGATCCAGTGACTTAAAATGAACCTGTGCCTATACCCCAACCCTCCACGATTAAGATACGCTCATTCACCCAATCCAAAGTGTACAACTCCTTCACTTCTATTGCCTCACCCTCTTACAACCTTTATCAAACAGATGACACACTCAAAGGGCTAATTGAAGAAGAGTTTACAAAGATGTGGTGGGAAGGGAACCAACAAATGATGGTGAATCACTCAGGGACTAGCCACAGAAGGAAACATTGGCACCCTTAGGCCTAAAAGGGCCAGAGGAGAGAGAGTTTGTTCTTGGAACTCTGGGTGAGGGACCTCCCAACAGGAGTTGTGGTTATGGGTAGAAGAAACTCAAGCACTTCAAGACCATGGCCTGTCTGGGAGAGAGAAGGGGAGGAATCAACATCCTGCTATTTCTCTCTTCAGATGGTCCCTTCATTGGCAGAACCCCAAGAGCAGCATGAGGACGAGGGCCCATAGGGGTGGGCTTCTTGGGGCACAGAGCAGGGCAGAGAAAGATGAAGAATGGTTTGGGAGGGATGAATAGGAAATAGTACCATCTCAGTTTCCCCATACATAAAATGAAGATGTAGACTGCCAGGATTAAATATAATGATCTATATAAGCACTTATTATGCACCTAAAGCATAATTTTTTATATTACCCTGTAAATGTAGGCTAGTAGTAGTAGTAGTAGTAATAGTAAGAGTAGGATATTTTTACTACATTTTAGCTGTACCATCCCTAACTGGCTCTACCCGTACCTTAATAATTAACTTCCATTTCATATCCCAACATTATTATGGAATAGACTTAAGTAAGAACTGTTTGTTTTGTCACAGTCATACCTGTAGTTGTGAGTATATAACTACATGCCTCCTTAATTGATGGAAATGTGCAGAGTTGTAATTTACTTAATATTTCAACTGTACAGAATTCTGTAGATTAGACGCATAGGGCATTGCAGCCCTAATGGATATCCATAGGAAGAAATACTCAGTCTGTTTTTTTCTTAATTTATACCACAATGCAGATTTTGGAAAGGAGGGGATGGACATGAAATTCAAGTTTAATGGATAGATATGGCTATGAAAGTTATATAGAACCCACTTTCCCTTTTTTCTCCCCTACCTCCTATCTTTGTGTGAGGTGTATGTATGTGTGTATCCACAGAGTGTGTGAATTTGAGAAAGAAAACAGAGATATAGATGCCTAAGGTAGTGCAGTTACAAATAGCTAGAAGGTCTATTGAATTGTTAATTATATTTTTGTTTGGAGCAAATTATTACATGTCCAAATTGACATTTGCACTGTTAAATTACCCAAAGTGTTATCTCCAATAACCTTTGACCTCCCAGAGTTGATGACAATTTCATGCAGAGAGTAGAACCTTTTTTGTGCATCCATAGTGTATCTTAGATTATCTGTAAGAAAGGTGATGCCAGAATGGTTAAGGGGTGTGGTTTCAGTTTCATCCCAGTTCAGTAGATTATAATTGCAATGCCTTGAACCCCATAGATAGTTAGTGCAGAGATGTCTGCTTAATTTGAAGTTTTTTAAGGAAAAACTGAGATTCAGTTTAACATTAGAGATAGTCCCTTCTCTCCCAGGCCAATTTAGTGAGCTCAGAGTTGACAATGTAATGCTCTAGTAGCATTATGCACTTGTCAAAATTACTTTGACATTTAATATTCATTTGCGGGGTCTTCTGTGTGGTCAGGGAGGCCTAATATAATACACATTGAAGGGATCAGAGAAGTCATATGGTTTAAACCCTCATTTTATGAACGGGGAGACTGATGCCCAGAAGGGCTAAGTGAATTATTCAGGTCACAACGTTGGTGAGCTAGAGAACAACTAGAAATCACTTTACTTACTTTCAGTTTTTATTTTGGAGACTTTTGTTGAAAAGAATCATTCGAATTTTCTTTTAAGCCTTCTTTTATGAAGACTGTGTCCTAATTTGCTTATTTAATCAAAGATATTTATTAATCTTCTATTATGTGCCTATATGCCAGGCACGATGTTATACAAATGTAAAAGCAAAAACTGAGTGCTGTATACATCCTCTCATTTATTTAATGGTAGGAGAACCCTGTAATAAAGACGCCTCTAACACCAACAAGGGGTGATTGAGATCAGACTCTACAGGCATGGTGGCTGGTACATGAGTCTGAGTCAATATTGCTCTCTAAAGACTATTGGACTGAGAGTTAGAAGACTAGGGTAATGATAATTTAGCGAGTAAGCCAATTAGTAACTTAGTTAAGCTAATTAACTTTTCAGAGCCTTAAGTGTTCTATAGACTCAGCAAACTTTGTTAGTAAAAACTTGCGCTTTGAAGGCAGAAAGGCATGGTGGCTTTTCTGTTTCCTAGCTATGTAACCAACTCACAGAGGAATAATAGCTCTTATATGGGTTGTTTAGAGGATAAAATGAGGTAACCTGCATTAAAGTATGCGATGTTTATTCCCTTCCTACTGCATCTATAAGTTGGGGATAATACTGCACAACCTGCCTACCACACAGGATTGTGATTGCCATGGAGACGATGGATGGGAAAGGGCACTGTAAACAATGAAACATTACACTTATAGAGGGATTTTAAAAAAATCCCTCTAGTTATTTTGATATGTTTTCTATTGAAGTTTAACATGTGTACAGAAAAGCACACACATCATTGGGGTACAACGCCATGAATTTTCACAAAGTAAATATACTCATGTAACCAGAACCCATATCATAAAATGGAGCATCCTAGAAAGCCCTGTGGCACGCTTTCCCAGTCATTCCCTCACCACAAAGATGATTATCCTGACGTCTAACACCGTAGATTAGTTTTTCCTATTCTGGAAATTTTTATAAATGGAATCATACAAAATGATCTCTTTCATTTCTGGCTTCTTTAGCTCCCATTGTGTTTGAGAGGTTGATCCATTTGTTCCATGCAGTTGTAGTTCATCGATTCTCATGGCTTTAGAGTATTCTGTTGGATGAATATACCACAATTTATATATTCATTCTTTAGATGGTGGACCTGTGAGTTGTTTCTAATTTTTAATAACTTATATGAATAGTCCTGCAATGATCATTCTTATACATGTCTTTTGAGAACATACATGTGCATTTTTGTTGTATATGTGTCCTGGAGTGAAATTGCTGGATGACAAGGTGTTCATATATTTGATTTTGATAGATACAGACAAATCATTTTCCAAAGTGATTGTACCAACTTACACTTCCACAAATAGAATATTTTTTAACATCAGTAAAATTCTGTTAAATCCATAGTAGGATTTTATAGAAGTACAGTTTGGATCATGTGAAAAATGGGGATGTGGTTTTCTCTGTTGTTGACATCCTATTTTAGTTTTGCTCTTAAATTGCACGGAATAGAACCTCATTTCTATTAACTTAGCTTGTGGGAAGGGGTTTGCTATTGTAAAGATTCATTTGCACTTGAAATTAGAAAAAGCTGAACTGTGTAGTTTTAGAAAGGCCATAAAAATTCAGTCTCCAGGCTGTGGGATCTTGAGTGTCCTGCTGTTTAGGCTTGCTTCTTCCTGTAAGATATGCTGGTATCCTGAGGCGCAGTCCATCCTCCCTGGGCCCATGTTCAGCAGGCAGTTACCACAAGTACTGCTGTGAGCCAGCATCCATTCTGACTGTTCCAATTGGTTTCTCCCTTGCCATGTGCTTTGTTAAACGTTTGATTATCACCTCTACTTAACAGGAGCTATTATTTGCAATCAATTGTCAGGATTTCCAGCCTTCTATCTGAACTATGTACCATTCCTAACCCAATCAACCTCTGGAAGCTACCTGCTCCAGTCAATTCCCAGGGAGCAGATGCATGTACCAGCCAGCCTTCTAGATTCAGGGGTTGATAGATAACCATTGTTTATCATAGATGCTAGATGAATTACACAGAATCATAAGAAAGTCATATGAAAATTTTAGCAATCATTATTTTGAACTAATAATGAGAATTTTTTTTATAATAAACATCTTAATGCAGACCTCTACGAAGACTTGCCAATTTTTTTTTGATCTTTATAGCTTAATAAACAAGGGGTAGAGCTTGCCATTTTGTGCTAACTTAGACTATGCTGGTTCAACTAGTGTTGAAGTAAGGAATCTATTGTGGGGGGCAAGGAAGACAGGTCTAAACAGTTCTGCACTTAATGGTCAAATGAATGTATAATATAGGTGCTTCTTATGGAACCCAAGCTATGAAACCCATTCCTGAAACTGCCACAGCTTGGAGTTACTTTCTGGAATCTTTTGTTGGTTCAACGGGTTTAGTTGTAATGTGGGAAGCAATAGCCAGAAACTTACGCTCTTGCTTCTAGCTTTTAGATTCTCTCCTCAAGATAGAGTACCTACCTATTTCACCTCATCTGCCTTCTGGTATTAGAGATAATTTCTCTTGGACACCTTCTTGGCCCAACTTATGCTTAATATTTTAAACTAATGCCCACTTGGTCGTCATCTAGGTGGTTTGCAGAAGAATATGCGGCCTATGCAAATAATTTCTTACTTTGCATTCTTTATACAGACCTTTACAAGTATTTCCGCAGCACTTCTGAACTGGAGGTGGAGCCATTACAAAGTGTTGTGGATGGACAAAGTTGGGCTTCTAACGAGTCCAGGTTGTTCTTCAAGACCTCTTTCCACCACAGGCACACAACTGAAGATCCTAATTAGAGACTCCATTAAAAAGGACTTGACCTAGTCTGTAACAATTTATACATGTGATGCTTTTCTGAAAGTGAAGTGATTAATATTAGTCAGTGCATGCACAGGACCAGAAAGTCTTGTTCTATATTATTAAACTAAAAGAGTAATTAAAAATTGGAACTAAAATGTCATTTCACTGCTGTATTCCTATAAATTAAGTTAAACTTTACACAATATTTAAGGCTTCAATGTAATATATTTAGCATTCTTTTTAAAGCAAGTCTGGAAGCTAGGCCTATTTCTATAAATGTTCTGCTCAGCAGCTAGCCTTTTGTGGAAACAGTAGATTTTAAACACTTGGTTTATTTAAATTACTCCTCTTTTCACTTTCAAGAAAGTTTGAGAAGCGTTACAAGGAAGTTTAGTGGATTAGTCATTCAATTTAGTGGATCATTCACAATGTACCAATGCCAGGGAACATTTAACTGATTAAAATATTCTGAATGAATTTGTCATTTGAGAGTACTCTTTGAATGAATGTCCTTGTTATCCTGAGTGTATTCTACTGATATTATTTAGGCTTGCTTCCAATATTAATTCATAAGAGGCTTTGGCTGACTTATCCATAGAATGTGTGTCCAAGTTAAGTCCATAATGTATCTGGTTATAGAATGCTTGTGGTTCTTGAAAGAAATACAGGGATTTAATGGTTAGTATTGTTTATAAAATCTAGGGTGGTAATGTTTAAAGGTTAAATTTAGTGAGATGATTAATTTTATAACTATGTTTAGGTAGCAGACCTTAAATAGTGGAAAAGATAGATTCTTTAAAAAAATCCATAATATTTAAAACCCAAGTATTTAAGAATATATGAGTCTCAGTCTTAAATACAAAAAATCTTAACGTCCAGCATTGCTTATCAGCATAAGCACCTCCTGCATCCTTTTGTATAAGAGGTTTCTTAAGACAGAATAGATTTGCCATGTCAGACTGATTATTTGAAATCTAAGTTCTGTTTCCAATTTCAGATTCTTAAAAAGGTCCGGCTTGGCCAGTGAACATGAAAGTTGTTACTACTAAATTAGCTGTTGCTGCAGAACATGAAAGGAAATCATGAGGCCGTTAACACATCTAGAAATAGTCCTTTTCTAGCCTTCAGTTCCTAAAATAGCTTAGTGAAAATAAAATATTCAGATAAGGTAGGGTAGGAAGGTGAGTTTTTAAATTATTTTCTTTTTAAGCTTTCCTCCCTTCCCACCCTCCCTCATTTCCACCACTCCTTTATTTCTCTTTCTCCATGTGTGCTAACTTAAAACTTCACATTTAAGATCTTCCTGGTGCTAAGTGATGGGAACAGTGAAGTACACACATTATTTTTGCATATGCAATGAGTGAAAAAGAAGGGAAATTATAGCAAATTCACCATTAGATTTCAAAGGTTAAAATGTCCTTCCTGTACCAGCATTTGATGTGACTTTCAGTGGAACACGCCCACTCTGTTGATGGGGAAGGAAAGTTCTCCTTCAGGGGTTGAAATGGAGACTATGCTTTCTTTTCACCCTGAGAGTCCCTCTAGGCCAGTGCTTGAGAAAGATCTTTATTTCCTTCATTTGTTTATTTCTTCAATACAGAATATTTATTGACTGCCCACCTATGTTAGGCACTGACTTCGGTTCTGGGGTCCTGCCCACAAGATTGAAGTGTTAAGGAAGAGGAAGACATTAATTAAAGACACACATAAGTATCAACTGACACAATGGGATGAAAACCTATGCGATGCCATGAGAGTGTGCAACATGAGGGAGGTGGTCAGGGAAGCCTGAGACTGGTTAATTGGGCAAAGGGGGCAGAGAAGTTGGCTCCAGGCAAATCTCCTGAGGAGGGGGAGGTTAAGGCTGGTGGCCGGGAGAGTGGACTGTCACACAGAGCAATGCCAGAAGATGCAGGGGACTGAAAGCTTCTTTTCAGCCAGGCAGATGATGCACATTTCTTCAACTCAGACTGTCCCTTTTCTAATAAAAAGATGGGAACATCCACATCTGTACAGCACAGCCCATGTGTGTGTGTAAGAGCGACTTAATAAATACCTACTGAAATAGGAGAGCTGATTAAGGCACTTAGGCCAACAGTTGTAGAATGCTTAACACATTCAGAGATGATTCCTGTGTGTCTGGAGAAGAATATTTTAAACACAGAGAAGAGAGAGTCAGTTTAACAGTTTCTTTCCTTCAAAAGAAGCAACATAAAAGGATGGGGGTTGTTAAAAGTAGGAGTGAAATGTTTGATGACAGAAAACATGAGAAAATTACGTTAATGACGTTGTGATTCAGAAGTAAGTTATTGCTGTTGAGAGTGATAATGGCATTGATTTTATGAAGAAGGGCTGTTCTTTTTTCCCATTAAATGTCAGTGTGTGTGTGTACATGTGTATGTGCATATTTGAGGCCAAATTAAATTTTTGTAAAAGAGGGTAGCGTTGCCAGATTTAGTACATAAAATATAAAATGCATAAATTTGAAATTTAGGTAAATCAAAGAATAATTTTTCGTATACATAGGTCCCAAATACCCTACAAGAGGGACATTTTCCTCTAAGAACTTCAAGGCTAAGTTGTCCATTTTCCCATATTTTAAACCATTGCTTATACACTGTTTATATTTGTATTTATTTATTCTCAGTTCATTCCTGCCACATATATTTTTAGAATCTGAATTTTCTCAACAGTCTGGAACCTCTGGTGAGTGTGCAGGAACATGATGGAGGACCCCTTTCCTGCTGATTTATAGCTGAGGCTCTGCCTCCTTGCTCTGGGCTTCTGTCTCTCCAGTGTTAATATTCCAAGAATGAGACTGGAGCATTTTGCTAACCGTGGTGCCCTTTGGAGCATTGAAACAGAGGGCGGCTTTTGCTACAAAAACCTCATAGAATGATTGTTGATCTGCCTTCTAAAAACTGAGTTGTACCCCAAAGCCTCTAACCAGTTTCATAAGGCATCTTCTTCTTCTTCATAAGAAGGTCTTTCAGGTGAGCAATGGGAACGCTTGTAGCTTTGCAATGCCAAGTAAACAGCTCACTGTGTGTAGATACCATGAAATAGAAATAGATCTATGAAGATAAAGATTAGAAAGTAATCTATACAAATGAAATTTTTTGCTTTAGGTGGGAGAGTTTAAAAATGTTTCTCAATATTGATGATGTTGATAAATTAAAAAAAATAGAATCAGATTAGGAAACATGAACGAAGCTATAATATAAATAATGGACTGTTTTTCTAAAGAGGAAAGTAGAAATTTAAAAACTGGGATGTTACTATGAAGATTGATGTGTCAGATGAAACACTGTCTATAAAAATGTTTTGTAAACCATGAAGTATTCATACCCCTGCAATTTAAAGGCAACACATTATTAGAATTAATACATTCCCTAAAATGAGTAAATTTTTGTGCTTTAAATGTTAAGATATTTTGAATGAAAATTGTAGACCATCAAAGCCAGATGGCATTGAAGACCAGCTGGGCTCTTATTTCACTGATGTGGCTTAGAAAAGGGTGATGATTTGTCTTAGGGTCATCTGGCTGATTAGAACCTGGTAGAGAATCCAGATATCAAGATGAACTCTCTAGTGCTCTTCCTATTTCACTTAGCTACGTCAGTTTTGAAATTTCCACTATGGGGCTCAAATCTGTGTTGCTGAAACTTTCGTAGAAGGAACAGGTTATTTGGCATATTTCACACATAGCACAGATTATAATCCAAAGGGATTTCATGGTGTATTAGTTTCCTGAGGCTGCTATAACAAATTATCACAAACTTGGTGACTTAAAACAACAAAGCCCTGGAAGCCAGAAGTCTGAAATAAGGTCTCAGCAGGGCTATACTCCCTCCAGAATCTCTAGGGGAGAATCTGTTCCTTGCTTCTTCCAGCTTCTGATGGCTGCTGGCATTCCTTGACTTGTGGCTGCGTCACTCCAGTCTCTGCCTCTGTCTTCACATTGCCTTCTCCTCTGTGGTCTGTGTATCTTATCCTTTCTGCCTTTCTCTTGTAAGGATACATGTGATGGCATTTAGTACCCACCAGGATAATCCAGAATAATCTCCTCATGTCAAAATCTTCAATTTATTCACATCTGCAAAAATTACCATATAAGGTAATATTCACAGGTTCTAGGGGACTGGTATCTTTGGGGGTCACCATTCAGCCCACTATACACAGTAAGGAAATAAAATTCCTTAGAAACCTAGAAATTGAACCAAAAATTGTCCTACCCCCCTCATTTGTCTGTATTCTCTTCTGATAATTACTAGCTGTTAATTATATTATAAAGTGGTTTTGGAGGTCAAGAACCCATACAGAATAGCAGAAGTTACCAGTCTCAACAGAGACAACTAACGTATATGTGTGTGATTCAATACATGTATTAAAAATTACATGTATTGTACCAGCAAAAGAGCCCACTGATGTGAAGTTTCACTGAAATGGTGCAAAGAAAAGATGTTAATTAAATATCACTATTTGTATCAGTGGAATGTTAGCCCTCTCTTTATGAGTCAGGTATGCTGATTTCATCAAAACCTTAAAAGTATACGTTTAGCACCTGGCTGTACTAAAGATTTCTATGACTGTTTTCATCAGGAAGTTGTTTAAAGTTCCGATTCCACTCCTCATTCTCCACAACCATTGATATGTCCTAATTTATTTATAATTTACACCCTGACTACCTCCAAAAAATGTAAAGTGGCTTATAAAAAAAGGTATATGCAGCTAGAAATAAAATTTCAAACAATTATTGAGGGAGACGAAAACAAACATGCCTCCCAAACCTAGGCTAATATATTCATTGAGAATGAGTACTAATACTTATTTCTAAGCTCCCTGGCAGCCAAGGCAAAAGGGGTCTCCAAGAGCAAAATATAATGCTCATTATTTCAGTGTTTACTTTTACTGCTTCCCCCCTTCCCAAGCTGAGATTGTTATAGAAATATTAGTAATCAGGTCCAGTTTTAGTTATTAACTCCAGAAGCAAATTTAAATTTTGATTTTTCAATCACAATAAACTCTTGCCAATTTTTATATGCTCTATTACATTTGCTTGAATAATTCTTTGGGCCTGGTTTTGGATTTTATACAGTGATATTGAAAATCAATCTGTGATGGTAAGTGCTATGACTAAACAAGACGTCATCATCCTTTATCTGTGGGCATTTTATTAAGACGGGTGCTTTTCCCTCAAGGTCGTTTTTTGTTTCCAGCTGAATCCCATTAATTGATTCAAGGTACCTTTTGAATAAATCTTACCTGGAGACTCTAACCAAGTCTGTGTGCCATGCTTATAACTATTACACTGGGAGGTGGTTTGCTGTTTTATTCAACCACAGCTTAACTGAAAATCTTTTGACTTTCACTAAGAAAATCTGAGAAAGCATTCCATAGATAGTCAGAACTGAAGGCAAATATGGGCAGTGATTAGACCAATTATAGATAAATGGGTAAGGAAGCTGTGAGGATATGTGTCAGATGAATCATTATCAGACACCAGTAAACCAGCACAATTGGGGATTTAGACAACTTTGTGGGCTTAATGCATCATTTTATATAGCTAAACCAAATTAAAATGATACTTTGTGTGAACATTAAACTTTTCTTTCTTGAGGCTGAATACTGTAGGGGATTTGGCATAATAGAATTACTAATTTTCAGCCCAAGTAGTTCACACCTCTTTTGAGATCTTAAAGTAATTTGTGGCCAGTTGAGCATGTGCAACTGTGAAGCAGTGAACTCTGCTTTCTTCGTGGCCACAGCTTTTGCCCCTAATTCCTCTGGCCTGTTTCACCCTGTGTATTATTGCTTCCAGGCTGAACCAGGACAAAGAATGTTGAGAACTGGTGTGCTACCTATGAGGACATGCTCTGGTTTAGAGATTCTCTGGCTATCTTAGGTAGAAGAGTCTGGATTAGAGAGAAAAGTGACATGTGTTTCAAAGGAATGGAAATTCTTAGGCTTTAACTATAGTTTATTAATTAAGAGCATAGCTCTGGCTCAAGTGTCAGACTGCTTGAGTTCAAATTCAGATTGCTCCATTTACCATCTGTGTGACCTTGGTCAAGTTATTTTTCCAATCATTAGTCTCCTCATCCAGAAAATGGACACAATGATAGGACCACAGGTTAGTGGATTCTGATTAGAATTAAATGTACTAATGTGTGTAAAGCAGTGATTAGCACAATGCCTGGCACATGATAAGCTCTCAAAGGTATTAGCCCTTTTTAAAAATTTTTGTTGTTGATGTTATCTTCATTATTATTACGTGGGAAAGTTTGTGCTGAATAATAAATGATACTGGATTTTTTTTTAGAGAGAATATGTGATAACATCTCTAATGAGTGCATAAACAATTCTTGCATTTCCCCAAGTGCCTCATTTATTTTAAATGAAAGATTCATGACTCAGTTCAAATGTACAAGTAGATTAGCCTTTGCAAATAATCCATTTAATACCGGCTACAATATGTGGCAATTGTTTTAAAGTCCTTGATCTCTGGGAGATGTGCAGAGGACATCTGTCTGTGTAAATTGCCTTCTTTTTTATTTCATCAACTCTGAAAATGTAGGTTGATTGCAGGAATTTTTTTCCCCCAAAGATTTTTGAACCTTATGCAATTTTGTATACCTGTAGCCAGTGAAGTTATCCTTATTGCTTTCTCTGGCAAAATCACTGAGTCATTTTGTCTTAATGTTTCAGAATTTATTGTCTGCTTTACCCTTGGCACTTACATGTTCAGAGGCTCAGAAGAAAATAAAATGAAGGAATAAAGTGGGGAATTTCCACCCCACTAGAAACAGGGTGGCCAAAAAAAAAAAAAAAAAAAAGACAAGATATATATCATGTTTTCCTTTTATTTCATTAAATCTGAAATCTTGGGAAGATTATGGCTACCTGTTGGGCATCTTGCTGCTCTTGCCTCTATATCTACCTATCTATGTACTTATCTAATCTATATCATTTGTTTTAGGGGCACAAAAGAGTTTAGCAGGATTACAAAAGCAGAGTAAAGTGTCATTGGAAGATATATTTACAAGAGTGGGAAATGGTAACTACTTAGCAAAAGAAATACAAAACATTATTTCATAAAGTATAATTTTTCACAGATTCTTCACAATTTAAATAATCGCTTGAAAAATCAGAAAGCAAAATTTATTTGGCCTAAATCTAGTTGGTTTGTAGAAAATCTTGTTTGTTACGGCGAGCAATTAATTAAGAGCTGTTAAGAAATCACTGACTAAGTAAGAGATATATTGACTGTTTCTTGGTATGGAAATGGTTAATTTCTTCAACAAATATTTACTGAGTGGGTTAGATACTGTTTTAAACACTGGTAATACAAATGGTGAATAAAATGATCTACAGTCCAATGGGGGAGACTGACAGTTCCAAGTTAACAAATAAATAAAAATATAATCACATATGTAATACAGGTAGTGCAAGACAATGAGGGGTGGTCATGGTGATGATGGTGGTGGTGATGATGGTGGTGGTGCTAGTAGTAACCTGCCTTAACTAGTGTGCTCAGAGCATTGTGCTAGACAAATGAAGTCATTGCAGCACGTTTAAAACATTGGAGCCAAAATTTTGAGTGTAATTTGTGGCCAGCTGAGCATGTGCAGCCTTATATGACTATCTCTCTGAAGGTAAACTTATCTTACAACTTTACCTGACAAGATCTTTTCAAGATTACAATGGATTTTATCTGTTGGAAAACATTTAGGTGAAATGTACAATGAGCCTGAGATGTGGATTAAAAACAATTTTTTTTTTTTTTTTTTTTTACTTTCAAAATTGCTACTGTGGCCTGTATAATACCTTGTAAAATAGCGACATAAATGACTCGCTCAGTGGGCAGGCAGATGCTGTTGGGAAGGGACAGATGAATGGTTCCAGTTGGTAACAGCACCTTTGAAGTTCCGGCTGATCGATAGAGTCTTTCACTTTTAGGATTAAGGTGGGAACAGCTAATTAACAGGAGAGCACGCTGGAAAAAGAGTAAAAGATCTACACGTTAATGTTACTTGTGTTGTCCACAAAAAGCAAACCGGTTTTCTGTGAGAAAACTGTTTTCCCCTAACTTGAAAGCGTTAAGAATTTGTTCACCCTTGAGCTTTCTTTGATATGCCTCCCTTCAAATCCCATATGGCTCTCTCCCTTCTAAGAAAGCCTTTAGAAACTGATGCTCTATGCCTCTGTGTAAGCACCAGAGGCTGTGGCCTAGTGGAAATGGTTTGGGGTCAAAAGTAGTTCTAAATTCAAATCCTGGCTGTGACTCTCTCCTGCTGTGTGATTGGAACAAGTTATTTAACTTCCTTGATTGACAGCCTCCTTGACTCTAAAATGGGAGGTATAAAACCTCCCTTCTAGGGTAGTGTGAGGATTAGTGAGATGGCCATAGGGAAAGCGCCTTGTACAGTGTCAGGCACTTGATTCTGCTTAATACTGAAGGCTCAACTCTGAAAGCATTTGAGGTTACAAAGCTCAGTGTCAGGTTATTTTCATGTCGTTTCATCTGTGAGCCTCATTTCCCCCACAGTGTGGTGAGAATCTTGAGGGCAGGAAACAAATTTCATGCTTCTTTTCTGCCTTCCATTGCAGAGTCCTCAGAGCCAAGTCAGCACTTAATAAATGTTTATATTGCCACTTCTGGTCTGTGTTTTGAAAAGTTTCTTACAATTAGGGACCGTGAGGGGCATGGAGTGTGGTGCTTTTCACACCGTGCTCCCACAGATTTTCGTATGGGGTGATGATGGGGGAAAGAAGGTGGTGCCATATGATACTGACTCTCAAAATCATGATGGTGAGCAGGAAAATAAAGTGTGCCATATCGCTTGATAATCTCTATGCATAGCCGAAATTGCATAATGTATAATGAGTAAACCATAATGTAATGTGTGATGCCCGTTTAGCCTGCTCCAAAACACAATGGGAATTCACCTTGATAAAGAACAATAGTCATGGGGCCAAGACCTTGGATTCTCGCCAATTCTAAACATCTGCTTCCTCCTGAGACAGTCTGGAATTATGAGATTCAGCCTTAGAAATGGACTTGGGAGCAGAGGGCCTGGTTTAAATTAAATCTGAGGAGACCTAGGTTGGCTGACCATGTAGGGTGGTAATGCCCTTGTCCCACTAAATCTGCAGAGGTTATGTTCTGTCCTACAGTGGAATATTTCCAGAATTTCTGTCAGCACTGCAGTTACCTACCACAATAAAGGAATCTAGGAAAAATCTTCCACCTAGCAGACCCTCAATACTTATAATGAAAGGAGAGAAAAAAGAGATGTTCTCTTTGTATATCTCTATATTCTAACACCGTATAAAGATTTGGACAGACCCTTGTAGTATGTTGTAATGATACTTGGCTTGTTGATTTCTCAGCTCTAAGGAAGTCTTTGCTTCTGGCAATAGGGACAGATAATAGTGTTCTTCTCTTTATTGCTTTGGGTATAACATAGTTGTCCAAAATGCTTAACTTTATTCTTCTAAGTTACAACCTGAAACAGATTTTTAAAGTAATTTTGTATGTATTGCCTGAGCAATACTGGTCAAATATTCATTCATTCATCAGTAACTGTTTATTTAAGTGCATACTGTATACTGTTCCAGGTTGTGTGGGAGTTTCAAAGATAAATGAGGTTCTACCTTTGCCACTTAAGACATTACAATTATTTGTTATATAGACACCATAATTTCATACCTTGAAGCAATTACTACAATGAATGGTAAATGTTTCTACAATAATATCTCCTTTATGTGACATCATGAGAAATTCTGAATAGACGAATTTCCCTAATTAACTTAATTGCATTATTCCTAGAAACTAACATAATTTCTAATGATAGTACCATAAAAAGCAGGACTACTGAACACAGTTTTCAGGATTTCTTTGTGGTTCTTTTGATTTCCCATTGGGGTGTTAGACAATATTTGGTATTTTAAATTCAACTTCATATACATTTAGTTTCATTTACTTAAGTTTGTTTTTATTTTTAGGGATTGCCTTACTTTTTTCCTTTTGATTTAACTTTGTTTTTTAATGATCTAAAACGAGTACGTGATTCTGAAATCAAAATTATAAAATATGGGGCTTCCCTGGTGGCGCAGTGGTTAAGAATCCGCCTGCCAATGCAGGGGACATGAGTTCGAGCCCTGGTCCAGGAAGATCCCACATGTGGAGCAACTGAGCCCGTGCGCCACAACTATTGAACCTGTGCTCTAGAGCCCATGAGCCACAACTACTGAGCCCGTGTGCCACAACTACTGAAGCCCACACGCCTAGAGCCTGTGCTCCACAACAAGGGAAGCCACCGCAATGAGAAGCCCACACACCGCAATGAAGAGTAGCTCTTGCTCGCCGCAACTAGAGAAAGCCTGCGCACAGCAACAAAGACCCAAAAATAAAATAACTTTATATAAAAAAAAAAAACTATAAAATAAGGTACATTTGGAGCAATCATTCCTGTTCACTCTCTACCCATATTTAAAAAACTAACTTTTAAAATCAAATTTTAGTCTATCATTTGTTTTTTTATTTTTGAAAATATAAACAAATATATACACATACATATAAAAATAAAAGGCAAATATGTGAATATTTATACATATATCTATTTATAAATCCTTTCCCATTCTTACACAAATATGGTATAATAGATACACTATTTTCGACCTTGCTTTTTCCACCTAACAATAGAACCTGAAGATCACTCTGTTTCTCTTCATAGCAGCACAGTGCCATATTACATGGCTACACAATATTTTATTCATTAGGTTGCCTATTGAAAGACATATGTCTTGTCATATCAGACTTTAAATAATGTTACCCAAGTGGGAAAGGAAATGGGCTGATCTGAATGTCTATCTCGGTGGTGGTTATGTTTCATTGCAGACTAATATTTAATATAAATCAGTGTGTGTGTGTGTGTGTGTGTGTGTGTGTATGTGAGTTTGAATATCATTTTTTCAGTTATGGTGCGACCCTGAGGAAAACACTGGAGTCCTAGACTTTTGCACCCAGTGCAACTAAAACTGCCAAGACACACTCCCTCTCAAAGGACGTATCATGGATGGTCTGGGAAAACTCCTATGTAAATGTTAAGAACCCAGTAAAAGGAGTGTTTGAGGGGTGCTAATTATCACTTAGGACTTTTCTGAAAATCTGAAAAATGTTAGATTGTGAATTTTCAAAGTAGTGATTAATAACCTGCTTAGATGACTGATTTCGGAGCCATTGGACCAAAACTTTTGTTCAGACTGAAAATAAGGTAGGATTGATCATATTTGTGATGGTGTCATTTGTCGTCTGTTTATAGGCTTGGTTTTCAAGGCTGTCGTTAGAGTCTTGTAAAAAAAGATCCTGGGCACTGTGTCTGAGGTCTTGGTAGAGGTGATCATGTGGGTGGTGGTGTATTTACCGGTTTCATGGACTCATGCAGTATTTGCCACAGTGTCCTCTTGGGAACACAGTGTATGCCTGGGAACGGAGTTCCAGGATCAAATCAATTTGAAAAATTCTGGCTTAGACAAGTTTCTTTACAGTAAGGTTTCTTAGAGCCTTTAAAAACTAATATACCCATGACTTCTCAGGACAGGGATGTAAAACGCTACTTTTCACAGACCTGTTTCTTTATGCAGCCTAGTTTTTCGTGGAGCACATTTTAGGAAAGTTGGATGTAATGGTTAAGCTTCTTATAGTTATGAATGTGCGAATGAGTTGGAGGGAGAGAGAGGATGAATTGAACAAGGTACTATCATTCCTGTGTTACAGGGGCTGAGACTGTGGCTCAGGTGTTAGCGACATGCCTATTCTGGATTGAAGGCAGATCTTCAGACTGTACATAATATGGAAAGATTTGAAGATATAGAAATCTGGAAAGAGTTTAGTAAAAATACCAGTTGCTACATCTAATGCAAGATTTTCCCAGCCTCACTAGGACTTTTTATTTTAAGAATAAAAAAGTTTCTAGGCCGCGTATAATTTCAGTAGGAATGGGATTAGGATTGTCACTGCATTTCCCTTTTCTGCACAGAATTTTAGATGAATGTATAGACATCAGATGGTGGGTCCTTTGCTTCAGATGCCTTGCAGTCAAAATCCTGATAGGAGGATTTATTCTGTTTTTAATTTAGCAGAAATAAGGAATTATTTTTATCCTTCAAATAGTTACTTTTTTCACTCTATATTTCCCATTTCCTAATTTTTTTCTCCTGACCAGAATAAAACTAGTTATCCTTCATGTGACAGTGGAAGAGAAGCCACAGTCATTTTCTGTACAAAAACCTTCTGTACCTCACATCCGTGTTGAACTTTTTCTGTTCAGGGAGAAGGATATTAATTGTCTGCTTTCTCACCAAGTTCCTTAGCTTCTGATGTTCAGAGCTGTTATAAAAGCAAATCTGAAATTTTGTGGAATTATTCTCCTTGATTGAGGTGACAGGGTTTTTTTTGTTTGTTTGTTTTTTGGCCGTACCATGCAGCATGTAGGATCTTAGTTCCCTGACCAGGGATTGAACCCGTGCCCCCTGCATTGGAAGCACAGAGTCTTAATCACTGGACCACCAGGGAAGTCTAGATGACAGGGTTTTAATGTGGCTTCTATCTGGCCTATTCATACAAACCATTCCATCTTGGAACTTCCTTTTTCTTTTCACAGAACACACATTTTAAGTCTATTTAAAGAGATTTCATTATACATGTATAACTGAATCACTTTGCTGTACAGCAGAAATTAACACAACACTGTAAATCACCTATACTTCAATAAAAATATGTATTAAAAAAAGAGATTTCAAACAAAAATACAATGATTTGCGAACATTCTGAAATTAGATACAGTTGGATTCAGATGAATTGAATAAATAAATGAACGACAATTCTTAACTTGGTATATTTACAGCATATCACTGAAGGAATGACTAGATTTACTTTGTTATTTACAGCATGGTCATGAATTTTAGCTGATGTTTGAGAACTCTCTGATGCTGAGACCAAGAGTAATTCATCTTTCTAAAGACTTTCTGTCTTTAGGAAGGTGATAGTTCCTGTCTGGCTTTTCTGATGGTTCTCACAACTTAATTATTTTTGGCATGCCCCACTGCTTACTTCATTGTATAGGTACAACACTAAAAAGTCAGAATGATTTTTGTCTGTCTTATCAAGCTTAGAAAACATATTTGTTTTAGAGGGTAATTTAAAGATTTTCACAAACACAGGACAATTTTCTACTAGATGGTGATATTAGAAATTATATTTTTCTTGTAGTGAGGATGAGACTTGCATTCTGTTTGGGATCTAAATTGCTTTGGTGGCAGGCATTTTTGGGTATTGTCATCACTGTGCCTTTGGGGAACCACCAGAGCACAGGAAAAGCAGTATTTTAGACAACTGATACAGGGATATACCACGTGGAATGATGGCTACACTTGGCATCACCAAATGGACACCTGAGAACCCTTTGCCGAGTACAGGCTAGTGGAAGCCCTCTGCTGCAAGCGCTGGAGTGGCTGATCATTCTTCCAGATGCATCCCTTTCTCACTTGCTTTTGTTGAGCTGGAGAGTGGCAAATTCTGCCTGATGATAGTTCTGTCATTTCACTCTGTCCTTCAAAATTTTGGTCCCCAGAAGTACTAATAACTAAAAGGCTTTCCGCAAATTGAAGGAAGGAAGATGAAAGAAGTTTAGGAAGCAGAGAGGGTGATCATGGAGTTTTTCATAGCCTTTTTTGTGTGGTTATTGAATGTTTATGTACAAATATAACATACTACAATTATATGATGATAATAATAGTAGTAGTTATCATTATTGGGCACTTACCGTGTGCCTGACACAGTGTAACTGCTTTAATTCATTATTGCAGTGAATTTCCTTAACTGTTCCATGAGGTAAGTGCATTGTTACTCTCACTGCAGCTTAGAGAGTTTAGTGGAGCAACTTTGCCAAGTTTACACAGTTAGTGCACTGCAGAGGCAGAATTCTAAACAAAGTATTTTCTATTCCATTTTTGTTCTGCATTGACCCAGGAGGCAGGGTAGGTATCTGTACAAGAACTAGTGAATGTTGTAACGGAGAACATACACTTCCTGTGTTCATAGGGCACATGGATTTGCCAGATTTCCTTTTTTTGCTTCATTTTACATTTTATTCAAAATTAGTAAGCTTAATTAAAACATCATTTTCTTAATAAGGTGCCCCAAAATGTTTAAACAAAATCCCATACATCATACCTTAGTTGCTTTAGTCATGTAATGTTAAATAAATATTTTCTGCTTTTTGTGATTACGTAATTATTAAATTTAAAAAAATATAATTTGGTTTTACATGGTGAACCAAGAGAGCGATTTTGGGCTTGTCTCATCTCCTGGGTTGGGGTTATCAGAATCTTTTGAGTAAGTGGGTATTTAGTTTAAAACAACATTTTCAGTATTATAATTGGTTGTTTTTAAATTATGATATCTACTTTATTTAGAAATATCAGCAACATAAAAGGAAGGGGTGACCAATGTTCATTGCAGCACTATTTACAATAGCCAGGTCATGGAAGCTACCTAAATGTCCATCGACAGACGAATAGTTAAAGAAGATGTGGTACATATATACAATGGAATATTACTCAGCCATAAAAAAGAATGAAATTGGGTCATTTGTAGAGACGTGGATGGACCTTAGAGACTGTCATACAGAGTGAAGTAAGTCAGAAAGAGAAAAACGGATATCATATATTAACAGATATATGTGGAATCTAGAAAAATGGTACAGATGAACTGGTTTGCAAGGCAGAAATAGAGATACAGATGTAGAGAACAAATGTATGGACACCAAGGGGGAAAAGAGGGTGGGTGGGAAGAACTGGGAGACTGGGATTGACATGTATACACTAATATGTATAAAACAGATAACTAATGAGAACCTGCTGTACACCACAGGGAACTCCACTTCACTGTACAGTAGAAACTAACACAACATTGTAAAACAACTATACCCCAATTAAAAAAATTTAAAAAATTTAAAAAAAGGAAGGGGTGAGGTTTTGCATTTATTAACTATAAGATAACCATCCAGTGGTACTTTTTATCTCTTCTTGCACATCACTTTTGGTTTTATATTATTGTTATTCATATGTATGTCTTTTTTCCCCCTATTGAATTGGAGGCTCTTTGAGGTTTTGTTTTGTTTTCATTTCATAGGTCCTCGATAAATATTTGAGTCACAAATGATTGAATATTTAACTTATTATTAATTTTGTGCCTCTCAATATGTTGGGTGACAATCAGAAACTGATAATTATTGTATCAAAAATAATTTGAGACCACAAATCCCATAGCATTGTTATGCAAGGATGGTACCTATAGACATAGGTTATCTTTTGTTCTTTGGGTATGTAGAATGAGTCTGTAAATTTAGTGGAAGTGAAGCTTATTTCTGCATGTGTATTTAGAGAGATATAAAATATTGATTCTCTTCCTTGGAAAAAAAGAAAAGTTAATGACTAAAAATTTCTTTGTGATCTCTATGACAGTTTTATCACATATATCTCCAAAAAACTAATCATTTTCTGAGAACAAATCTGTCTGTGTGCTAACAGACTGTGAAAATCTATCAGTTGCTTTTCTTTTCTGCCTTTCTTTAAACCAAAAGCCAAAAGAAGTCAGCCTTTAAATATTTGGAAGTTTTTCTCTGAGATACGGCTGTACTAGGCAAACTCTCTGGCATTAACATTTCTAAAGCAGGCTCAAAGTAAATGAGATATAAAAAAAACCCAAACTCCTTCCAATCCCTACATTAATTGTCATTTTAATTAAAGCTTGTGTGTGTTATCAGTGGCAGTAGATTGCCCCAGAAAGATAAAGTAGGACCGTGTCTGTCTTTAGCTTTCATGAAGGCAAAGGAGTGTGCAGGAAACCAAATAGCCAGATGTTTGCTATTACATTAAAGTAAATAATTTGCTAAGCATCAGGTGAATCACATCATTAGTTGATTAACATCCTTTTCTTTAGATTATTGCATTTCCTAATCTAACTTATGGGTGGATTTCTTGGTTTGGGGGCTTAAACTAGTGCGCTAGCCTCTTCCAACACAGACTGTTTTATGGAGATAAAGGAATCTGGAAACAAAAAATCACTTTTTTCAGTGGCTTTTGATTTGAAAATTTATTTATTCAGGTTACTACAAGGTTGTGAGATCAAATAAGAACACACTTGAAAGAGCTTTGTAAAATGTAAAATATTACTCATTATCATCAATTATTATTATCTGGACAACAAAGTAAAATGCCTGTGTTTATTCAACCCCTCCTTCTGACCTACACTGCTCTATTAGGAAACTGGGAATCGTCTTTGGAGTATGTGCTTAAAAGCTAAGAACTGGGACTTAGGACACTTTTACCAAGTGTCCTAAACTTTACAAAATCAAATAAATATAGAGTCATCAGGCAGCATGCAAAGAACAGTGTCAACATTCTTCTCAGCTTCTGGACCAAGTTGAACATGTGTTTTATTGTAGAACAGGTAAAATTTAATTCTTGCTAATGGAGAACAAAAGAATAATTTTAATGATGAAGACAAACCTAGAATCTGAACCTCAAAGATAAAATGCAATCAGAGAAGCACTGAAGACTATTTGGTGCACTTAGCACCAAATCAGGTGCAAAAGTATCAGGAGCAGCACTAGCGTCTTTCTAAGGCCTTATCTTAACTAAACGTAGTCATCTGAAATAATTTTGGTGAATGCAGGGTCTCCCCACAAAGGCTCTCATTCCCTGCCGCAGAGAGAGCCACAGTTTCCAAAGAACTGTCCCCTCACCTAAGGGAACCCAGATAGAGGGGCCTGGAACTAGCTGGCTTCAAGAAGGCTCCACTGAAGATGGAGATTTGGGGCTTCCCTGGTGGAGCAGTGGTTGAGAATCTGCCTGCTAATGCAGGGGACACGGGTTCGAGCCCTGGTCTGGGAAGATCCCACATGCCGCGGAGCAGCTAGGCCCGTGAGCCACAACTACTGAGCCTGTGCATCTGGAACCTGTGCTCCGCGACAAGAGAGGCCGCGATAGTGAGAGGGCCAGGCACCGCGATGAAGAGTGGCCCCCACTTGCCACAACTAGAGAAAGCCCTCGCACAGAAACGAAGACCCAACACAGCCATAAATAAATAAAATAAATAAATTAATTAATTAATTTTTTAAAAAAAGATGGAGATTTGGAGATACCAGATGTTCTCAAATGAGACAGATTTTACTCGTACTGTTTTCCCATAGGAACCAGTACAATGCAAGCCTCTTGAGGACAGCATCTGAGTTTCTGTATTTCCATGATGCATACCCACACTTCACATATTTACAATATTCATGTTGTTGAATGAGTACCCTATGCCCAAACTGCCAAAACCTATAACTCTTTTTTTTTAATTTGTTTTTTATTGAAGTATAGTTGACTTACAATGTTGTGTTAATTACTGCTGTACATCAAAGTGACTCAGTTATACCTATATCCATTCTTTTTCATATTCTTTTCCATTATGGTTTATCACAGGATATTGAATATAGTTCCCTGTGCTATACAGTAGGACCTTGTTGTTTATCCATTCTATATATACCAGTTTGCATCTGCTAATCCCAAAATCCCAATCCAACCCTCTCCTTTCCCCCTTCCCCTTGGCAACCACCAGTCTATTCTCATGTCCCTGATTATGTTTCTGTTTCACAGATAGGTTCATTTGTGTCATATTTCAGAGTCCACCAAAACCTATAACTCTTTAACCAACCTCATCTTGTTTACTTTTGTGCAACATTGAAAATCACACATCTCTCCTCCTGTTTGACACTCTCTTTCTTAACTTTCCTGATTCTCCTTTTACATGATTTATTGCAACTTCTTCTATCTTTCTAAGTCCCAGTCTCTACCCACTCAAGCTGGCTACTTCCTATCCTTCTGTTCCCAGCTCTCTTTTTTATATTCTTTGTCTGGCTGGCCATGCATCAGAATCACCTAGGAGCCTCCTCTCCACACCCACCCCCTATCCCATAACACTGTGTGTATGGAATATACTTTTCTGAAATGTCCCTTTATATCTCAGTGTCTATTTCTAAAAACAAGAACATTCTCTTATAGAGCCACAATTATCGAAATATAAAAATTAACATTACTATTATCTAACTTAAAGACTTGGTTCAGATTTTGCCAGTTGTTCCACTAATGCCCCTTATAACAAAGGGAAAAAAAACAAAACAATTTTTGTGGTCTAGGAATTCAGTCTAGGATCACAAGTTGCATTTTACTCCAATTTTCTGCAATCTCTTTTAACTTGGAGCAGTTCTTCAGTCTTTCTTTGTTTTTCATGACCTTGACATTTTTGAAGTGTACAGGCCAGTTATTTTGGGTTCCTCTGATGTTTCCTAATGATTAGATTTAGATTATATATTTTTGGCAGAAATACCACAGAAACGATGTTATGCCCTATTTAATGTCTCATATCAGGGGCACAAGATAACTTGTGCTATTATTTGTGGTCACTTAGTGAGGTGTCTGTCATATTTATGCATTGTAAAATTATTCTTTTCCTCTTATAATTAATAACTTTTGTTATAGCAAACAAAGGTAGAAAGGTAGAAGCCTAAAATGAAAGGTAGAAGCCTAAAATGAACCCATGTGGTATTGGATTGGGATTGGAGATATCAGTATGAACTCATGGTTTTTATATCTATATAGATATAGATTCTATCTTTATCTATCTATCTATCTATCCATCTACCCATCCTCCTAGCTCTATCCATTTTGAGGATAAAGAAGAAACGATAACGGTAACAATGTGCACAATTAGTATCATATCTTGTTTTCTAAACACCATTCTTCAACAAAAATCAATCAAATCTTCCTTGCTGGGGTAGGAAAAGAACAAGATAAGCCTGGAACAGCTTGTTTTGCCAGAAAATAAGGAAGTGAGCAAAGAATGATGGAGATATGTCAAAAGGACTCAAGAACCAGCTTGAAGAGCTAACTTCCCACTGAACATAAAAATAAATGGTAGTAACAGAATAAAATAAGAATCTATGAGTCCATACTCAAATAAATAAGAAGGGGAAATTATTTTTTAGAATAGAATTCCAAAAAATAAATGTAAAAGGAATGATTGAATGAAAACCATCTTTTGTCAGCTACTATAGTAATGGTTGTTTGAGGAAAGAATCTTCAATGGATTCTTTTCGCTTTAATATTATTAGATTTGCTCTTCCTGATTCTTCCCCACCCAGTCATTCAATCCTCAACTTTCAGCACAAAATTATGTCAAATCTGTTCTTAAGCTGGCCTTCCCTCTGCCCATCCTGCCATGTGCCTGAGCATCTAAGATCAGGAAATACCCTGCTTTCCCAGTATTGGATTAATATCTTACCCCATCTATTTAGAGTCTTCAGACTTTCTAAGGAAACACTTAGCTTATTTTATATCAGTTTATATCAAGAAGAGAGCTAGAGAAATTCCCCAGAAACATCTTTCCCTGTCAGCTCATGTGAGTGCATTTTTTAAATTGCTGTTGGTAAAATCCAGATAGGTAAGAAAGGGCTATCTGTCTGGGAAACAGGTAAAAGGGAATCTGTTGGGGGTTAATAAGACTTTGGGGCCTCCTCTTATATCATAGGATAGATTGGTAGATAATTTCTTCTTCTGCCTTGGAGAAAAGTGTTGAGAATTAACGTTAAGTTGATGGTCATGCACAGCCTTTAGGTTTTTTTGTTTTGTTTGTTTTGCTGTTTACTTTTTTCTCCCTTGGTTCGTAATTCAGAAGAGATTTGAGGTAAGTGAGTATTATCTACTACCCCCAAATTTGCAACAATATTATAATAAAAGCAAGCCTCTGACTAACTACTGCTGCTCACAGAAACATTTATTAAGTAAACACTTACTAGCAAGCAAGCAAAAAAAAGTTTATATAGCTTGTTTTAGAACTTGTTAGGAAGTCCCAGTTCTATTACCTTGCATGCAGGTTCCTTCAAGGCAGACAGGGCAACATTCAGAGGCTGAATTCTGTTACCCTTTTCACAACTATCAGGCAACTCCAAATCCTTTCAAACTAACAGATAGATTCAGGGCCATTTAGAGATCAAACGTCAAGTTCACCTCCATGGGGAGAGCCTTTCTGGATTCTTATATTCCGTTCACACTAGAGGGGAGAATGTCTCTAAAGTATGTTTGCTACTCCACATATTCTTGACCATTTTTAATTTTACTTATGAGAGCCCATTTCTAACTTCTTCACAGTAATTAGTAAGCCACTAGTTTCACCAATTAAAATACTAGCTAACATTTGTTATACTGACGATCAAAGTCTTAGGTGTTAATATGGATAATGAAGTACTTAAACTGCCATGAAAATAGGGAGAATGGAAGTGGTGGTTGCTTCTGGAGTGTCACCTTTCCTATAAGATACGGGCTGAATGTGGAGTCTTGTTTAGGGCAACCTACTGCCCCTAGAGTTAAAAACTGAACTAAGTAGCATGCACACAATATCACACGGTCCATGCTGAAGTCTTAAAAAGTAAATTATACAAGTTGCAGTGGACTTGGGGGAGGAGGAGATGGTCTAAGCACCAGGACATACCCCGGAATTCCAGTTCCAAGAGGTTCTCGATGAAAACAAAGTCCGTGATCAAATGCATTGGGAAAACACTACATTCTATAGCGCCATTTTGGAAACTCAAAATGCACGTTAGCTATTTAGAGGTCAATGTCCTGCAATAAAGCAACCTGCTTAGCTTTGACCCTGCATTTCCCAAACTTAGTTGACCACAGAGTCCTTTTTTTTCACCGCACTCTTGAAATTAATTTTCCTTAGGCCATACTTTAAAAATCACTTCTTTAGGGATTATAGACGAAGCTTTCTTAACCAACATCCACTTAACTGACACTCAGCATTCCCTTCCTAAAATTTGGGATTGACAGTCTTTTCTCTAACATGCTCTCCTCTCACTTGAGTTGTATGCTTACGAAGAGTCAATTGAGTTGTTTACAAAACCTGTTTATTCCATTGGTACTTGTAATTAAAATTGCATAACTTAATTAAATATTACATAATCCTGTGACTTGTGAGTGCAAATATAAGGAGTTACTGTTTCTTTGAAAAATAAATTGAATGCTTTGGAAAGACACAGTCAAGGAGAATTGCTGAAAGTGTTGTTAAATTAAATGAGAGCAGGGAAACAATCAAAGATTTGGGAAAAAATAATAAAGTATTTCATGTGTAGATTGCTTTGCAAGTTTCTTTTATGTTGTTAATGCAATTTAAAGAAACTGCAATGTATCATTACTCAGGAAAGATTAACTGTATAACTTGAATTAGTGGATTCATTCTGAAAACCTTACATTTAAACAAAATACCTAAGGTACATATATATCAATTTTTATTATTTCCTGCTTTTACTGAATTTTTTGATTAAGTGACTAATTACAGGCCCTGTGGGTGTCAGATAAAAGGGCTTGGGTTCTAGTGAGAGAGAATTGAAGAGGAGACTTCACAAAGGGAAGAGTATGTATTCTCTGTGGTATGTTTTTAAATATTCAACACAGATTTTGTCCATGTCTCTTGAGCCAGGATCAGTTGTCTTTAGAACCTTTGCCCCCCTTGACTTGCTGCCTTCATGCTTTTGGCTTTATTAGAAATCCATGGAATTGCTTAGTGCCCATAATGCTGTTAAACTTCTGATTTTTCTCTGAGAGGAGTTCATACGTACACACATATGCATCCTCCTGACTCCAGTCCTCTGTTTTTGATTTTGTGGCTGGGAACAAATTTTATTTACTACTAATGTACTTTTTCTATATTATTTTGTAGTAAAAGTTCTTGAAGAATGTGCAGTAAATAACATTCGATTTCTATCTGGGTTCTCTTATGCCATGGCTGCCTACGATTTAAGGTTAATGTTATGTTTGCGATTTAAGAATTTTTGGGATCTGTACGCATATGTGCTGTGTAAACAAAACAACTGTTTTATTGTGGACCAGGTTTTTCTTTTGAAATGAATAATACAACGATCATTTCTCAGGTTTATTTAAGACTGTATTTGTACAGAGATCTGTAGTTTATAAAAGCAGCGAAACAAGGAAATGCTTTTGTTATGTACAGAACAGAACAAAAAGGGAAAATATTGCCTAATCCTTTCATTAAAGGAAAAAAAGGGACACAGAAATTTGGAATTCACTCAATTTTTATCTTTTTTATTTTCACAAATATCAGAAGCAGAGCTACAAGATAGCAATTTGTCAAGCTGCATATTAAGCTGGTATTTGAATATGAAAAGGATATTTCCATTCAGTGCAATATTGCTTTTTTGAAACATTGAAAGCCCTCCTATTAAGGCAGTAATTGAAAGAATGCTTTAAAAAACTCCAGTGTGCTTCATTTTGACAGATCCTTTGTACATTTTTTGGAGGGTAAGCTGGTCAGGATGTAGTGGGACAAAGGGGGAAGGTGGAATTGAATAGGTGCAAAGGCATAGCTTTTCACTCTCAAGAAGAGAACTAGGTGGCATGAATGTTTTTGGGATCTGCTTGTAGTTGTTTTAGATTCAACATGAAAAAATTATTCTAAATTCTAGTGACCTATCCGCCCATACTTTATGCTAAGCAGCATGGGTTATTTGTTATCAATGCCCATAGACATTTTAGGGAGCTTTCTTGATGTTATGTTGAAATCTTATTCCTCTAGTCAGTGAAAAATTTTCTATTTTCCCCTTGTGGAATCGATACATAATTACTTCACAAGATTTGTTTATTATAGCAGTGACGGAATCTTTTCTTGTTTCTTGGTACACCTACATGGACTGTTTTGTTTATTTTCTAAGTCTCATGAAGGAGGGATGACCTCTATTTTTGTGCTATTGTAATTGAATTCTTAAGCCTTTTTCTTGGGGGTTTTCATGTTTCTGATCATTTTGTCATGGTTACCTGATCATTTTTTGCTTCTTTAGGGTCAATTTACAGGATTACAATACAGCACTTTCAGAGTGCTATATTGTGGGAGCTTTTATTATGTTAGGAAAAGTAGATTATTTTAAATATGCAATCTCATCACTCATTCAGTTAACATCTATGGGTCAGATAACTGCTAAGAACTAGAGATATTAAGATAAATGAGAGAATTTTCTGAAAGTTTGCTCAACTTTTAGTTGCTACTTTCTCGAAAATGTATAGTATACCATATAAACTTGTGATTGAAATGGAGAACCTAAGTTATTTGCTAGAATGGGCAAACATCTGTCTTTGTCCAAGTGAAAAACATGGGGATGACATTGAAATTGGAGTTAGGGAGAGGGAATGGATCAGATATGAACATTGTGTCCTAAATAGGACAATAAATTGTGTCCTAAATAGTACTCAGTATCCAAATCCAAGAGTAATACTTGCAAAAATATTTCTTATGGGTGTACTTACTTTTTTGAATTTTTAAAAAGAAATTTATTTATTTATTTTTGGCTGCATTGGGTCTTCGTTGCTGTGTGCGGGCTTTCTCTAGTTGCGGCGAGTGGGGGCTACTCTTCACTGTTGTGTGCAGGCTTCTCTGCGGTGGCTTCTCTTGTTGCGGAGCACAGGCTCTAGGTGCGCAGGTTTCAGTAGTTGCAGCATGCAGGCTCAGTAGTTGTGGCGCACGGGCTTAGGTGCTCCGTGGCATGTGGGATCTTCCCAGAACCAGGACTTGAACCCGTGTCCCCTGCATTGGCAGGCAGATTCTCAACGACTGCGCCACCAGCGAAGCCCACTTTTTTGAATCATATTTCGTAGTAGAAGTCACAAAACATGCTGATGTTCCCAGCATTGGGGGCTAGCTGAGGAATTTAGGGGCAAATATAGGCAAAATGTGACAGAATTCTTATCAGGTGAGCATAGGCTCATTTGAAAAATTGGTTTTTGGGCTTTGCATTTGGGGCAATCAGCATAGTAGTCCCTTTTAGTGATTATTTCACAGAAGTTAATATTTGCAGCTTTCTCTCTTTGAGAATGTACCCATTGTAATACTATCATGTGGTGTTGAGAGCAAAGGAAGTAGGGAAAGGAGGCCTCTTTTCAGCTTTGCCCTAAGGCCTGTTGTTGGTCTTCCTTGTCCTGGTGGAGACAGAGGAGATACAGAGAGAAACCTAGTACCCAGCAAGGCAGTACATCCAGGCTACAGCTGTCTGGGGGTGGAATTTTAGCTTCTGGCAAGGACCTGAGGAGGTTTATGAGCCTTCCTACGAACTATTTTCTCTTCCCAACTTCTGAGAGGCCGTCCCCATTCAGGCCCAAGAAGAATGAGGCAAATGTTACACAGCTTTCTATTCTGCAGGCTCCATGATGAGTGGTGAGAAAACATGTCCCGATAGGTTTTAAGTTATCTACGCAGTAAATAGGACAAGGAAAGGACAACAGGCAAATTATAAGGACTGTTTAAAAACCTGGTTGGTATGGGGTTGGGGAATTATGTCTCTTGCATAAGTTGCTCCCAGTCTGAAATCTTCTTAGTACACTTTGAAAGCTGCTCTATGGCTGACAGCAGTGTTAGTTGGAGATCTCTTAATCCCCATATAGATCAGCATCTCTCCAAAATAAATCACTTGACTTTTTTTTCTGCCTAAGGGGATGGCTTAGGAGACTAACCCTTAGATCTGAAATGTCTGCAGACTGCTTCTCTACTTGACAATTTTGAATTGTACTTAGCTTTGCTGGTCTTTTAAGCTTTTCAAAGGAAATAGATTTACCACGGAAATGCAAATATAATCATTGTTATTTTCTTGTCTTGTGGAGTATATTTGCACTGAAATAAGTAGGTAATGTACTGTTTTCAAAGTCCCAACCACAGTGTTTTGTTTTGTTTTTTTTACATTCAGTAATTCATGTATTGTTCTTTCTAGGCAATTATAGAATTTTCCAGTCAGTCAGTAATTTACTAAGCATATATCATGTTTTCAGCACTATGCAAGGAACGCGGGCATAACAAAAGAAATCTGAGGCACAGTTCATGTTTCTGTGTAGGGTATAGTATTTGTAGAGAAATGAAGCCAAGTCAGAGGAAACAAAGAACAAGAATTAAATGTTCAACTGAGTAGTACTCACCATAGGAACCACATGTAAGTAAATACTGAATATGGATGAATGAATGAATAAATGAATGAATAAAAGTGTTCATTCAAGGAAGAAATCATTATGGACTCCATGTGTCATGGAGTAGATGGGATATGAGCAGAGCCACAAAGGATGAATAGGATTTGGCAAGTAGAGAGAAGTGGAGGAAAAATGTTCCAGATAAAGGGAGCAAAGTTGAAGGTGAGCATGCCATATTTGGGACCCTGAGAGAAGAGACCAGGTTGACCAGAGAACAGGCTTAGTATGCAGGAGGAAAGAAAAAATAAATTTGGGCACCCCCCCCTTCTTTGATAAGTGAATCTCAATTTTGCGCCTGTCCTCAAATGATGGGTCATGATTCGTCTAATCCACTCATGACAATTCTATTTCCTACTTCCCCAGCCTTCTTTGCAGGTAGAAGAGCCCTATGACCTCATTCTGGCCAAGCTGAAGACAGTTGATGGCATTTGTGGAAAAGTTCTTTTTTTAATATGATAACATGTTTATGATAACATGCAGGAACTTCCTTTTCCCCTCTTTCCTGCATCGAATGAAGATGTAAAGTCTAGAGCCATATGGCAACTTTGCTACCACAAAGAAAAGACTAAGAGTGTTGTCTCTGACACCACCAAACTGCTATATCTATACCAAGAGATGCCTGCTTCCTGACTTCCTGCTATGTGAGAAAAATCAACCTCTGTGTATGTTATATGTGTTGTATAACACTCCAAGTCACGGTTTTTTAAAGTTATTTGCAGTGTTTTAACATTATTTTAAGAAGGCTAATCTGTAATAGTGGGCAAGGTGAATTGGAAGGGGGTAAAAATTGAGGTGGTTGTCATAGCAACATAGGGCTGGGATGAAGAAGTTCTGGACAAGACTTATGGCAAGGGGAATAGGAGGGAGGCAGACATCTCTGAGAAGAAGCCACATAACTTCAGAGTTTCTAAACAGGAAAATTAGTGGGATAGCCATACTGCTTTGAGAATATGCAAATATGATAAAAATGAATTCACTTTTAAGGCGTGTTGAGTTTTGGATGGTGATGGGACATCCAGGTGGAAATGTTCTGTAAACAGTTTAGAAATAGAGCATTTGAATTCAAGGGAGTCTATATGGTGCCTATGACCTTGGATGTGGACAGAGAGAAAAGCATTAGACAATATCTCCAATTATGAGTTGAGAGGAAGCACAGAGGTCAGTAGTATAAACATGGAGACAGAGAAAGGAGATAACACAGGGTTTGAAGATTAAATACGGTGCAATGCCATCAAAGCAAAGGGCACATAGAAAGGTCAAGGAAGATGAGGACTGAGGAGAGAAGTGAATCTGGTAAAAGCAGGACACCAATCATTTCCAAGAGAGGAGTTTCTGCAGACTTGAGAGCCATGTATCAGCTGCCCAGATCTGAGAAGAAGATGGGGTAGTAAGTGGGAAGGGAAGGGAGTAGAAACTGAAGGTGGTAAAGGAAGAGCATGCATTGAAGGAGTTGGAGATTGAGAAGCGCCGATTCTTAGCACTTAGACTTAGCAAAAGATGGTTTTAAAAAGGTTGAAACCCAAGAAGGAAATAGTTAGGGGAAAGGTCCAAACACACAGCAAAGTAAGGTTATCGGTGATGTTGGAGAAAGATTTTATTTTTAGGGAGATTCAGATGCTCCTCTGAAGTTGGACGCAAGGACGACAAAGGAGCTGTGGAAACTAGTAGCTGGAAGCAAACATACTTGGGTGTGTCTGTCTCCACGGGGTAGGTGAAGTCAGGTGTTAACAGCTGGGATGGTGGTGGAGAGAAGTGACGAGGGAGCCTTGGGAGGGATTAACTCTGGAGCAGCTATTGTGAGGATGTGTGTTAATGAGGCATCTGTGCAAAGGTCACAGAAAATTAGTGGGAAAGGAAAGCTGGCCTAACCTAGGTGAGGTGGCAACAATCGTTGTCAAGGGCAAGGCTGCGTGATTTTGTGTCTTCCTCAGGCAGGTCCTTAGCAGAGAACCAGGAACTGAGAAGGAGACCCAGCATCAGGTGGAGATTTCCTGGGGAGTAGCAAAGGTGAGAGAGTGTAGAACAATGTTCCTGGGGAGGGAGGAAGATGAGAAGTCTAGTGTGCCAGGAAGCGGGAAGACCGTCCAGAGGATAGAGAACAGATCTGGAAGGTGTGGTGGGGGAAGTGGCAGAGAAAGGGATTCTGACCTGAGAAGAATAAATGCAGGTCTCGGATGTGGAGCAGGACCTTGAGATGGATAGGCCCAGGCATTGCCCGTTAGTACTTGGACACAGTGGCTTTTTATAAACAGAGATTTCAAAAAAAAATTTTTTTTTTGGCAAAAAAACACTTGGGTGAAATTACATGCCATTTACTCAAAGTATACTGGTGTATTATTTACTTAGAAATACAATTTAGGCTGAGTATAAGTTAGGCACGTATCTAATAAGCTTTATGTCACTTTGGTAAGACTTCCTAAATATGAAATGAAAAGCACTGACATGCCAGTTCTGGCAGTATTTTACCCTTCCATGCATTTGGCTATAGGCTTGCTGGACTCAGCCTTGGGTTTCTGACAGTGTGGCTGAAACCTGCCATCCATTCACAGTGGCTTCTCCTAGCAATCTCTATGAAGGACAATATTTTTAAAAGTCCTTAAAAAGCACACTAATGAGCTAGCAGATGGCGTTTTGCATGAGACCCTAACTGGTGTTACGTCCACACTGTAACTGAACTACATAAGGAACTTTGCTCTCAGCTCAGGAGGAATCCTGTGAAACTCAAGTTTATATTAACTTATGAAGAGGTCGTTTCTGTATATTGGGACTGATTTTCATATATGTGTTATAGCACCAGTTTTATTATATAAAAACTACATATAAATAATAAGGGATAAAAGTGATAGATGCAAATTGTGAGGACCTTAGTAGATCTTTACACTCTTATTTTCTTCTGATTTGTAAAAGTGAGGCATTATAATGGCAGACAATTTGAAAAATAGAGAAAAGGAGAAAAGAAGTAAAAATTGCTCCAACTTCCTGGAGAATACCACTATTTGCTTATTTTTTGGTGGGGGTTTTTTTGAAACTGGAATCATATTAAACATACCTTTGTTTCCTACTTCAGTAGGTCAGTTCACTTCTAATTGTAGTTTCATTTTCTGAAAACTCTCTAAAGTCAGCAAGAAAGGGTTAAGGAGGTAGCACACAACATAAGAGTTAGCGGAAAGCTGAATTTCTGTGGGAAATAGAAAGGCTGGCTAATTTGCAACCTCCACTAACTTTCTACTCAGAAAAATGTGGTTGCACTGAGTATAGTCCCCATTGCCTGTGATCTTTAGATGATATGCTTTTACTCTATTACTATTTATACTAAATTCTTTTTAGGATTAACTCTAAGCATAGGTAAAATTTAGTTTTCTACCTTGGTTTTAATTGTTTACTTACAGCCCAAAATATAGGAGTTAATTTTGGGTGATAAGTCCTTTCATGTTGTCAGATTATTTTCCTTTTAACATTTATGTATGGTTTTCTGCATTATGCTTTCTAGTGGAAATCAAATGTCCATTAGAGTGAATCAACTGACTATTCAAGTCAGATTTACTTTAATTTTCAAGTGTTTATCGAGCTTTATTTAATACTGTAGTTTTTTGAAGGTTATGAATCCTAGGAATGTAGAGAATATGAAACATATTACATTATTTTAGGTGGAAAGTTAAACCATTTGTAATTTGGATATGTTGTCCTAATTTTTATTACATAGGATACTTTCACTGTTTTTTTAACTGTGGAAATATTTGGTGTGTCAGTTCATCTTGCTTTATAGAATTTCCATTTTGAAATTGAGGACAAAAGGAATAATTATTTTGCATTGACTTATATTTAATACAAGCACTTGAGAAGTAACTAGGAGTGTGAGAGAAGGGGGAAGATATTCATGGATATGCATTCTGGAGTAAAGAATTTGAATTGCCAGAAATCAATGGGTCTGCCAAGGACTCAACTGTTAATTTTTAATGCATAGGCATTTGCTTAAGAACTGGTTTATTTGAACTTGAATGAAACATAAAAACCAATGAAAATTGTCAGTAATAGTACATAAGTGCCTCATTGAGTTTAGCTGCAGTTATCTTTGGAATAAAATACTCACGGATGAGGTGGGATGTAAAGGGGCACAAAAATCTTGGAAGTGAGCCCTGCCAGGGCACAGGTGTACCACTTAATTTGATAGAGATCCTCACTGAGGTATATATATCTTACCACTCTTAATTTCAATTTAATTAGCAATCAAAAACTTCTTGTGGAGTTGAGTTTGAATTACAGTGTTGACTGGTGGAGTGCTAATATATCATTTGTCTTTTTTGATGTTTTCACAGTTTAAGTTTGAGGTTGACAAACTATGGCCTGTAGGCCTAGTATAACCTGTCCCCTGTTTTTATAAATAAAGTTTTACTGGGACACAGCCACATTCATTTATTTACATATTATTTATGGCTGCTTTCACACTACAATGGCAGAGTTAAGTAGTTTCAACAGAAGCTATATGGACCAAAAGCTTAAAATATTGACTAGCTTTTTACTGAAAAATTTTGTCAGCTCCTAGTTTAAGTCAAACTAGGGCCTTCCCTTTTAGTATTCTTTAAACCTGATAGCATACAATTTCTTTACATCTCAATATAGAATCAAATTACCAAGATGCTAAGGGAGACAGAAAAGAAGTGAAAAGCCTGTTCACTTCCTTGGAGAATTCTTCAGACAAGACATATGTAAATGAAATAACCAGAGAAAAATATAACACTCTATAATCAAGGACTAATTGTGTGATAGTAGCAAAAAAAAAATCTCCTATATTCTGTATCATAAATGTATATGAATTGAAAGTTATTTCAATCTGGTCAGAGCCAGAGTTCTCAAAAGTACAGTGTGAGGACACTAATATATGAGATACTTTTTTGACTTTATAACTTAGAAATGGGAGCGCCAGCTTTTTGCCACACAGTTATGTGGTGGGATGTAGATTATCCAGAGTTCTTAAGGAGTCAGGGGCTTTTCCAGAAATCGTAGAGTCAGAAAGTATGCTGAACTAGGCTTTGTTGCATATAGGCTAGGAAAGAGGCAGTTACTTTAGGATAGCTCTGTGATCGATGTATAGGGATGCCCCCACGACTGCTTCTGCAGAAACTAATTTTAATAACACAGGTGAGGAGCCTTGGGCTCAAAACATAGTGAATTTCTATCTTCAAGGACTAAATGGAGTTGAGAGAAATAACCTGGCACACAACTGAACGTATGTAGGGAGCAGGGTGGACTTGGAAGGGGCACTAGAAGCAATTATAAAGTGGTGTGAAACTACATGCACCCATGAGCAACACAACATGTTGTATCTCTAATTTGTTTCATTTGCATTTAGTCTTGTCCCTTGACTTTCTTGCATTATAAAAAAGCAGGTCCTAGCTTTAAACAGTGGGGTGTTTCTTCTCTATATTGAAATGGCTGTTACAGGGCAGGGAGATGGAATTCAGAGAGTGGAGTACCCATTCACTTTGCGTAAGTCTTCCATGTGCATGTTGGCAAATTAAGAACCTTGTAGAGTAGAATCATTTTGTCACACTGTACCAAATACCAAATGCCATAAGAATCAAAAGAAAGGAGAGGTCAATGTGGTGGCCTGGATCAGCTGGGAAAAACTTCGTGGAGAATATTGCATTTAATCTCAGTTTCTGAGAAGAGTATGAATTTGGTTTGATAGAGGAACAAGATGGTGACTTTAGGAGTTGAACAAGCATGGTCCATGTGGAAGAAGAGCTTGGATGGAGTGAATGGTTTATGTCTAGAGTTAGAACACTAGTTGAGTAGCAAGAAGGGTGGGGAGAGGGAGCAGGTGGGTGGGGGCAAGACATAAAGGAACTAAGGTGCCATTTTGGTCAGCCTGGCTTCTGTGATTCCATTCCATTACAGGGTTGAGTGTTTAGTGCTCAGAAGAATTACCTGAAGTAAAGCAGGGAGGTCAAGTGGTACGAGCACGTCTGCATGGTTTGGGAGTCACTGGGATTGTTTTGTCTGCTCCTAGTTGTGACTGATGACAAATCACATTCCTGGAGGGAAGGAACATCAAGTGCCTCAAATACAACAGCATAAATCTTTTCTCTTAACAAACAGCACCTGAAGCTTTCTGGCTCTCTCCTCTAAACCTTTCATAGAAGAATATCTGATGCAAATAGTAAATAAATAAAATTACCTCCTGATTTTATTTCACTACAGAGCTAGTTGGGAATCCTTTGGAGAGCAGTCATAGAGCAAAAGAGAAAAAGCAAAGATAGGACCCTTTCTCTCATTTCCCCAAATGGACTTTCCTGATGAGTGTTGCCTTTTAAAGAAAAGTGGATGGCACAGGAAGCCTTTCAATGCAGTTTAACCATAAATTCCCCTAAGGGGGAGGGGGTCCTGTGCAATAGCCCAGGACGTGGCAGTAGAGCTGGCAGAGGCTGCAGAAGCAGCAGGGGCTTACAGGTCCAGAATCTCCAGCTCATTAGGGCTGCCGTAAATCACAGCATGTTTCACGCCTTTTGAGCGAAACTTGGCACCTCCAGTTGACTACTGTGTGGTGGTCATACCGTCCCTGACTTCAACATTATTAATAGATGGCACCTTCCATTGAACAATGAAAGTGGGTGGGCCTGTGCCAGGGATGATGGACTGGGAGCCTGAAAGATTCTGCTGAGAAGAGAGTAAGAGGGTGCCAAGAAAAGCTGTCTTTTTATAACTGAAGACTGGTAGATATGAAGAGTGGCTGGGCACATCTATCACCCACAGTGTCACTGCATCCTGGAAGAGCTTGTATGGAAACTGTGAAGAAGACTTTGACAAGGATGAATGCCCCAGCACCTGGATGAGTGTGGGCCTCACAGGCTGCGCTGGGTAGGGAGGGGGAGGAGGTGAGGTCTGTGATTTGAAAGTTGCCTCCTGTTGTGTCCAGTCTGATAGGGAAGGTGTTCTGGCTCACCCTTGCCTGGTAAGGCCGTGGAAATGGCTTCAAGGCCTGTTTTTTTTTCTTCTTCTTCTTTTCTTCATGGTTATTATTGTATGTAGACAATGGTAGGTGAGATGTGGAAGAAATAAGAGACTTGAGGAAAACAGACTTTACCAGAAAAGTAAAAATAACTCTTTCCATTATCCAATAACATAACTAATATGTAGATGCTTAAAGATCCTTTATCTCTCTTGCATCCCTGGGAAGTGGTGGGTTGTAGGGAGTGGCGGGGGGAGAAGAAAGAAAAGAAAAAAAGGTATCTTTAAGTGTATAAAATGAATATCCAGCAAAGGTACTATTTTGGGAAACTTGGGAGTAATAAAAAGAAAAGAAGAAAACACTTAATAGAACGCTTTTAGTTTAAAGCAGACTGTTAAAAGATTGTTTTGCCTGATGTGTGCTGTGAGAAGGTTTTAAAATATAAGTCTCATAACCTTCCTTTGACTTACATGGTGGTATTTAAATTAAGACTTACATATGCCAGGTATTATTCATTTGGCAATTTGGCTGATATGAAATGATCCGGAATTAAAAATTCCTCTCTGGCCTTCCCCCCCACCAAAATCTCTGTCTTATACTATTTTGCTCTCCTTGCCTCTTCTTTTCTAATTCTTCCTCTATTTTCTCTCATATGCTAAAGAACATCTGGAAACTCTCTTTAGAGGCTTCTAGGATCCTAGATGAAGCAGTTTGTTACCCAGTCAACACCTTTGTGGGCTATTTTTGATTTTCTAAAATTGGTTTTCTTCAAGTAGTTACATTTGAAAGTGCTATGCAGTATAATTATTTGAAGGGGAAACATTTCAACCACAATGTAGAGAGTGGAAAGTAAGCTGAGTTCTGTCTCTTTCAAGTTCACGTTGCTGGAGTTTCCTGGCTTGAACACAAAATGAAATCAATTTGAGGGATCAGGGATGACAAGAAAGCTGTGAACAGTGAACAAAGTCATTGGAAAGCGGACTGAGAAATGGACGACAAGAGGAGCAAACACACCGCTCTTCCATATCGACGGAGACATTAAACATTCAGTGGGTCTTAAAAAATAAACTTTTTATTTTGCAATAATTTTTATAGAAAAATTGTCAAGATAGTATAGGTAGAGCCTGTATACCCTTTACCCTGCTCTTGCTAATGTTAACATAGCTTTACATTTTTAATGCTTATGATAAACATGAGTCTATGGTTTATAGATGTTACTACTTTCTTAATTAGAAAAACTTAGAAATAATGAATTTTCTACTCAAAACTTAACATTCTTGTTTACACTTTGAGACTGTACCCTATTATGGTGTAAATATTATAGCTGAAGAGTTACTGGCAAGAGAAAGCAGTGAAGCAGGGGAAAGAAAAAGGAGTTTAGAGCTGGAGAGATCAAGGTTCAAATCTTGGCTGCACCGTTTGACCCCAGGTATGTTACCTATCCTCTTGAGACTTAATTTCCTACAATGTAGAATGACAGTATCAGTTATTTATGGTGGGAACTAAATATAATAGAGTATATTTAGCTTATGAGCTGGTTCTTGGCCTTTTTGCTACCAGATCTGTTCCTTGTTTCCCACTCCCTTTCTTTGCATGGCAGAGGGTTCAACCCCTGCTGCCTATTTCCCAGCTCCGATTCTGGCCAATGGGAGGCACTGTTAGGAGATGGGAGAGAGTCTGCAGCTATGTTGTGTTTGCTCTGTGGCTCCAGCTTCTGCAAAACAGGCTTGCTGTGGTTCTAGCTTCTTCCATGACTCTCTCCCTTGGGTACTGGTAACACCACTTCCTCCTTTTGTGGGAATGTAGTAACTACCTACTGTGCTAAGCTCTGGGTTACCTCATTGTTTGCTCTTGGTTTCTCAGCTCTTCCAGCACTTGTATACATGAGGCCCTGTGTTAAATTCCCTCTCTTTTGAACACTTGGAGTGCTTTCTTTTTCCCTCAATGGACCTGTATTGATTCAATCCATTTCGGTAACCTAACTGTGAACTACAGGGAGCTTCAATTAAGCTGAAGAGGCAAAGATCAGGAGAAATCAGGCAATTAGGCTAATGATAACTGTCCCTGATGGAGATAGGCCTTTGGAAGGGGGGTTGGCTTTGGGGTAAAAGCTATGGGTTTGGTGTAGAGCATGTCAAAGAAGAAACTTCATAATTTTACTGTCTCTGCACCCTTTGCCTTTCCCACTCAAGTGTACTGAAGCTTCAGGAGTATGAGGGAGAAAGGGTAAGGGGAGGAGTTCAGAGGGAAGAGAGGAAGGCCGTGTGTGGCCCAGAAGGGAAGGCACTCTGGCGCCTCGCTCAGCCTGGAACCTATTCCTCCAACTCCATTGACTCCAGCCCTGTCACCGTAACCTCTCTGGGGAGTAGAAGAGGAGGCTGGCTGCTCAGATCCCATTCTTTGCCAGTTGGGCAGCAGCCCTTCACCAAAGGGACTGAGATGAGCAAGCTGTTCCTCTTGCCAGTGTAGCATTCGCGAGAAGAGTGCTGTGGGAGGAGATAAAAATTGACTTCCAAACGACCTGCAGGAATTGAGAGACATTTTTGGGACCAGCTTTTAGGTCCAGACTTAATAAACAAAACAGCAGATACTTGAAGTTTTAATTTCCTCATGGGTTAAGGTAGTTCACGGTGGGGGTGGTCAACATTGCTACGGCAGGCTGGAATCCACTTCCTCGGTGTGCCGGGGCATTATGGAAAATGATCTCTGAGGGACAGAAATGAGTTCGTGTCTTCAGGAACCATGTCTGGATATATTAAGAAATGACCTCAGATGGAAAACAAACATAAAATCATTCTGGCAAATCAGAGACAGCACATTATGTGGCATTCATGTTGTGTTTTGTGTGTGTGTGTGTTGGGAAAGAGGAGAAGAGTCTAATAAATGAAGACAAACAGGAAGCCCTTCCCAAACTCTCTTCCCAGATACTTTTCAGTCACGTTGTGCAGGTCGAAGGTTCTGGGAAGAAACAGCTAGTGCTCTGACTCTGACCTGCCTTCTCCAACTATAATGTTTCCTGTTTTATAGGAACTTGGGACTGAAAAATGCACAAACCAATGAATTTAAACTCTTAAACTCATAACATTCACAGACCTCAAGGACTACTGATTGAAGCCTTTCTCTCTCTCTCTCTCTCTTTTTCTCTCTCCCTGTGCGTGTGTGTGTATGTGAGAGAGAGAGATTCCAGATGTCCTTGGAGTGTCACGTTATATCTCACTTCCAGATAACCTCCAGTTAATTAAATAACTGATTCAATTGAACTGAATGTTAAATGCATCAATATTCTATAGTTTCCCAAATGAACCTTTTGTTTTCTATGGTCTTTTTCAATTCTGAGTGAAAGATTTGGCTGGAGAAAACCGTTCATAGTATGTCCTCTAAAATATAGTGAGATGAGCATGGTTTTCCTTGGATTGATGCTTGCATTAATAAAGCTTTTTATTCACAACGACCTAAATAATACAAAAGTAATATCAACTGCTGACCTCAGGGAACAAGCAGACTTTTTGATAAGGGTTGTATAGCCACTTTTACATTTCTTCCTTTCCTTTTTAATAAATGATGAAAGCTCCAGTGTTGTCATACGATCACATTTATTCATAGTGATAAGAATGAAGCTAATCCTTGTTTCATCGCTCTGATCAGCAGTCACACAAACACAATGGAACCTGACATGCTGGCAGCCTCTGCTCATTACAGCTTTCCAACCAACCTCCAAGCTCATGGCTGCAAGTCAAATGGGGTGGGCTGGTTCCAATTAGGAAAGAAAAATAATTGGCTTTGGAGAGAAAGGGATTATTAAAATTTCCGTATGAAATTTCCACCACTTCTTAGCTTCATATGGAGTGGTAGTTACACTAAGATGCCTCTGCTGCAATCTTGAAATGAAAAGTGTTCCAAGAAATGGAGAAAATTATTACAGACAACACCACTTCAAAAGCACTTCCCTGTCTTCATGCTGTTTATCTCATTATTAATTACCTGCTAATTAAAAACAAAATAGCTAGAAAAATTCTAGCAACAAATTTTTTCATCAGAGAAGTCTTTTGGTTAAGGCAGTTTTTCCTATCCTTACCGTATCAAAGTGTTTTCCCACCCCAAAGGGATTGATTAGTGTTTTAAATTTCTGTAGACATCAGGGACAAAGCGTAATACTTTGTGTGAAACATCAGGGTGGACAAAGGCAACTTTTCTGGCCATCTGGTTTTTAGAGACAAACACTTTGGAGTCCAACAGACCCAGGCTTAAATGCTCAATAGTCTCTCCTTGGCCTAGGCTTGAATCTTCAGTCATCTCTTCTGTGTGATCTTGGGCAGGTAACTTCATCTCTCTAAGCCTCAATTTCTCCACCTGCAAAATAGAGATAAGGAAACCTCCACAAAGACCTGTTGTGAGGGAAAAATAAAGTGATAGTGTGTAAAGAGCTTACATGAGAGAGAGCCTGGCACACAGTAAGATTCAAACCTTAGAAGCTGTTGTTTTTTTAAGTTATTGTGCTGTCTGTTTGCTTTTGTGACTATTAGCATTTGACAGTCTGCTTACTGCATTGCTAAATGTTGTCATCATAGAGTAGCCCCTGAGAGATGGTTGAAGCCTCACAGATTAGATAGATAGAGTTATGGAAGTGTTGGGTGTTGCTGACTCTCATTTGGACTTGAGGATACTGCATTCAGCCCTTGTATGGCTTTAGCAGCAATGGCAAAAAATAAGCTCAATTTCACTCTTTGCTACCCAAAATCCTTGATTTTGGCTTTTTGAATGAAAATAGATTTTATGCTTGAGGATGTAACACACTTGGAGCTGCTGAGGGAGACTGCACCTGGCTTCTGTGGGTGCCCTGGTGAAAACCGAGGGCGCTTTGCCTTTCAGTATATTTTTAATAATACTTAGCGAGTAGCAGAATTAAACTTGCCAGTCATTCTAATGACTACTTTTCTTAATGGAGATGAGCCTCTTTATCTCTTAGTGGCTAATACCTTGTGGTTCTAAATTAGGATTCTTGATGTGACTGTATTCCTCCCAAACATTAAGAACTCATTTTACAATGGAGAGGCTCGTAATTCAAACAGTCAGGGGAGCAAGGTGTTCTAGGCTTTTGATGGCCTTAGGTTAAGGGACAGAACGAGCTGATTGGGATATGGCTGGAACATGCTCCCTAGTGTGGGGAGAGGAGGGGAGGGAACTGTCATTTATTTACTGAGTACTAGAAGCTTTGTATACATAATTTCATTTCATCCTCTCAGTGCATCTTTAAGGCAGGTATTATCATGCCCAGTTTAGACTCAGAGAGATGATTTGTCCAGGATTACTCAGTGAATAGAAAAGCAGTATTAGAAGGAGAAGAAAATACCAGTTCTGGTTACACAGTGTATTCTGTGAAAGTCCATCAAGATATATATTTAGAATTCATGCACTTTTCTGTGTATATGCTATACTTCAATAAAAGTTACTTATCAAAGCAAATAGGTCTGCCTGGCTCAAAGTCTATGCCCTTTTCTCTCTATCATGCTGCCTCCTAAGAAGCATATGATGGATGGAACTCCACGGAATTTCCTCCGTCAGTCACAGCTGGTTGTAGCCAGGAATAGTGCTACTCCTATTAACCAGACCTGGCTTTGAAAGACTTGGGTATTTCCAAGGAAAGATACACTCAGTGGAGTGCAGTTTCCAAAAACTGAGGGTGTATATTTGCATATGAAGAGAATTCTGAAATGTTGTTCTGAAAATGCATTGAGCTTGTTGCAGAGTTGTTCATAATCATGAAAAATCAAGGGGAAAAAACACTGAAATACCCATCAAAGAGGAATTTAAGTAAATAAATATTATGCGGTTTAAAAAACTGCTTATTTTGAATGATTCTTATGTTGTGGAGTGAAAAATGGTTATGGAACCACATACATAGTAGGATGACATTTTTGTAATTTTTTTGTTTACATAACATATGTTTGCATAAATAAGTGTCTGGAAAGATATTTGCTAAAATATTAATAGTAGCATCTCTGCAATTTGTGATATTGGTTGAATTTTACTATTTTTTTATGTCTTTCCATATTGTTTGACATTGTTTTTCTATAATTCTATTAACAGAAATTTTGTTTTAATATTTAATAAAAGAATGCCTTTAAGCAAAGGCAGCATCCTGAATTAAGTATATCCCTTCTCAAGTTGTCTACTGTGAAGGAGGAAATACTCATTTTACCGTATGAGTTCTGACACATTAAAACAATATAATATAACCTTACAGTCAAACCACAAGGGAGCATTCAGGAATAAAAAGAATCATTTTGTAAGCTCAAACACATGCAGTTACCAAACTGGCCTCTTTAAGCATATAAGAAAATTATTTTAAGGAAATAGTTTAAAATATTAAAAAAATAAAATATTTTAATTATATTCTGTATAAGCAGATGTTCTACATCTCTGTACCAGGTATCATAGCAACCTGAAAAATGGTTGTTTTACTACCCAAATATATTTCTTGTATGGCTCATTTTAAAAAGTTCTCCATTCTCTTTAGATTTTAGTATAATGATTGAGACATATGATTGCTTTATTTTATTTTGTTTTATTCCATTTTATTTCATTCTAGTGACTTTCTTCCTTAAATCAGGCTAACTAAAAACAGAATTGAAATCATACACGTTACATATTCATGCAAAAACAGATAATAAGGCAGGATATGACTTTCTTTTTTTGTCTTTTTCTTGAAGATTTTCAAGGAACCTGTATAACAGAATCCTGAGTATATTAGTATATGTTATTTCATTACTTTTAGCCTCCAACACAAATTGTGAGCTCTGACTAAGTTCCTATAATTTCTACCCCTGAACAATTAGCAGTCTCAACAACATTTTCCCCCTTTAGATAAGCAGGTCCCCCAATTTGGAATGCTCTCCCCCACACTTACTTGAATTTACCCAGCTTAAGCCAGAAACCAGCTCAAGCCTTTTGGACACAGCAAGATCTCTCCTTTGAACACATTAACTATGAAAATGGACAATGTGGTCTGACAAAATTCTCTTTCTGTTGTGAATTGATATGTATGAAAAGACTTAGAATGTGTAAAAAGAAAACCAAAGGTTTGTATTTAACAAATCTCATTTATTAAAAAGAATGCATGAAATTTGTATGGAAACAAAAAAGACCCCAAATAGCCAAAGCAATCTTGAGAAAGAAAAACAGAGCTGGAGGAATCAGGCTCCTGGACTTCAGACTATACTACAAAGCTACAGTAATCAAGACAGTATGGTACTGGCACAAAAACCAAAATATAGATCAATGGAACAGGATAGAAAGCCCAGAGATAAACCCACGCACATATGGTCATCTTATTTTTGATAAAGGAGGCAAGAATATCAATGGAGAAAAGACAGCCTCTTCAATAAGTGGTGCTGGGAAAACTGGACAGCTACATGTAGAAGAATGAAATTAAAACACTCCCTAACACCATACACAAAAATAAACTCAAAATGGATTAAAGACCTAAAGGTAAGGGCAGACACTATCAAACTCTTAGAGGAAAACATAGGCAGAACACTCTATGACAGAAATCACAGTAAGATCCTTTTTGACCCACCTCCTAGAGAAATGGAAACAAAACCAAAAATAAACAAATGGGACCTAATGAAACTTAAAAGCTTTTGCACAGCAAAGGAAACCATAAACAAGATGAAAAGACAACCCTCAGAATGGGAGAAAATATTTGCAAATGAAGCAACTGACAAAGGATTAATCTCCAAAATTTACAAGCAGCTCATGCAGCTCAATATCCAAAAAACAAACAACCCAATCCAAAAATGGGCAGAAGACCTAAACAGACATTTCTCCAAAGAAGATATACAGATTGCCAACAAACACATGAAAGAATGCTCAACATCACTAGTCATTAGAGAAATGCAAATCAAAACTACAATGAGGTGTCACCTCACACCAGTCAGAATGGCCATCATCAAAAAATCTACAAACAATAAATGCTGGAGAGGGTATGGAGAAAAGGGAACCCCTTGCACTGTTGGTGGGAATGTAAATTGATACAGCCACTATGGAGAACAGTATGGAGGTTCCTTAAAAAACTAAAAATAGAACTACCATACGACCCAGCAATCCCACTACTGGGCATATACCCTGAGAAAACCATAATTCAAAAAGAGTCATGTACCACAATGTTCATTGCAGCTCTATTTACAATAGCCAGGACATGGAAGTAACCTAAGTGTCCATCGACAGATGAATGGATAAAGAAGAGGTGGCACATATATACAATGGAATATTACTCAGCCATAAAAAGAAATGAAATTGAATTATTTGTAGTGAGGTGGATGGTCCTAGAGTCTGTCATACAGAGTGAAGTAAGTCAGAAAGAGAAAAAGAAATACTGTATGCTATCACATATATATGGAATCTAAAAAAAAAAAAAAATGGTTATGAAGAACCTAGGGGCAGGACAGGAATAAAGACTCAGACGTAGAGAATGGACTTGAGGACACAGGGAGGGGGAAGGGTAAGCTGGGACTAAGTGAGAGAGTGGCATGGACTTATATATACTACCAAATGTAAAATAGATAGCTAGTGGGAAGCAGCCGCATAGCACAGGGAGATCAGCTCGTGCTTTGTGACCACCTAGAGGGGTGGGATAGGGAAGGTGGGAGGGAGATGCAAGAGTGAGTAGATTTGGGGATATATGTACATGTATAGCTGATTCACTTTGTTGTAAAGCAGAAACTAACACACCGTTGTAATTCAATTATACTCCAATAAAGGTGTTAAAAAAAAAAAAAGGTACGTGGATTAGTCAGTGAGTTGAAGCTGTTTGTGTGCAAGTCACTACAGATGTTAAATTTAGCATAGACATATTAATTCCCAAGATTGGAGACTACAGAATATCGTAATATTAAACACACTTCATTGTAATATTAAACACACTTCCACTCAAATGAGCTACGTGTTTAGTTGGTCTCATGCATTTTCCTGCTGAGGTGCAACAGTAGTTATGGGTGTGTCAGAGCACTTCGGTCCCACAGTTCACCCTCATGCTGTCAGTTTGTCCATGGAGACAGCTTATGGGAATGCATGAACACATATACATGCTCTGGAAATCTTGATAGAGTCCATCCTTTCCTCCCTACCCACCCCAAGCTTTCATATAGAACTTTTTGATTCATACATTTGATTATTCATTTAAAGTTATGTTTTGAAATAAATGAAATAGGTTCAGGGAGTTCTGCCTTTGTATTACTATTTGTTTTGAAATAACAATGTTGAATTTGTTACAAGGTGAGAGGAAGGGAAGAAAAAAGACCTACAAAAACAAACCCAAAACAATTAAGAAAATGGCAATAGGAACTTACTTATGGATAATTACCTTAAATGTAAATGTATTAAATGCTCCAACCAAAAAACATAAACTGGCAAATACAAGACCTGTACATATGCTGTCTGCAAGAGACCCACTTGAGACCTAGGGACACATACAGACTGAAAGTGAGGAGATGGAAAAAGGTATTCGATGCAAATGGAGATCAAAAGAAAGCTGGAGTAGCAATAAACATATCAGACAAAATAGACTTTAGAATTTGTTACAAGGTAGTGGTAGATTTCATTTCCTGAGGTGACTTGAAAAATGTCTTTCTCATGTCACCTTCCTTTAATGTACCATTAAGTGAAATGAACATAAAGAATGTTAATAGGATTGTTTCAGGATTAGTGCCTGATACTGATGTATCTAAAATTGTGGTTAGTAGCAGAAAGCATTTATCAACACTGTTGCGTATAGAAGACCCAGACCCACTTTTGAAAATATATCAGTAGCTGTATGGAACTTTCTACTTTACTTTCTTCGTAAGCTATTTTGGATGTAAACGAGTCCCAGTTGGAAGTAAGGACTGCAGATTTGACCCAGTAAGTGTAATGATTAGAATCGGTAATGTTCCATTGTGGAACCCTAGTTCCATCTGCTTATGAAAAAAAGATTATGGGTAATTATAATTAGGAATTCAGTGTGCGGCAGTGGATTAGATGTGAAAGGAATGATTGCTGAAAGCCACTGATAATGGAGGGAGGCATAAGGAGTGTGAAAATTTCATCTGGGACCTGTGCAGCACACTTTATTAATTAGTGACTCAATCCATTTATATCCTGCAGGTAGAATTTCTATTATTTCTTGAATACTGAAAAATGCTTGGGCTCCAAATAGTGTTTCCCAGTATAATTTGTACTACCCGCACGTAACAAAGAGATGTCACCCATTCACATCCTCTATAATGACCTCTAACAGTAAAGGATAGTAGAGGTAGGGAGAGGAGCAGCTGTTACTGAAGAGGGGAGAGGGTGAGAAGGGAGCTAAGGGGAATTGGTGAAATATACACTCACTGGTGGATAGTCTGAGAGAGTGGGAGACACTGGTTTAGGAATTATCAAACCATTCCTCTCATTCGAATGCATTATTAAGGTCAATAGATATGTTGACTCCTAACTTTTTACACTCCATACATATTGCAGGATACTGAGAGAGATGGCATTTCACCCTTTGTTGCACGACAGTGGTTAGACTTCACTAAATTACAGCTCCCTTCCTCTTCATTTGAGTACATTTAACAGTACTAGTTGTACATGTAAGTAGTTTATATAATACTGTTGTGATGAATTCTTTCTTTTTTTCTTTTTCTTTTATTGAGATATAGTTGATGTACAATACTATATAAGTTACAGTTGTACAGCATAGTGATTCACAATTTTTAAGGTTTATACTCCGTTTATAGTTATTATAAAATATTGGCTATATTTCCCATGTTGTACAATATATTCTTGTAGCTTATTTATTTTATACATAATAGTTTGTACCTCTTAGTCCCCTACTCCTGTCTTACCCCTCACTTCTTCCCTCTCCTCACTGGTAACCAGTAGTTTGTTCACTATATCTGTGAGTCTGTTTCCTTTTTTTTTTTCCACATTGGCCACTTTTTAAAAATTGAAGTATAGTTGATTTACAATGTTGTGTTAGTTTCAGGCGTACAGCAAAGTGATTCAGATATATATATGTTATTTGTGTTCGTATTTATATACATATCCTTTTCGGATTCTTTTCCATTATAGGTTATTACAAGATACTGAATATAGTTTCTTGAGCTGTACAGTAGGCCCTCGTTGTTTATCTATTTTATATACAGTAGTTTGTATCTGCTAATCCCAAACTCCTAATTTATCCTTCCCCACACCTTTCCCCTTTGGTAATCATAAGTTGGTTTTCTACGTCTGTGAGTCTACTTCTGTTTTGTAAATAAGTTCATTTGTATCATTTTTTTTTAGATTTTCCACATATAAGTGATATCGTACGATACTTGTCTTTCTCTTTCTGACTTACTTCACTTAGTATGATAATGTCTAGGTCCATCCATGTTGCTGCAGATGGCATTATTTCACTCTTTTTTATGGCTGAGTAATATTCCATTGTGTGTGTGTGTGTGTGTGTGCATGTGTGTATGTGTGTATACACACATACACACACACACACACATCTTCTTTATCCATTCCTCTGTCAGTGGACAATTAGGTTGATACCATGTCTTGGCTATTGTAAATAGTGCTGCTATAAACACTGGTGCTCCATGTATCTTTTTGAATTAGGGTTTTCATCTTTTTCAGGTATTTGTGCAGGAGTGGGATTGCTGGGTCATATGGTAACTCTACTCTTAGTTTTTTACGGAACCTCCATACTGTTCTCTACAGTGGCTGCACCAGTTTACATTCCCACCAACAGTGTGGGAGGGTTTCCTTTTCTCCACACCCTTGCCAGCACTTGTTATTTGTGTTCTTTTTAATGAAAGCATTCGGACAAGTGTGAGGTGATATCTCATTGTGGTTTTAATTTGCATTTCTCCAATGATTAGTGATGTTGAACATCTTTTCACACGCCTTCTCCTTTGTGTGTTTCATGTGTATGTTTTCTTTGGAAAAATGTCTGTTCAGGTCTTCTGCCCATTTTTTTAAATTTGATGGTTTGTTTTTTGATGTTGAGTTGTATGAGCTGTTTATATATGTTGGATATTTATCCCTAATCGGTCATGTTATTTGCAAATATTTTCTCCCATTTAGTAGGTTGTCTTTTTGTTTTCTTGATGGTTTCCTTTGCTGTGCAAAATATTTTAAGTCTAATTAAGTCCCATTTGTTTATTTTTGCTTTTATTTCCTTTGCTTTAGGAGACAGATCCCCCCAAATATTGCTACAATTTATATCAAAGAGTGTTCTGCCTATGTTTTCTTCTAGGAGTTTTATGGTTTCTGGTCTTACAGTTAGGTCTTTAATCCATTCTGAGTTTATTTTTGTATATGGTGTGAGAAAATGTTCTAATTTCATTCTTTTACATGTGGCTGTCCAGTTTTCCCAGCACAACTTATTGAAGAGACTGTCTTTTTTCCATTGTATATTCTTCTCTCCTTTGTCATAGTTTAACTGACCATAAGTGTGTGGGTTTATTTCTGGGCTCTCTATTCTGTTCCATTGAAACATGTGTCCATTTTTTGTGCCGGTACTGTACTGTAGCCTTTTTGATTACTGTAGCATTGTAGTATAGTCTGAAGTCAGGGCACATGATTCCTCCAGCTCTGTTCTTTTTTATCAAGATTTTTTTGGCTATTCAGTGTCTTTTGTGTTTCCATACAGATTTTAAAACTGTTTGTTCTAGTTCTGTGAAAAATGCCGTTGGTATTTTGATAGGGATTGCATTGAATCTGTAGACTGCTTTGGGTTGTATGGTCATTTTAACAATGTTAGATGAATCCTTTGTTAAAGCAAGAAGTCCTTTATAACACAAATAGAAACCCTTTATTAAGTTCTCTACATTTGAATGGATACTGGGCTTTTCTCAAAGTTGCCTACAATTATATGTAATTATTAATCTCTGGGAATCTGGAATTATACTAATTCAAGTTAAGGTATTGAAACAATATGGTTTCAATATACAGATATTCTTAACATGGAACTATCACATAATTATATGCGATGTCTACTTAAAAAAGTGTACAAAGTTGAATATCCTGATTTGGTACAGTGTTATTAAATTTCCTTGACCATAAAAATCACTTGAGGTGGGGGTGGGATATCACTTGTTAAAAATTTGTGTTCCTGGGACCTACCTCAGACCTACTGAATCAAATGGGTAGGACCTGGCAATACATTATTTTAATGAGCGATCTTAAATGATTTTTTATGGTCAGGATATGGGGAATTGGATAAAGGTAGTCAAAAGGTACAAACTATTAGAAAAAAAACCAACCCAAGTTTCTGAACCCCACCCCAGATTCAGTGGGTCTGGAGTGGAGCCTGAAAATCTGCATTTTTGACGAATTCCCCTGTGATGCTGTCACTGCTGGTCCAGGCACCACACTTTGGGAACCACTGATGTAGCAGAAAGAATGCAAATTTGAGACCAGATACATCTGGGTTCCAATCCTATTTGTTAGCTGGGAAGCTTTAGTATAGTTACTTAGTAACCCTTAGCTTTTTTCTCTTCTTTCTCTATTTTCAGGTTTCTTGTGTGTACTTAAATAAGTTTTTGCATACATTATGCGTATACATGTATATGTATTGTGCTTGTGAAGTTCAGTGTAAGCTACCTTGGTTAAATATGGACTACAGATGGATACTGAGAAGGAGAAGACAGAAATTAGAGGAAGAGAGGAGGCTGAAAAGGGGGTGAGGAGGTGGTGAACAGTCAGCAAAGTAATAACTGGGCTGTAATAACCACATCTTAGTAAAACAACATAATCTGAGTTCAGCTCAAGTATACAGGGTGAATCTAGTAAAAGTCAAGCTAACTGTGTGAGAAGAGAAAGGTCACTTGACTGTATGAGTTTGATAGCACTGATGAATCTGAATGCTTTGTCTGAATCATTACTGTCAAGATTCTGTAAGTTTAGATACTGAAGAGAAGAAATTAATATTGAAATGGAGAAACCAATCATCCGAGAGCTGTTTCCCATGTCAGTTGAGGATAAAATCACTGCTACCTGTTCTCCTTACACACATGACTAATGTGACATTTGTAAATTTAGTTGAGTTCTAAGAAAGAAATATAGCCATCACATTCAGGGATCAAACACCATTATTTAAACATGAATACTTTGTTCCATAATTTCTCATAAAGTCAAACATTTAAGAAGTTTTTTTTTCTCATGATATGAGAAGGAGAAACCAATTTGAGTACAAAGATCCAATGCTCATGTAGAAGCCATATATTATATGGAGATTGTATTCTTATGGAATTGAACTCCTAGAGTAGCTGTTAAGAGAAAGGGCCCAGGAGTCAGATGCCTGGTTCAAATCTTGCTTATACCTCTTAGGCAGGGCCCTTAGGACAGTGCTTGCACTGTAGTAGATGCTCAATAAGCTAATAATAATAATAGTCATAGCACACAGCCATGGAATTTCTACAAGCTTTTATTCAATATTTATCGAGTGCCTACAAGGTGCCAGGCATGGTCCTAGGCACTGGGGACATCTACTCTCAGGGAGCTCTGGAAGGTAGGCAATAAACTTGAGAATGAGGAAGTTACTATAATAATACTAGATGCTAAAGATGGAGCAATGATCAAAACAAAAACAAAATCCTTATCTTTGCAAACTTCCATTACAGTACCTTATATTTAAGTTTGTTCACATTATTCTGGCTCATTACAGCTAGCTGATAATTTAGATTTCCTGACTAGAGTTTTCTGCTTTAACCAGAAGACTGAGTTCCTTAATTCGATGATTTAGAGGTTAGTTTGCAACTTAAAAAAATTGTCCATTTTAATCCTCTTTTAGGCATTAATAGATTTTGTCCATATTACCAGTGCAAATAACTGTGAACTTTCTATGTGTTTACTCTCTACTTGATGACTTAGCCACAATTTAAGACTTAGCCACAATTAAAATATTGTAACTATAATTTTAAAATTTAGGTTTACTTTATATCTTAGGAATTCCATTATTTATAATCTAGTAATTTCCATTTTCTTGAGGACAGATTTGACTACAAAATCTAGGAAGCTATTGATTCCTGCCAACCTCATCATTTTCATAGTCTTATGTTTGAAAATTTAAGCAAAATTTGTTTCCTGAGCCAAAAGGAGAGTACTATCCTAGTCTTGACAAAATATACCAAAATTATGTTAATTATTATTGGTGACTCATTTAAGACTGTACTTTTCTTCTGTAAGATTGTAACTAATTTGAAGCAAAGACTGAATGAAAGTCTTTATATTTTGCAGACAAAAGAGCACACATTTGTCCTCAGGCATGTGAATTGTTGGAACAAATAATTGCAGGCGACTGTCTGGTATGGGGAAGATTATGGAGGCAGAATCATTAACGGGCTGGGCAGATTTCTTTCTGGCCCAGAGACCAGCACCAGTTTCTCTATGACACACAGAAGACACTGAAACGTTGTTTCCCCTCTAGTCTACCCACCTGGAGGATATTTGACATGATCAGTAGCATACTTTAGATGGATAGATTTGCCTGTGGACGTGAATTAACAGAGCTCCACAGAAGCCCCCAAATCAGGGGGCAAAACAGCATAGTGATAGCAAGAAAACACAAGACTAGAAACTAGAAATGCAACATAGAAGACTGGAGGGAGGCAGCAAAGATTTCTTCTTTAAGAATGCAGATGCACATGCACATATTATGTACACCCTGCACTGTGGGAATAGTGGAATGCTCCAAATCCTCTAAGATTAATGTCTGAAACATTTATATTAACATATTTCCATACATATTTCCATACAAGTACAAATATAAGATTTTTAGAAATTTCATGTAATGCCTGAAACATTTATATTAACATATTTCCATACATATTTCCATACAAATACAAATATGATTTTTAGAAATTTCATGTAATGTCTGAAACATTTATATTAACATATTTCCATACATATTTCCATACAAATACAAATATGATTTTTAGAAATTTCATGTAATGTCTGAAACATTTATATTGACATATTTCCATACATATTTCCATACAAATACAAATATAAGATTTTTAGAAATTTCATGTAATGTCTGAAACATTTATATTAACATATTTCCATACAAATAACCCAATGAAAGTTTAGTATTAGTTGTTTTGTTTGTTTTTTTATACTGCAGGTTCTTATTAGGCATCAGTTTTATACACATCAGTGTATACATGTCAATCCCAATCGCCCAATTCAGCACACCACCATCCCCACCCCACCGCAGTTTTCCCCCCTTGGTGTCCATATGTCCATTCTCTACATCTGTGTCTCAACTTCTGCCCTGCAAACTGGCTCATCTGTACCATTTTTCTAGGTTCCGCATACATGCATTAATATACGATATTTGTTTTTCTCTTTCTGACTTACTTCACTCTGTATGACAGTCTCTAGATCCATCCACGTCTCAACAAATGACTCAATTTTGTTCCTTTTTATGGCTGAGTAATATTCCATTGTATATATGTACCACATCTTCTTTATCCATTCGTCTGTTGATGGGCATTTAGGTTGCTTCCATGACCTGGCTATTGTAAATAGTGCAAATCCTCTAAGATTAGAACAGAGAGAAGCACTCTCTCATCATTTGAAGGAATGAGAAAAAATTTTTAGGGTGTAAGACTAGTATAGAGAGAAATTTTGCATCTTCTGTGGTAGTCCTCTCTGGATTGGTTTAGGTATCACCTTGCCAGAAAACCTTTACAGGAAACTTCTTTAGAAAACTTCTTTCTTCAGTTTAGAAAATGACTTTAGTCCGAGCATACTCTCAACCCAGGATTGGTAAGGCTAATCACTTGTCCAGTCCACATGAATAAGAAAGTCAGAAAAAGCTATTTCAAATCTTGATAATCTTTTTCTTACAGAATTCTCTCCAATAATTGCTTGATAAATGTCAATTCAGTGAAATGACTTTTATATTTAGAATCTTGGTAAAAAATTTTTTCCCCATATTCTTCAGATTGGTTTTTTAAAAAAAAACTTCTCCAAATATCTGGCTTGTGAATGACTCATTATCTTGTCACCCTGTTTGTGTTTCCTTTGTCATTCATAAAAGGGTTGTATTGTTTGGCTTTATGCAAGGATGCTGATTGAGCACCTGCGAATGTTTGCTTTATTGGCATTGACAGAGAAGAGAGAAAATTATTTGTTTCACTGACAATGAATTATTGCATCTGTTTGTGGCTGTTAAATAATTTAATAGAATTTATAGGGCCTGTTTTCCCTTAGTTAAACTGCAGGCAAATATAGGTCTCTGACTCATCTTGGATACAAATGTAGAAGAAAGCCATCCTCTTAATTCATCTTTTGCCAGTTTAGATGTTGTTAAGACACTGAGTGATCTTATGTTACATCCTTTTTACATTTAAGTTGAATGTCTTTATATTTTATTTTATTTTTTAAAATTTTATTTATTTATGACTGTGTTGGGTCTTCGTTGCTGCACGTGGGCTTCCTCTAGTTGCGGTGAGCGGGGGCTACTCTCATTGCAGTGTCTTCTCTTGTTGCGGAGCATGGGCTCTAGGTGCGAGGGCTTCAGTAGTTGTGGCTCATGGGCTCTAGAGCGCAGGCTCAGTAGTTGTGGCACACGGGCTTAGTTGCTCTGCGGCATGTGAGAGCTTCCCGGACCAGGGCTCGAACCCGTGTCCCCTGCATTGGCAGGCAGATTCTTAATCACTGCGCCACCAGGGAAGCCCCTGAATGTCTTTAATTTAAACTTTAGACAAGGGAAAGACTGTTACACAATAAAATTAAAAGGAATGTACAATGATTTCCCATATACCCCTTGCCCCCATACATGTACAGCCTCCTCCATTACCAACATCCCTCACCAGAGTCGTATATATGTCACAATCTATAAACCTACATTGACACATCATTATCACTCAAAATCCAGAGTTTACCTTAGGGTTCACTCTTGGTGTTATACATTCTATGGGTTTGGACAAATGTATAAGGACATGTATACACTGTTATAGTATCATACAGAGTATTTTCACTTCCCTAAACATCTTCTGTGCTCTGTCTATTCATCCCTCCCCCAACCTCAACCCCTGAGAACCACTGATCTTTTTACTGTCTTCCTAATTTGCCTTTTCCAGAATGTCATATAGTTGGAATCATACAGTATGGAGTGTTTTCTCATTGACTTCTTTCACTTAGTAATATGCATTTCAGGTTCCTCCATGTCTTTTCATGGCCTGATAGCTCATTTCTTTTTAGCACTGAATAATATTCCATTGTCTGGATGTATCACAGTTTATCTATTCACCTACTGAAAGATATCTTGGTTGCTTCCAAACTTGGGCAACTATGAATAAAGCTAATATAAACATTCATGTGTAGGTTTTTGTGTAGATATAAGTTTTCAGCTCCTTTGGATAAATACCAAGGAGTGTGATTGCTGGATCATATGGTAAGATTATGCTTAGCTTTTTAAGAAACCACCAAACTGTCTTCCAAAGTAGTTGTACCATTTTGCATTCCACCAGCAATGAGTGAGAGTTCCTGTTGCTCCACATCCTTGTCAGCATTTGGTGTTGTCAGTATTCTGCATTTTGGCCATTCTAATTGGTGTGTTGTGCTATCTCATTGCTGTTTTAATTTGCATTTTCCTGATGATATATAATGTGAAACATCTTACTTTTCATCTGTATATCTTCTTTGATGAGATGTCTGTGAAGGTCTTTGGTCCATTTTTTAATAGGTTTGTTTGTTTTCTTTTTTTTTTTTTTTATAATTATAAATTTGTCAAGTTGGGAAGTTTATCTTTTTTTTTTTTAATTAATTTATTTATTTAATTATGGCTGTGTTGGGTCTTCGTTTCTGTGCGAGGGCTTCCTCTAGTTGTGGCAAGCGGGGGCCACTCTTCATCGCGGTGCACGGGCCTCTCACTATCGCGGCCTCTCTTGTTGCGGAGCACAGGCTCCAGACGCGCAGGCTCAGTAATTGTGGCTCACGGGCCTAGTTGCTCCGCGGCATGTGGGATCTTCCCAGACCAGGGCTCGAACCCGTGTGCCCTGCATTGGCAGGCAGATTCTCAACCACTGCGCCACCAGCGAAGCCCTGTTTGTTTTCTTATTGTTGACTTTGAAGTGTTCTTTGTGTATTTTGGATAACAGCCCTATTTCAAATGTGTCTTTTACAAATATTTTCTCCCAGTCTTTAGCTTGCTTTCTCATTCTCTTATATTACTTTTTTTTTAAATAGCGTGTCTATTACATAATAGTAGTGATTATATCAAATTGCTAATTACATTAAATATCAAAGTGTTAGGTATTATGACTGAAAATTTCAAAGAATTTCATTTATCTAGTGGAAATCCTAAGGTTACTGATTTCACCACAAATTCATGACAACTAGAAGCCAAATCGAACCTCAACAATGCCTGACAATCATTCTTCTAGTAAGTTATTCTCTGACTTGCCACAGGGATTAATATTACCCAAATCATATACTCATATTCTCTCAAGTAGAGAGGGATATTGGCTCAGATACTGATGTCTGGGAGTATCTAGCTGAATCTAGAGCAAGAAAAAGTTATCAGGAGCCTTTTTTCTTTCTATGTTTTAGTTCTGTGTTCCTCAGGTTTTCTTCCCAAATGAGATAAAGTTGGGTGCCAGTAGTTCCAGACTTACATCCCCCCATGTTAGGAGCCCTAGAGGAAAAAGTGTGCTTCTTTCCCTGGGGCTTCTTTTTTCCCAGTGGTTTCATCAAAAGTTCTGCGATTGGGTTTCACTGGGTTGAAACAATGATTAATGCAAGAGTGGTGAATGCTTCAGTTGAGCAGACCTGGGCAAAACCACCCCCAGGATCTAGGTTGAAGGGGAAGGGAGTGGAGCATCAGTTCCATCTCTAGACCATAGACTGTGAGTGGGGAAAGGTGATTCCCTGAGGAATAGGAGGGTGAATGGAGGATGAGCCAGCAAAAACAACCCAAGACTGTTTCTGCTCTTGTCAGACCTCTGATTTTCCTTATCTCCTTCTCTATCCTCAACAAATGACTGTGCCTTATTCTTTAGAGATAAAATAGAGGCACCAGGTGGGACTTCCCTTATTTTACCACCACTCATCCCTCTCATCTAATATTTTTGCACTCATCCTCTTTTTCTTTCCTGCTATAATTTCTATTATTAAAGCTATTTTCTCCACATGAGCCCTGGATCTCTTTCTATCCCTCTTCTCAGTTATCCTTCCCACACCCCGTTGTCCTTATCTTCAGTTGCTCTGTCTTTCTTTCCCCTTGGTACAATAGCAAAAACATATTTAAAACCTCTTTGATTCATATCTCTCTCCAGCCATTGCTCTTTCTCTCAACTCCCTTCCTCAGCCAAAGTTTTGTGTTCTCTACACATTAATTCTTCAATCTACTGCTTTCTATTCTCTATATCCACTGCTTCACCACTCCGCTGATGCTGCTCATTCTAAGACCACCAATAGCATTCGTGTTATCAAATCTAGTGGACATCTCTTTTCTTTTATTTAATGCTTATTTATTTATTTATTTATTTATGGCTGTGTTGGGTCTTCGTTGTTGCACGTGGGCTTTCTCTAGTTGCGGCGAGCGGGGGCTACTCTTCGCTGCGGTGTGCAGGCTTCTCATTGCGGTGGCTTCTCTTGCTGTAGAGCACGGGCTCTAGGCGTGCGGGTTTCAGTAGTTGTGGCACGTGGGCTCAGTAGTTGTGGCACATGGGCTCTAGAGCACAGGCTCAGTAGTTGTGGCGCACGGGCTTAGTTGCTTCGCGGCATGTGGGGTCTTCCTGGACCAGGGCTCAAACCCGTGTCCCCCTGCATTGGCAGGCAGATTCTTAACCATTGCACCACCAGGGAAGTCCCTGGACATCTCTTTTCATCTTACTAGACTTCTTCCTAACATTCACCACAGCTGACCACCCCTTCCTTCTTGCAATGTTCTCTTTTCTTGGCTGTCATGACAACATACTCTTCTGGCTTCCTCCTACTGCTTTGGCTTTCATTATCCATCTCCTTTGTAACTGATCTCAAAATATACTTTCCCAAAGGTCAGTGCTAGATATGCTTCTCTTTTTATTTTGCCTTTCTCCCTTAAGTTATTTCATCCAGTTCTATGGCTTCAGATACCACAATTAACTTGACAGTTCCCAATTGCCAAATTTATGTTGAACCCACATTTCTATCCTGAGGTCTAGTTCTCTTTTTGCAACTGCATTCTCAACACCTCCAGAGCCACTCACAAATCTGCTCTTTTTTTATTTCTACAAATGGCTCCTCCAATCCCTCCACTGCTCAAACCAGAGATCTGGGGGTCATTTGTGGTAATCCCTTCTTCCTTTCCCCATTTCCCATTTCAGTTCCAGTAAGTCCTCAAAAAACCCACTTCTCTCTTATTCCCACCCCATTTAGTATACTTGGATCTCCTGCAATCACCATCTAAGGGATCGCTCCCTTAATAGTTCTGTGTCCCCAGATTCGTTATCCAGCAGCTAGAGATATTTTCAATGTACGAACTTTCACCTTTCTGGCTTAAAATCTCAATGGAATAAACTCCAGATTTTTTCAGAAATGGCTTTCACAGCCTCATCTGATTTGCCTTCTGCTTGCCTCTCCAGCTTCATTTTTTTTCCCCCCTCTTCTCTCATTTGCTACACTGGTCTGCATTACTATGGTTACCTCAAGATCTTCCCATGTTATTTCTTCTGCATAGAATATTCTTCCCACTCTATTTGCCTGGCAATTTCCCTAGTTTAAATGCCAGTTCCTCAGGGGACTTGTAGGACCCCACTCCAATCTAAGTTAGCCCCTGTACCTAAAATACTTTCTTTCAGAGCATTTCTTATAATTTTTAATAATATGTTTATGAGATTATTCTTTAACATATCTTTCTACTACAAGTGACATTATGATACACCTATTACCCAGCTGAGTGCGTACCTACTCACCTGGATGAGTGCCTGACACTAAATTGGGGCTCCATAAATTTATGTTGAAAGAATTTAAAATATTCTAAAATTATCTTCCATACTGTATCCTCTTTTTGTGGTCTTTCTTCTTGAGGGGCATTTTTGCCAAGTAAAATAGCACAGTTGGGAGGAGATAACTAGTAAAGTGACAGTCCCCTTTATTCAACATTGGGTGAGAGAAAATAGCTAGAGTTGTAAAACTTGCATTCCTTACCATGGTGAAGGGGTGAGAAAATACGCAGAAAAGTAGAGCAGTAAAATGGAGAGGTAATGTGAGTTTATAGAAAAAAATTCAATCAGGAATAGGACTGTCTGATTTGGAGTTCAACTCTGCCACTGATTTACATGTTTTTGGCAAGTCATTCAGTCCTTTTGTATCTTGGATTTTCTCACCTTTAAAATCTTGTGGCGATTTCATGAGAAAACAAATGTGGAAGCCCTTTGCAAAGTATAAAACTTCTTAAAAACGTCAGATGCTCTTACTCTCCTTATTTTGATTTTCATTTATGAATATAAAGTGATTTTACTTGGAGGTTTTTAAACGAATAATGAATTTAGTTAATCTCAGAGTAGGACTAGCTGTCACTCTCTTTCAGTTTATAAAATTACTATTAAGAAACCACCTAGGGCTTCCCCGGTGGCACAGTGGTTGAGAATCTGCCTGCCAATGCATGGGACACGGGTTCGAGCCCTGGTCTGGGAAGATCCCACATGCCGGAGCAACTAGGCACGTGAGCCACAACTGCTGAGCCTGCGCATCTGGAGCCTGTGCTCTGCAACAAGAGAAGCCGCAATAGTGAAAGGCCTGCGCACCGTGATGAAGAGTGGCCCCCGCTTGCCCCAACTAGAGAAAGCCCTCGCACAGAAACGAAGACCCAACACAACCAAAAAATAAATAAATAAATAAATAAATTAATTAATTAATTAATTAATTAAAAAAAAAAAAAAGAAACCACCTAGTGATGATAATATGAAAGTAAATGTAGTGAATTCATTATGGATCTACTTTTTAATTCTTTACAAGCTTTCCTGATAGTACTACTGATTAAATTTAAATATGTTGTGGTATCAAGTTTCTTTTTCTAAGAGATTAATCAGAGATTAAGCTATTTGTAAATTGCTATGCCTTTTCATTGTGAAGTGTTTACTAGAAATGCTGTTTTAAGAAAAGGGTTATAGATTATAAATGGTTTCATTAAGTATTTTACTTCTGTCCTTCTACCAGTTTTATAGTAATACATGACTTTAATGTTCTTTTACTGACAATAGAAATGAGATCTAAGAGATGAAACTTTATTTTGAAACAAGTTTAATTTAACTGACCCAGCATGGCTTGGAAACCATGTTGCCCATGATCCTTTTATGATTAAGTACTAAAGAAGAATCCGTAATGTGAATATTTTTCTTTTATTTCTTCACGATGGGATTCACACTCCCTGGGATAAAATATCTTATCCTTTTCAGAGAACATTAGTAGATGTATTAGAAATGTAGCCTCTCAGGGGTGTGCCAGTCAGTTTCATCAACAAATGGGAATTCAAAGCTTTTTAGTAAAACTAATGACCTTATATAACAACAACAAAAAACCCCACACAATTCAAGTTGTGTTTTAAATATCTTTGTGTTCAGACAAATTGATAGCCTAGAGATCAGTATGTGTTAATTTATAGTCCTATAAAAGGCTGTGATGATCATCCCATTTTTAAAACTGCTAAGATGAGCAGGTCTATCTCAAATTTCATAAGGTTTTATAAACTTCTCTCAGTGCCAAGAAAGCAAGCCACCTGGCAGTTTTTTAAAACAGTGAGCCAATGCTTAGGAATATGCACCGTAATTGACTGTTAGTATCTCAACTGAATTTGGCTCAGATTTACAAGGGATATGAGAGCATTTTTATTCTAGTTACACTGCTTGTTGTTTCTTCTGATTATATTCTCATACTGCAGATTATATTCTCATGAGGCAACCATCCTGGTGGTAATTGAGCAGATTTAGTGTATTTTAACTTATTGACAACCATTATTTTTCCTGAAAGTGTAAAAATGATTCAGAAAAATATTTGCTATTTTAAGTAACATTCAAGGTAGAATATTGGGTTCATTAGTTAAATTTCCTAAGATTCACAAGTTAAATGTAGAGAGTTAAGTATAGTTGGTAGAAGAGTGTTCTAAGTGGCAAAGATGGACAAAAACAACTCTGTGAATTGGGGTTAGTTGAATTTAGATAAGAAACCTCTGTTAAAGAAGGGACTCTATAGCTATAATTAAAGCAATAAAGAAATGTGGATTAGGAGACAATGAAAGACACTTTTTGGGCACTACAATATGTTTTCCAAAGAAAGACTTGGGAGTGTGTTGAGGACAGAACACAAAGGCAAATTTGGGATTCATATCTGGACATGAAAATAGAGGATTAGGCCAAGGCTACCAGGGAAGAACTTTTAAGCCTACACTTTTTATTTAATGAAAATTGTTGAAATTTTGATAATTAGGATGTGTTCTCTGAAAGATTAAAGTTCTTGTAACCTATATGGAATTCTTACTGAATCCAATTTCTCTGAAGCATATTTAAGTCCTAATTTAACACAACAGATTTAAATCTCATTATCAGTGGAGTGCATTTAATTGAAATCAAATTGATTTAAACAACTAGTCAGGAAATCTGAGTTTAATCTCCTTTTCTTCCTCTGGGACCATTCATCTGCTTATATCTATTCTCAAAGCTTAGAGGTAGCAAAAGTTTGATTCCAAAGGAGATATACTATACATTTTCATTTAAATTGATTGTTTAAGTACTCATGAGGTTAAATTTACAGATATGCTACAAAATTGAATTGTGCTTTGGACATTCTTTTCACCAAGCTAATTAAAGTCAATAATTCTAAAGTGTAAGAGTCTAAAATAATTTCCAAATCAAAGACTTATGATATTTAGGGGATATTTTGTCATACTGTAATAGAGATACATTGACCTGTCCCAAGAATAGTAAATATTTAAAGTTTTGTATTTAACTGAAATAACATTAGTTATTTTAATATTTTAAAATATTATTTTAATAAAATAAGCTAATGTACTTTATGCCTCAAGTTAAGTCTTTAAAGATATATATCATTATCTCTATAAACTGCAACTTTCAGATAACTAATGAGGTAATTATGGAACTAATGCTATGGAAATATCTTTAATATGTTTTCTCATAATATATATTAATATATGTTAATTTTAAGTAATTTGAGCAAAACAGAGAAAACTAATTTCATAATTCTGCTTCTTTTCCCCTAGAAATAACCACTATTACCAGTTGGAATATATCCTTACAGATTTGTTATATATAAATGATGAGGTCTCATAATATGTAGTCTTTTATATTATCTATTTTTTAAGGACACATATACACACACACATACACACACACAGATTATAAGATTTATAAGATTTAAGATTTATAGATCTATGTCATCCATTATAAGAGCTTCATAGAGTCTTTTTGCATGAATGTACCATAATTTATTTTGCCAGTCCTTACTGGGGATAAGTGTTTAGTTTATTTCTAATTTTTTTAATATTACTGACAGAGTAGCACTGAACTGACATGTACTTTTTTTTTAAGATTTTTTTTATGGGGACCATTTTAAAAGCCTTTATTGAATTTGTTACAATATTGCTTTTGTTTTATGTTTTGGTTTTTTGGCCGTGAGGCATGTGGGATCTTAGCTCCCCGACCAGGGATCGAACCCATACCGCCTGGCTTGGAAGGCAAAGTCTTAACCCCTGGACTGCCAGGGAAGTCCCTGCCATGTACTTATATCTTTGCCCATTTGTTCAAATATTTCCTTAAGATAAAGTCTCAAAAATGATATTGCTGGATCAAAGTAGACACATCTTTAACATTTTAAAACATATTATCACATTGCCTTCTGAAAAAGTTGTACTATTTTATATTTAACAAAATTCCCATTTCCCCATAACCTCACATTTTTTAACCTTTGATAATTTGATATGCAAAAGTAATAATTTTATTTGTGTGTTTATAGTACCTGTAAGTATTTGTGTTTGAGCATCTTTTCATTAATTTTGAAGCAGTTGTATAATTTTGTGATTTGTCTTTTCCAAAATTAGTTTGCGAACACTTTTTATAAATCAAGAAATATATATCAAATATTTTTCAGTTTGAGATTTTTTTAAAAATTTGGACAAAGTTTTAAGTTTTTATGTGCTCATTTCCATCAGTCTTTTCCTCTATGGCTTGTGGCCTTGATTTATTTGTTAAGAAGAAATCTTCCCCACCCCAAAACTATAGAAATACATGGTTAAATCTTTTCTAGTACTTCCATGCTTTATTTCATCTTTAATCCATCTAAAATAATTTTTTGGCCTGGCATGAAACAGAAATCTACTTATATTTTTTGTTCAAATGAATAGTGAATTTTTCAACACTAATAATTGAATAATATATTGTTTCCTTCGTTATTTGAAATGCCACTTCCACCCCACCCCTTGAAACAATCCCACTGGGCTTTTCATCAGAATTTCATTGTATTTGTCTACCGCTTAGTGGAGAATTTGAGTTTTACCAATATTATCTTTCCAGCAACTTTTATGTTTTCATTTATTTGATCCTTCTTTTTCAACTTTAAATGAAATAAAATTCTATATATAATTTTTGCACATATCTTGTTAAATTTATTCTTGGCTTGTTTACAATATCTGTTGTTAATTTGAATGTGTTCCTCTCACTTCTACCCATCCCTGCCATTACATTTAGAAGCAGATTATTGTATAAGACAGCTATTAATTTTTTTACATTAACATTTTATTTGCCACCATCAGTTTTATTATTTCTAATAATTTTCAGTTGATCATTTTGAATTTTCTAGGTAAATAATTATCTTCTCCACAACTAGTCATGATCTTTCACCTTCTTTACAATATTTTATGCTTAATTTCTTATCCTTGCCTTATTGCTTTGGCTTAAGTACCTAGAATTATGTTAAAATATAGAGTAATATAGTAGCCTTTTGTTTCCATTTATTATTTTAATGGGAATTCTTCTAAATCTTTACCAGTTGGTATGATGTTTCCTTTAGGATTCTGAAATAGGATTTTGATCATGTGAAGGAAGTTATCTTCTTTTCTCAGTTTATTGAAAGTTTTCTTGGAATTAATGTTTATTGCCTTTGAGGAATTTATAGGTAGGAACATATTGTTTTTCTCTTTTAATCTATTTATTTATTGAATTACATTGATGGCTTGCTTAATGTTGATACATTCTTATATCCCTGGAATAAACCTGACTTTTTGAAAAATTGATTACTCTTTTAATATATTGCCATATTTTACTTATATTAATAAGTAAGATGGATCTATAATTCACTGTTTTGGAGTTTTATGCTTTTCAAAATGCTTTAGCATGCTTTATTTCCTTTGATCCTTGAGATAGCTGTATGAATTAGGCAGAAATTATATTATTCTGATAAATAAGAACAATAGATATAGATCTTTTTGCCTGTCACAAAGTCATACAAGTAGGTGGTGATCGTGACACTAAAATCCATTAGTCCCCAACCCAATGCTGTGGGGAGAAGAAATTTAATTATTTCAGTAATTTCTATAAGTAAGGTGTTTATGGACTTTTGAGTTTTATTATCTCAAATAAAAACAGTCCTTACATACTTTCCTTTTACATTTTTCTAAATTCAGACAATAGATTTGTTTCTGCTTTGACCAGGGAGCCTTCACTGGGTATCAGGGAGCCTTCACCCTAAATGAGTCTCTGTGCTGAGAATACACATTCTCTGAGTTCTGCCATCTGTTTGTTGTACATGGACAGATGCCGATATTCAGTTAAAGAGAGGTAATACAGTAAGGATTAAAGTGTTAGTTGCTACTAACCCATTCCAGAAGTTATGGATAAAACTTGAAACCTTTAATCAGATTCATCTTGATTTTCAAGTCAAGCTGGGTATTTGAGTCAAAGATTTTACATCTCTGTGGTAACAAGTACTGAAACCACATATTCTATTATTATCATAAGAGAAAAAAATATTAAGGATGTGTTTTTACATTGCATTGGGTCAGAGAATTGACATTCTATTTTACATGTGATTCAGGGATCTACCTTATACAAAGTTTAGAGATTGCTCTTAGGGATCTATTACACAAGGAATATTCAACTGGGAAGCTTAAAATAACTTAAGTATAAATTTTAGAATCTGTAAAACTTAATGCAAATGCAAGAAATGGTCCATTAGTTAAGATATACATTTATTTATTAAGTGGTAGACTAGACTTCCCTGAGTGTAGAGAAAAATGGATTTAGACTACAAATGAATTGTATTTTAGGTTTCAATAGAATTATACTTTTATAAAATTGACATTTAATCTTCATGTCCCGAGTCACACACATTTACAAGATGTTTTTATAAAGTAAATTTATTGTTTTTAAATCTCTTGTAAGATTTTTTTCTCTTAATGAGAAACCAAAACATGTTTATTTCTATATAGTACAGTGGCACTGATTCTATCTCTAAGAAATACCACTAATAGTTATATATTTTATATTTACCCCAATTGGAATTTATAAATGATGTATATAGTCTGAAATCTCGTCCTTAACAAATGTTGCACAGAAAATCATGAATTCCTGGAATTTGACCATTTTTCAAATTCTATTTCATTAATTCATCTTTATGCTCTGTAGCAAGGCTGACTATAACCTTATTTCCACTTAAGCTAATATAACTCTGAATGATTTTCTTTTTTAAAATTGAGATTTAATTGACACATAACATGGTATTTGTTTTAGGTGTACAACATAATGATCTGATATATTTATATATTGTGAAATAATTACCAGAATAAGTTTAGTTAACATCTGTCACCACACATATTTAAAATTTGTTTTTCTTGTGATGAGAACTTTTAAGATCTACTCTCCTAGAAACTTTCAAATTCTACATGATTTTATTTTTATAAATCACATCTGTTTCTGAAACTCAGCTCCAATAACACCCTACGATAACAAATGGTAGAACTCACATAGTGTTGAAACATATTGGGCATTTCCTTTTCAGTTTTAAATATGTTTTATTCAAATTTAGATGACTGGAGAATACGTTTAAATTCCAAAGTGACTGAAATCAATGTAAATAATATGTTGGTGCCTCATATTTGATGGTAAATATTACCATTAAAAATTGAAAAGTCAAAATGAAGCAGAAACTATTCTGTGAACTGGTTATTTAGCACACAAAGGAAAATGCAAAATTTTTTCAGGAACATTTTTAAAATGAACTATATTTAATAATGTTCCATTCCTATTGATATTTTAATTTTTCAGATAATGTAGTTTAAGTAAATGTGCAACGTTAATTGGAATGAAAAAAAAATTATGTATAGGTTTGAACGCCTCCCTAATCATATATCAATTTCTGATGGATGCCCTAATTAAGCATTAATTATACAGTTATACCTACGAAATAATTAGGGCATTCTATTTAATCTCTACAACAATACACTGAAAGAGACGTGTTAGCAAGATAGGTATTAAAAGCATACATTGGGACTTCCCTGGCGGTCCAGTGGTTAAGACTTCATCTTTCAATGCATGGGGTGTAGGTTCAATCCTTGGTCGGGGAGCTGAGATCCCACATGCCTCACGGCCAAAAAGCCAAAACATAAAACGGAAGCAATATTGTAACAAATTCAATAAAGACTTTAAAAATGGTCTACATCAAAAAAAATCTTAAAAAAAAAATAAAAGCATACATTTACATATTCTTCATTACAGACTTTCTTTTTATAGGTTCCATGACATGTTGCCTTCTATAAAGAGCACCTCTGATTAATCCTCACACCAGAAACAACAAAGTAGGCTCTGGCATAAGTTCAGCCAGGATTCCTGAGCCTGCTGTGTAGGGAGTCTTGTGACGAAGGACAGAATCATATCTCAGTTTCTAGGCCCACTTGGTTCTTGGCACCTCTGCTGAGAGTTGCACAGGCTACTGATAAATTTTAAATGTAGTGTTTTTGAGTGTGAGGTGGACATCTGTCTTAGAGGAATAGGATTGATAGCAGCATGTCATTCTTCAGAAGCCACTGAATAATTGTCAGATGACCTTTATTTGTGTCCACTTCATTTTATTCATATTGGAGCTGCTAAGACACGGTACTGTACCATATTCTCCTGGGACTTACAATAAGCAAAACCACGCATTTCATGTAGCAATTGGATTAGCTGAAAACATCATGTTTTTGACTAGAAAAATGGGAATGTTGATGTACCTTGTACCACTACTGTATACAAAGTAGTGGACTGTGAAAGATGCAAGAGGAGATTGGTGAGATTTAAGTGAGAAACAAGCCCTTTCCCAAGAAGGCAGTTGACACTATAAAGGAACATCTATGCTCGTGGACTTGCGGGGAAATAAGAGTTGAAAATAGAAAGTCCATCAGTTAGTGAGGTTTCACAATAAACAATAGCAGGGTTTGTGCCCTCATTCTGTGGGGAAAACAGAAATGGCAAGAATCAATGGCACAATAGAATGATCGGACGTCTGGAGACATGGGCTTCCAAAGTCAATATCGACCTGGTTTCCTCTGTGGCCAGATCTCCTCACCTATATGGACTTAATTTCTGTACAGGTGAAAAAAATTCCAAACAGGTAAATAGTCTTTGATTTTACCTATGAGCATTGATCTGCAATGAAAGTCAGAGATTTTTCATTAGGTTTATGATTTTTGCCTCTTGAATGAATCACAGAGATGAAAGTATATAGAAAAAAGTTCAAGCAGAGGTAATTCTTCACCTTTAGTCCACTGTTGTTGAACAAACATCATAAATAACATTTAAAATATATAAATCAGGATATAGTGTTCCTGAAATTGTGATCCAGAAAGGATACTTTGGTATGATTTACTGTTATTCTTACCATTCCTTTGAGTTGGTTTCTTCCCAGTTTTGTTAAAAATTTCAAACCAAAGCCTTTTTAGTCTGTGCCAAACATTATGCTCTAGAGAATAAAGAAGCCTCTTGTCGCAAAATGAAACTGATAGAATGTGACTCCTTAACCTTGATTTTGCTATTCCAGTTATTTTAGGAGGCATTATAAAAATGTTAACCTATTAAAAATCCAGTACTCTTGTGGTTAATAATGTGCTTTGCAGTCTGACTATTAGCAGTTACTAGGAGAACATGGCAACAGGACTTTGGTGTGACTAAACCCACTGATGCCATCTTCTGGGTTCCTGCAGCAAACTCTTACTAGCCACACTGTTAGTGGCAAGGTCTTTCTAGCACATCTGGGAATAATGGAGTCACAGGTAGGGCTATGTAATTTAAGATTTTTTCTCATGGCATAAAATTATAGTATAGCTCCATGTGAAAACCATATTTGTTTTCTTGTTAAGTGGCAATAATTTAAAAATTATTTTAACTAAGACCTTTATAGATTTTGAACATTTCAAAGCTTAATTTTTTTCTTGTCCAATTTTAAGTATCTAGATAAATGCCCTAGTGGTAAAGATGTAACTTAACTGTACTTAATTACTAGTACTCCCTTTTAAATATCACCTCACCAGCTCTTGTGCCTCTTTGTGGTTTTGGTTCTCAAACATCCTCAATGTTATTTAAAGCTGTTTTTATTTATTTAAAAGCATTTGTTATATGCTTTGCTTGATTTATTAAATTTGAAGATTTTGTCATTATTCTACTTACAAATTTCATCAGTTATAAAAACCTGTGCATAAAAAGTGTGATGGAAAGAAAGCATTTATTCCAGGTGCCATTAGTGTTGGGATTAAGAATTTTTAAAGAACTAATCACTGGGATGTTGTCTAGCACATAGTATGTGTTCAGTTAATCTTTGCATAAGTGAATGCTGTATTTGGAACTAATGCATGGAACATGCATGATGAGAATCATACTTGCAGAAAAACCCTAACTGGGTAGAAACCATGCAGCCGAAGAACTTGAGATAATCACTTTTATTTAGAGTAATGTCTTAATGAATTCTAATGAGTGAATGATTGCAGTGAGATATAGCACAGCAGGAAGCTTCCTCCGTTAAACAAAACAAATCAAAGGTACTAAGAACCCACGCTGAAATAGACTCTACATTTTATTCCATCTTTGCCTTTAGAAAATCAACAATTTTTGTTTTCAAGTGAGGAGGGTCATTTAAGAGATGTCATTTAAAAGAACATTTAGAGGGTCTCTGGCTTCCTATAATTCAGTGAATTTCATAACACAGCCATGGTATGTACACAGTGGAGTAGATTTCCTAAAGGGGTGGCTTTAGTGCATTTTATTAAATGGATCACCTTTTATAAATGAAATGTAATGTTAAATACAGACATAAAACTTAATTTGGCGAGAGATATGTGCATGAATAACTTCACACATTGCCTTTAATTAATCCTCTTGAATTATAAGATGGTGTAGAGAATGAACACTTTTCTTTATGGATAAGAAAATTCAGCTTCTTACCGGCTAGGCTTAGTGAGAGCCACCAGGGAGAGCCCGTGGTTCACAGAGCTTGGGTCAGGCTTCAGCCGCTTCTCAGCAATGCCCATCAGGACCTCCACCCCCACTGCCCCACACAATGACATCAGGTGGGTCACATGGTGCTCATCATAAGTAAGTGACATCATCTGTTTGTGACTTTGCATTAAGTAATTTGAGTTTACTGTGAGAAAATAACTTTGGAAATTTCAATGTGAAAAAATGGTGTAATTCTACAGTTGCAACTTTCCCTTACTTGAAACTTGAAGGCAACAGATGTAGTGACGATACCACCATTCCCAACTCCTGGAGTTTTGTGGGAAGAGTTAGGCCTTGTGTCGGGGGCTGGGTTTTTTCCAGACTGCCAAACTGCCAGGCACGGTTGTGGATTTGGGCATAGACGCATTGGACAGGATACTTTAGATATAGGTATATATGACACACATTACGTACATCTAATGTATCCATTAGACTTGGATTCCATTCCTTGAGCTATCACCAATATAAGTCAATAAAGCCAGCGTTGTGAGGGTAGCCTTCTCTTGACGTATCACTCTCAGTCTCTGCTTTTTGTTTCATTCTTATCTGGGGCCTCTCTACCCCTCACTTATTATACTGTAGTTATCTTGACCTTCTTTCCCACCAAAGGACTTTTGTACCTGCTCTTCCACTTTCCTGGAACCCTTTGCTCTCAACTCTTTTCAGGCTGCAGTTTGGCTCTCACTCCTGTCACCATCCTCACCATTTTGAAGGCAACATAAGACATTCCCTTATTAAAGTTACCAGTAAATATCTTGACGACTGAATCCAATAAGCCACTTTAACATCTTATTTTCTAACACTTGCTCCTTCAAATGTGTTCCTTGGTTCCTGTGAGACTCATGCTCTTGGTTCTCTTACCCCTTAGCCTTTTCTTTCCTTTAGGTCATCTCCTCTGCCCAGCCTCTTCACCTAGGTGGCCCATACTCATCTATAATCCATCATAACCCGAAGTAAACCTCCTTCATTTTCAACTTTACCTCTCCTTGTATTTCCTCTCTGTTAGCAATATTTCCATTCACATCTCATTCAAACCAGAAACCTAGGAGTCCTCCTAGACTGAATCAAGAACTTCTGATTTTACCTCCTATTTCTTGATACTTCCCACTTCTCACCCTTCCTTTTATTAGCTATTTACCTCAGGCCATCACCATCTCTTTCCTTTAATGCTGCTCACCTACCGCACCATCTTCAGTTCTGTCCATATCAAATCCTTCTAGCGCGCATCCAAAGTGATCTATTTAAGATAAAAGGCAGACTTTATCAGTTTCTTCAAAACTCTTAAATGTGCTAGTCCTTAGCATGAAGTAGGTACCTATCATTGTTTGTTGAATGAATGAATGAAGAATGGAGACCAAAGGCCTCTCAGCATCCATTGTGAGGGCTCATTTGGGTCCTAGATTATATTGTCTACAATCCTTTGAAGGTTTCATGTATCAACTAAACCTTTTCTGAATTTTGCTTGGAAGTCATAAAACCGGAATGAATATTATTAGTATAGAGTTATAGTTCATAGGTTGTCTATAAGAAAAAGATAGGCTCCTTTTGGTGAAAATAAGATTTATGTGCTATATTTTTGCTTGCCTTTTAGGTATAGTCTATTAAATTTGTATGTGGAGACTTTCTTAAGAGAACTATTCAAAAATAAATGTTTCCCCCCCTCTTTTACTAAAAAAGAAAAGTGAATGTCACTTTAGTGTATCTGCATTTATGTAGCTGGATTTCTGTATTATGAAATAAGTTTCTTTCTAATCACAGTTTTACACCTGGTGTTTTGATTGCCATTCTTAAAGTTTTTGTAAATTTGTTCTGTTTTAACAAAGAATCGTCATTCACTTAATAACAACTTACCAAAAAAAAAAAAAAAACATGGAAAGAATACATTACATTACAATTAGATGTTTAAACATGCTTATCAGGTCAGAGGTAGGTAAACCTCGGTATGCTTCCTTTACTCTCAAGGTTTTGTACAATGCTTCAATATATTCTTTTTTTGTGGTAAAATAGGCATAACATAAAGTTTACCATTTTAACCATTTTTAAATGTATAGTTCTATGGCATTGGGTACATTCACATTTTTGTGCTGCTTTAGTATACTTTTTTTGAAATTATTATATTGAAATAATTCATTATTGAGACCCAAAACTGTGCTTTCATTGAATAAGCAGAGTTCTCTCCGGGGCTTATGAGTGTGTTCTGATGAAAAATGATTTTGTTTGCTAAGTTTTTTTAAGGAACTTGCAGCATATGTTATCTTGTTAGGCTCAGAGAGCAAATGCCAATGGGAACTTATGGAAACAGGTTTATTAATTCGATTTATCTGAACATTTCCCCCCAATTTTAGTTTCATAAAACATTTTTAGGGAGCTATAAAGCCTTTACTCTTGTGTGGGAATCTCATGTGATCATGACTGTTATCCTACTCCTAAGAGTGGATAAGCAACAATATTGTAGAAAATAATGAAAAAATTTAAAAAACTAGAACAACATTTGACTATTTTCCCCTAATATTTTGAAATTATTCTTAAGATTAGACATCAACCCTTATATCATGAGATTAGATAGAAATTATCTTTGATATGCATATATTAGAAATAGTGTTCATAGACAAATCAATGTCTTGTACTGTTTTAATAAAAGACTAAAACATTTGTCTATTGCTTTGCCAGTTTATGAGACTCTTCTTGATTCTGATGATTAAATCCTTCATGTAGAGTATTGATTAATTTAAGAAGACAGTAGATCCAAATGTAAGGTCTTATCTGGAAATATTCAGAGAACATATAAACACAGTTTGGTTTATTTATTATATAACTTGTTTAAATGTGATCCCTTCTTGTGAAATTATAATTTGGAAACTTAAACACAGAATGTTAGGAAATAGAAAAAACTGAGCTCAACGCCTGACTAATTTTTGGACCCCACTAGAATATGAGGCTAAGCTTTAATTTAGGGGATAGAGGCATCACAACGTGCTGTTCATACTTTTTATTTTGTAAGCTGCTCTAAGAAAAACGTTTTTGGAGGGAAAGAATTAGTACTCTAGCCTTTTGTTTTCATTCCAGAGTGAGGAAATTTAGCTTTGAAATAAATGTCAAGTTCTCATACCTTATAATAATCTCCTTATAATAATGACCTTATGGTCATTGGAGTCAATTCAATCATCTCATGAGCTAGAAACTGACAAGAGCACACGGGAACTAAAAACAAACTTTGGTTTCTCTTGGAAAGTGCCAAAAGTACCTGTCTTCCTAATATATAGATAACTGCAATGGATTTGCTCTTATTTCATCATCAAATTTTTTTGGTGTGTTTATCAACAGGAAGATCTATAACCAGTATTTTAGCTTTCTTCAGTTGCGGATACCCCCAGTCTGTTTATTAGAATAGTACTCCTTCCCCACCATCAATCTGCTAAGATCTTCTTGAGGGAACTACAGAGGGGTGTAGGGCTCAGCAAAGAGGCCTTGGCGGTGAAGAAGCTCAGAAAGAGATTTGGAGTAGCCCGTCGTCCCCGTCCACTCTAACACAGTTTCCATCTCCCCTTCTGCCAGCTTTTCAGAGCTAATGCATAGCTTGACCATTGAAAGAACAGATGTAGAGAAACATCAGAGTCCTGAAACTTTTCCAGCATTTTTTGAATATAAATAATCTTGGCTCTAGTCAACAGCAAACAAACTATTTGTTCATATGTACTATGGCTCTCTCTATATATTATATATATAAAGTATATATTTTTGCTCATTTGGGGGCTTGTAATAACTTTGGATTTTGTCCTTTGTGAGATGACAACCTAAAGGTTGTTATCTTTTCCACTGGTTCCAAGTTTTAAAGCATTTTAGGTTAAGTTTTATAATCATGTAAAAGTTGCATGTCAAGGCAAGAAATAAGCATTACAAGGCAGGTGGATTCTTTTGTAGGGTAGATATAAAACATTTATTTCTTGAAGACTTATCTTACTAGGAGAGAAAGTCTTGATATGAGGCGATATCACCACAAAGAAGAGAGGCTTATAAGAGAAAGCTATTCTGACAACAGTAGTTTTGTTCTCATAAACAAATAGTGGCTGAAGTCAAGATTGGCACTTGGACCATGGAGAAGGATGGTATAATACCATGCATAGGGTAGAGGAAATATATACATGCATTCAGAGGAACACTGATTTCCCATTTAACCTTTGTTAGAAACTATTAGAGGTTTTATAATTCTGTTGACAATCATCTTATTTGGAATATGATCTGCTTATATAAAAATAATTTTTAATGTGAAAGCTCTCAGTACTTAAAAGTCTAGTGAAATGGTAGCTTTAAAAGCTGAGTCACAGTCTAATTTACCATCACAATTCACAGTCACAGTTTCCTTCAGTATTTTACTTGTTAGATTAATCCCATCTCAGCAGTACCTTTAGGTTCTTGCCTTGATGGTGCGGAAAAATACACACAAACATCTGATATTTCTGAGCATGTGGGCTGTGACAAATTTAAATGTGTTCTAATAGTGCATCTGCATATAAACAGCTGAAGATTTATGGTTGTTTTTTAACTTAAAGATGAGGAAATTGACCACTGTGGGATAATTAAAAACAACAACTCTCTGGAAAAGCAGAGGCTAAGTTCTTAAATGCCAGGGCACCAAGAGACAATATCCTCTAATCTAAATTGAGTACTTTATATCTTTGTCACTTGAAGATCAGATATATATTTGAGTCAATGAATCATCCTACCAACATCCCATAACTAAAGCAAATTTTGTTTCTTTTTCACAAGCAAGGTTTTAGTCAATTGAATAATAAATCATCCTGCCTTTTTCTGAATCATAAGATAGGGAGACTCTTACAGGAAAGACCACAATTAAATGAGACCCTAGAAGAGAGATTCTAACCTGTTTTAAAAGAATGCCTGAAGGAAACAGCCTAGACTACTTTGGCTACACTTTTCAGTGTTTAAAATAGTAATATCATATGGCTGTTTTTAAACATTTTCAGTTTTTCACTGAAGATCTGTCTTAAATGCTCATAGATCAGGAATGAAGCAACTTCTGGATAACCCCCAATATCCCTGGTCAGTGCCTACTGAAAGTCCTACAGAGACCAGGTGTATGATGAAATGTTCCTCTTCCTTCAAAAAGATTAACCTTACAAAGAATATTCATGAACATTTTCTCTTTTGAGTCTCACAGTAATGCTCTATTATATATAATGATTATTAGTTCCTACTTAAAAGCAGAAATTAAGATTCAGAGAGGATAAGTAACTTACCCAAGGTCACTAGTGAGTGGAATAATACCAACTGGAGACTAGTTATTTCTACCCTAAGGACCATGCCTTTTGCTCTCTATACTTTGCTGCCTCTTTGATATGCTTTATAAAATTGGGCACTTTAAACATGCACTAAGGTACTTTTGGGAAGTTTGTTCCTGGGAGAATTATCTGAATTGATAATATGATTGGGAGCATTGTTAATTTGAGTCTATGGTCTGAACAGAAGAAAGTATAAAGAAAAATCCAGTTTTAAGTGGCATTGTTCAGATATTCAGTGCAAATGAATTGGGAGTGATAGACACAGTGGATAGTCCAGGGCTAAGATGAAATACATCGTCTTGTGATTATGAGTGTTCGGAGGACTGGACCTGAAATTTAGAAAAGGCAATAGGTGAAAAGGCCTAGACACACCCAAGAAGGAAATGGCCACAAGAAATTCACCTGCTTAAAATACACTAATCTGCACAGATGAAGTTTGATGCCCTGTTGTCACTGTTGTTCAGGGAAGGGCGAAGTGGGCTGAGGAAATCAGGACTCTGTGAGACTAAGATACAAGGACACTTACAGAAATGGGTAAAAGGTAAGATGCAAGTGTTCCCTGTGAAATCTTATGGCAAAAGGCTTTGAAATTTAATTCACATTGGAAGAACCTCAAAAATTAGTGGAGCCATTCATATTTCTGTTTGGTTTTATGCAGTGGCTGCTAATAGCATTATACTGAAATGTAGGTGTGAATCTCATAATGTTCATTTATTTTTATTTTTTTATTGAAGTATAGTTGATTTACAATGTTGTCTTAGTTTCTGGTGTACAGAAAAGTGATTCAGATATATATTACATATATTATTATATATATATTCTTTTTCATAATGATTTATTACAGGAGATTGAATATAGTTCCCTGTGCTATACAGTAGGACCTTGTTGTTTATCTATTTTGTATATGGTAGTTTGTATCTGTTAATTCCAAACTCTTAATTTATCCCTCTCCCATTCCCTTTCCCCTTTGGTAATTATAAGTTTGTTTTCTACATCTGTGAATCTGTTTCTGTTTTGTAAATAGGTTCATTTGTATCATATTTTAGATTCCACATATAAGTGATATCATATGGTATTTGCCTTTCTCTTTCTGACTTACTTCACTTAGTATGATAATCTCTAGTCCATCCATGTTGCTAAAAATGGCATCATTTCATTCTTTTTTATGGCTGAGTAATATTCCATTGTATATATATCACATCTTCTGTTTATGGACACTTAGGTTGCTACCGTGTCTTGGCTATTGTAAATAGTGCTGCTGTGAACATTGGGGTGCATGTATCTTTTCAAATTAGAGTTTTCGTCTTTTGATGGATCCTATGGCAACTCTATCATAATGTTCACTTTAATTGTTTACCTATGTCTGAAAAATTGCTCAAGTGAGAGTCATTTGTCTATTGTTAGCTCTCAATCTGACTTTCAAGGTGCCTTTATTCTTCAAAATAATTTGAGGAAAAAAAGCGATTTTTTTTTTTTTAGTTAAGCTATATTGTAAGCCCTTTTTGATGTAATGCATGTTAAGGTAAAAATCTTTTATTTGAACTAAACTGTTGCAAAGTGTAAATGAGGAAAATTTTTAAAAGAAATCCAGCTTTATTTCTTCCATATATCTATAGGGACATGAGCAAGGTTGTCAAAGTACCAACAGGTAGAGGATCTTAGGAAATCTACTTTAATGAACAAATAAGAGTGATTTGTAGTTAACTTAATACTTGATTTTATTTCAAAGAACACACAGGCATTGGAAAAATAAGTTTTTTTCCTGAACTTAATAATATCAATTTTCTTGGCAATTTCTCTTTTCTGAAACAGTGAAAAGGTAAAATTTAGGCTAGCTCCTGTCCAAATAATCATAATAGCTGAATGGAGTCTGAGGCACTCATAGAGTGTTATTGAATTTGTCTATTTTCTAAAGGAAAGTGACTCACTATTTTCAAATTGCTTTACAGGATCCTGCAAACCAAAAATGTGGTGGAAGAAAGAAAACCGTGTCTTTCAGCAGCATGCCATCAGAAAAGAAAATCAGTAGTGCAAGCGACTGCATCAGCTTCATGCAAGCTGGCTGTGAACTGAAGAAAGTACGGCCAAATTCTCGCATTTACAACCGTTTTTTCACTCTGGACACAGACCTCCAAGCTCTTCGCTGGGAACCTTCCAAGAAAGACCTTGAGAAAGCTAAACTTGATATTTCTGCCATAAAAGAGATCCGACTGGGGAAGAACACGGAAACATTTAGAAACAATGGCCTTGCTGACCAGATTTGTGAGGACTGTGCCTTTTCCATACTCCACGGGGAAAACTATGAGTCTCTGGACCTAGTTGCCAATTCAGCAGATGTAGCAAACATCTGGGTGTCAGGGTTACGGTATCTGGTTTCTCGAAGTAAGCAACCCCTTGATTTTATGGAAGGCAACCAGAACACACCAAGGTTTATGTGGCTGAAAAAGGTGTTTGAAGCAGCAGATATCGATGGGAATGGGATTATGTTGGAAGACACCTCTGTAGAGTTAATAAAACAACTCAACCCTACCCTGAAGGAATCCAAGATCAGGTTAAAGTTTAAAGAAATCCAGAAGAGCAAAGAAAAGCTAACCACCCGAGTGACAGAAGAAGAGTTTTGTGAAGCTTTTTGTGAACTTTGCACCAGGCCAGAAGTGTATTTCTTACTTGTACAGATATCTAAAAACAAAGAGTATTTGGATGCCAATGATCTCATGCTTTTTTTAGAAGCTGAGCAAGGAGTCACCCAGATCACCGAGGACATGTGCTTAGACATTATTCGGAGATATGAGCTTTCTGAAGAGGGACGTCAGAAAGGGTTTCTTGCAATTGATGGCTTTACCCAGTATTTGCTGTCACCAGAATGTGACATTTTTGATCCTGAACAAAAAAAGGTTGCCCAAGATATGACCCAGCCATTATCTCACTATTACATCAACGCCTCTCACAACACCTATCTCATAGAAGACCAGTTCAGGGGGCCGGCTGACATTAACGGGTATGTTAGAGCTTTGAAAATGGGCTGTCGAAGCATTGAACTTGACGTAAATGATGGTTCAGACAATGAACCAATCCTTTGTAATCGAAATAACATGACAACACACCTTTCCTTTCGAAGTGTCATAGAGGTGATAAATAAATTTGCCTTTGTGGCTTCTGAGTACCCACTCATTCTTTGCTTGGGGAATCACTGCTCCCTACCACAGCAGAAGGTAATGGTTCAACAGATGAAAAAGGTCTTTGGCAGTAAACTCTATACTGAAGCACCTTTGCCGTCAGAATCCTACCTCCCATCACCAGAAAAATTAAAAAGAATGATCATTGTGAAAGGAAAGAAATTGCCTTCTGATCCAGATGTTTTAGAAGGAGAAGTTACAGACGAAGATGAAGAAGCTGAAATGTCTCGAAGGATGTCAGTAGATTACAATGGTGAGCAGAAACAAATCTTGCTGTGTAGGGAGCTCTCTGACTTGGTGTCTATCTGTAAATCTGTTCAGTACAGGGATTTTGAACTATCTATGAAAAGCCAAAACTATTGGGAAATTTGTTCATTTAGTGAAACAGAGGCCAGCCGAATTGCAAATGAATACCCAGAGGATTTTGTAAATTATAATAAGAAGTTCTTATCACGAATCTATCCAAGTGCCATGAGAATCGATTCCAGTAACTTGAATCCACAGGACTTTTGGAATTGTGGCTGTCAGATTGTGGCAATGAATTTCCAGACTCCGGGTCCAATGATGGACCTTCACACAGGCTGGTTTCTTCAAAATGGAGGTTGTGGTTACGTTCTAAGGCCGTCCATCATGCGAGATGAAGTTTCTTACTTCAGTGCAAATACAAAGGGCATTGTACCAGGGGTGTCTCCTTTAGTGCTTCATATTAAGATCATCAGTGGTCAGAACTTCCCAAAGCCCAAGGGAGCTTGTGCCAAAGGGGATGTCATAGATCCCTACGTGTGTATAGAGATACATGGAATTCCAGCCGACTGTTCAGAACAAAGAACTAAAACTGTACAGCAAAACAGTGATAATCCTATTTTTGATGAGACCTTTGAGTTTCAAGTGAACCTGCCTGAGCTGGCCGTGATCCGTTTTGTGGTTCTGGATGACGACTACATTGGGGATGAGTTTATAGGGCAATATACAATCCCGTTCGAATGTTTGCAGCCTGGATATCGGCATGTTCCCCTCCGCTCCTTTGTGGGTGACGTCATGGAGCATGTAACTCTTTTTGTCCACATAGCAATAACTAATAGAAGTGGAGGAGGAAAGCCACAGAAGCGCAGCCTTTCAGTGAGAATGGGGAAGAAAGTTCGGGAGTATACCATGCTCAGGAATATTGGTCTTAAAACCATAGATGACATCTTTAAGATAGCAGTTCATCCCTTACGAGAAGCCATAGATATGAGAGAAAATATGCAGGTAGGAAAAATCCCATACTGTCCTCCCTTACCCCTGAGTCTTCTGACCCCCTCTCTCACCAGTGAACATTGTGTTTTACTAATGATCTGATTGCTCAGAAAACTATCACAGAGGATGTGTAAACCCATGTACTGCTGAATTAAGTTCAGTATTGCCTGTGATAAAACAGATATTTAAAAAAAATTTTATTGGGGTATAGCTGATTTACAATGTTGTGTTAGTTTCTGCTGTACAGCAAAGTGAATCTGTTATACATATACATATATCCACTCTTTTAGATTCTTTTCCCATACAGGCCATGACAGAGTATTGAGTAGAGTTCCCTGTGCTATGCAGTAGGTCCTTATTAGTTATCTATTTTATATATAGTGGTGTGTATATGTCAATTCCAATCTCCCAATTTATCCCTCCCCACCCCCACCCAGTAACCATAAGTTTATTTTCTACATCTGTAACTTTATTTCTGTAAAACAGATATATTTTATGTTTCTAATGGTGAATGCTATGTTAAATCTGGCCTGAACTAAGCCAGCTAATGGAGTATCAATGTAGCAAAATGCTTTATATATCCATTAAATGTCCCTAGTACAAAACCAAATTGATATATGGGAATGTGTATATGAAACAGTGTGAAAAGAATAGAATATAAAATATTATATGTGCATGTAATATGCAAAATTTTATATTTACAAACACATGCATACTAATTATGAGTATATATGTAAAATATTTGCAGATAAGAACACAGAAGGGTATTTGAAGTCATATAAAACAAATGTAAAGCCTATTAGATGATGTCTTAGTTGTTTGTGTACAACAATAATAAATTACCCTCCACGAAACAAAGAAAACTAATAAACAAACAAAATTCAGCACTTGAACTTGTTGAAAACTATTTAGTCTTCTCTTAGAAATGTGCTTTAATTGAAAGGACATGGATTCTGGATTAAACTCTATCCCTGTGTGATCTTGAGCAAATTATTTCAGATATCTGGTCATCAGTTTTCTCCTCATAAGGTAAGAAAAATAGTAATAATTACATCACAGGATTATTATGAGAATTAAATGAGAGTATATGTAAATTACCCAGCCTTAGCATGTAGGGATTCAAAGTCAGTTTTCTTGCCTTCATTAATGCTTATAATCAGAGATGGCTGCAAACTTTTTTCTTCAAGACTATTTAATATGCTTATTCTAGGCTCATGTTACTAAGAAACAATCAAACGGCAAATGCTTGCTTAGTTCCTGCAATGTGCAAGAAGATGTTGTTTGGCAGAAGCAGTAGAAGTCTATGTATGAGAGCAAAACAGGAGAGGAATATTTTTCAATATACTTTATTTGCTCCTTTAGCTAACATTTTTATAGTAACCTTCACCAAAAATCCCTACATTCAAAATAGAAAACAAGCTTGAAGAGGTTAAGTAATTTCCCCAATATTGCATTTAATAAATAAGAATTTGAGCTTTAAATCCAGAATTAACCACCACCAAAACCCAATTATCATTCATGGTTCTTAGTTATGTGATGCTGAACGCCAAACCATGACTTGGTGAAAACTTTATTTTTACATTATTTCACAGAGGAATTCTGGAATGGGTTTAAAATCAAGTTTAAATCACCAAAATGGTAGAAAATACTATATTACATAAACCACATACAAATACTTAGATTGTAAATGTATAACTTGTGGTGGGTTGCCTTGGCCGCTATTTTAAAAATAGGCTCCAAATATCAGCATTATCTACCTGACTTTTTCTGACATAATTCTATAACTATTATAAACCCCTATGTTAGATTAGTTATAAGTCATTTCTACACCTGACTTTATATATTAGAAATAGATTTTATGTAGTTCTATATAATTCTTGGAATGTGTCCTTTGCATGTATTACGTGTTTAAAATACATAATAAGGAGAGTTGGCTATAGATAAAATTTTTCCAGTTAGTACTGATAATTTATCTCATCTCAAATTTTTTTTAGTTTAGGATTACTTAGAGCCTAATTACTAGAAAAATGAATACCATCATTGTCACTAAATTCATGAGACACGCATTAGGTTAGGTATTGTTCATTGTTAATAGGCATAATTTCTACTTCAAATGAATCTTTTAAACGCCTGTCACATGGAAAAATGTAGCTTTACATGAAACGTGTTTCATTATGTGTGTCTGTCAGGTGCATTTCTGGTGGGATGACAAAGGAATACCACTGATGGTTATGTGAAAGGAGGGCGATGAGTAATAGCAGCCTGCTACCTTGAGGGGAAAAACTCAAAGAAGATGCACTCCAATGTACAACCACTGACATGCTTTTATGATCATCATGATACAAATTTAACAAGATATTCATGATCAGCCAATATTAATTTGTGTGCATTGTCCAGAATATTTCAGATATTCCAGAATATTCCACAACCCTGCTTTGAAAAGCACTGTGTAGCCTTGGGTCATAATCTGCTTTGCTTTGTGGCATATTTGTGGCAGTTGTTAAAAGCTGAGAAAAATGAAGTGTAGTTGTGGATTAGCTCTGCGTGTTATCTCCATGCGTATCTCAACATTTTTGGTTGGTTATAATCCAGTTTGCTTCAAATTTCATATTATTTAAGGGTATACTTTTAATGAATATACTTTTGTGTAAACCTAGACGTGCTGGGGGGGGATGTGTCATGTGGTCAGAAGTGTAATTCCATGTTTTCTTCCCCACAGAATGCCATTGTGTCTGTTAAGGAACTGTGTGGACTCCCTCCAATTGCCAGTCTGAAGCAGTGCCTGTTGACCCTGTCCTCTCGGCTCATCACCAGTGACAATACTCCCTCCGTCTCTCTTGTGATGAAAGACAACTTTCCTCATCTGGAGCCTCTGGGGGCAATTCCAGATGTGCAGAAAAAGATGCTGGCTGCTTATGATCTGGTAGGAAATTGTTACTCTCTATTTTTTCTCTGTGTGGGGAGGAAATCATATGGCAGGGGCTCTTTTGTGGAACTCCAGTGAATAACACAGAGTGACTGCCTTTGAAACCTCAACTGGGAGTGGCAGGCAGAGTTGGCCCACTCAGCCCCACCTAAGCCCCAGTGGAGACCTCTGAGACAATGCTTTGAACCTAGAGCGCCACAGATTAAAAATGGAAAATCTCTGCTTTAGCAAGCAATGAATTATTGATTAAGTCCTCAAAAGTATACACAATTTCTCATCATCTAAATGACTTTAGCCTGCAATGTAACCATTTAATCGCATACCTATAGGAAGTAAAATTATGCCTCAGTACTGCCTTATGATGGTTGAGACAAACTATTTCTCTGGAATTTATATTTCTAAGCTAATACTGTTATCTGATTTTTCTGAATATATAATGGAATTTAAGTAGCAAATAAATTTAAGAATAACTATATTTCTGCATATCCTAATTCCATAAAAAAATTAGGACCAAATGAAAAACTGGAAAAATTTGTGACATGTGTGCCAGGTAAAGTGTAAATAACCTTGAAATAGAAAGAGCACTTAAAAATCAATGAGAAAAAAAATGAGGAAAAAAATCTTAATCTACATCAGTCAGGATTAAGTTCAGCTTCATGAAACTAAAAATGCAAACCAATCATGGCTTAAAAATAGAAAGTTTTATTTTCTCACATAAAAATATGGAAACCAGCCATGCAGGGTGGCACTTTCATAAAATTCTTAAGAACCTAGGCTCCCTCTAGCTTTCTGCTCCACCGTCTCTAGCACATCCTCATGGTCCAAAATGGCTGTTGAAGCTCTAACCATAATATCTACATTCTAACCATCAGGAATGATGAAGAGGAAAAAGAAGGCATTATCCTCTCCCTTTAAGGACGTTTCTCTGAAAAAGCATAGATCACATTTGCCTACCTGGAGTTGACACACAGACACACTTAGCTGCAAATGAAAATGGGAAATGTCTTTATTTTAAAGGGCTATGTGCTCAACTAAAAGTCATCTCTTCTGTTACTAAGAAACAGAGGTAGAATGGATATTAGGGGACAACAAATAGTCTTTGCTTCAGAGGTGAACAGGCAATTTATGTATCTCCTCACCCTAAAAAAATAATGAAAATATAAAAACATATTTAACTTGAAAATAAGTTTTAAATTTAAGATGTTAAAGAAATATAATGAGATACTTCCCCTCTCCATCAAATTGGCAATTTTTTTCTTTTTAAAAACTGTACCTCTGATAAAGAATTTAAGGAAATGGATACTCTTATCCATCTACCTTCAGTGGAAAAATAAATTGATATAATTTGGGTGGACAATTTGGCAATATAATTTAAAATGTTTATCCCATTTGATCCATGTATTTCATATCCAGGGATTTATTCTAAGCCAATAGATGTGTACATAAACATTTATGGTTAATAATGTCAGCATAGAGGGATAAGTTAAATAAAATACAGTAAGCCATATTATGGACTCCTTTGAAACCATTAAAATTGTATGTTAGAAGAATACTTAATGATGTGAAGAATTCCTCATAATATGTTCTGTGAAAGAGTCTGGTTACAAAAAAATATACACTATAGCATTTAAGTTGTATTTATATGTATACACATCTAAAATGCTAGCAGGATATTAATAGTGATTATTTTTAAATAAGGAGAGTGAGTTTTATTTTCTTGCATATGCTTTTCTATATTTTTTCTGTATTTGCCAAACTCTTTACAATGAACCTGACCAATTTTCATAATTGAATAAAAATAAATGTTAAGGAAGAAAAGAATAATATTTTATCATCCAAAAACAACTAGAAGAGAGATGTTGGGGATAAATATCCTACACCTGAAAAGGAAGAAAAGCCCACAGACTATATTCTGCTTATGAATGATTTTACCTCTTACAAACTGTACTTCATGGTTGCTGGGGGATAAGTTTGCTTATAACCTGAATAGCATTTTTCATGAAATCAATTTTTTCATCATAATAGTAGGGACTGAAAGCTATTCAGTGAATAGGTATAGTTGCCATCTAAGAGGTGAAATTAGGGTACCTGTTGCCATAGAGACAGACAGTGGAAATCACTTATTGTTCCAATTCTCTTTTAAGCTAAGAAAGAAAAATCACTCACTGAGAGGGGAGCCTGGTCCCCTGGAGCTGGGCCTGTAATAAGCAGAAAAGCACCTGGTCTGTGGTTGGCCAATTTCCATTTCACATCCCCAAGCGTCCCATGGTGTTGATACCACATCTGCTGGCCAAATATGAACATCAGCCGTTTCTCATTTGTATTTCTAAAATGCAATTTCTAATTGCAGGTACAGCATGGTTTTCCAAAGCTTAAAATAAAAGTCTATAGTGGAAAGCAGAAATACTTCTTTTTATTTAATTTAATTTAATTTTTTGGCCGTGCCACGTGGCTTGTGGGATCTTAGTTCCCCAACCAGGGAGTGAACCTGGGCCCTCGGTAGTGAAAGCGTGGAGTCCTAACCACTGGACTGCCAGGGAATTCCCATGGAAAGCAGAAATACATCTAATGAAGTGTTCATTTATAGTTCCCTATGGAAATGATTTTTCATTTTGGTAGGGAATTAAGTGTAAATATCCCTGTACCAAATGGTAAACTTGGCAGATTGTGGACATAATCAAAAATACTGTTAATGTCTCAGCTGGTTATTTCTTTTCTGGGGTGCTGTGGATAAGGACCAGATACATGCCAGGATGATCTTGAAACACCATTTTTACTTTAGGATTTGCATTGTATTGGTTGGCATCTTTAGTACTCTTGGTGTATTCATGTTAGTATTTATTTTAAAGATGTCTTTTAAGATACTCTGCAGATCCAGAGTGATCATTTAAAAATGTAAATCAGATCATATCACTTTCCTGCCTCCAGTGGCTTCCCATTAAAATAAAACTGAAACTCCTTACTGTGGCTTATAGGGCCAATTATGACCTAGTCTTGCCTACCTATCTCACCTGCTTCTCCCTGCCTCACCCCCATACACTCTCTCCTGCTCACTCCACCCAGTCGCATGGGCTTTCAGACTCAGCTTGTTCCCATCTCCAGGCCATTTTACTTGCAGTTCCCTCTGCTTGGAGTGTCCTTCTCTTGCATGGATAGTTGCTTCTTATCTCTTAATTCTTAGCTCAAATGTCATATCCTCAGAGACGCCTTCCCTAACCACTGTCTCCAACAGTCACTCTATCACATAACCCTATTTGATTTCCATTATCTTACTTGGCAGTATTGAAAATACTTGATTTTTTGTTTAATTTCTGTCCTTTTCCTTTACCCTCAATTTGAGTATACACTCCAGGAGGGCAGAGAAGCTGTCTGCCTTGCTTACTATTGTTAACTCTAGCACCTAAAACACTGCTGACACATAGGATGTTATCAATTAATGTTAGTTGAATAAAATATAAGTAGATGCATCTATATAGTTGGTGAAAGTAATGTAGTTCCCATGCTATCTTTGAATGTGCTTTATGGTAAATCTTTAAATCCCCTTTGTTTTATCTCTATGACCCTACTCTAGTGAAATTGTTCCCTGTCTTACACATACAGTTGGAAACCTATAGACTAAGGCAAAACTATGGAGACAGGGAAAAAGATCAGCAGCTGCAAGGGGCTGGGGGGCAAGATAGGGTGAGGGAGGGCATTTTTAGGCCAGTGAAACTATTCTGCATAACAGTATAATAGTGGATACATGTCATTATGCATTACCCCAAACCCATAGAATGCACAACACAAAGAGTTAACCCTAATGTGAACTATGAACTTTAGCTAATAATAAAGTATCCATATTGGCTCATCAATTGTAGTAAATATGCCACACTAATGCAAGATGTTAACAGTGGGGAAAACTGGGGGTGAGGTGGGGTGAGAGGGTACATGGGAACTCGCTGTACTTTCTGCTCAACTTTTATGCAAACCTAAAACTTCTAAAACTAAAGCCTAAAAAAGACCCACACAGACTATTAATAAAAACTTATTTGGGTGACTAAGGCAGAAGACGAATCTAGGGTATATTGCCTGGTGGTGGTGGTAGGGGAAAGGTATCCCCAAATGAGCAGCTTGTGTGCTCGACTTAGGCTCAAGTTGCTTAAAGATTTCTCAAAAATGGTGATGAACTGTATAGATGCCATCCAAGAGGGGATGTTGTAACCACTAAAAAAAGAATACAGATTATGTTTAGAATAAAAAGCAACCTGAAATCATTTCTGAACAGATACAAATGTTTGGCCTATTTCAGTATCAAAAGAAACAAATCAGGCAACCAGGTAACCTACATTTATTGAAAGTCAACCTGAGTGCATCAGACTCTACTACTTATCATCAGGAAATAAAATGAAAATATGCTAGAAAACATTGACCTTGAGTTCATCTGCACAGATTTTTTTTTTTCTAAATTTAGCTTTTCCCTAATGACCTGAGATGGTCCTATTCTTTACCAAACACTGGCTAATTTAATATTTGGAAATATTTCCTCTAGAGGGTTTTGGAAATTCAGTCTTAAAAGTCATCTTATACTGAAATTAAAATTATAGTATCTGTGTTGGTATGAAGGAATCAAAAGACAAATATATCCATAATAGAGTGGATTTATTTACATGGCATAATTTCAGAAGACACCCCCCACCCCCATTTCATATCTTATTTATTTATTTTTTAAAATTATTTATTTATTTATTTTTTGGCCGTGTTGGGCCTTCGTTTCTGTGCGAGGGCTTTCTCTAGTTGCGCCAAGTGCGTGGGCCTCTCACTATTGTGGCCTCTTTTGTTACGGAGCACAGGCTCCAGATGCGCAGGCTTAGTAGTTGTGGCTCACGGGCCTAGTTGCTCCGTGGCATGTGGGATCTTCCCAGACCAGGGCTCGAACCCGTGTCCCCTGCATTAGCAGGCAGATTCTCAACCACTGCACCACCACGGAAGCCCTCATATCTTATTTAAGACATATATTCTCTATCTGCTTACTGGTTGAAATTTCAAAATTATAATAAATTCCTTAGGGTTAAGACATTTAATCTCTTTAAAAATGCAAAAACATCTCAGTAAGTAGTAACACATTGGGTTATCAGTAATTTGTACCTTTGGATGGTTGTAACCTATCCTGTCCTACAGGCAGTTTTTTACCTGGGGAAAGGAAGAGATCCTAATGACAGAGTGTTCCCCAAGTCTGGGTAAGGTGGGGGTGAAGTTGCTCAAATAATTGCAATTTTACTGAAGAGCATCCCTGTCTACAATCTCCCTCAATGCTCTGAATAGAGATGTAGCTACGTAAATGCCTGGCTGATATTTAGGGCAACAAAAGCAGAGGTGACTTTCCTGATTGATATATCAAATACATGTCACAGACAGAGGTGGGAAGTGACAGCTTCTGAAAAGCACTAAAGCAAACTGGGAACATTATTAATCAATAACTCAAGCAAGTAGAACAGGGTCTAAACACTGAAGATGGAATTGATGTCTCCTTCCCAGGCTAAAGACACACAGAGGAGAGCTGTGGTGGTAGACTCCTTGCCGCAGTGCCATTTTGGTGGCTCTGTGGTCATCAGAGTTTTTCAGAAACTCCCCAAACCTTAATTTAAAATCAGAATGCCATTTCTAAGTGACTTGTCCCTTTATTGCCCTGCGATTTGCGGGGGGAGGTGGGGGGGAGTGGGGCGGGGGTGGAGATCTGGTCTCTGAAAGAGCAAGCATCACTTCCCCACTCTAGATTTTTCACGTTCTCTAAGAAAATATCCACTAATGTAGGTAATGTAGGTCATAGCATCACTGCTAAGTCTTTTACGGCTGTTAAAGTAGTATAATTATGTTTTGCAAATAAAAGGTAAGGTTTTCTTTTTTTGTTTAGGATTAACTTTGGGGTTGTTAAAAATAAAAGTTAGTTACTGAAAGAATTGCTTAGTGCTAGAGCCAGGAACGGAGATGTTTAATTTTACAAACATTTACTGAGTTTCTCCCCTGGGCAGCCATCTGTGTTCATGCAGTGGGAGGTACAGCAGCCCCTGTGCTCCAGTAGCTTACAGTCAGGGCAGGCGACCTGGTAAGGTCCAAATCTGGCTTACAAGTGGATCATTGGTGATCCGCTTATGTTCCTCATCATTGAACACAAGGTTGTAACAGTGGGTGATTACATTGGGAAATACATTGCAATTTCAGTAGAACACTATCAAAATTTCTTTGGCTAGGTTAGACTTTTTTCCTTCTACAGTGGTGCTTTTAATGCATGGACATTGTACATTATTTTCAAAACCCATCTCTAGCCTCAGCCCTAAAATTTTACTTTAATCACACTTCTACATTTGATTACAGGACATCACCTAGGTGTCTCAAGGACAAACAATAGAAATTTAATAGGTCAAAAACTGGGTTCATGTTTTAGTTCCCTAGGTATTCATTTTTCCTTTTCTGATCCCTGCAGAAGATAACACCAAGCCAATGGTCCTCAATTCCTCCAAGTGATTTTCAAATGTTCTTTCTCTCTCTATATATTAACTCCAATGAGGTCCTTTTTCAAGTTTTTGGCCGCACCCCACGGCATGTGGGATCTTAGTTCCCTGACCAGGGATTGAACTCACGCCTCCTGCATTGGAAGGCAGAGTCTTAACCACTGGACTGCCGGGGAAGTCTCGAGGTCTTCTTTTTTAAAAAAAAAATTATTGAAGTATAGTTGATTTGCAATGTTGTGTTAATTTCTGCTGTACAGCAAAGTGACTCAGTTATATATACATACATAGATACATATACACACATACATATATATTCTTTTCCATTATGGTTTGTCACAGGATATTGAATATAGTTTCCCATGCTATATAGTAGGACCTTGTTATTTATCCATCCTATATATAAATAGTTTGCCTCTGCTAATCCCAAACTCCCAATCCTTCCCACCCCTAGCTCCTCTCCCCCTTAGCAACCACAAGTCTGTTCTCTATATCTGTGAGTCTGGTTTTGTTTCGTAGATAGGTTCATTTGTGTCATGTTTTAGATTCCACATATAGGTGATATCATATGGTATTTGTCTTTCTCTTTCTGACTTACTTTGCTTAGTATGATAATCTCTAGGTCCATCCATGTTGCTGCAAATGGCATTATTTCATTCTTTTCTATGGCTGGGTAATATTCCATTGTGTGTATGTGTACATATATATATATGTCTTGGCTATCCTATAAGGTCTTTTTATTTACAATTCAATATCAATGAGAGCTACTGCTTCTTTCGTCACCGTATTTCTCATGTGTATCCATTTCCTTACATTGACACAGCCAAGGTTCTCAACAGGCTCTCTTCTCCTCCCACCTGAATTTTTCAATAGGCTGACTAGTCCTCCATCTAGTCTCTACCTTTCTCTAATTCAACAATGGGAATAATCATCCTCAGATTCTATTTTTGATTTTTAACTAGCCTTGCAAAGCCTTCACCCACCATGCTGCCTGTTTTGCCACCCTCAACTCCCATTTCCTTTTATTTGAACCTTCTCCTTCAGTCAAGCTGATTTATTTGCCACATACTTTTCATTCTCCATCCTTTGTATTTCTATTCTGTACCACCTCAAATGACTTCCTAGCCTTAATTCCCTCTCCATCAACCTAAGCCCAGCCCTTTGTCCTAACCTCTTGCAAAACTGACTTTAAGAAAAAATTAATTTATTGACTTTATTCACGGCATTCAACTCATACCAACTATAAAGAATTTTAGTAGATTGTGTGCGATACAGAGATGAATAAACAGAGATAGGTATCAGCACAAATAGCCATAGTGCAAAGCATGACAGCTCTTTCAACCAAGAGAAATGTAAGTAAAATGAGATGGGAGCATGTATATTTGCCGCTTGTAACACAAGTTTCTCTTTTGATGTATCATTTTGTGTATGTCTTTAGGCTTTTGATTAGTCAATTCAACAAACACATTTTGCACACATGTCACTACTATGCAAGTTGCTGGAGGAAAGAAATGGTATGAAGCAAAATTTCTGTCCTTGAGGAATGGGAAATGCTGATAGGAAGGCGAGATTTACACTTAAAAAGGGGAAGGACAGAGTCACACAGTGTTCAGACAGTGAACCAGATGATGTTTTATGTCCTGAGCTGGAGCCTAAGGACCTTGAGTCCTTATGGTGGACTTTTCACAGTGACTTGTAATATACTATACCCCCTCCCTGACTTTCACCCCGTCTCACCCAGTGCTCAGCAGAATTTTATTTGCAAATAGTTTTGAAAGAAAAATGTTGTCTAAACTTTGTATATTTTTTCTTTAGATACCTGAATTTTTACTTTTCTGTTGTTCTCACCTGTCTAATTTTTCATGCGGAGTCAAGAAGTATTGCCTAACATATTTTGGTCCTCTTAAGTGTTTTAAATTAATGTGAACACTTTTGGGTAGTTAGTGTTTTAAACATAGCAATCAGAGGTGGAATAGTTACAGGGGATTGCAACTGTAAAAAATACACCCAAAGCATTCTCTGAAGTTGACTGCTGTGCTGAATTATTTAACATTAACATAAAAGTTAAAACTTTGCTATGATATGAGCGACAGATTTTCTGAACATAAAATCAAAGCAACCTAGAGAACATGAGTCAAGGGTTATTTAAGCTTTTCCTCTGTTGTGATTTGGAGAACTGTTGATTATGTTAGCATGACTAGGAATCTAGCAAAAAGAGCTAATCAGTATCTTTTATCACTCTTGCAATGGAATCAATACACTGGCCGGTATCACAATTAAGCCAAACATAATGGCTGGATTAAATACAGTCTCTTCTCTCAGGATGGGAAAAAGTTGTCAACAGTCCCCCAATGTAGTTTTACTTATTGGAATAAATTTAGATTGAAATTAAGTCAAAGGCACTCTCTCTCCATATGAAGTTTGTGTGAAACTTTATATTAGTTTGCATTTTAAAAAGTACATTGGGTTGTGTAGTAATGGAACCTGGAAAAAAAAGAACAGCCCACTGGCATGTGCTCAACCAGAGCTGGTTATTTAAAAACAAGGTGTTGTGCACTTAGTGCATTGAAACTTCTTTTAGTCTTGGGTGTGGCAATGTCTTGTGATACATTTTCTGTATATTGGGGGAAATGTCAGCATCTTGAGAGTTGGCAGCATTTCCACTTGGTACCAGGGTCCCAAGGACACAGGATATCACAGATGCATCAATAAGTAAGTATCTCAGGGGGCCTCCTTTGTGGAATATTGTGCACGCATCCTCAAAGTTTGCTTTGAATTCCTGACTATTCAAGTTCTTGAAACAGTTTTAGTTTAAGTCAGTGTGAGATCGTCAAATTGGCCTGAAAATTCTGGAGAAAGTTCATGAAGTTTAGTAACCTGGTAATTTTATGAATGAACTAAATTTTAATCATAGTGGGATAAAAACAAACATTTCTAATGATTACTCAAGATATAGCTGACAACTATATTTTGGAAACAGAACAACTGGAGAAAAGAAAAGGTAAAATGATCCTTTTATGCAGAAAGCTGTTCATGCAGTAGATCCTATTACTGATGTGGAGACAGAGGTCCTTTGGCCTGCCCTGTGTGAGTTCCCCTGTCCTGCTCTATTATAAATCAGGCTAGGAAAAGTGATTCAGAGCTGGTTCCAGGACAGAGAATACTTACTTCATCACATACACCAAAGGTAGTGGATTTCCAGTAAGCTTGCAAATGTTCTAACCTTATATTTGTTCCTGTTTCACCAAAAATTAGCAGTCTTATAGGATTGACTTTGCTTAAAACCAAAAGATGCCCATCTATCAAGAGTGCTTTTTAACCATCTGATTTAAAATGTTTAAGTAAATTAAAAATTAAGGGAAATTATCTTCATTCTACTTAGCAAATATATTTGTAACAACAATCAGATATTAAAATGTACCAAGTTTAATAAAATTCAAGTTTTATTTTAAACAATTTGAACAGATGAGCCACTATAGAACTAAAAACTAAAACCCAGCATTTTGATTAGAAGGAAGATAGAGATAGATTAATTATTTCAGTCTTCTTAATACATCTAGAGCAGATTGACTTTTTCTTGACTTACATATTCTTAAATGATTGCCTTTCCAAATTTGATAACTCCTTCCTGAAAAAACAGTGGACACAAGTAAGTACATTGCTTACTAGGTTTCATAGGAAGAATATCTATACTGGTTCGTGTGTGTTGCAAGTTAGACTTGGAGGGGGAAGCAGTCATGGCAAAAATGTTTCATGTTGCTCTACTTGGTCAATTCTAATGTATAAAATGTTAATACCAACTTGCACTTGAAATAGGAATTCTACACTCTAATATAATATTAGCATCACAGAACAGTTTATAATGTCTGCACCTCAAGAATGCCTGAGTTCTAGTCTAAACTTTCCACTAACTAGCCATGTGGCTTAAGGTAAGTCAATGGGGCTGAGTTTTTTCATTTGTAAAATGGGGTTGTCCATGACAGATGGTTGTTAAGGTTACTTCTACATGTAAAGTTCTGTGGTTCTAAGAACTTAGATGTAATTCAGGATAAAATTGGCATCTATGGAAGGTTTCTGAGTCATGATTTAATGAAATCTCATCTTTTCAGTACCATTAAATAGTTACATTGACTCTACAATGATCCTAGGCAATTAGTCAAACTCCCTATTGAGCTGGGAAGACAGTTTTTTTTCACACAGGCGAGACAATTTAATCTACCTTTGAGTAAAAGCATTACTGTTCCCTTCAGTAAAGGTTTTGTTTTAAATAAATGATTTTGATCTTAACTGAGAACTTTACACTCCCCAGTTCAGGACATATCTAATGCTTAAAGTAATGCCAACCTTTATCTGGGTAAGTCCTCTATTCTTTTAGATTCAAAGCCGTGGCTAGGAAATAAGATGCATTAGGAGATATTCATGTGACAGAACCAAAGAAAAGCTCTTTGTATTACTATAACAGCAAAGGCAACTGGGAGCTCAGGCTGAGACATCAGATATGTAAATCAGGCTGCTGCCAGATTCTATCGACTGAGTCAATCCAGCCTTGGCTGGCTGTCTACTGACTACCCAGCTGGGGGATTATCTGAAGATATGCTTCTCACCTTCTCTCCTTGGCTTTAGCACTTTGTATTTCATTTCCGTCAGGATCTGTAGAGATCTAGGAAGGAGATGAAACTCAAATCAACCATTTTTCCTTCCTAACAACTTAGATAAATTACTTAGCTGGGGAGAAAGATTGAAGTTGTTGATTTAAATGTGGTTTGGAATTGTTGGTACATTTCAGCCATCCATCTAATTTGTTTTCTCTATAACTACTAAGAATTGAAAGTTGACTACAGTAAATAGAATAAAATTATTCTTCTAAATACAATGGAAACTGTTACCATAGAGAAGAGGATCAAATGCTCTTATGACAAAAGTTTACATGAGCAATGATTTTAAGTTCTGAGAATATTAATTATGAGGTGTTTTAAAGTTATAACTTTTGTTACTAAAGGTTTTAAAGTTATCCTCGGGGATAATCTTCTATGTTGAAGGTTAAATCACACTTGACTATCTCTTTATGAAGTGATCTATTAGACAATGGGAAAAACAAACTTCTTACACTATGGGGTTAACAAATATTTACTTGGAAGATTTTGAAGAGAACTTGAATCATAGTGTTTGTTGTATGTTTTAGTTCTGAATTTAGTTTGCCTCAAATAAGTAATAAAGTTTTAAAATTTATTTTCTGATACTTGAGTATTACATTTTCCATAGGTATAATCCTCTTAAAAGCTGTATGTTTAGTTTTCACTACTCAATTTGAAAGGGAATTAAGAACATGTAAGGTGGATAGCCTCATCCACCAGAGGTCAGACAGCAGAAGCAAGAAGAACTACAGTCCTGCAGGCTGTGGAACAAAAACCACATTCACAGAAAGATAGACAAGATGAAAAGGCAGAGGGCTATATACCAGATGAAGGAACAAGATAAAACCCCAGGAAAACAACAAAATGAAATGGAGATAGGAAACCTTCCAGAAAAAGAATTCAGAATGATGACAGTGAAGATGATCCAGAACCTCGTAAAAAAAAAATGGACGCAAAGATCGAGAAGATGCAAGAAATGTTTAACAAAGATCTAGAAGAATTAAAGAATAAACAAACAGAGATGAACAATACAATAACTGAAATGAAAAATACACTAGAAGAAATCAATAGCAGAATAACTGAGGCAGAAGAACGGATAAGTGACCTGGAAGACAGGATGGTGGAATTCACTGCTGCAGAACAAAATAAAGAAAAAAGAATGAAAAGAAATGAAGACAGCCTAAGAGACCTCTGGAACAATATTAAATGCAACAACATTTGCATTATAGGGGTCCCAGAAGGAGAAGAGAGAGAGAAAGGACCCGAGAAAATACTTGAAGAGATTATAGTCGAAAACGTCCCTAACATGGGAAAGGAAATAGCCACCCAAGTCCAGGAAGCACAGAGAGTCCCATACACGATAAACCCAAGGAGAAACACTCCGAGACACATAGTAATCAAATTGGCAAAAATTAAAGGCAAACAAAAATTATTGAAAGCAGCAAGGGAAAAATGACAAATAACATACAAGGGAACTCCCATAAGGTTAACAGCTGATTTCTCAGCAGAAACTCTACAAGCCAGAGGGAGTGGCATGATATATTTAAAGTGATGAAAGGGAAGAACCTACAACCAAGATTACTCTACCCGGCAAGGATGTCATTCAGATTCGATGGAGAAATCAAAAGTTTTACAGACAAGCAAAAGCTAAGAGAATTCAGCACCACCAAACCAGCTCTACAACAAATGCTAAAGGAACTTCTCTAAGTGGGAAACACAAGAGAAGAAAAAGACCTACAAAAACAAACCCAAAACAATTAAGAAAATGGTCATAGGAACATACATATCAATAATTACCTTAAATGTGAATGGATTAAATGCTCCAACAAAAAGACACAGGCTTGCTGAATGGGTACAAAAACAAGACCCATATATATGCTGTCTACAAGAGACCCACTTCAGACCTAGGGACACATACAGACTGAAAGTGAGGGGATGGAAAAAGATATTCCATGCAAATGGAAATCAAAAGAAAGCTGGAGTAACAATGCTCATATCAGATAAAATAGATGTTAAACTAAAGAATGTTACAAGAGACAAGGAAGGACACTATATAATGATCAAGGGATCAATCCAAGAAGAAGATATAACAATTATAAATATATTTGCACCCAACATAGGAACACCACAATACATAAGGCAACTGCTGACAGCTCTAAAAGAGGAAATCGACAATAACACAATAATAGTGGGAGACTTTAACACCTCACTTACACCAATGGACAGATCATCCAAACAGAAAATTAATAAGGAAACACAAGCTTTAAATGACACAATAGACCAAATAGATTTAATTGATATTTATAGGACATTTCATCCAAAAACAGCAGATTACATTTTCTTCTCAAGTGTTCAAGGAACATTCTCCAGAATAGATCACATCTTGGGTCACAAATCAAGGCTCAGTAAATTTAAGAAAAATGAAATCATGTCAATCATCTTTTCTGACCACAATGCTATGAGATTAGAAATCAATTACCGGGAAAAAAAAAACGTAAAAAACACAAACACATGGAGGCTAAACAATACGTTACTAAATAACCAAGAGATCACTGAAGAAATCAAAAAATACCTAGAGACAAATGACAATGAAAACACGACTATCCAAAACCTATGGGGTGCAGCAAAAGCAGTTCTAAGAGGGACGTTTATAGCTATACAGTCCTACCTCAAGAAACAAGAAATATCTCAAATAAACAATCTAACGTTACACCTAAAGGAACTAGAGAAAGAAGAACAAACAAAACCCAAAGTTAGCAGAAGGAAAGAAATCATAAAGATCAGATCAGAAATAAATGAAATAGAAATAAAGAAAACAATAACAAAGATAAATAATACTAAAAGCTGGTTCTTTGAGAAGATAAACAAAATTGATAAACCATTAGCCAGACTCAACCAGAAAAAGAAGGAGAGGACTCAAATCAATAAAATTAGAAATGAAAAAGGAGAAGTTACAACAGACACAACAGAAATACAAAGTGTCGTAAGAGACTACTACAAGCAGCTCTATTCCAATAAAATGGACAACCTGGAAGAAATGGACAAATTCTTAGAAAGGTATAACCTTCCAAGACTGGACCAGGAAGAAACAGAAAATATGAACAGACCAATCACAAGTCATGAAATTGAAACTGTGATTAAAAATCTTCCAACAAACAAAAGTCCAGGACCAGATGGCTTCACAGGTGAATTCTAGCAAACATTTAGAGAAGAGCTAACACCCATCCTTCTCAAACTCTTCCAGAAAATTGCACAGGAAGGAAAACTCCCAAACTCATTCTATGAGGCCACCATCACCCTGATACCAAAACCAGACAAAGATACTACAAAAAAAAAAAAAAAAGAAAATTACAGACCAATATCACTGATGAATATAGATGCAAAAATCCTCAACAAAATACTAGCAAACAGAATCCAACAACACATTAAAAGGATCATACACCATGATCAAGTGGGATTTATCCTAGTGATGCAAGGATTCTTCAATATACACAAATCAATCAATGCGATACACCATATTAACAAATTGAAGAAGAAAAACCATATGATCATCTCAATAGATGCAGAAAAAGCTTTTGACAACATTCAACACATATTTATGATAAAAACTGTCCAGAACGTGGGTGTAGAGGGAAACTACTTCAACATAATAAAGGCCATATATGACAAACCCACAGCAAACATCATTCTGAATGGTGAAAAACTGAAAACATTTCCTCTAAGATCAGGAACAAGACAAGGATGTCCACTCTCACCACTCTTATTCAACATAGTTTTGGAAGTCCTAGCCACAGCAATCAGAGAAGAAAAAGAAATAAAAGGAATACAAATTGGAAAAGAAGAAATAAAACTGTCACTGTTTGCAGATGACATGATACTAAACATAGAGAATCCTAAAGATGTACCAGAAAACTACTAGAGCTAATCAATGAATTTGGTAGCGTAGCAGGATACAAAATTAAAGCACAGAAATCTCTTGCATTCCTATACACTAATGATGAAAAATCTGAAAGAGAAATTAAGGAAACACTCCCATTTACCACTGCAACAAAAAGAATAAAATACCTAGGAATAAATCTTCCTAGGTAGACAAAAGACCTGTATGCAGAAAACTATAAGACACTGATGAAAAAAATTAAAGATGATACCAACAGATGGAGAGATATACCATGTTCTTGGATTGGAAGAATCAATATTGTGAAAATGACTCTACTACCCAAAGCAATCTACAGATTCAGTGCAATCCCTATCAAATTACCAATGACATTTTTTACCGAACTAGAACAAAAAATCTTAAAATTTGTATGGAGACACAAAAGACCCCGAATAGCCAAAGCAGTCTTGAGGGAAAAAAACGGAGCTGGAGGAATCAGGCTCCCTGACTTCTGGCTATATTACAAAGCTACAGTAATCAAGGCAATATGGTACTGGCACAAAAACAGAAATATAGATCAATGGAACAGGATAGAAAGCCCAGAGATAAACCCATGCACCTATGGTCAACTAATCTATGACAAAGGAGACAAGGATATACAATGGAGAAAAAGTCTTTTGAATAAGTGGTGCTGGGAGAACTGGACAGCTACATGTAAAAGAATGAAATTAGAACACTCCCTAACACCATACACAAAAATAAGCTCAAAATGGATTCGAGACCTAAATGTAAGACCGGACACTATAAAACTCTTAGAGGAAAACATTGGAAGAACACTCTTTGACATAAATCACAGCAAGATCTTTTCTGATCCACTTCCTAAAGGAAATAAAAACAAAAATAAACAAATGGGACCTAATGAAACTTAAAAGCTTTAGCACAGCAAAGGAAACCATAAACAAAACGAAAAGACAACCCTCAGAATGGGAGAAAACATTTGCAAATGAATCACCAGACAAAGGATTAATCTCCAAAATACATAAACAGCTCATGCAGCTCAATATTAAAACAACAAACAACCCAATCCAAAAATGGGCAGAAGACCTAAATAGACATTTCTCCAAAGAAGACATACAGATGGCCAAGAAGCACATGAAAAGCTGCTCAACATCACTAATCATTAGAGAAATGAAAATCAAAACTACAATGAGGTATCACCTCACACCAGTTAGAATGGGCATCATCAGAAAATCTAGAAGCAACAAATGCTGGAGAGGGTGTGGAGAAAAGGGAACCCTCTTGCACTGTTGATGGGAATATAAATTGATACAGCCACGATGGAGAACAGTATGGAGGTTCCTTAAAGAACTAAAAATAGAATTACCATATGACTCAGCAATCCCACTACTGGGCACATACCCTGAGAAAACCATAATTCAAAAAGACACATGCACCCCAATGTTCATTGCAGCACTATTTACAATAGCCAGGTCATGGAAGCAACCTAAATGCCCATTGACAGACGAATGGATAAAGAAGATGTGGTACATATATACAATGGAATATTACTCAGACATTAAAAGGAATGAAATTGGGTCATTTGTAGAGACGTGGTTGCATCTAGAGACTGTCATACAGAGTGAAGTAAGTCAGAAAGAAAAAAACAAATATCGTATATGAACGCATATACGTGGAACCTAGAAAATGGTACAGATGAACCGGTTTGCAGAGCAGAAATTGAGACACAGAAGTAGAGAACAAACGTATGGACACAAAGGGGGGAAAGCGGCGTGCTGTGGGGGTGGTGGTGGGATGAACTGGGAGATTGGGATTGACATGTATACACTGATGTGTGTAAAATGGATGACTAATAAGAAAATAAATAAGTAAATACACATTTAAAAAAAAAAGAACATGTAAAGTTATAGAAGAATGGAGAACCTAGGAAAAAAGACTAGAGACAAAAAGAAAGATTATATTTCAAAAAAGACCATGATAAGTTTGAGAAGTGATCTGTTGTGTACATGTGTGGGTAATTAATACTAGAAGAAATAAGTATCACAAAATAAGATAAGGAAAAGGTGATATCGATGGATAGATATGAAAATGGATAGATGAATCTGGGGATATAAAGTGGGGTCAACTGCTGAGCTGGCAAGAATGAGAACTGAGAATTGGCCAGGGGGTAGTCTGTGATGAGGCCAAACTTTGGGGGTCTCAGTGGAGTCCCGCAAGAGTCAAAGCAATGAGCATGGGCTAGTTTTTTAAGGAAGCATTGATGAGGACAACCACTGAAGTCCAAAAGAGTATTTTGTTATTGTTTTTGTTTGCTGACTTTAAGGTAGGAGATGTTGTATGGAAAAGGGAAAAACCAGGGGAGAGGTAGAAATTGTAGATGAATAAAGAAGGTCTCATTAGGAATGGGTTCCTGAAGGGAAGAGGGAAAGGTGAGATTGGAAGTCGAGGTAGAAGAGTTAGCCTTGGCGAAGAGGACACTTCCTTCTCAGGTTCTCACAAAAAGGCTGTGGCATTTTTGGATGTAGGAAATATATTCCTTTTGTACTCAACACTGAGGAGATATTTAGTAAAATACTGCAAAAAAAAAAGGTGGCCACAAATCAATAGAGTTTCTTTTCTTTTCTTTTTTAATCTGATAATGGTATCATATGTTCTCCACTGAGAGCAAAACCAAGAGAAATGAATGTCAGTCAAGGTATTATCAGAGGAAATTACCAATGCTATCCCTTTTTGGAGTTTTTCTTAAAAAGGACATATTTGAACCTGGTTGAAGTAGATTGATTACGGTCATGGCCTCATGTTATTATTGATGGGCTGGGTCAGGTGACTTTGGAAAGCTACATTTCAGGCTCAAAAGACTGAATGTGTGAAGGCATGGCCAGGCTAGACAAAATCAGAGGGTGCTATTTTTTCATGAAAATAAATGGATGCCAGGAAACCGGGATTTTAATTCCAGTTTGATCACTAATTAGTTCCATCTTTAATGGAACTAATTTTCCATTAGTTCCAAGGATTTTAACTCTTATTAAGTAGTTTCCTTTTTCACAAAATTAAGGGTGTGGTCCTGATAGCTAAGATTCTTTTAGCCTTAAAAATAAAATGATTCTAAAATTGTGCAGTATATTGGCTATTTTGCTCATGGTAAAGTTACAGAATGTGTTTGTTCTTTATGAATGTTTCCCTTGCTTGAATTTTATGAAAACATTTTGTATGTTATCTGACCAATTGGAACATCTGATAACTTTGAAAGTATTATAAAAACTTAATTGATACTGCATGGGTAGATGCTAAGCTTAGAAAAGACTAAATCAGATTCCCTTCATATTAAATCTTTCTTTGCCTTTAAGTTGCATTCACTTGGAAGCTGCAGTAACTCAGGCTACATGTAACCATTTGAGAAACTGTTATTCAGAAACATTCCACTTCCTCTTGGGAGTTGAAAGAGTTAATGCAGTTAAAAAGTTTGATGCAGCTTAGACCTTCTGGGGTGTCTAGTTTTATGGTTTTAATAGTCACTTTAGCCCTCCAAATAAGTCACTTCAAACTATCATTTTAGGCAGAAAATATCAGTAATTGAAGTTTGGTTGAATTAATTATCATGTGTCATTTAATCATTTGAGTAGACTTCCCTACTAGACTATGAACTCCATGGAGATAGAAATGTGTCTGTTTTTGCTCATCCATGTATCATACCCCTTGTAGTTACTACAGTGCTTACACACAGTGCCTGCTGAGTAGATATTTGTTAAATGAATGAATGATTTGATTTTACTTCTATAGAGTTGTTAGGCACTAAAAATTCATGATTCAAATGTTCTTTTCCATTTGAAGATTTGTAGTCATAAACTTTATATTTGAAAGTGATTGTATAAAACTACAATCTTGTACAACAGCATTTAATTATGAAGAATGTCTTACTCAAGACTTTTTATGTCCACTTTGGATTCTGCCTTGAACTCTCTTCAGATTATTGAACCAGACAGATAAAACATGGAGTAGCAGATTAAAAGGGACAACATTTATTAGGAGTAGAAGAGTGGCTGGAAATACAGGAAGTGTTTGCCTATTGGTGCCTTTCTTTAGTCACTTCTTCAGAAGGGCCCCAATCCCTTGTCTTTCTGATCACAACTTCTTTACCTACTCTCATCTTCCCCCTTCACATACAGATTTCTCTTTTCTTCATCTCTCCAACAGCTGTCCTATTTTCCCTACTTCACTCAGTATATTAATTACTTCTTGGTCTTTTTTCTTTCTACCCAAATGTGGAGGGCAGGGACACCATTTCAGTATTGTTGCCTACAAGCTCTGTGGAATTGCTGGTGAATATGACCCACAGTTCATTCTTGCCAATGGAGCTGGAGCCCTTCTCGACGAAGGACCAGGACTCCAAAATCTTTGCGCCACTTAAATCCAATTTGCCGACTTCACCGATATGTCCTGTAGTTCTTTACCTCATCACTAGGTGATTCCCTGTTCTGATATCTCATTGCTGTTGTTCCAGTACCACTTGCCTTGATGTTGCAGTAACTTTGGGGTGAGGGGATAACATAAGAGGTGTTCATGAATGTGATCTGGGACTTAAAGAGTGTGTATGCAGTTATTCAACAGTTATTGATTTGGCACCCATGGTGTGCCAGGCATATTACATAAGTGGAGCAACCATAAGGTAGGTGACTCTAGCTGGTGTTAGAGTGGATGGGGCTTGGAGCAGAGATCATCCTTCCCTCTCCCATCTCTTGTGGTTATGGCCAGGGCGCCCCATTACTGGCAGTTTCATGTGGGTCTTTATGTTGTCTTTCCAAAGTGCCAGTTTAAGGATTTCTGACAACCACCTTTTTAATGCTTATTTTGTGACAGATGATCCAAGAGAGCCGGTTTCTCATAGAAATGGCAGACACAGTCCAGGAAAAGATCGTGCAGTGTCAGAAAGCAGGTAACCTACCCCCTTGCCCCCATTTCGTTTAGAAACCATAATGATGATTTTTGGCAGACTTTAAAAGTTTAACTATACTTTGAGTTACACTGAAGCCTTTGTTTAGTACAGAAGAGATCTATGTGATAGTAGGTAGGTGGTCTGTGTGTATATGGAGGGGGCATCTGAAGATGTCTAGAGAGGTGAGGGTTTCTGAATTTACTTTTGTGATTTGGGAACCTGTCAAAGCCTTTTATTACTGATATGGAAACTGTGGTTTCACATTGCCCCTTAAGAAGCTTTATTTTTACAGTTTGAACCATAATCTTGTTAACCTTCTAGGCTTTTGCCTCATTTACTAGTCCTCATTTTAGCTTTGTTCCTTCTTTAAGGATGGGATGGGCCATGTGTCTCTGATGGCACATTGCTGTGTTTATTTATTTTCACTTCATCCACACCCCAGTACTTTTATCTCTCTTGGATCCATGTTCTCCCTGATCCACACACACGCATTAGTGATTGCAATAAGGAAGATGACACTGACAGTTGCTTGATATATATGCATATGATACACTAAGCACACACGCTATGTTATTTAGTCCTCATAACAACTCTGCAATGTAGTCATCATTATATCCAATCTAGAGATGAGGCATCTGAGATTCTGAGAGATTGAGTGAATTACCCCAAATCCCATATCAACACGTGGTAGAGGTGACCTTTGAATCCAGACCAAACTTTGAAAATGGTGCTCTTTGCTACTGATCTGGAGGCTTAAATGTTTCCGTTGACAGGAAGCACAAAAATAATAACAATATGAAATACTTATATTATTCTCCTGTGTACCATGCACTACTTTGAGAGTTTTGTATGTATTGACTCATTTAATTGTCACACAATTCCATGAGGTCAATACTCTTGTTATCACCATTGCACCATTGAGGAGACTTAATGGCAGAGAGTTTCAGGGATTCGCTCATGCTCATGTAGCTAGTCAGTGGTAGAGCCAGAGTGTAGGTCTGGGCTCTGCAGCCATGCTCTTACTATGTACTGGGCTTGTGATGTTAGCACCAGGAAAGTTAATGTGGTTTTAGGCTGCATTAATACAAGCCTAGTCACTAGAACTAGGAAGGTGTTGGTAAAACCCTACGTCATGTGGGCAACTTCAATCCCATTTTGAGAACGATGTTCCTGGATGTCATCCTTAAAGAGAAATTATAATAAGCTGAAACATGTTAGAATGTTTAATCTGGAGAAGGGAAAACTCTAGTAGACTTTATCCAACATCTTTCTTCAAATATTTAAAGGGCTGTACTGTAGAACAGAGATTAGACCTTGTTGTTCTGAGGCTAGCTAGCACCAAGGAGTAGAAGTTTCAGGGAGAGAGACTGGTTTGATATCAGTCACAGCTTTCCAAAGATGGAATGAGCTTTCCAGAAGAAAGTGTGATTCCCATCTCTGAGGTGCTAAGACAAAGGCTGGAGAGACAGATGATGGTGATGTTTTTTATAGTATTCAAGCTTGGGGGAATGGTTTAGCTAAAAATAACTTTAAGGCCATTCCCAAATCTGACACATTTGGGTGTTTCCAGGAATGTTATTTTAAAAAGACTTTTTATTTTTACTCAACATTTACTAATTACCATTGTTATCTATGTGGGCTCCAGGCCTACTGTCAAGCCATATGGATGGTTCATAAGGCAAAGTAAGATATGTGCATCCTTCACATATGGTAGCCATTCACACATTACACCATTTTATATAAAAACCAGGCAGAGAACAAACAAGATGGATGCCACCTGTTAGAAGAATTTGCTTCTTAACTTCACGTCTTTGTCTATGGCCCCTTGCTCTTTAAAATCTAATTTAATCTAATGTACTGATTATTTTTAGTTTTCCTTTAAGGATAGCCATTTGGTGGTGATGAACAGAATGAGAAGGAGAATTCAATTTTGGGATTTAGAAATTATGAGAAGGACAGAAATGGGAAATTACATTCTTACTGATAATATTTTCACAATAAAATGCCTATTTTTCTGAAATTTATACAAAGAATTGGCTTATGTTCTCTTTTTAAAGGGATGGAGTTCCATGAGGAACTTCATAATCTGGGGGCAAAAGAAGGCTTGAAAGGAAGAAAACTCAACAAAGCAACTGAGAGCTTTGCTTGGAACATTACAGTACTGAAGGTAAATGAAGTACTCGCGTGCCCCTTTGTCTTTATTTTTCTCCTCATCTCTCCAATGTGTAGAGAAGCGTCAGTGGTTAAATACGGTGACTTGAATTTTTAATTAATGCTTGACCTAATTAATTCGTGCTCTAAGTGACGGGAGATGCATACTGGGATTAACACACGTTTTGCCATAATAGGACAATGAGTTTTGTGGTGGAGGCAGAAGACAGCACGACCTAATTCTATTACCTGGTGTTTGTGCGTGTGTGGTTTACTCATACTTCTAGTCAAGTCAATATGGCTGTTCTGGTTTGTGGAAAGAATAACACAAAATGTTGCTGGAGAAGGATCCAACACAAGTGACTTGGAAAAGCTTTAATCTACAGAATATCTGGAGCCATTTAGGACTACTTGATTTTAGGAAGAGTCTCTATAAATACATTTATTTTTGCAAAAATTTTGGAAGTCAGTTTTTTGAGATTATGATTTGCTCTGCTGAAAATTAACTTTAAGACTTCGAAGTAAAGATGCCACTTTTCATATTTTGTTACATGAATGGACAAATGATTTAGGCAGTTGGAATAATTTATTCTTAGCAGTGTGATGGAGAAAAACAGCTACAAACAAAATTAATAATTACTGACATCTAAAGAACACTGATGCGCCAGGCGCTGTTTTACAAGGTTTATATGAATTAACATTTTAATACTTTCATTAACTCAATACTGTTATTATTCTCATTTTAAAAGTGAGAAAACCAAGGCACTGAAAACTTATGTATATTACCCAAGGTCACTCAGCTAGTAAATGGTGGAGCTGGAGTTTGAACCCAGGCAGTTGGCTCCAGAGCCTGCTCTACAGAGAGATACTGCACATGTTTACGTGCAAGTGCTAGGTGAACTGTAATACATATCACAAATGTTTATTAAAAATTCAGTCCACAAATATTTGTTAAGCTCCTACTATGTACTGGGCTCTCTGCTATGCATTGGGAACCCATGAAGAAAAAAAGCGATACAGACCCTGACCTCGTGAGTTAACAGTCTGGGGGCAGGAGGTGGGGTGGGGGAAAATAGGTGTCATTTGCTTAAGAGGCAGGAACTATAGTGTTAATATAAAGACGAGCTTGTTTTATAATACCTGAGTACAACATGGCAGTGTGAGCCCTGATACAGACGCTTTCTGTTCAGCGTATTTTTATGTGGGCTCGTTAATGTGCTGATCGCTGAGAAAGGAGCTACAGACACAAATATCAAAAAAGTAATACCTGGGCCTCCAGAACTAGTCTACTAGGGGAGACAGACATGTGACTAATAGCAACCATTGATTATTCAACACTTCACATGTGACAAGCACCCATGACTAAGTAGTTTATGTATGTTTCCTCCTTTCCTCTTCGCAACAACTGTGTGACATTGCAGCAACTCATGCTGACCCTGATATGACCCTCTCCATCTCACAGATGAGGAAACTGAGGCTCAGGAAGGTTTTAGTTTCTTACCTTTAGCTAGTAGATGGCAGAACTGAGATGCTATATTATGCCCATTGTTCTAACCACTACCCTGTCCTCCTGCCTCCTGAAAGACTCAATCCATGTGACTGAGTCCAGGCAGCCTAGTACAGGGGTGAGGGCACAGGCTCTGGGTGCAGACGCCTGATAGCTGTGAGGCTTTGGCCAAGTTATGTAGTCTCTCTGAGGGTGATAATAATACCCACACCCCAGGTTTTATAAAAATGAAATGAGATAATACACACAAAAATATCTAAGTCACAGTGCATGAAACTTGACATTATATCTATACGTATACTATTATTGTATATATATGCTATTACTTTTGCCAGGGTGAGGATGACCATTGGAATAAAAGGCTTTTGGTTTTTCTTAATTTAAATTTAAATTAAAAAATCAACTAATTAATTATTTAAAATTGAGGTATAATTGTTAGTTTCTTTGTTAACTTCTGACTGAAGCCCAGTCACTGTTTTCTGAGGTTTGTTTGTGTGTTTGGTTTAGTGACAGGAACTGATTGCTAGATGGGGCCTAGCAAATGCTGTACAAATCATTCTCAGACAGATCTTTTGAAACAGAATCAATCTTCTATTATTTTAGCTCATGTACCAGCTACTAGTATTTCAGCTTGAGCACTAGGAACTTAAACAAGAATAGTGAACTTTTCCAAACTTCTATTTCTCTTCTCTCCCCCATTGCGTTTAGTGGACCTGTTAATCATGTGCTCTTTCCCCAAGTGTTAAACAAATGACCTCCTTGGAATGTGAATTTTTAGCTGAGGCACAAAGAGACCAGGCTTTTTTGGAGGTTGTGTATCTAGTGGTGCCTCTCTGAGAAGAACCTCTTCTCTAAGGCTCTTCCTTTATTTCTTGTATCTTGGATCTGGGATCTGAAGTTCTTAGTTCCTTCTTTGTTCTCCAGTCTTCCTATTGATTTTCAATCTCCTAAAAATGCCCTTTTTCTTAAGTTTATTAGAGGCAATTTCCATTGCTTACAACTGGATGAATTAGTAACAACCACATTGGTAAGACATAATCACTGAAATAGTAGGATATGTCAAGGCTCACCTAAAAATTCTGCATTGCTTACTGAAAAGGTTTCCTTACACACAATTTTTACAAGTACTCCTCGATATCTAGAGGAAGAGAATGATGACTGACCAATATTTGTTGAACATGTGCATTCAAGTAGCTAAAATATTTAGTTCCAATGCAATTTCCAACAAGTAAGGGAGGATCAACAAAAAATGAGAAATGTGTCCTCAGGAAAATGGTGGGTGGGCAGCATGGAGTGGTAGAAAGGGGCATTGACTTTAAAGGAAATTGAGCTGAGACTAAAAAATAAATTCTTTAGTTTGTGTTTTCTGCAATTCAAAATTACGTTGATCAAAAAAAAAATTACGTTGATCTGATATTAATATATGACAGAGAAGCTGGAGAAAAATTTGCAGAGACAATGATTAATAGCTCTACAATATAACAAACATGAATTATACTTACAGAGTCCAAATTTTCCAAGCTAGAAATGAGGATTTATAATCCAGCAAGGAGGCTGAACTCACAATGGTCCTGGAAGCTCCCATACCTGTGTTTTTCTTTCATTCATATTTTAGCACTATGCATGGGTCCAGAGTAGGGAATTGCTTAGCAGATCATTTGCATTTCCCCACACTTTTGTCACATGCCAATAGCCAACTATTACAGTCATTTTCCTCTTCCTTTCTTTCTCTTTCACTTCTGAGCATAAAATTGAAGTCTTTAAATAGCTTCTGTGTTCATTTGGGATGATATGATGATGCAGGTCTCAGTGACTCAGTCTGCAGTGTCTTTTCCAGATAATCATTGGACCAAGATAGCTCTATCTCATCCCACCCTCATGCATTAACTGTTCCTTCCATCTGTCTTTTTCTCCATGCTGTCCTTCATAAAACAGTTTTGTTTGGTTATTAGCATAATATTAAAATCTTACAATGAAAATTTTTTCCTGTTCTTTACGTCTTCCAGAAAGAGATACTACAACTTCACTTGCACAGTCAGTTTATTGTAGTAAATTGTTATCAACTTTGGAAATATTTTGCTAACGAGAATTCTGAAGCTCTCTTGGAAAAGAGAAATGAATTTATACTATATCACTGATAAAACGTAATGTATCATGAAGTGGAATTCATTTAAAATTTTGGACTCTATCCACAATGATTTAATTCTTTAAGTACAAAAAGAATTTCATTAAAAGGTGGTCACACCTATAAAACCGAAACTAGTAAGAACCTGAGAGTAACATTTTAGTGAGTTTCCCAATATATATTTTTCTAACTTGGCCTGTCGGCTATTTTAAGGAACTAAATTCCATTATCTTAACATTTTCAAAAGTTTGATGAAAAAATCAATTCTCCAAGCTGGAGAAGTGTCAAGTAGAGATATATATAAAAAAATTGAAATATAATTAATAAACATTTTATTATAACGGAAAAGCTATGAAGTAGGTGATCACTAGAGCTTACAAATAAATAAAAGGGTCAAGAAGTGGCTGACTTCTTATTTGTTCATGAATTTCATTGATTACTAGTTGAATGACATGTATTAAATAAATTATGAATAGATGATTACTTCATCAATGGACACTTCTATTAATTGATGTGTATCTATACTTTCCCTAGATAGATTTCCAGCTTATAATTTAATGCATTTCATTGTATGCCACAAAAAACTGGGTCTCTCTTATAGATTTATGTTCAGTAGATATGACTAATCTTTTTCCACCTAACTTTTTGGCTTTCTATCACTGCTTAAGCTTTGCTCCTTCTGTTTTTATCTTGACAACATTTTCATTTTCCTTGGGAAGAGCAGAGGCTAAAGCTCCTTGGGTACTTGTGTTTCTAACTCAGATTCTCTTGCTCAGTCCCTAAATTTCAGGCCCTCACATCTCTGGGGAATCTTGCTACATAAGGGAATTACATGGATGTCAGTAATATGCTTTCTAATAGAGCCTGCAAACACATCTGAAGTCTTTGCTCATTGTTGAGAGGCAGGAAAAGAAGGGAAACAAGATTATGGGCTAATGGGAAAACAAGTATGAGAAGAGGCATCCATCTCTGAAAGACTGAGTGACAGAAAAAATGGGGTCACCCTCAGCAGAAGGACCGTAGATATTTTAAATCATTCTCTGAGATACTGTGTGTGTTGGGGGGATCCAACCAGGCTCTACTGGCAGCCATAGTGACTATGCCCCTGGAGGCTGCTCTGAGGTTATATAAAGAAGGAACATGTCCTCCATGTCATCCACTGAGAAATTCTCCAATGGTGTTCTGTCAGCTGCTGGCTGTTGTTACCGTAGAGGCTGGAGAAAGGCTAGGTTTCTACCTGAGCCAACTCTTTCAGAAAAGAACAGCTACTTATGATGTCTAGAAACAGACCTCCACTGACAACAATGCATTAATAATAAACTATTCTTCATGTCGATGTTACTATCAATTATTAAGAAACATAAAGTGGTCAAGAGTACAGACTCTGGAGCCAGATACTTTCTAGCTGTGTGGTCTTGGGAACATTTCCTTTTGTCTCTATGCTTCTGAATCAATTAGAATATGCCAGGTTGTGCTGTGGTAACAAAAATGAAAATCTCGGTGGCTTAAAACAATAGCTTATTTCTTGCTCACACTGTTTGCCTACCAGGGTCAGCAAGGGTCAGTTAGGAGCTCAGGCTAATGGGGGCTCTACCTCAACTAACCCATCTATAATCCTAGAGGTAGGGAAGCACAGATTGGTTTTAAACTTTTCTGCCAAGTAGTGTCACATGTCCCTTCTATTTAAATTTGACTGGTCAAAGTAAGTCAAATGGTCATATCTGACTTCAGTGGAGTTGAGAAAGTATATACTTCCTCAAGGAAGGGGAGCAGATGTTGATGAATATAATCTAGTAGTGACAGGTTCCCCAGCTATATCCACCTTTAGTCATAGGACTAAATGAATTAATGTCTATAAAGTGGTATCTGAGATATAAAAAATGCTATGTAAGAGTTTGTAAGCATTCAGTGCTTACAGCGAGCAGTTAAGTGATTTTCACACAACATATTAAGTAATCTTAAGGGTCACTCTGTAAAGTTACTATTATTATACTCATTTTACAGATAGGAGAACTGAGACTTGAGAGGTTAAGTAATCTTCCTGTTGGCATAGGGGTACTGAGTGATGGAGCAAGGATCTAACTCCAAAGCCCATGCTGTTAGCCCATTATGCTAAATTGCCAGAGTATATATAGCCCCATAATAATGATGGTTTGTATTAACTGAGTACTCTATGTGTCTCAAATATTATACTAAGTGCTTTATTATCTTCATCCAAGAGGCTGAGTGTCCTGTTCAGCTAACATGAGTATTCCAACCACCTTGACAGTGTATTCCTACAACGCAGAACAGTACTTTGAGAGAGTGTAGCTTGGGAACATCAGTTCTCCTTGTTCTGACACTACATTCGTCAAGCAACTCTGTTCTCAACTTGGCTTCCCAAGCACACTTTTCCGGTGAAAATGGAATGAGTTGATCAAGTGACATAACTAGTCCCATCTGCCTGGCTGTCTCTTTGTAAATGAGTCAGTTAGCTTCCTTTTTTTCAATCAGTCCATCTCCTATGAGCTTGGTTAGCATGAATCAGCTCCCCAGGGCCTGATCACTGCTGAGTGATTGGATGCAACTGAGCCCCTGGACAGATACCACTGAGATTAAGAAAACAAAACAAAATAACAACAGAAATACAAAAGCAGAAGGCCAGACCCTGGACCCACCTTGAGAACCCAGGGAAAGATGGGGGGTAAGTATCTCAGTGAATCATCGAGACAGCCCCCTGTTTCTCTTGGACAGCTTTATTCTTTACTGGCTTTTAGTCTAGCTGTTGCTGGCCTCCACATCTTGATGAGACAGAGGAAACTTAAGAGCCGTGATGCCAGCAAAAACTTTGCAAAGACCATACTCCTGTTCATATTCCTTCCTTCACCCAGCCTCTACAGCCTCAGTTCTTCCTCTCAGAGCCTCCATCTTTCCTGTATCATCTAAGCTGTTAGAGCAGAAGTCCTGGAATCTTCTTCCTTTGAATAACAAACCTGAGTTGATTTAGAAGTGAGGTGAAGTCCCTATAGGTAAATTCCTCAGGTTTCACTGAGAAGAAAGGAGCCTCCTGAGTGGCAAAGCTGAGGAGCCTTTAAGTCACCGATCTTGAGAAGCAAGGTTCAAAGGGTTTAAACAAAGTTTTAAATTCCATTAAGTCTAAGGAAAATACTTCCTAGTGATACATACAAAATAACAAATTCTTGGGCTGTGAATTCCCATCTGTGTTATCTTAGAATTATGTAAGAGTTTAGACCTATAGAAAGTTGGGCTATGAGTCTAGGAATCTGCAACTGATTAATATAATTTTTAAAAATTATCTTCTCTGGGGCTAGATTTTCTCACCTAAAAATAAGACGAGACTGTATGACTGCTGGAATCCTTACACATCTTTACATTTTATGATTGTATGTTATTTTCAGTCTTTTTCTGTGCCTAAACTACATTACATTCTTAAAGACATTGATCCTTTTGTCACTAAACCTATCAATAACATAAATCTTTCTGCTTATATATCTTCTCTGTTATGTCTTGCTCCCCCCACTTTTTTTAAAAACCCATGACACTATAAAACACTAATTATACTCAGTTTCTATCCTTACTTCCCACAATCTCCCACTATTATCCCTCCTACTGTTACCGAACTCAGGATCAGCTGATCGCTGCTCAAAAACCAGTAATTCGAGAGGCAAGTGTCAATAGAAAGGAAAGGTGCTTTAATCAGAAAAGCCAGCAGTCTGGGGAGAAGGTGGACTGCTGTCCTGAGACCAACTCTGAAGATTCTGCTCTGCCATGATGGCTTTTTAAGGGAAAATTGGGGGGAAGTATCTAAGTGAATCATCGAGAGAGGAGGTTGGGTCATCGTTCTCCACTGTGTGCAGTCTAGCTGACTTTTCAAATGTTATCTTGCCAGGGTGATCTGCCTGCAAGATTGCTTAGGGGGGCTTTGGGGTAGAGGGCTAAACATTCTTTAACTACTTAATTTTTCTTTCTTACTTCTTTTTATCTATGAAAAATATCAACAGGTTAGGCAAGGCATGGTGTGCATTCGGGAAAGTATAAGTCAGGAGTTAGTTTGAATGGCTTAGTGATCTCATTCCTATAATTAGGTTCTTTTACAGTTAGAAGGGAACAGAAATGGGCAAACAGGAAACGGGCAAAAGAGCTGCTTTTAATTCCCCGCTGTCAAACATCATTCCATTTTGATGGGATTGGGGTGAAGGTCCTTCTTTGTGCTGACATAGGATGCTGTATTCTCAGAGTGAAAGATGTCAACATGCGTCTGTAACATCTCTTTGCTGACAATTTTAGTTGCCTGCTTACATATATGGGCAGAGCAAGCTACAATTATTTTGATGCCCACAAAGATATAGATTATTATGAGCAAGAATGTTAATCCCATTCTCTTGAGGCCACTTCTTGGAATTGTGCTAGCCATAGATTCAGTACTGCTCAAGATGGAGCAGCTTATGTCATGCCTTCTGGTGGCAGTTATGGTATCTGTAAAACAACTCAGGAATTTGCATCAGACACTGAGTCTGTGACTCTATTGTTCTAATAATTAACTATTCAAACCTGCTTTTTTGTGACTCTGGGAGGCCTGGGAGACTTTAGCTTTTCTACCAACAAGAGGCAGAGGACATAGAGGGGCTTTTGTACTTGGTGGGGGTGTGGGGAGCCTGCAGGGTTCTGCTTTGTTCTGCTACTGCTGTCTTCTCCCTTCCTGACTGCTTTTTCCAAATAAGATGGTCTCTACCTACCATCTTGTTGGGAATATTTTTTGTGATTTTTTTTTTTATTGTGGTAAAATACATAAAACATAAAATTTACTATCTTAACCATTTTTAAGTTCAGTGGTACTAAATATATTCATACTGTTGTGCAACCATCATCACCATCCATCTCTAGAACTCTCCTCATCTTGTAAAACTGAAACTCTGTATTCATTAAACGATAACTCCCCGTTGCCCCCTCCTCCCTGGCCCTTGGAAACCACCATTCTACTATCTGTCTCTGATTTTTGACTACTCAAAGTATATAATATAAATTGAATAATGAAGTACTTGTCTTTTTGTGACTGGCTTATTTCACTTAGCATAATGTCCTGAATGTTCATCCATGTTGTGACATAGGTCAAAATTCCCTTCCTTTTTAAGGCTGAATAGTATTCCATTGTATATAAATACCATATTTTGTTTATCCACTCATCTGTTGATAGACACTTGGACACTTCCATGTTTTAGCTTTTGTGAATAATGCTGCTATGAACGTGGGTGTACAAATATCTCTTTGAGACCCTGATTCCAATACTTATATACTCAGAAGTGAAATTGTTGGATCATGTGGTAATTCTATGTTTTTTTTTTTTTGAGGAAACACCATACTGTTTTCCACAACAGCTGTTCCATTTTACATTCCTACCAACAGTGCACAAGATTTCCGATTTCTCCAAATTCTCATCAACACTTATTTTCTGGTTTTTTGATAGTAGCCACCCTAATGGGTATGAGGTAGTATATCAATCACTGTAGTTTTGATTTGCGTTTTCCTAGTGATTAACGATGTTAAACATCTTTTCATGTGCTTATTGGCCATTTGTATATCTTCTCTGGAGAAATGTCTATTCAAGTCCTTTGCATGTTTTTGAATTGGGTTACCTGGGGTTTTTTTGTTATTGAGTTTTCTAAGTTCTCTCTATATTCTGCATATTAATCCTTTATCAGATATATGATTGGCAAATATTTTATCCCATTCTGTGGTTTGCCTTTTTACTCTAATGATACTGTCTTTTAATGCACAAAGTTTAAAATTTTTCATGAAGTCTAATTTGTCTATTTTTTCTTTTGTTGCCTGTGCCTTTGGTGTCATATCCAAGAAATCATTACCAAATCCAATGTCATGAAATTTTGGCCTATATTTTCCTCTAAGAGTTTTATAGTTTTAGTTCTTAATTTAGGTCTTTGATCCATTTTGAGTTAATTGTTGTATATATTGTAAGGTAAGGGTCCAACTTCATTCTTTTGCATATAGATATCCAGTTTTCTCAGCACCATTTGTTGAAAAGAATATTCTTTCCCCATTGAATGGTCTAGGAACCCTTGTCAAAAATCATTTGATCATATTTATGTAATGGTTTATTTCAGGGTTGTCTATTCTATTCTATTGGTCTATGTGTCTGAGTTTATGCCAGTACCACACTGTTTTGATTACTGTAGCTTTGTAAGTTTTAAAATCATGGAGTATGGGTCCTCCAGCTTTGTTATTCTTTTTCAGGATTGTTTTGGCTATTCAGGGTCTCTTGCGATTCCATGTGAATTTTAGGATAGGTTTTTCTATTTCTGCAAGAACATCATGGGGATTTTGATAGGGATTGCATTGAATATATAGATTGCTTTTGGTAGTATTGACATCTTAACAATATTGTTTTCCTGTTGGGAATTTTTGCAAACAGAGTGATATTTTATTCTTTCTTTTGTTCTTCAAGGCCATCCTGCAGTGAAAATACTCAATAAACAGTATACACGTTCTAATAATTAAAGTCAGTTTATAATTCACAGAAGTTCTTCTACTCTGGAAATACAGATTATAGTCTGTTAAACTCCATAGGTTAAGTGCTCTATAGTAAAAAGCAAATTGTACAGAGTGGACCATATAAGTAGTCACTACCTTAAGACGTACTTGTCTGTCTGTTCACCTATCCAGCCAGCTAGCTGTGTATCTATCTACTCAAAGACTTACCTGTCAACCTGAAGAGTTTCCTACATTGTTAGGTTAAGTGTGCCTAATAGCTAGTGGAAGGAATGTTGTGTATTGACCTAGTATATATCTTCTCTAGGTTACATTTATTTAAAAATTTTTCAGTTTATTTAAAAATGTATTTTAATTATTTGGCCTATTCAATGTTTTTAAAATAATATTTTAATTTTGGTGAGCAGTTGTGGTACTTGTCATGCTGGAAATGTTTGGTAACTGCAACTGGGAAAGGCAAAACAGTGATGATGCCAAAATTGAGGATCTGATTCTAGTGGCAGCCGGTTTAGTCTCACTCAACCTAGCAAGCCTAGACTCACTTGTAATCTCAGCCAGCTGCCTTACAATGCATGTCATTTTATCACCATGAGGGAGGTGGCAGGTGAGAGAGAATGAATGGATAAGTACTAGAAAAACAACTCTGATCTCATGTGTCAGTACCATTATCTTTACACACAAAAGAAAATATTGTTAGGCCTTAAGAAGAGTATGCATTTAGCAGGCAAAGCATCTATTCCAGGGGTTTTATAAGCTAAGTTTGAGGTATTTATACTCAGACCAGGTGTTTGAAAAGGTACTCCTAGACACATTTTTAGAACCTTGTTATGGTTTGGCTTATTAGTACAGAATAAAGATCTTTTTCTCCATCGCAAGAAGTTGATTTAATTTATTTCCACTTTAACTTTATAAATAAGAAGGTGCACAACTTAAAAGGCCTCTAATCCATAAGTTAGCAAATAGTAATTTTGGGGTTTTTTTGGGTAAAATCACATTCATATATTCAGTAAATACCTATAAGCCCCTATTGGGTTCTGAGTTCTGTGCCTAAGAATGTACTCATGAATAAAAACATGGTCTCATGGGGCCATGAGACCCATAGTTGGGGCTGTCATTAATAATCACACACTGCATATTATATTCATCACAGTGATGAGTGCTGTGAAGGAGAAGTATGAGAATGTGTAATGGGATTTGACCTAATGGGAGGTCAGGGAAATCTTCCAAGAGGAAGTACCAGTTGAGCAGGGAGTAAATATCTTTAGCCTTTCATGGATTCCAAAACCCTACCTTATATCCTGATACTTGAGTGTGGTTGCCAAAACAATCTGAAAATAACGGTGAAAAGAAAACAAATCAAAATAAAGATGTGCTAGACATCCTCAACTTGGTCTGCGGAGTTCTAAGATGTCTGTCTCGCTCATTGCCACTCATTAGCATCATAGCTAATTTGTTACTATATCCAATCTGGTCATGAGTCATATGGTTAATTACATGTGAATTTAATCATCTATCTCCTAAGAAATAATCTGCAGCAACATTCTCTGTCCATGTGTATCCATAAAATTCATTTGACAGCTTGTAGTTGTAGAGGAGGGTGTTTAAAGGTTGGCTTTTGAGAGATTTCTGTGATTTAAAGCTGAAAAGATGCAGAGAGAGCATTATAGACTATACAATATGAACTGTATTAGTGTTAAAAAAGTAAAGTCTTTTTTTAAAGAGTATAATTAATGCATGTATAATAATAAAAAACCACAAATCTAAAACGTTATTCCAAACAGCCCTTGTCCAACAATATAGGATGGTTCAGATGGAATGTTAATGCTTCTTAGCAATAAGCAGGCTGGTTACATGGTGTCCAGATTTCTGCCTAGGGTGGTTGCAAACCAGCTGTGCTGCCTAGGAGTTTAGTAGAGATAAAAGCCAGGCTGTTGATATGATTATGGAAGCACAGACCACTTTATCTCCAGTAGAACTAAATTTAGTGTCTCTTGGGGGGTCCATTTTTTTTTCAGATGAAAGCTGCACTTTATAATGATTTTGAATAATTCAAAAATGGCAGAATCCAAATGAATAGATGCATCATAGACTTGGCTCCAACTTGTGAGGTTATAGAAGGTCTTGCTTTTCTTACAGGAAAACTTTTTTTAGAGAAAATGTTTCTTACACACAGAGTCTTAGTCTAAGGTGTGTTTGATGTCCTTACTCTGTTAACTATTTTCTTCAATGACATGTGGAAAGAAAACATTGGTAGCAAAAGTGCTTCGTTCTAATTTCTTATATAGCCCTTTTAGGTTTTTCAGACACAAGCTCCTCTTATTTCCTTGTTACTCTAGGGAGAAGAAGATGGGATACATCCATCTAATTTCCTTATTCTTAACCCAAATCAGAGCAATGTGAACTCACTACTCTGAATGTATATGTAAGTGTGGTGTGTGCATTGTCAGGTAAAGACAAACCCAGATTTAGGTAAAGAGAGATATTATTTAAAAGGTTTATTGCAGTATGGGGAAGGGGACAATTGCAGTAAATAGGGAGAATGATCTTTCCATAAAATCTGTAAGCTTCTTAAAGGTCAGACAAAAACAATTTTTCTTTTACTGGAAGGGGCAAACAGGGCTAGAAGAACCAGGTCTGGGGAAAGGGTGGCTGAGTGGTATGATCCTGAAGGGCCATTAAGAAGGGGCTGAATGCTGACTCAGGCTGGGGAGAGGGTCAAAGATCGGGACCTGAAGGGAGGAGAGAAGCTTAACTTAAGTTTGGCTGAGTCAAGGAAGCATGTATTTTGTCCAAATTGGTTAATGGGTACAAACAGTTCAGCTAATCATTTCTGAAAGGGAACTTGGAGGATCTGTGTCTGGCATAGGTAAACAAGGAGGGCATCCATGAGTCTTATCTAAGTCATATGGGGAAGGGTGGCTCTGGGCAGTAAGCCATTTCCTGGAACGCAAAATCCTGGGGTTTCTTAACCATCCTTGTTTTCCAAGAACATAGGGCTCGGGTAAAGTTTAACATTGTCAACATACACACATACATATAGAAATATGTGTATAAGAAATGTTATAGTGTGTGTGTGTGTATATGTATACACACACACACACATATATATATATATATACATATCTGTAAATATTAATGTGTAAAGAACATTTTAGGGTAAGAATAATGAAATTAGATGTTACTCTTTTAAAACCATACTGAAAAGATCATGCTTTCCCTCAATCCAGAAGTGATTATCTTCCAATTTAGTTAGACCTCTCTTATTTTAAGTAGATCTAGTGTGCTCAAATATACAGCATGTATGAGATTACATATTCATAGTAACAGACTGGCGTTGGGGGTGGAGGGATTTTTTTCTCCTTTATTTCCCACTTCTTGTAAAACAATTTTCTATTTTTAAATCACTCCGCATATATTAGTGATACTTTAAGCATCTGTAATAAGTGGAGGTACCTTTTCACTAACACAGAATAATTAGGAACTGAATTTCCCATTTAAGGAAAAATCCATGGCTTTATGAAAAGATTAGTTATAGATTTTTTGAAAAAGAAATATCCTTGGATTTTTAAAACTAAGTTTAGTTTATTTAGGTTCATAAAAAAATCTACACGTAACTGTTCAGAAAAGTATTTGAATAAGAAAGAAACACTTACCATCATCATCATTATCGTTACAATCATCGCATTAATGTTTTGAAAGAAGATAATTTTGGAAAGGAAAAGACTCCCTGTCACAGAACTATGACTTAAAATTGAGTCTTATACTTTTGCACTATCATATGATTTTATGGGAAGGTTATCAAATTATTAGGTAGAAACTGCTTGCTTTCAGAGACAAAAAAGTATAGGTTTCTTTCTAGCTAAAGAGAATCGTTCAGTCTACAACAAAATACACTAACCCCTTCTGATTTGGTTTGTAAATCTGCCACGACAAAGCTATGTCTTCTAAAATTAGCCAAACTCTTTGAGTGTTTATTTAAAAGATACTATTCTCAATGGAGTTTTGAGTCAATGGACTCAGGGATGGAAAGTTCTTAAATTACTTCACAATGTATTCCAGGATAAAAAGATTGCAATCCAAATCTCTCAGAGGTACCCTTTAATCAACTAGAATACTCTAGATCTCCCAGTTGTCTGCTACTCAGCAGCTGACATTATGAAAAAACTAGAATTAAATGGGTTTGTAAATCCTGTTGCCTGAGAAATATTAATCTTGTGGGCCAAAAAAGAAGTTCCTGATCAATTCCTAACAAATCTAGTTTCAGAAAGTTGAGCTTTTTTCCTCAAACATGCATTAAGAGATGTATTTCTCACATACATTTGAAATATACAAGATGCCTTAAAATTATGGCCTGGGTTTCAGCAGCCATTTCTGATTGCTTTGGGTCAGAAATATGGGTTTGTCTCACTGTAATTTTCTACTTCTCCAGATTTAATTGAGCTTCACTTTTTTTTTTTGAAAGCAAAAATATAGAGAGAGGGAAGGTTGAAAGTTTTAGAATTACTCGTGTTCTCTGGTGGGTGCATTACTGAATCAGTAGTTTATTCCTTCAGACTGCTTTGATGAGTACATTTTGAACATCATGGAGAAGTCATATTGACATTTGAGAGCTATAGACAGTTTATTTGCTGGTGAAATCATGGCTGGTTGCACATGACTTCCTCATTCCTTTATCTTCCAGATGGTTCTTTACACTTATTAAAAATGTTGGAGGAAACAGGCTCTTTTGTTTATTGTGGATTTGATATCAACCAAGAAACTGATACCCCAGCCTGCTAAAAAATGAAGCTGGCATGTAAATGCTTGTGTATGAAAAGTGTGTTTTAATTGTAGCTATGGCTTAATATTAAGTCTGAATAAATGAGACTAAAGATTCTTAACAATGTATATTGTGTATCCTCTGAGTCAGCCTATAGAGTCTTTTTATGCAATCTGAGACCAGAGAGGGAAAACCCAGCAACTTCCTTCCTCTTCTCTTTTATCTATAACACATTTTTGTCCGGGAGAGGAAGAATACCATTGAAAGAAACAATTATGTGTATATATAGTGTGTGCTTCTGTGTGTGTGTGTGTGTGTATGTGTGTTATAACATAGCCCCCTGACACTTATATTAAACAATCCATTTACTAACCTCACTCGTTGTAAGCTCTGTAATAATACATGTAGATATAATAATAATAATGGAGAAATGACATCTCTTCTGAGTTTTTGGTTGTCTAAAAGTATCCTCAGTTGTTCTTGTGAAAAACATAAAAGTGTATAACAATATGATAATTACAAACACTGCCAGGGTGGAAATTCCATTTCTGAATTTTGGAAAGTACTGTCTTAGCTACTAAATTACAGTTATATCACTCAGACTGAATCATTTCTGTCATCCTTCACTTACCAACCACCACCTTACAGATTATTGGGTTCGTCTCAGAAACATCTTATTCTTGAACTTCCTCTCTGGTCAGAGGGAAAGGGAGCAAATAGTAAAGTGATTACCACTGTTTTTACTCTAAATAACTGCTCCTGGGAAGGTCATTTCCTTTGGCTCCTTTGTCAAGGATACCCAGGAAGAGTTTTCACAGGAGACCCTGAAACACAGCTGGCCTCGATAATTAATCACATGAGACTTTATGAATTTCAGTGAAGTTAAATATCAGTACAACTAAAATTATCTTCCTGGATCTCTTGATTACACATTTCTACACCAGCGTAGTTTCCTTTTTGCAACAAGGTTTAACAATCTGATCCTTGAATGGGTCAGAGCTGCTATGCAGTAATATTACCGTATGAGTTGTGTACTACACAGCTCTGGGGGGCACCATTCCCTTTGAGTCTATGTGAATGGTGCCTTCTGGATTTCTCACATAGCTGCCGTGAAATGGTCAATGTAATCATTTTTCTATCTCTAGCCTTCTGTTTTCCATGAAGTTTTGGGGGAGTGTCCTTAAGTATTTATTACTTATATTAATTTTAATTATTGCCTACTACAGTGATTTTTCCTACTAAGATTTACATTTAGGAGAAGTCTTTAGTAATTTCCAAGGATCCATGCGCAGTGTGTGTCTTCTTGTGAACCTGCCACTTATTTGTCTATTGAAGCACAGTAGAGAAGCTCAACAATCCGGAGTATTAGATACATCAGATGAGGAAATTTCATTTGTAGCTTAGCTAGATCTTAACTTTAATTGGTTTTAACAACCAAACTTGGTTGATTCTGTTTGTAACTCCAGATGACAGAAACAAGAGGCATTGGAAAAATAATATCCGATCCTCTTTTCAAGTCTAATACAAGCTTGTGAGAGAAAATTTAATTAATATTTTTTTAATCTTCAGGAAAGAATGCTCTAAATTCATTTAAGAGGATTAAAAAAGCACAAACACACTTTTTTAACAGCCCAAGTAGACTTGAGGGAGAGAAATATTTTTTGATGTTTGCCTGTCAGCCATAGGAAAGAATTCTAAGTTCTTGGTCTGGTTAGAAGGTCCAGTGTGATGGGGCCTCTGTACAGCTCTACACCTCCACATTTCACGCTCCCACTCTCCCACAGTTCTGTGGCTCCTGGACCTACTGGGCAGTTGCAGGACTCTGTGCCTTCGCACATGCTGTTCCTGCCAGTTGTAACGTTCTTCCTGTCCTCAGTCACCTGCCCAGCTCCTCCTCATCACTCAGTCCAGCACAGGGTCATCTATGACTTTTCTAGGGAAGATTTCCCTGTTCTTTGCTCTCCATGCCCCCATTCTTCAACTTCCAACAAAACCACATAATCTTCCTTTTAGAAGTGCTGTATCTGTAGCTGATACACAATTTCACTCCTGTCTGGTAAGGATTCGCTCCCATGTCTTTTCTCGTAAGAGGTGGCGCTCCTTCAGGGCTGGGCCTGTGCCTCACTGTGGTGCTGAGCTTAAGCTGAGAACACAGAGGATTACAGAAGCTCAGCAGCTTGTTCAAGAGAACATAACTGACTAGGAAGCAGCAGAGCTCGATGAGCACCTCCATCTGTGTGACTCCAAAGCTTGTTCTTCACGTCCACAGTCATGGTGTCCAAGGTCACCACTTGATGCCTGTGTGCCAGTTGGGCAGCTGGGTGTTTCTGCAGTTCTTGGCAGCTCCATTTCCTCAGGGGGTTGGCATATTGTCCTCTTGCTTCCTCTTCCTACTGCTGAGGACTGTCATTTTCCCTGGCCTATTCCTCCCCATCTTTTCTGACCAGGGCATTCTGTCTTCACAGAACACGGGCAGGCACCCATGTGCACTCGATTGGTAATTTGGCTTTCCTCCAGGTACTCATCTTCTCTCTGTCCGGCAACTAGTGACTATCCTCAGGTTGTTCCTAGAGTCACACAGTTTTCCAGATCACTGCTTCAGCTCCTTCCAGCCGTTTTCCTCAGTTTGTGCCACGTAAACGGAGTGTGCACACATGTACACAGATATTCTGAGTACACATTACAGACACTTTTTGTGGGCCTATTCTACATTTTACAACTAGTTCCCGCATTCAGTTTTTTATTATTGCAATAGAAGCAGCGGGTGGTATGTTGTCAAGATGTATTTGCTGAACTGAATTATTTGAATCTAAACCTGAAAAGATATTAAAAATTGCCCTAGTACAATAAGACTTTAGACTATTGCCTTTATTTGCTCATAAGAGGATGAAAAAATATACTTTAATTATCTTTGGATTTTTTGTCTTTTTCCAGCATGGTTCAGATATCATTAACAATCCAAGTGACTGAACTTTAGAATTTTTTATATGATCTTTTTTTAAAACCTGGGTAACTTTTATCTTTGAGTTCCTTCCTCCCTTTGTGAATCATCACCATCTTCATCACTGTCACTCTTTAAATATTTATCAAGAGCTCATCATACACCTAGGGCTATAAATATGTGAAAATGCCTTGGGAGTTTGCTCTCCTTCCTGGATTTCACTTATGCCCCAAACAGGCAGACCTTCTCCCACTGGTCTTTGTTACGCTTGTGGAAAAATCCTCTCATCTTGAGATCATCATTATTTTTATAATAACTTAGAGATTTATTGAAAAACAGCTTGTGTACACCAGAAAGAAATGGGACATTTTAGGGAATATTCACCTTAAAACTGGAATCAAGCATATGACTGGTTGAAATTGATGAATATGATTCTCTTAGAAATATTTTTCTTAATACAGAAAGCACTTTAGCAACAACAACAAATAATAATAGCTAACAGTTATAAAATGCTTATCCTCTGCTAGACAGTGTTCCAAATGCTTCATACTTATTAAACCATTCAATTCTAATAACAACCAGATGGTGTAGTACTACTAATATTTATGATTTACAAATGAGAAAACTAAGGAACAGAGAAGTTAGGTGATAGCTAACCTTTAATAAGGTCAACTAGCTAATGAGTGGCAGAGCCAGAATTGAAACCCAGGCTGTCTGGACCCAGAGTCCTTGTTTATCTTATGACAAGACTGCCCCACTGGTTACGTGTCTATTTCATATATAACATATGAAAACGCATATTGACAGCAGTAAGGCCATACTTTATAATAATAATTAAATCCTAAACTTACAAATATATAAATGCAGGGGGCTCTTCAGATGGGCAGAGAAGGGCTCTTGATTCATAGTACAATAGGCAAACTATCTCCAAATTTTAAACATGGGTTTCCAGTGTGTTTGGATATAGATAACAAGTTAACTTGAGTCACAGATTGGAGCACTGGGAGAGAAGTCACTGTTATGGCCTGGATTGTGTTCCCCTAAAATTCATATGTTGAAGTCTTAATGCCCATTACCTCACAAGGTGACCTTGTTTGGAGGTAGTGTCTTTAATGAGGTGGCTAAGTTAGAATGAGGTCATGGGGGGCGCCCTAATCTAATATGATTGGTGGTCCTTATAGGAAGGGGAGATTAAACATAGACGCCCAGAAGAAAGATGAGGTGAGGACACAGGGAGAAGGCGGTCATCTGTAAGCCAAGGAGAGAGGCCTCAGAAGAAACCAGCCCTGCCCACACATTGATATCAGAGCTCTAGCCTCCAGAACTGTGAGAAAATACACTTCTGTTGTTTAATCCACCCACTCAGTCTGCGTTTCTTTGCTTTGGTAGCCCTAGGAAACTAATACAGTAACTGTCTTCATCAGTTAGGGCTGCTATTACAAGAATACTATAGACTGGGTGGCTTAAACAGCAAACATTTATTTCTCACAGTTCTGGAGGCTGGGAAGTCTGAGATCAGAGAGTTAGCAGGTCGATTTCTGGTGAGAACTCTCTTCCTGGTTTCCTCACATGGTGAAGAGAGAGTGAGCTTAAATCTCTTTACCCTTTTATAGGAGCACCACTCCCATCATGGGGGCTAATTACCTCATCCAAACCTAATTACCTCCCCAAAGTTTCACTTCCAAATACCATCATGTTGGCGATTAAGACTTCAACAGATGAAAATCCATAGCAGTGACTCAGGAAGAGAAAGATTGTAAGCTAAAGTTTAAGGAATTTTCTAATATAAAACCCATTAGGAAAACACATGCCACAATATTCTATTAACCATTGGCCAAAAATATAATTTACTTAGAATGCATTTTTATGTGACGTGGGGTGCCAATGGCCACATGACTTGGTCTTGATATGGGCAGATAGGACAGTCTCCTTAGTCGTGTGATTAGAAGGATTCCACTGGTTCACGTCTCCCATGAAATATATCCATTATTACTCCACTGGTTCCTGCCTCCCCAACGAGGTGGAGAATTATACCTGTTATCACTCCACCTGACCTTGAAATTGCTACTGGTATCATGGTCATCCTCCAGAAAATTCTTGTTAAAAAGGGCCTGAGTAAAAGGTAGGGGGCAATATATTTGTTATAAAAGGATGGGCTAGTTTTTGGGTGAATTGACTATTCCTTGCCAGAATTAAAAAGTTGGAAAATGAGATTTTGCAGGAGGTGGTTGTCAAGGAAATTGTAGGCTGAGGTGATTGTGTAGTCAATGGCACCTAGTTTATTCTTTCATTTGACAGATGCTTTGGATCTCTGCTTTGGGCGAGGCTCTGTGCTACCTGCTAGGCATACAGCTGTGCCCATGACAAAGGCAGCCACTGCACTTAAGAAGTGTGTGTTCTCGTGAGAGATGCAAATGTTAAAAAGTGCAAGCCATCATCAGTTATTTAGTTCTAACTGTGGCAAGTGCTATGCCAGGAAAGAGGCTGGAGAGAGTGAAAAATAATTTTACTAAATTCACTGTATTGCTGAAGGTTGGCACCATCTTTTAGCCTGTGTTGTCCAATGTGGACAACACTAGCCACAGGTATCTATTGAAATGGAAATAATTGAAATTAAATAAAATTATATATTCCGTCCTCATGGCACTAGTCACATTTCAGTTGCTCAATAGCCACATGTGCCTATTGTCTGGGCTATAGGATTATACCAGAATTACAAAGTAAAGTAAGAGGATCCTTAACTGTTAATTCCTTAGAGAATAGAAGATATCTATATATCTATGTATCTGTATCTATATCTGTCTATATATATGGACCAAAATAGTCCACTTTTGGCTGCAGGCCAAGGTACAAATCTCATCTTAGGCTGGCCTTCAAAATGAGGAATGGGGCTTGGTTTTAAACTAGAGATAGATTTCTTTTTCTTTTAGTATTATGAATATTGAGGTTTTGCATTCTTACAGTGTTCATTTTTATATTTATGAGCAATTTGTCCATAGTAACTAGGGGATCTTTAAGATTTTTTTTTTCCTTTTTATTTAAAACACCTGACTGTGGGGCTTCCCTGGTGGCGCAGTGGTTGAGAGTCTGCCTGCCAATGCAGGGGACACGGGTTCGAGCCCTGGTCTGGGAAGATCCCACATGCCGCGGAGCAACTAGGCCCGTGAGCCACAATTGCTGAGCCTGCGCGTCTGGAGCCTGTGCTCCGCAACAAGAGAGGCCGCGATAGTGAGAGGCACGCACACCGCTATGAAGAGTGGCCCCCATTTGCCGCAACTAGAGAAAGCCCTCGCACAGAAACGAAGACCCAACACAGCCATAAATAAATAAATAAATAAATAAATAAAAAACAAACAAACACCTGACTGTACAAAATAAACCTCCTGTGGTTTATAGAGATGAGAAATGTTGGAAACTGTTCCCTTGAAATAACATAGCAGACTTTGGACCCTCCACAGCCGAGAAAACTAACCTCGACTTCACTACAGCCAAGCTCCATTTTTCCAAGTACATGGGAAAAAAGAAGAGACTGAAATGTGAGTACAGAAGGAAATCAGCTGTGATGGTTCAGTACCCTTGAAGTTGACACTAGTGGGAGACTTTATTAAAAATGTGCAACCTGAAACGGAGGATTAAAAAAATTAATATGTTACGGTAGGGGATATGCTTTTGCTGTCACACCTAAAGGTCACCCTTTGAAGGGAGCTGAGGTAGCTGCCAAGACCCATTGATTTCTCTCAGTGCTGAAACATCCTCCGGCAGGTGTCAGCTTGGCTGCTCCAAGACATAAATATGGAAAGTTAAAGGGTAAGTCAGAAAGAGAAAAACAAATATCGTATATTAACGTGTATATGTAGAATGTAGAAAAATGGTGCAGGTGAACCTATTTGCAGGGCAGGAATAGAAACACAGACCTAGAGAACGGACGTGTGGACATGGTGGTGGGGGGAAAGGGAGGGTGGGACGAATTGGGAGATTAGGTTTGACATAAATACACTACCATGTGTAAAATAGATAGCTAGTGGGAACCTGCTGTATAGCACAGGGAGCTCAGCTCGGTGCTCTGTGACGACCTAGAGGGGTGGGATGGGGGGTTGGTGGGAGGGAGGTCCAAGAGGGAGGGGATCTATGTAAACATAGAGCTGATTCACTTCACGGTACAGCAGAAACTAACACATCATTGTAAAGCAATTATACTGCAATAAAAAAAAAATAAAGGGTAAGGAAGAGTGGCTCAGGGGATCCCGCTAGGAGATGGTGAGACCGTGTCAGTATTTGTTCTGAACAAACATGACGTAAATTTTTACATAAGCAGCACAACAAACATGCTTCTATGAAACAAACAAGTATTTCCCTTAGAGGAATACAGCTTCTCAAGTCTCTAGGGTAACAAAGTTTTAAGATCCTGTCTGGGTGTATACAGTTCTTTTAATTTGTCTCTGATGAGGTTGTTTTGCCTTGTTAAGTAGGTTATTTTCCTTAATGACCTTAATGCTGCTTTTATTTTTCTTGTACAGTATTCATCTTCACTTTCGCCCTGTGCTCCAGCCATGGCAATCCCTCTGCAATTCTCCAAATATCCCATGGGCATTCCTGCCTTCCGAGGTGATTTTGCTCAGTGGCTAATGTTTTGGATTTTTTTTCTTCAAGTTTCTCAGAAAATGAGGAAAGAGGGATAAATAAGGAGTAACATGATGTGCTGTCCCCGGGGATGGTCATGGGGATTTCCCAAGGGGCCCTGCGGAGGGAGCCATACCTACCTTAGTGCTTCTCTCATTTCCATGTGGGTTCCAAACCTGAGGTGCTGACGTTCATGCTATACTATTAACAAGTTAAAAATGCTAGAACTGTCTCCTAAAAGATAGGCAAGTGAGGGAAACTGGTTTTAGCTAGTATGGTGTGTGTGTGTGTGTGTTTTTAACCCCTTTGTACACTGGTAGTTGTAAAACTAATCTTTCCCCTCCCCTTTCCTGTGTTATTTCTGGTGTTAGTGGGTGTTTCAGGTACAGCAGGATGGGAGAGGGGCAAAGAGAAGTATCTGTGGGGGGGGGGTGGACCTTTCCAACTGCCCTTCAACCCACATAATTTGCTTATTGTGAATATTCATAAATGCATAATGATAACATTTCCTGAATGCTAAATCATGCTAATAACCCCTATCAAGTAGAGGAAAGATCTTTATGTCCTAGAACCATCAACAAATTATTTAAACCTGAGAGCTTTACATCATATTAGATTAAGTTATGTGTGTTAAAATTCTCCAAACAGCAAGTATAAAGATACTGCCTTATACATAAAAGAGGCATTGATATTTTAACCTATTTATTGTTATATAAAACAAATTTATTGGGCATTTTAGAATTAGTTTTTTCTCCTTTCACCGAATTGAGAAAGCAAGTAGCCAGATTTTTTTTTTTTTTTGTCTTTGAAGAGGCATGACTATTCAGATTTTGCTGCGAAAGATATTTTCCATCTAAAAATGCTTGCATATACCGGTTGGTGATACATGGATTTTTTTTATGACATTGTAAGTTTTCAGAATTTATTTGAGGTCTCTCTTACATACTTAGAATGATTGAGGTGCAAATCTACATGGAAGCAGAGGAATTAACCAAATGGTGTTAGAAGGCCGTTTCTAACCATTGGAACACAAGCTTTTTGTGGACAGACAGGAGCTCCCTACCTAAGCCCAAAACAGGGGAGCCACCTGGTGGACAACGTGAGAACTTCATTTTCTGGGGGTAGTTATAAATGCATAGACCATGTGCAATCCCTGCTTTTTTACTTTTAAGCTTAGGTAGATTTACTCATATATTTAAATTAGTATGCTTTACATGTTTAATTGCTGGGTAACTTTCCCACTTCATACAAATAACAGGCTCTGATATAAGGAGAAGGAACATTAGGATACCATGAAGATCAAGTGAGAACAACAGTCAGTCCAAGAAGTAGAGGCTTTTAGTCATTCCATTTCATGTTTTGTCTTTCTGCTTTCACAATTCATTGTTCAGCTTAACCGAGTTTATACATAGAAAATAGTTTTTATAAATACTTTCAGCTCCCCTCCAGCTACTTGACTTCCTATCTCTCTCTTCGCCTACACTGCCAAACTTCTTAACAAGGTTGTTTACACTTGCTGTATGCACTTCCTTGCCTCCCATGCACTCCTTAGCCAACTTTACTCTGTCTTCCTCCCCTGACACTCCATTACATTGTTCTCATCAGAGTCACCAGTCACCTTCTTGTCACAAAATCTTGTGGATGTGTTTCAGCTTTTATCTCCCTTGACTACTTGGGAACGTTCTACATGGCTGATCACTCCCTCCTTCTTGCATCACCGCTTCCCTTGATTTTGGGGACATCCTCTGGACATTCCTGGCCTTCCTCTTACATCTCTGGCTTTTTCTTCTCAGCAGTTTTTGCAGGTTACCCTTCCTCTACTCTTCTATTAAAGTCTGGTGTTTCTTAGGGTTTTAGCCCAGGCTCTCTTCTCTTACTGCATCCTCTCTTTCTGGGTCATCCTGACCATGCTAATGGTTTCTATTGCCCCCTCTATGCTGTTGAATCCCACATGGATATCATTGGTCCAAGTGTGTCTTTCTATCCCTGAATGACCTCCACTCCCCACACATCCCTCCCAAGGACCCCCCCGGCATTGCACTCTGGGGGTCTCTCAGCCACAGCGAGGCCAGCACGTCTCAAACTCTGCTCATCTCCACCCACATCTCCTGCCTGCCCTCCACGACACCTCTGCTCTCCCTACTTAAATGAACGAATGACAACTCAGAGCAATCCAAGCAAGAATCCTGGGGTTATCCTTGATTTTTTCCCCTAAGCCTCCACCTCTAAGCAATTACCAAGTATCGCTGGGTCAGCCTCCTAAATATCTCCCTAAGAGATCTCCGTCCCCACAGCTATGGCCTTAGTTATTTATCTCCCTGGTTAGTGAAAAATCTTTCCTTCTCCATATACCCTTGCCCCCCTCCGAAGCACAGCAGCTTGGTGACCTTTCTAAACGTAAGCCTGGTCATGGCCATTCTGCCCACGTAAAGCCCTTCCAATGTTTCCCATGGCTCCTCCTGCAAACTTCTTAACTTCGCCTGCAGAGCCCTTTGCGACCTCCTCCCGTCCAGCTTCGCCTCTCATCGCCTTCCTCTTTCAGGCACAACCCCAGACACACCGAACTTTTCCCTCAGTGGCACCAGTTAGGCTGTCATGCTGAGCAGTTATACAGGCCTTCCCTTCTGCTGGCACCCCTGCTCCGCGGGAGCCTTTGTTCACACACTGCATTGGGCACTTCACCACAGGTGCCAGGCCTTCAGGATACCTTTTCTGACGTGGCGCCTTCTCCTGCCCCATCAGGGTTAGGATCTTTGCCACGTGTTTTCCACAGCACCCTGTTCTTCCCCTAACATAACACTTTCATTGCTTCTTTATCTCTTTCCCACTAGACAGTCTCTCTTACTTAAAATAATGAGGTAATGAATTTTAACACAGCCATTTTAAATCGAGCCCTAATTAATAAATGATAGACATTGGGTATATAAGGTGAACTCAGAGAGCATCTCATCCAGTCTTCTTGTTTAATAGAAAAGGAAACAGGACTTAATGATATTCCCAAGGTCACACGGCCAATTCATAATTTGTTAATTGTCTTTGCACTGCAGACATCAGCCACAATGCCTGTCCTTTCTATCTTTTGGACGGATTCTGGTTTTCTCTGCAAGAAGCTTAGAAAGCCTTAGCTGGGATGAAAGCATGGTTTAAACTCTGTTTTGGTAGACTTTTTTTTTTTTTTTTTTTGCCTGAGTTACAGGGAACAGGGACTCATTTAGGCTTTTTGCAGGTGAGACTATAAATGACAATGCAAGCAACACAACTCCTGGGAAGAAGGGAAGCCACAGACTCACAGAAGCTCCGGCTAGAAGATCATGGCAGATCAAGGAGGCTTTAAGGCACTGTGTTATCTTTTCCTCTCTCAGGAGCAAGAATTCAGAATTTTCACGCTAGTGCTGTAGCCCTAAGTTCAGCTCTCTCCTCTCTCTTTCTTCCCTCTGTTTCCTAGCATCTCTTTTTGTGAGCAACTGAGGCTTTTCGAATTTCCCAGGCTCACTTTCTGAGAGAGTACATCTGATTGGTTTGACTAATTGGTGTCATTGCTGCCTGGAGTCATAGGTCACTGGCCCCCATTGAGTGGCCACTCCTGGGCCAGTGTGATGCTTGGTTTAACCACTTGTGGCTGGGGAGATGGGTTTTTAAAGCACAGAGCAAAGCCATCCCAGCTCAAGGTCAGCCTGACACTGTTTTCTTTAGCAGGGGTCTGTGGACTTGGACAGGGTCATGCAAGGCTTGGCAAATGGTGTTCTGGATCTTTTACATGGGGATAATTCAAAGTTCCTCTAAAAATGTGGAGTTTTTTGGTTTGCATAGCTAAGGCCTAAAAAAATACCAGCTACTGAAATATTGGAACTGAAGTTTCTGATAGTCTGATTTTCACAGTCATCTATTCTGGAAAGAAATCTGAGGCCTGCCTAGGAAGAGCAGCATGACATTCACAAAATTGAATGGGTTTGGTAAATGTATGGTGAGTTTTTCCAGGCGTATATATTTATAAAGTTGATTTAAAAATAAGAATATAAGAGTGATGGTATTTGACATTCAGAAGAAATGTTTTGACAAGTGTATGTGATGATTTAGTGGTACGTAATCCACTAAGTGTACAGGAGTGAAGCTGAGGTAATAAATGTATGTCTTTCAAGGAAGTGATACTTATTGCTGTGAACTTGCTGTTGAGTTTCCGTGTGCACTCACCTGTCACTCGTGCTTTTGCTCTAACTCACATAGCTGGATCATTATTTTCAAAGATGCTAGGAACGTGTGAAACTTGAATGGATTCTGGACTTTTAAAAAAGCTGTAAAAGTTGTTTTGGGACATTTAAGCTATTTAACATGCACCGCAGTCAGAAGAGATTACTGAATGAATGCCAACTTTGTTGGGGGCAATGATAGTAGAGTGATTACTTAGAATGTCCTTATTTTCATGATACGCCTACTGAGGTATTCAGGATGATGTATACACAGACAGATGGATAGCAGTAGATAAGTTGATTAAGCCAACATGACACAATATGGAAATTTGGATGCTATTATTTTAACTTCTGAGCAGCATAATTTTAAAAACAAACATATAAAGCATGAGGAAAATGTGTGGCTAATAGTTTGGTGTTGTGGATGGCTTGAGTTTGAGATCTGAAATTTGAGCAAGTCTCACATTAGAGAAAGCAGGTCTTGACATTTCCTTGGAGTAACAGTAGTCTAGTCTTTAACCAAATGCCCTACTGGATTTGGGCCACCAACAGTGAGTACCTCATTAATGACTAAATCTCTAAACAGTCACTGTGGAGGGAGCTGAGTTGGCTGCTGCTTGATTTAACTGTTAATAAAAGTAGCACATTTCATTTAATAGCTGCCTTACCCTCATTAATAAAAAAAAAAAAAATAGGTGGAGAGTACAAGGCAGTTGCCCCTTTGACAATGTCTTGCTAATAGCTATTTGGCCATTGCAAGCGACACTGAAACTAGAAGTCACGCCAGTGTAAATGGGTGCCTATAGAGCCACTGGGTAGGATAGTTCTGCACATGCCATGAGGCACTCCTAAAGGGGACAGTTTCAGTCTTTTTAAAAGCATTATGATTTGGCAGAGAATAAAGAATAAATGTCCTTGGTGAAAGGACATGTCTAGACCAGATGCAGTACGTCTGTCATTGGGCCACAGGGAATGCTATGCACATAGAAGACAGTGTGAAAGGGGCCCCTGGAGTTGTGCAACACAGGGCCAGATGTCACAAGAAACCACTTGCTTACTGAAAGTCTCAGCGCTGCGGCCGTTAAGCAGCTGAAGCCATTTTGTGATCAGTTCACCCTGATGTTGGACCTTTGTTATTGCATCTACACTCTTATTCTGGCATTTTTGCAGATTTATTTTTTGGGTGAATCAAGTAGCCAATAATTTAAGCAATGCAATCAGTAATTTCTTAAAGTGAAACCTTACCAAGTAAATTCCAGAATGGATTTTTAAAAATATCCTTCTAATATTAGTAACTATCTCTATAGCCTTTGTCTGCTCCGGGGTTTGAGGCATCCTACATCCTTCAAGCCATTGTAAATAATCTTTTTGAAATGGAAATAGCACGAGTTGGTGAAGCAGAGGTTTTTATAGAAGCTTGTTCTGCGTGTGGCTTGTGGCACTCAAGATAGTTGTATGAAGTTGGATTTCAGGGTCATTCATTACACAAGGAAAGTTACTTTGAGATGCTAGAACTTTTAAACAATATTTTTTTTGTGATGATGACCATCTACTGCCAAAGTTTCATCTGAAGTGCAATTAATTACCTTTGTCACCTTGCTAAAGGTTGATATCACTCTTCTGTCCTTTCTTATTAGATCTGTTGACATAGAGGCAGATGATCACAATAATGGGAAGGAAAGAGCAGAGGGCAGGGAAATCAACAGGCAGGGACTTATTGTTTTATTGAATGGCTCTTTTATCAAAATGCCTGCAAGAGAATTCTCAGGATACCAGTATCACCACACACACCTAAATTCATAAATCTTTCTGCAGTTGAATCATATTTTTAAAATTTAGCTCAGGGTTTTCTATTATTCAGCTCACTGGTGTTGAGGCAATTTTGTTGACATTTCTGTAAGTGGATTAGGCTTACAGTGATTTGCCCAAAGCAGATAGACGGCTTCTTAAACAGAGTACCCTGGCAGAAATCTATCATATGGTATCTTCAGAAATATAACAGTCCTGTCACAAAAGATAATGTTTGTCATTAATTTCTTTTGGTGACAGATGATTTCAGTTCATTTTTAATTTCTCATCTGGCTTAAATGAAACAGCTGTTTAAAACTTTTTATTCCAACAGTGAGCAATGCTTCTGTGTTTTACACTGAACAGTGTTGTAACTTCTAAATTACAAATAAGAAAATAGACTTTTGGAGGGGGGAAGATTACACGTTCTGGGGTTTTCCAAGGAAAGTTCCCACATCAATGCAATTGTTACTGTTTTTATTTTAAACATTATGAGATTTTTCAGAGGGCTAATGGGTGATCAATCCTGAATTTTATTCTCAGTAATGGTTTATTCCCCCTGACTTTACCAACTTGTCTTTTTTAAGCTTCAAAGTGCTTATGTTTCCTCACAGTTTAGAAGGTAAAATACAGTAGACATCTATAACATTACTGATATATATATAATGTTACTGATAGTGAAACATTGCGTTTACTGAACGCTTTAAATTTTCTGTTTATAAAATAATAGTAATAGCTAATAATCATTAGAGTTTGCCATGTATACCAGGCATTATTCTAAATGATGCACATGTATTATCTCTCTTAATCTTGCTTTTAAACCTAGAGATGGGTGCAGTTATCATAGCCATTTTATAGGTGAGGAAACTGAGGCATCGAATGACCTTGCCCAAGGTCAAAAAGCTAACACTTGGTGGATTTGAACCCAAGTAGTCTGATTGTGCAGGTCATACTATATGTTCACCTGTAGAATAGCAGTATGGTTATGGTTTAAAGCCTCTAGGCCAAATTGTTATTATATGACAGAAATGTGGAATCCTTAGAATCAGATATATTCCTTCATCACTCCTGGAGTTCTGGTTCTGCTCTCAACTCGTGTGTACCATCCTGGGCAGCCATCTTATGTGGGTGACTTTTAGGGTTCATGAGTACTGCAAGGAGAATCAGTATCCTGGGGATCTGAGAACTAACTGATGAGTTTTTACGTTGTAGCATTCTTCAAAAAGGTTTGACATAAAAAAAAAAAAAAGGTTTGACATAAATACACTACCATGTGTAAAATAGATAGCTAGTGGGAACCTGCTGTATAGCACAGGGAGCTCAGCTTGGTGCTCTGTGACGACCTAGAGGGGTGGGATAGGGGACGGGGTGGAAGGGAGGTCCAAGAGGGAGGGGATATATGTATACGTATAGCGGATTCACTTCATTGTACAGCAGAAACTAACACACTATTGTAAAGCAATTATACTCCAAAAAAAGAAAAATGTTCAGCTGGTACTTGTAATGGATTGATTCATTTATAATCTTCTTTTTTGGACCTGATCTATTAGCGCTTATGATGAGGTCTTTAAAATGAAAACCAGTCATCTTCTCCACACTTTCCCTACTCATGAATCTTCTATCATTGCTTTTGCATTGCAGTTTTCTGAAAATTTGGCTCAGATTAAAATTATTAAATTATTCCAAACTCTGTACCCATATTGAAAGCAAAGGTCAGACATCAAAGTATGAGCACAAAAGTAGTATTTATGTGAGTCTATCAAAGCATTTTTGAGGGTCTATCAAAGCATTCGTGAGGGTCTATCAAAGCGTTTTTCTTTTTAAAACCAAATAAGTCTTAAGCTATTTTTTTCTTCTCTACATTTCTAAGACCTATTAGATGACATGAGCAACATAGCATGTAATGCACCTAAACACAAAGAAAAATAATGCAGTGAAGAAAAAGCATCTGTTGGTCTGGGAAGCAGGCGTTACTAGTTATTTCCTTCACACTTATTTTCTGTGTGAACTTGGGCAATATATTTATTTAGCTATCTTGAGTCCATTTCTTCATCTATATATTTATGAAAACGTTATAGCTGTACTTCAAAAATTTGAAATAATTACTAAGAACTCTTACTTAGCAGAACAAAATGATACTGTCATTAAATTAAACTTTATTGAGTATTTTCCACTTTCAGTGGTTTTTCCCAAGCATAAATTTCAAGGAAACAAAGTAAATTCTAAGTAAATAAAATATGAGGAAAAGTGGGATATATTAGACTATTTTGGTACTGTGTCATAGAGGCAGTATCCTTCCAGAACACTCTCCCATACTCTCTATATCTGTATCTGTAATACTGTAGAAGGATTGAGGACTCAAGGTGAGCATCAGAAGATCCTTACATCGTATTTCACTGATTGTAAGGTGAAGAAGCCTCTCCATCTTTCAAATTGTTGTTCAGTTGTCGCTTTTATGAGGAAGCCTTGACTGATCCCTTAGAATACCCATTCTCACCGCATCACATTCCTTTCCTTTAAGCACACAGCACAACTTGCAATTAGACGTAACTTTCTTTTTGTGATTTTTTTGATTTTTGCCTGTGTCCCTCACTAGACTTAAGTTTTATGTGGGCAGGAGGGGATCTGTGCTCACTGTGGTATCCCCAGAGTCTAGCCTGACGGTTCTTAATGGGCACAGTACTGACCCCTAGAGGGTGTTTTGGAACATTGTAGACGTGACTGCGGGGGATTCTCCTGCCATTTAGTGGGAGTGGCCAGGAATGCTGGCTGTCCTGCACTGTGCAGGACGGTGCAACATAATGAAGAACTGCCCTATGTCCTGCAAGACTTTCTCAAGTCCTGCTTGACTACACCCTCTAAAATACAAATCAGAGTACTTTTGTAAATGATGTTTATTTAACAAGAAGTTATGTGAAAGGCCCAGTACATGAGGAAAAGGTAGTTACCAAGAGGGAAGCCTAAATGAATAAAGACATTATTTCCAAATTATTGAATAATGTATTTGCTCTGGGCACTCTGTCCACCTGATTGTATAATTGCTATACAGTAATACTGGAACAAACTGAAGTGAGATATTCATTTTAATATGATACTTTATTATTGATAATCCATGATAAGCATCCCACAGTATCCTGCGAAGTAGAAGCTGATATTGTCAACCACAAGGAAAATGTCCTTTGAGGTACTTTTGAAGATTTGGAAAATTTAGTGGGGTGTATGGACTTTATTTACTTCCTCACTTGTGGAATTATCAGACTTTTTCTCCATGGTGAGACTCTGTACTCGTCTTGACATATTATCCCTATCTTAATTAAGGTTATTTCCTTCCTTCTTTTATTGTATGTAAATAAGTCTGGACAGTTGCCATTATTTATTTTTATACTAGTGTCTTTGTGGTACATCTGCATTGTCATTTTCCTGTATCTTGTGTGTGTGGAAAGGCATCTGATCTTATCTCTCTTTTAAATTTAAATGAATTCATATTAAGTAAGTACAGGCATTTGTCTACTTCATTATGGTTTCTTGTGTGCCTGCCTGGGCGTTTACGTATTGAAATACATATTATTTTATTTTAAATGACCATTCTTATTTCTCCTTATATTATAGCTAGTATACTACATTTACTTAATTTTTAATAATGTATATAACTAGGTTATATTATTTATGACTTTCATTTTAGAATAATAAAGGAAGCCTTACAAAATATTTGTTTTAAAGGATCTTGGTTTTGATAGGGTGACAACCACAGGTGAAGACAAAGTCTGGCATATGGTAGATGTTTAATAAATATTTGCTTGATGGATTGATAGATGAATAAGGCAAAAATGAAGGCCCAAGTCCTAACTGATAGCTAACAAAGACCACCAGTGTTCCTAAATCAAAGGGAGAAAGCAGTTCATATATACATAGCTTAGAACAGGATACAATAGGGACAATAAGTGGGAATTGGAGACATTAAATTCCATACTTCTTTATATGATCTGGTCAACAAAAGCATCTCAATGCAATAGGTTTTATTGATGAATGCAGGTGTTACCCATCAATACTACCTGTCATCAGCACTGTTGTTACTTGATTATTATTAATTTTGTATTATTATTATATTATTATTTTTTCAGCTTTATTGAGATATAATTAACATATAACATTATGTAAATTTAAGGTGTACAAGGTGATGATTTGATATATGTATATATTATGAGATGGTTACCGCAATAAGGCTAGTGAACAAATCCATTACCTCACGTAGTTACGTTTATTTTAATGGTGAGAACTTTTAAGATCTACTCTCTTAGCAACTTTCAAGTATACAAAACAGTATTGTTAACTGTAGTCACCATGCTGTATATTAGATCTCCAGAACTTATTCATCTTGTTACTGGAAGCTTGTACCCATTTACCACCTTCACCCATTTCCCCCAACCCCCTAGCCCCTGGCAACTACCAATCTACTCTGTGTTTCTATTAATTTGGTTTTTTGAGATTCCACATATAGTCTTTCTCTGTGTGCTTATCTCACTTAGTATAATGCCCTCAAAATTTATCTATGTTGTTGAAAATGGTAGGATTAACTTCTTTCTCATGGCTGAATAATATTCCATTTTACACACACACACACACACACACACACACACACACATATAAATATATATATAATCTCCATATATATATTACATCTTCTTTATCCATTCATTAGTTTGATGGACACTAAGATTATTTCCATGTTTTGGCTATTGTAAATAATGCTGCATTAAACATGAGGGTGCAGGTCTCTCTTTGAGATCCTAATTTCATTTCCTTTGGATATATTCCCAGAAATGGAAATGCTGGATCATATAGTAGTTCTATTTTTAATTTTTTGGGGAACCTCCACACTGTTTTTGTGTATGACTGTACCAATTTACATTCCCACCAACAATGTGCAAGTGTTCCCTTTTCTCCACATCCTTGCCAATGCTTATTACCTCTTGTCTTTGTGATAAAGCCCATTCTAACAGGGGTGAGGTGATATTTCATTGTGGTTTTGATGTTGATATTGAGCACATTTTCATGTACCTGTTGTCCATTTGTATATCTTCTTTGGAAAAATGTCTATTCATATCTTTGCCAATTTTTTAGTCAGATTATTTTTTGCTATTGAGTTGTTATATATTTTGAGTTATTACATGCATATTGAGTTCCTTATGTATTTTAGATATTAACCTCTTATCAGATATACGGTTTGCAGATATTTTCTCCAATTCCATAGGTTGCCTTTTCATCTTCTTGTTTGTTTCTTTTGCTGTGAAGAAGCTTTTTAGTTTGTTGTAGTCCCACTTGTTTATTTTTGCTTTTTTTTTGCTTGTGCTTTTGGTGTTATATTAAAAAAATCATTGCCAAGATCAATGTCAAGTTTTTTTTCCTATTTTTTTGCTAGTAATTTTATGATTTCAGGTCTTACATTTAAGTTTTTAATCCATTTTGAGTTAATTTTTGTGAATGGTGTAATATAAGGCTGCAATTTATTCTTTTGTATGTGAATACCCAGTTTTCCTAGCACCATTTATTGAAAAGACTATCTTTTCCCCATTGAATATTCTTGGCTCCCTTGTCAAATATTAGTTGACCATATATGTATGTGTTTATTTCTAGACTCTCAATTTTGTTCCATTGGTCTACATGTTTGTTTTTATGCCAGTACCATACTGTTTTGATTAGCTCTGTAATATAGTTTGAAATCAGGATGTATGATGTCTCCAACTTTTTTCTTCTCTCTCAGGCTTGCTTTGGCAATCTGGGGTCTTTTGTTGTTCCATACTAATTTTAGGATTGTTTTTCTTTTCTTGTGAAAAATGCCATTAGAGTTTTGATAGGGATTGCACTGAATCTATGGATGGCTTTGGGTAGTATGAACATCTTAATAATATTAATTCTTCTGATCCATGAACATGGGATATCTTCCCGTTTATTTGTGTTTAATTTCTTTCATCAGTGCCTTGTAATTTTCAGTGTACAGATCTCTCACCTCCTATGTTAAATTTATTCCTAAGTATTTTATTATTTTTGGTGCTAATGTAAATGGGATTGTTTTATTTATTTCTTTTTCTGATAGTTTGTTGTTAGTGTATAGAAACACAACTGATTTTTTTGTATGTTGATGTTTTATCCTGCAACTTTACTGAGTTCATTTATTAGATCTAACAGGTTTTTTTTGATGGAGTCTTTAGGGTTTTCTATATATAAGATCGGATCGTCATTTTACTTCTTCCTTTCCAGTTTGGATATCTTTTATTTATTTTTCTTGCCTAGTTCCTCTGGTTAGGACTTCCAGTACTATGCTGAATAGAAATAGTGAGAGTGGGCACTCTTATGGCACTCTTGTCTTGTTCCTGATCTTAGAGGAAAAGCTTTCAACCTTTCACTGTCGAGTGTGGTGTTACCTGTGGGCTTGTCATATATGTCCTTTTTTATGTTGGGGTACATTCCTTATATACTCACTTTGTTGAGAGTTTTTATCATAAAAAGATGTTGAATTTTGTCAAATGCTTTTTATGCAACTATTGAAATGATCATACAATTGTTATATTTCATTCTGTTAAAGTGATGCAATTATATTATTATTAGTGATTAGTATTTAAATACTATTAAACTACTTTATTTACATATAGTATTATATATATACACACACACACACACACACACACATACACAAGGACACAATAATGGTCTCCTCTATATTAAAAACTATTTTTAAAAAACATGGTTAGTACAAAGGCTTTCTGCTTAAGATGCAGTTAATTACCATTTTGAAGTAAATAGGATCCTTCATTCCTTCAACACTCAAGTCAGTCAAGATTTCCTGATAAGAAAGGTATTGTAACAAAGCAGGATGTTATTTGAGAAAGACTTGTGGAAAAAGAAAATCTTATTTGTCAGGTCTTAAAACATATGCTTTCAAATTTAACTTTCAAATATAATTTTCATTATGTTGAATTTTAATAGAGTATGACTTCATTTTTTTTAGAACCTTTTGTATGGCTGTGCTTATTAAACATGTCATTCTGCTTTATTCTGTAATGTTCTGTGGTCTTGTTGGCATTGAATTATTCTTAAAATTTCTTTGAAGTATCTTCTACATTTTGTAAATTATTCTTCCTTCAGATCTAGATTCTCAGATACTAAAAATATTTACTTATGTTCTCTTTCCATAATCTTCAGAGATATCTGATTAATTGGAGTTTCTGACCAATACTAAAATGTATCAGTCATAAAACTAATTTAAAAAACAACTTTATAAAGGGCATAAAATCTAATGGCTCAGGTAAACATGTCCAATGTAATTCACTTTTTGTTCCTATAAAAATGAAATAGTTTAATTGCATTATGTGATAAAGATTTGAAAAGTAGTGTTTTTTCCTTTGTTTTGAGTTCAGAGTTTCAGGAGAAGAGTAACATAAAAAGCTCCAATAAGTCAATACTCTTAGACCAGAACTGCTCTACAATTATTCATCCATATTTCTTGAATGTTCATAGAGTAAAAATTCAACTTCTTAAGTGGCGAGTAGAATGCAGTTGAAATATTTGGTGGACAAGATCTTGAAAACTAATAAATCTGAGCTTTAATAACTTTATGCAATGAAAACTTCTATTTTTGTGCAGTTGAGGTATTTTGTACATAATTTCCCTAATGGCTGCATCTTTATGCCTGTAACTCTTGCTAACATGTTGTATACATTCCCTACAAAACTAGGCTTTCATTCTGGAGAGCAAGAATCCCAGGCCATCTTTGCATAGTTTTACCCAATATTCCAGTAATGTAACATCAAGAGAAATGCATCTGTCATGACATCAACACATTTTTGATTTGCTATTTTAATTTCTCAAATGAAGGACATTGTAATAGTTGTTTCTACCTCTTTTGAGCAAAACATTTACCCCCTTTAGATAATACAGAGATTCCCCAAAAGCATGCTTTTTGAACTGTTAATACAGTGATAGTACACAGCCCACCACAACATGGTCATGTCCACCAAATGGAGCTGGAACAAATAAAGAGGTGCTAATACCACCATGCTGTCTGTGGCAGACTTTTGTTGCAGTATTATCAAGGGGTGGCTCTAGCTGTGGGTGTGGATGATCATATGGGAAGAATTTCAGGGGAATCAGTCAGCCGTTGAATGTGTGCTGAGAAATACCCATCCACGCCTGCCCGGTGACAGAGCTGCATTTGTTTATATACGTAGTTGTGTATATGTGAGGGCCTCTCCATTCCCAGAGTCTCAATTAACTGCTTTAAATATTTGTGGTGTGCTCTGAGACAACCCACACATTTCCTTCACACGTGACAAGGACACTAGTTATGATGTTTGACCACTCTTTCGTGCACTAATATCACAAGGGATAGGGCAGTTCATGGGAAAAATGGGTATTTTAAGAGCCATGGATGTCGATGTCTTTTGTAAGTTACTCTGCCAGATTGTAGCCAAAACTATTTTCAAACAATAGAAGGAAACTGCATTTCTTGGTAAGAACAGGAATAACACAAATTCTAAATGTCTTTTGATAGATTATAAAATATAGTTATTAAATAACTTACAAATATATAACTAATAGATAACTCACATTTAGAAATCTAGCCTATTTTATGGTTTTGATATAATGAGATAATATGTGCAAATTGGTTTACATTTAGTATATTAAGTGTTCAAAGTGTTAGCCTCTGTTTAGTGTTGTGATAGCATTTTATTGTCAGTAATAATTTATTAGTAGTAATAAAAATTGTGGTGGTATGGTAGTATATCAGTCCCATTTACAATCTAATTGCATCAGATATTTCTTGATTTCTAGATGATTTATTTTAATTGCAGTTTAGTGACATTGGAAGGATTTGGTTATGAGTGCTTAATGTCTCTTTTAAAAAAAATTCATTAATCGTTACTAATTTTTAGGTTCAAAAATCTCTGTAGTGATCTCTCTATGGTTTTCTATGATTCCAAGTGTTACTTTTTAAATGTGTTGAGATTTCCATGGAGTATGACATTTGGAAGTCAAATAACTGTGGAGGCTGAACTGGTAGTCATTGCTGTTGAGACTTTTGATAGTCCTGTTGTCCCATCAGCATAAGTCTGCCTGAGGTGCCCTCTATTACTCTTACTTTTCTTTGGATTAAAGCAGTCCTTCTCATTTTTTTCCCCCTGAAGCATCCCTAGTACCAGAGAAGAGAAACTAAAAATTCCCATGAGATTGCTAGTATATTGAAATGTTGGCAACAGCTTGACATTTCTTTCAAGTTGGGTATTCAGTGGTCAAATTGTCCATTAATTTTACATTCCAGGCCATAACAATCCCAGATTTATTTTCCCAGGAGATGTTACAATTTATATACCACCAAGTAAAATGAATTCTCTTGGGCTTCTCTCCTTTCTGCCTCTCTCCCAAGACCTCTGCTTGAGGAGAATTTCTGAGCATATTCTTTAGAAATGCCCTGTTATATTACTCCTTAAATGCAGACTACACACCAATACTTTTAAGCGGCTTAGCTGATCTGAATACCTAATATGTCTTCTGGGAAATGATGCACAGGACAGAGGTGTTTTGAGGGAGGAGATGTGGTATAAGCTGGCTAGTTAGGAGGAGTCTGAGAGAGAGTGTAACAGAGTAGAGAGAGGAATGCTAGTTGGTCAGCGGAAATCACTGCACGCATGGTGGGAAAAAGTCAGCCCTGAAAACGAATGCCAAGATGGGGTTGTTAACAATAAACTTCACCCCCTTTACAATTTTGCCTAGAATGAGACTTTTCTGCTTCTGCTAACTTAATCGAGAAGACTCAAGGAGTTTAACCACAGAACAGAAAGATGACCTCTATGCCTCCTTCTTAAAAAAAAAATTGAAAACAACATTTTTACATCAGTGTTTCAATGGAAACTCTTCATAATTTAGTCTTTCATTCTTTCTTCTTCTGTTAGTTAATAGCTTAATTTCTTTTCCAATTTTTTTCTGCCTGTATCGTACAGCCAGGGCGTGTTGTCTCCTGGTTATCAGGAGATGATGTCCTTGTGTTTTTGTGCACTGGCACAAACTGTCTTCTCCAATTGGCCTTTCTTTTCTAGAGAGACTGACTTCTATTTACCAGAACTGACACAGTCTGGCATTTAGGCCTGGATCCCACCTCTCAGAACCGATGAGATGACATTCTGGCTGATTAATTAGATATGTTTTATAACCTGCTGCAGGAAAAGTGACGTGAGAGCATTATTCATTAGTAGTATCAAGCCTGATATTTTTGCATGTTTTACTCCTCTCTTGCAATTAGGGAAGATGCCAGTTTTGCTTTTTTTATGCTTTAAAAATGCCTGATGAAAACTTTAACACTAAAAGAAAAGGGAGGATTTAAAAGTAATACTCAAAATGAGTGTGGGTATAATCTGTTTATTCATACAGTTTTTTTAAAGGAATCTTTACGTTTGTAAAAGCAGTAGCAATATACATATCTCTGTAAAAACAGACTCTTGTAGATGCATTTTAAACAGGTTAGTAAAATGTGTGTTAAAATATGCACACTATCAAGATATTTGTTTCAGTAATAGAGTATGTTAATTGCTTTTCATATCACCTTATAGCATAGTTTACTTGTGATTATTTAAATCACAAATAGCTTTTCTTTCTTTTTTATTTTTAAACATCTTTATTGGAGTATAATTGCTTTACAATGGTGTGTTAGTTTCTGCTTTATAACAAAGTGAATCAGCTATACATATACATATGTCCCCATACCTCTTCCCTCTTGCGTCTCCCTTCCTCCCACCCTCCCTATCCCACCCCTCTAGGTGGTCACAAACCACTGAGCTGATCTCCCTGTGCTATGCGGCTGCTTCCCACTAGCTATCTATTTTACATTTGGTAGTGTATCTATGTCCATGACACTCTCTCACTTTGTCCCAGCTTACCCTTCCCCATCCCCATATCCTCAAGTCCATTCTCTAGTAGGTCTGTGTCTTTATTCCCATCTTGCCCCTAGGTTCTTCAAGACAATTTTTTTTTTTTTTTTAGATTCCATATATATGTGTTAGCATATGGTATTTGTTTTTCTCTTTCTGACTTACTTCACTCTGTATGACAGACTCTAACTCCATCCACCTCACTACAAATAACTCAATTTCATTTCTTTTTATGGCTGAGTAATATTCCATTGTATATATGTGCCATATCTTCTTTAACCATTCATCTGTTGATGGACACTTAGGTGGCTTCCATGTCCTGGCTATTGTAAATAGAGCTGCAATGAATATTTTGGTACATGACTCTTTTTGAATTATGGTTTTCTCAGGGTATATGCCCAGTAGTGGGATTGCTGGGTCGTATGGTAGTTCTATTTTTAGTTTTTTAAGGAACCTCCATACTGTTCTCCATAGTGGCTGTATCAATTTACATTCCCACCAACAGGGCAAGAGGGTTCCCTTTTCTCCACACCCTCTCCAGCATTTATTGTTTGTAGATTTTTTGATGATGGCCATTCTGACCAGTGTGAGATGATATCGCATTGTAGTTTTGATTTGCATTTCTCTAATGATTAATGATGTTGAGCATTCTTTCATGTGTTTGTTGGTAATCTGTATATCTTCTTTGGAGAAATGTCTATTTAGGTCTTCTGCCCGTTTTTGGATTGGGTTGTTTGTTTTTTGGATATTGAGCTGCATGGGATGCTTGTAAATTTTGGAGATTAATCCTTTGTCAGTTGCTTCATTTGCAAATATTTCTCCCATTCTGAGGGTTGTCTTTTCATCTTGTTTATGGTTTCCTTTGCTGTGCAAAAGCTTTTAAGTTTCATTAGGTCCCATTTGTTTATTTTTGTTTCCAACAAATAGCTTTTCAACATTTTCTGTAATCTTTAAAACTGTGAGGAAGACAGAAGAATATTTTCATAGTTTTTACAGGAGATAAAATGGCCCAGGGGGAAATTGTTGGAGCTAAAAGCAAAACTAAGATACTCTGACTTTTCTCTCCGCCAACGTATCTTGGTGCATGTTATCTTCCTGTAGACTCTGTAGATCCCATCTCTAAGTTCTGTCCGACTGTGCCACCTGGTTAATGATTGTCTTTTTATCCGTGTTGTTTCCATGGGTGACAATGACTGACTGGGAGTCTTTACTGTGCTTTGTAGAGAGCACACAGTTTGCCTTGAAGGGATGCCATATCATGTAGCGGTTAAGACTACAGATTCTGGAGCCAACTGCTGGACTTTATTTCAACCCCAGCTCCACCACTTAGCAGCTGTGTGAGTCGGGAAGGAGGATCACTCTGGGCCTCCATTTTCATTGTAAACTTAAAGTAAGAAAAGAGCCTATTTTGTGGGGATGTTGTGACAAATAATGAACGTTTGTAAAGTATGAAGAAGAATGCCTGTAGAGAGTGAGCACTTTCTATGTTGTATTATTATCATTATCGCTTCAGGATTGCATTTTTCAAAGTGGATGTGACTTTTTTTAACGTCCAGAGGGGACTCATTATGCTTATACTCCCCAAGTCCTGCTTGTGTCGTGCATATTTTTCCCTTAGAAAGTCCATCTCTATCTGAAAGAGTGTTCATTCTCTAGTCTCTAGTTTTAGTCTAAATTATAAACGTGGTGTGTGGAACAGGGCACAGAACCGAGAGGCAGAAGACCTGGACTTTAGTCCCAGCTCAGTCATTAACCAGCTGTGACCTTGGGTCAGTCACGTCACCTCATCAGGCTCAGCGTCTTTTCTCCTCATGAGAAGGCTAAACTATACAACTTCCAAGTCTACTTCTAAAATCCCAGTCCATGATTGAGGTTGGGGGTAAGTTCACCTTAACAAAAGTATTAGGCAAAGTTATACTTATTCATCCCATATATTTAAAGGCTCTTGTTTGAAAGATTTTATGACATGAGATAGAACTGGCAAGTGCTTGTACAGATTTTGAAGAAAGAAGTATTCCAAGGCATTTTTAATGCAAGGCATTTTTAATTTTAGGGTCCTCATACACCCTAAGGTAAAAGCTTTCATCAAATTAAAGAGATCAAACAGTGTATGATGAAGTACCTTGCATAAAATAGGTGACTTACCATTTCTCGAAGTCTCTGCTCTGTAGAGGAACTCTCCAGCAGCTCATGTAACCTCCAGTTTCAAGGTCACACTCTCAAGCATTGTCGTGAGAATGGAGGGAGAGACGGAACTCCTTCCTCTTTTATCTGTACACAACGGAAACATGTTCTGGCTTCCCCACACTTACTCCTTCAGCCCCTTGGGCCAGTGTCAGCATATACACTTGATCATTATAGCAATGAACTAAAACAAGAAAAAAAATAATGGGAAAAGATCTTTCTCAGACTGATATAACTGACAACTGATGACTTCCTGTGATCCTCGTTTGCTTTTTTGTTTTGATTGACACACTAAGCCTCTGGAGCCTCTCTCCATCAGCCAGATGGGAACATTGTCCTTAGGATAATAGAAAAGAACATGAGTAACTAGGAACTTATCAAAAGGCAGGCTGCAGCGATGACCCAATATACTAAAAACCAGCTTACCAAGCATAAGGGTGTGTGATTTACTTTACAGAGATTTGCTTTGTAAGCTCTCGTACGCTAAGAAGCTGATTTAATTTTCAGTTCTTTGAGGAAGAACTTCTTCCCTTGTTTTCTGCCAAGCCTAGGAATGCTGGGCTGGGTGGGTTAGGAGTTACAGCAGTGTGTAGTCTCGAACCCTGGTGATGGAAGGGCTGATTGTCCTTGGTATGTCCAGAGAAGGGTCCCCAGATGGTGTTCCTTCCTACAGGAAATCTCCAGAGGCTGCCAGCAACTACAGAGAAAATGGGGAAGGCTCAGGTTGAGGGCCTTGACCTAAAGAGCAAAGACCCTCAATAATGCAAGAAAAGTATGTTGGAAAAGTGGGCTCTCGAGTCTGAGTCTGTTTCCTCGCTGAGCAACAGCATGAAGGATATAGAGTGATGTCACTTAGGATCTGCCTGACCCGTAACATTCTTCTTTGGTGTCTATTTCTGCCTGTTTGTAGGGCCAAGGAGATCTGTTGAAGAATGCCAAGAATGAAGCTATAGAGAACATGAAGCAGATCCAGTTGGCGTGCTTGTCTTGTGGCCTTAGTAAAGCCCCCAGCAGTGGTGCCGAGGCCAAGAGCAAGCGCAGCCTGGAGGCCATAGAGGAGAAGGAGAGCAGCGAGGACAATGGGAAGCTGTGACCCTGAGCGCCAGCCACACCTTCACCCAGCCTTCCTGCCAAGGACTCTGGTTTTTCCTTCTGGTTTTCTTTCTTTAAGCTTTTTAGAAGTTCACAAAAAGATGCCCTCTCTTGGGTATTGGACATAAACAGATATTTTCACAATGTCAGTATTTTAACGTAGTTAATTTATCTAAGTTAAAACCTTTAGTAGCAGTGTTTTAAAATTCTGAGATGTGTGTACACACTCACGTATGGATGTGGGCGGAAGTGTGTGTATGTGTGTGTGTGTGTGAGAGAGAGCGAGCGAGAGACAGAGACAGAGAGATAGAGAGAGAGAGACAGAGAGGGAGAGAGAGAGAGAGAGAGAGAGCAAAAGAGAAAGACTGAGAGATAGGTGGGGACGGGAGAGAGAGAGATTGAGATGCTGTTAAAATCTATTCTGTGTTGCATTATTCATTTAGTAAGTTATTACTTTATCATTTTGGGACAAATTTGTTAATCTGAAATTCTAAAAAGCACTTAACTACAACCTGTTGCTGTGTTTAATTTTACTTCTCTACCTTTGTCATTTAATTTGGAGATCATAACACAGCTTATAATTGAAGGAAGCCAAATTTATCGTGCATAGATGTTTTAATAGATTAAATATAGATTAGACAAATTCCTAAGAATCACAGTAGAAATAAAAATGAATGAAGGATAAACAACTGATCAGAATTCCTAGGAAGATCAGCAAAGTCTTCAGTTAGTGAACTCTTTAAAATATTTATTAAATAAAATCAATTTTTAGAAAGTTTTCTGTAGTTGTTCACTTTTCAGTGGAAAAGCTGATCATAAGTGAATTTATACCCACTTATGTGGTACTCTGAAACACCATGAAAACTCTGTTGAAATCAGGATTTTGATGTGACAACGATATTCAGTTATGAAATTTCAAGGTTGTGATTTATAGGAAGGTCTCATTCTTCCTAACTGGGAATCTTAGCATTCATTTTCTATAACAGACATGGGCAGCTAGGAGGTCTTGGCTTTCATTGCATTTAATTGAGTACTACATTTAAATTTAAAGACATTGTTCAAACAATATCATATCATCACCTTGAGCTGATATAAATTCTGTGGGTCAGATAACGTTGTGATGATTTAAGGACTAACTAATTACAAAGTATCTATGATATAATTTTAACACATACAGAAAAACATACACACAAAAGAAGCAAATGACTAATTAGGGTACATTTATAATTGCATCCAGATCATTTTTACCCTAATATCTTCAGAAAGTACTTGAGTGTAATATGTTTGTTACCTCCAACAGAACTAAATGTTCTATGGTTATGAAAATATATCTATTTAAAACATTGCTTTTATTTTGAAAAGCTTCTTAATTAATTTGGTTAACAAATATGCTAATTCGGGGGAACCTAGGGAAGATCATTGCTGAAATTATGCAAATATAAACATCTTCTATAGCAACTGTGTTAAGTTATTTCTGACTTCTTAACACTATTATGTTCATGTTGCACATTACTGAGAGAGTAAAGATATGAAACAACACTTTTATTGTTCTCTTTTATTGTGAATTAATTGAAAAAAGAACGATAATGAAAATGAGTTACTATATTAAAAATATCTTACAGGATATGATATTTCCATGGACCAGATATGACGATATTTCTCCCTAGGTTTAAAACTGGGCGCTTGGGAAGACACATGATCTCATTTGAAGGTAGGTTTCCAGTGGTACTACAATAGGCTGAAAAAGTGTCTTTACCCTCTATTATACTTACCCTTCACAGTGGAAGGAACAGTGGAATGCAGATATCTAAGCCCCTTATGATGAAAAAGAGGTGATATAGACAGAAACAAAACCCTTCTTGCATTAGCCAATTGGTTGGTTTCACCTATGGACCTCTTCACCTCCCTGAGTACCACGTGGAGAAATTCATGTCTTTACAGAGAGGTGGGAAGAGAAGCTAAAGGGTGGCAAACTTTCAAAGAATATTTATTCATGTCTTTACTTGAGGGTCAAATCCAATCCTTGAGAGTGACTTCTCTAGTTTATTCCATTTGTCCTGGGCCTCCACGCACACTTAGGCTCTAGTACCCAAATATTCTTGAGAACATGATATGATTCCACCTCATCTAATGCTCGTTCTGGTGTCAGCCACTCTCTGCTCCGCTGTGCTGGGTATCCTTGAGGTAGGGATTGAGGTGTGGGGCAGAGAGGAGCTTTAGATTCTGAGAGTAGAGAAGTTGCCAGGGAAGAGGTCTTACCTCCTGATGGAATAGCAAAAACAAACATACAACCTTTATTCATTATTATATTCTACGAGTGTCTGCTTTTTTTCCAAACTTGAACTTCTGTAGAAAAAGTCCCCTTCTCTCCACTTAGCTTTTGGCAATGCTAGGAAGGCAGGGTGGTAGATATTCATTCTATTTTTGTTTATTAATTTTTACATTACCCAGGGAATTTGAGGTGGCGATGGTAGGTATTATCACTGATATTTTGTAGGTGAGAAAGCCAAAGGCCACTGATATAGTAAGTGGAAGAACTGACTTTGAATTCTGGTCTGTCCAAATTTTGTGCAAGAGTATTTATTCAATGATTTTGATTTTTAATTTAATTCTCAAAACTTTAAACTAAACCATTAACTCTTTCCTTTACAACCACAAATTAAAAAAACTTCATCTTATTTTCTTATAATAAAATATTAATGATCAATATAAAAATGCAAAAATAGAAAAATATATAAAAAATAAAAATCTCCCACTATTACATTTAGATTTATACCTCTTAGACACTGTTTAACATTTCTTTATACATATAAATGTGCTTTCATTTTTATCAAAAAATGAGATCATATTATATAAACTGTTTTGTAACAGGCTTTTTACAACAATAAAAACAATACATCATGGAGATCTTTTTATGTCAATAATATATATATGTACACTGGAGCTCTCAGCCTTTGAATTGAATCTAGTCCATAAATGACATATTTTATTTGGGCACTGAATTTTTTCAAAAAATTCTAAACAATAGACAACTTTTAAACATGAGGAGATTTCACATAAAAACTTCAATTTTCTACTTCTTTTAAAATATTAGGTACACTGACAACACTAGACCCTCCCCCACTTCTTACTTGGCATCAATTGATTGGAGTTGCCCTCTTCAAAAGGCGCATGTGCTATCCAGTTTGCCAAAGAGCCTCTTTACTCATTTATGTTACATCTTGCTCCTGTGGACATCTTAGGTGGTGATCCTTGATCCAAATCATTATTTATAATTATGACATAGTGTCTTTCTATATGGATTATCATGACATATTTAACCCATCTCCTATTGCTAGACTTTTCTTTCCTAAATTTTTTGTTATATAAGCATTGCAGTGATGAAAATCCACTTTTGCAAAATTTCCATATCCCAGAGTCTTTAGGATAAATTTCTAGAAGTGGAATAATTGGTCAAAGAATAGATATATTTTTTAGGGATTTTGTGATACATTGCCATATAGTCTCTGGAAAACTTGTCCAATTTAATTTCCTACCATAAGTTTATGAAAGTGCTCAAATCTTGGCTAATACTAAATTTAATTTTTTTTACTTTCATCTTTGCCAGTCTACTAGGTTAAAAATCTTATTTCTCTTTATCTTTAGTCTCTAGTGAAATTGAACACATGTTAGTATGTTCATTGACTGTAAATAATCTCATAGAGATTGTCTTTGTTTTCTGATCATTTTTGGGTGTGGTGGTAAATTTTTATCTTTTATTATTTATTTTTAAGAGGCATTTACTTAAGAATCTTAACCCTGTGTTTGTCATGTGTGTTGCTAATGTCTTTTGATGTATAGATCCCTAATTTAATCCAAGTTATGCTTTTTTTCCCTTTATGGTTAGTGTTAAGACATCTTTGGCCTGGATGTTCATGAAGATATTCTCTTATATTACCTGCTAGTAGCTTTCTTGTTTTCCTTTTCACATTTAAATTTACAAGTCCCCTAAAATTGATTTTTGTGTATAGCGTACGGCATAGGCCCAATTCTATCTTTTCCCAACATGGATAATCAGTTGACCCAGTCCATTTATTGTAAAGACTGTCCTTTGTCCATGACTCTACAGTGCCACCCTTGTGAAAAATGAAGCACGCATGTATGTGTGTGTCTCTTTATGGAATCTCTATTCAGTTCCATTGGTCTATGTCTGTCCTGGCAATATTACTGTACTGTCTTCATTGCTATAGTTTTATAATGTTTTGATATCAGAGAATGTGGGCTCCCACTTCTCTTCTTCTTCAGAATTTTCTTGGTTATTTTTGGCTCTTTTATTTTTCATATGGATTGTAGAATCAGCTTGTCAATTTCCCTCAGGCACCTCCTGGAATTTTGGTTGGTATTACACTGAAAGTATGGTATCATTTTGGGGAGTTCTGATAAATATACATATTAATTGTTCCAATCCATTCATGTGGTATATTTCTCCATTTTTAAGACCTTATTTAATTTCTCTTAATACAATTTTATAGATTTCTGTGTAAAGGTTTTGCACATCTTTCATTAGATTTATTCCTAGGTATTTGATGTTTCTCTTGCTGTTAGAAATAGTAACATTTTAAAATTTAAATTTCCAAATTGCTTATTTATGGTATATAGAAAATACAATCGATTGTTTTGTGATGGCCATGTATAAAGTAAACTTGCTAAACTCACTTCTAATTACCTCTGTATCATTTTGGATTTTATAGGTACATAATCATGTCATTTGCAAATAATGAGGTTTTTTTTTTTGTTTGTTTCTGATCCTTATACATTTTGTTTATGTATTTTATTTGCTTTTCTTGCTTTGTTGAACTGGCTAAAACCTTCAGTACAATATTCAATAGAAGTGATGTTAGTGAACATTCTTTCTCATTCCCAATCCATTCCCAATCTCAGGGGAAAGTTTCCAATATTTCATCATTAGTTATGATGCATACTCTAGATTTTGGTAGATTTTCTTGGGGAATTAAAAAAATTTTAAATGTAACTTTTGCCATTTATATAGAGATAAAACTATAAAACCCTTAGGAAAAATATAGGAGCAAATTTTGTGATCTTGGGTTAAGGTCATGAATTTTAGGTGTGACACCAAAAGAAAAAGAAAAGGACAAAAGAAATAAGATTAGACTTCATCAAAATGAAAACTTCTGTACTTAAAAGGACACCATCAATAAAGTGAAAAGACAATCCACAGAATGTGTGCAAATTACATATCTGATAAAGGCTGGAATCAGAATATAAAAAGAACTACTACAACATAATAAAAAGACAACCCAATTTTAAAAATGGACAAAGGATCTGAATAGACATTTTTTCAAAGAAGATAGACAAAGATGCTTAACATCATTAACCATCAGGAAAATTTAAATAAAAAACCACAGTGGAAATACCATTTTACATCCACTAGGATAGCTATAATAGAAGAGGCAGCTAATAACAAGTTTTAGTGAGGATGAAGAGAAGTTAGAACCATCATACAGTGCTGGTGGAAATGTAAAATGGTGCAGCTGCTTTGGAAAACAGCCCGGCATTTAATCAGAAGTTTAAACATAGTTACCACAGACCAGCAATTCTATTCCTGGGTATACACCCAAGAGAAATAAAAACATATGTTCACACAAAAACTTGTACACAAATGTTCATAGCAGCATTATTCATAATGGCCAAAAAGTGGAAACAATCCAAATGTCCATCAACTGATGAAAGGATAAACAAAAATAGTACCTCCGTACAATGAATTATTCAACAATAAAAAGAAATGAAATACTGATAAATGCTACAACATAAATGATTCTTGAAAACGTTAATGCTAAGTAAAGGAAGCCGGATATAAAGGCCAATTACTGTATGACTCCATTTATGTGAAATGTCCATAATCGGCAAATCAATGGAGACAGAAAGTACACTAGTGGTTGGCAGGGTCTGGGGCTGGGTGGAATGGGGAATGACTGCTAGCGGACATGAAGTTTCTTTTTGGGGTGATGAAAATATTCTGGAATTAGATAGTGGTGATTGTTGCACAACTTTGTGAGTGTACTAAAAACTACTGTGCAGTTTAAAAGAATGAATTTTATGGTATGTAAATTACTAGTAAAATGGTTATTTAAAAAAGAAACATAAAAAAGAGAATTTATGTACTGAACAAAACACCAGTAAATAGTGGAATAACTCTAAGAAGTCTAATATATCTGGAATTGGAGAGAAGGTGGGGGCAAAGAAAAATGTTTGAGAAAATAATGATGGAAAAAACTCATTTTTATTGAAAACTATAATGCCGCAGATCCAAGAATCTTAAAAATGTTCCAAGGACTAGAGACAGGAAAACAATGAAGGAACATAATAATCATTAAGTTGTTCAAAAGTAGTGAAAAGGAGAAAAATTTTAAAGTAGACAGTGAAATAAGATATGTATGTATGTTTGTTTCTTATCTGCGGTCAATAGTGGTCCCAAAATGTTAAGTAGAAAATTCCAGAAATAAAAATTCATAAGTTTTAGATTGTATGCTTTTCTGAGTAGTGTGATGAAATCTCACATTGTCCTGCTTCATCCTGCCTGGATCCCCAACTGTTGACATTGTATCGTCAGAAGATCAGTAGTAGCCAAATGCTATGTCACAGTGCCTATGGCATTCAACTCACTTCATCTTATTGCGTAGGCAATCTATCATCGCATGTCATCACAAGAAGTAGGGTGAGTACAGTACAATGAGATATTTTGAGAGAGAGAGAGAGAAAGAGCTCATATTCACATAACTTTTATTACAGTATATTGTTATAATTGTTCTATTTTATTATTAGTTGTTAATCTCTTACTGTGCCTGATTTATAAATTAAACTTTATCATAGGTATGTATGTATAGGAAAAAACCTGTCATATACAGAGTTTTGTACTATCCATGATTTCAGGCATCCACTGGGGGTCTTAAAACATGTCTCCTGTTGATAAGGGGAGACTACTATACAGAGAAAATAAGGAAGACAGGAGATTTCTCAGTGTAATCCATTCAAGTGAGGGGACAATGGAGCAACATTCTTTAAAATAATGGAAGAGAAAGAAAAACTTAATCTTAGAATCCTATAACCAGTGAAAGTGCCATTCAAAAATAAAGATGATGTAAAGAATTTCAAACGCTGAAAGACGTAATCACAAGCATACCTGCACTACAAGATATGTTTAAAGGAAGTGGTTGTGACTTTGTTAAATTATCATTTGTTAAGTAGAGTCCCAGGGTGTTGGATGGTGAGGTTCAACAAAAGACCACAAGGGAATTGAAATAGGAAAGTTTATTACTCACAGGTCCTAGAGGAGGTACACAGCACACCTTGAGGGGCCACAGGGAGAGGCCAAGGCAGGGTGCAGACAGAGGAAGAGTGGTGGGATTGGGGACACTTGCCTTTATGAGTGTCTGCATGTGGACTGCTTTGAGGTTTCCTGGCTAATGATGAATTGGTGAATTCAAACCCAAAAGAGCAGGGGTTTGGTAAGCCTTGTAGGGTTCTTATCTTTCTTTTTTTAACACCTTTATTGGAGTATAATTGCTTTACAATGGTGTGTTAGTTTCTGCTTTATAACAAAGTGAATCAGCTCTACATATACATATATACCCATATCTCTTCCCTCTTGCGTCTCCCTCCCACCGTCCCTATCCCACCCCTCTAGGTGGTCACAAAGCACTGAGCTGATCTCCCTGTGCTATGTGGCTGCTTCCCACTAGCTATCTATTTTACATTTGGTAGTATATATAAGTCCATGCCACTCTTTCACTTTGTCCCAGCTTACCCTTCCCACTCCCCGTGTCCTCAAGTCCATTCTCTGTACGTCTGCGTCTTTATTCCTGTCCTGCCCCTAGATTCTTCAGAACTTTTTTTTTAGATTCCATATATATGTGTTAGCATATGGTATTTATTTTTCTCTTTCTGACTTACTTCCCTTGGTATGACAGTCTCTAAGTCCATCCACCTCACTACAAATAACTCAATTTCGTTTCCTTTTATGGTTGAGTAATATTCCATTGTATATATGTGCCACATCTTCTTTATCCATTCATCTGTCGATGGACACTTAGGTTGCTTCCATGTCCTGGCTATTGTAAATAGAGCTGCAACGAACATTTTGGTACATGACTCTTTTTGAATTATGGTTTTCTCAGGGTATATGTCCAGTAGTGGGATTGCTGGGTCATATGATAGTTCTATTTTTAGTTTTTAAACGAACCTCCATACTGTTCTCCATAGTGGCTGTATCAATTTACATTCCCACCAACAGTGCAAGAGGGTTCCCTTTTCTCCACACCCTCTCCAGCATTTATTGTTTGTAGATTTTTTGATGATGGCCATTCTGATTGGTGTGAGGTGACACCTCATTGTAGTTTTGATTTGAATTTCTCTAATGATTAGTGATGTTGGGCATCCTTTCATGTGTTTGTTGGCAATCTATATATCTTCTTTAGAGAAATGTCTATTTAGGTCTTCGGCCCATTTTTGGATTGGGTTGTTTGTTTTTTTGATATTGAGCTGCATGAGCTGCTTGTATATTTTGTAGATTAATCCTTTGTCAGTTGCTTCATTTGCAAACATTTTCTCCCATTCTGAGGGTTGTCTTTTCATCTTGTTTATGGTTTCCTTTGCTGTGCAAAAGCTTTTAAGTTTCATTAGGTCCCATTTGTTTATTTTTGTTTTTATTTCCATTTCTCTAGGAGGTGGGTCAAAAAGGATCTTGCTGTGATGTATGTCATAGAGTGTTCTGCCTATGTTTTCCTCTAAGAGTTTGATAGTGTCTGCCCTTACATTTAGGTCCTTAATCCATTTTGAGTTTATTTTTGTGTATGGTGTTAGGGAGTGTTCTAACACCATACACAATTTCATTCTTTTACACGTAGCTGTCCAGTTTTCCCAGCACCACTTATTGAAGAAGCTGTCTTTTCTGCATTGTATATTCTTGCCTCCTTTATCAAAAATAACGTGACTATATGTGTGTGGGTTTTTTTCTGGGCTTTCTATCCTGTTCCATTGATCTATATTTCTGTTTTTGTGCCAGTACCACACTGTCTTGATTACTGTAGCTTTGTAGTATAGTCTGAAGTCCAGGAGCCTGATTCCTCCAGCTCCATTTTTCTTTCTCAAGATTGCTTTGGTTATTCGGGGCTTTTGTGTTTCCATACAAATTGTGAAATTTTATGTTCTAGTTCTGTGAAAAATGTCATTGGTAGTTTGATAGGGATTGAATTGAATCTGTAGATTGCTTTGGGTAGTACAGTCATTTTCACAATGTTGATTCTTCCAATCCAAGAACATGGTGTATCTCTCCATGTGTTTGTATCATCTTTAATTTCTTTCATCAGTGTCTTATAGTTTTCTGCATACAGGTCTTTTGTCTCCTTATGTAGGTTTACTCCAAGTATTTTATTCTTTTTGTTGCAATGGTAAATGGGAGTGTTTCCTTAATTTCTCTTTCAGATTTTTCATCATTAGTGTATAGGAATGCAAGAGATTTCTGTGCAATATTTTTGTATCCTTCTACTTTACCAAATTCATTGATTAGCTCTAGTAGTTTTCTGGTAGAGTCTTTAGGATTCTCTGTGTATAGTATCATGTCATCTGCAAACAGTGACAGCTTTACTTCTTCTTTTCCAATTTGGATTCCTTTTATTTCTTTTTCTTCTCTGATTGCTGTGGCTAACACTTCCAAAACTATGTTGAATAATAGTGGTGAGAGTGGGCAACCTTGTCTTGTTCCTGATCTTAGTGGAAATGGTTTCAGTTTTTCACCATTGAGAATTATGTTGGTTGTGGGTTTGTCATATATGGCCTTTATTATGTTGAGGTAAGTTCCCTCTATGCCCACTTTCTGGGGGCTTTTATCATAAATGGGTGTTGAATTTTGTCAAAAGCTTTTTCTGCATCTATTGAGATGATCATATGGTTTTTATCCTTCAATTTGTTAATATGGTGTATCACATTGATTGATTTGCATATATTGAAAAATCCTTGCATTTATATGATAAACCCCACTTGATCAAGGTGTATGATCCTTTGAATATGCTGTTGGATTCTGTTTGCTAGTATTTTGTTGAGGATTTTTGCATCTATGTTCATCAGTGATATTGGCCTGTAGTTTTCTTTCTTTGTGACATCTTTGTCTGGTTTTGGTATCAGGGTGATGGTGGTCTCGTAGAATGAGTTTAGGAGTGTTCCTCCCTCTGCTATATTTTGGAAGAACTTGAGAAAGATAGGTGTTAGCTCTTCTCTAAATGTTTGATAGAATGAAGCCATCTAGTCCTGGGCTTTTGTCTGTTGGAAGGTTTTTAATCACAGTCTCAATTTCAGTGCTTTTGATTGGTCTGTTTATATTTTCTATTTCTTCCTGGTTCAGTCTGAGAAGGTTATACCTTTCTAAGAATTTGTCCATTTCTTCCAGGTTGTCCATTTTATTGGCATATAGTTGCTTGTAGTAATCTCTCATGATCCTTTGTATTTCTGCACTGTCAGGTGTTACTTCTCATTTTTCATTTCTAATCCTATTGATTTGAGTCTTCTCCCTTTTTTTCTTGATGAGTCTGGCTAATGGTTTATCAATTTTGTTTATCTTCTCAAAGAACCAGCTTTTAGTTTTAGTTGATCTTTGCTATTGTTTCCTTCATTTCTTTTTCATTTATTTCTGATCTGATCTTTATGCTTTCTTTCCTTCTGCTAGCTTTGGAGTTTTTTTGTTCTTCTCTAATTGCTTTAGGTGTAAGGTTAGGTTGTTTATTTGAGATGTTTCTTGTTTCTTGAGGTAGGATTGTATTGCTATAAACTTCTCTCTTAGAATTTCTTTTGCTGCATCCCATAGGTTTTGGGTCATCATGTTTTCATTGCCATTTGTTTCTAGGTATTTTTTGATTTCCTCTTTGATTTCTTTAGTGATCTCTTGGTTATTAAGTAGTGTATTGTTTAGCCTTCATGTGTTTGTATTTTTTACAGTTATTCTCCAGTAATTGATATCTAGTCTCATAGCATTCTGGTTGGAAAAGATACTTGATAAAATTTCAATTTTCTTAAATTTACCAAGGCTTGATTTGTGACCCAAGATATGATCTATCCTGGAGAATGTTCCATGAGCACTTGAGAAGAAAATGTATTCTGTTGTTTTTGGATGGAATGTCCTATAAATATCAATTAAAACCACCTTGTTTAATGTATCATTTAAAGCTTGTGTTTCCTTATTTATTTTCATTTTGGATGATCTGTCCATTGGTGAAAGTGGGATGTTAAAGTCCCCTACTATGATTGTGTTACTGTAGATTTCCCCTTTTATGTCTGGTAGTATTTGCCTTATGTATTGAGGTGCTCCTATGTTGGGTGCATAAATATTTACAGTTATTATATCTTCTTCTTGGATTGATCCTTTGATCATTATGTAGTGTCCTTCTTTGTCTCTTGTAATAGTCTTCATTTTAAAGTCTATTTTGTCTGATATGAGAATTGCTACTCCAGCTTTCTTTTGATTTCCATTTGCATGGACTATCTTTTTCCATCCCCTCACTTTCAGTCTGTATGTGTTCCTAGCTCTGAAGTGGGTCTCCTGTAGACAGCATATGTATGGGTCTTGTTTTTGTATCCATTCAGCCAGTCTATGTCTTTTGGTTGGAGTTTTACTTTTACTTGGGAAATAGTGAGTTTGTAGAGTCGGTGTTTTTCAGCTTAAAAAGCTTTCCTTTTTGGGGGCTTCCCTGGTGGCGCAGTGGTTGAGAATCTGCCTGCCAGTACAGGGGACATGGGTTTGAGCCCTGGTCTGGGACGATCCCACATGCCGCGGAGCAACTAGGCCCGTGAGTCACAACTACTGAGCCTGCGCGTCTGGAGCCTGTTCTCCGCAACAAGAGAGGCCGTGATAGTGAGAGGCCCGCGCACCGCCATGAAGAGTGGCCCCCCACTTGCCACAACTAGAGAAAGCCCTCGCACAGAAACGAAGACCCAACACAGCCATAAATAAATAAATAAATAAATAAAATTAAAAAAATATATATCCATGGACTCCCATATGCCTATGTAATAATCCATGAGCTCATTAAAAAGCTTTTCTTTTTGTATTTTCCTGTGTGTGTGTGTTTTGGGACATAGTTGCTTTCATGTAGGTGCTGAAGTTTCTTCAGGAAAGGCAGTTGGCCATATCATCATCATATCCTTTCCTTCATCTTTCCTGTAATCCTGTTATTTTTCTGCGTTTTTCTTTGTATTCTGGGAGATTTTCTTGTGACTTTCCTTTACAACAAAATTTCCGTCTTTTACAATTTTGCTGCTTAATATTTGACCATGTTTTTCATTTCAAATATTTCTGCAGTTTAGGTAGGGTTTAACAGGGGTACCCACCTCTGTTCCACTCAGTGTCAGTTGGGATGATTTGAAGGTTAGGGGCCAGAATCATTTGAAGACTTTTTCCTGCCCATGGCGGGTTGTGGATGTTGGCTGTTGGCTGAGGCTTTAAATGGACGATCTACAAGTAGTCTCTGCATGTAGCCTGGGCTTCCTTGGAGCACGGTGGCTGGGTCTCAAGAGTAAGTGTCCCTCAAGAGAGCAAGGCAGGACAAAGCTGCGTCACCTTGTATAACTTAGCCTTTTAAGGCACACAGTGCCATTTCTACCACATTACATCTGTTGAAGCAGCACAAAGGCACACCCAGTATCAAGGAGAGGTGGGATAGATTTCTACTCTTACTGAAGTGTGGTGAGGCTCGAAAAGAGTGTGTGAAACCAGAAACATTCCGTTTGCCATTTTTGGAAATTTTAATCTTCCACAGAGAAATTAAGTAATTTTCCCAAGGTCACATGACAATAATGAAGCAAGATTTCTTTTTTCATAGAAATCATTTCTTCTTACATTTTACTGAGTGTAAAAGAGATGCCATCTCAAATTTCCTTAAACGTTTATAAGTATGACCTTCCACAACTCTTGTGTTATGGTCACGTTCCTTTATGGTGTAGGGGTATTTTTTAGAGTCTTTTATGTTACAAAATATTTTTATAACTTCATATGGATTTATCTTGTGATTACTCTTGTAATATTTTAATTTAAGAAAATTTTTTTCTTAAGAAATGACACGAGATTATTCTTGCTAGATTTCCTCAGTTTTAGCTAGGATGTTTTTAAAACCCTTAAAATTTAAGTGAAGAACTAAATCTTTGATTTTAAGCCAGAGGATCTGATGTTACTTATTTAGTGATCTAGTTGCCTTAGGGGTAAGGACTTGTGACTTAGCATAGTCTCAAGTGTTCCAGTTCCTAATAAAAAGACAACCTTGTAATGAAAGGGAATGATTTTACATGATTTATTTATTTTATTCCCAAATGGTGTAGTATTTTGTTTTGCAACATTCTTACATTTTATGACAGTTTCTATAATTCTCATTCATCTGGTGAGGAAACCAAGACATCTTTCTTTGTCCAGGGGTCCCTAGAAGTTATACTTATTGGCTTCCAATTTGGTGACTTTTCATTCCATAGCTATTTTTAGCCGTATCTTGTCAACAAGGTAAAGGAAACCAGAATAGTAGGTCATCCAAACTATGTTTAGGTCATAGTTGATTTAAGCTTAAACCCCCCAAAATTCCAAGGACACAATGCTGGAAATTTCTTTCTTCACATATTTTCATCATGGTGAACATGGTACTGGCATCCTGGTGGCATTAAGCATAAATGTACTTCTAGGCTCCAAATTCTTTCTGAATTCTTTAAATTTCTCCAGGGCCTAATTGGAATATATATTGGACTATGTTGGAATACATATATGAATATATATTTTATATATATATATATGTATATGTTTTGCTTGTTTGGAAATTGGTAGATTTGATGCTGCTGTACTGACTCTTGTGTCTGCATTTGTTCATTTCCAAATATGCCATATAAATATCATCCTCCTTATAAAATATAATGTATAAATATTTAGATTTTAGGATTGCTAAAACAAACAAACATACAACAGCTCCTGGCATACTGCTTAATAATCATTTTTATCTGTCTGTTATCTATGTAACCACAGATTTCAGCATTTCTCAACAAGGAGTTCACAATTGCTTGCTGGGTAAAACAAACCACTGACATAGGAAAGGATAACAGTAGCTTTTATAAGACTACTTTACAGCACTTATCTCTGAAGAAAGCAATGAGACACAGCTGAAAAGAAAAGAATGCTATTCAAATAAAATCTCAAGGGCATCGTAACTGTTCAATGATTAGAGGTTTTCCTCAGTGGCTAATATTAATGTCCTATATTCTTAAATTTCTCTTTATTTGCTTTACTTCAAAGATGTAGCTGCTACTAATCAGCACATATAGCATAAGGAATTGGACCTTGCAAGCTGGAGAGTCCAGATTTTAGATTTTCTGCACAGTATCCTTCATCAGCACAGTCATACCTGGGACACCATGTATTCTGATTTTTCTTCATAAAATACAATCTTGCCAGGCATGTAGGGCCAGGAGAGTGTGGAAATCCCAGCACTTTGGTGAGAAGGCCTAAATAATATATTGGACTTGCAATATTCTAGCCTCCTTGTCATCATATTTAGATCGGGTTTCAGTGCACAGGACCTAAAAGGCCTTTGTTCCTTTTGACAGAGCAACAGGGGTACACATGGAAAATTATCAGGGTTTTTAATTATAGCCTCAATTTTTGAATTTTTTCTGTCCCCTTTCATGGCAGTTTTCCTGCTGCTTCCCCACCATACTGTGGATGTTTTCTATGTTTCCATGATCTGTTCATTGATTCCCTCCTGCAAAATTTAAATTAGTCTCTCAAGCCAGAAAAATACCAAGATTTCTAGAAAATTAAAAAAAAAATCATTCATAAGCCATCACACAAAGATAAATCAACGGATATTCTGAGTTTGCTCCTCCACCAAATCAAATACACTTTTACCCTTGTACCCTCTTCATTTGATTTTGACTCCTATATACCATTCCCAGTTCTAATTGGTTAATTATTCTATTTGCTCAGGGAAGAGGTGTTTCTGAGCCAGTTCTAATGGGTCAAATGTCCCTCACAGACCACCCTTCATTGTGAAAACAAAGGGCTTTCACACTGAAACTGTATTTTAGCAGTCACCAAATTAGGAGGTTTTCTTTTTCTTTTTAAATATCACAATGAATTTACTATCAATTTCTCATGCCATCAGTTCAATTTAGTTGCGAGGAGGAATTTAACATGACAATTCAAGGAGTTATAATTTTGCTATTTAAAAAATCAAATTGTAAGAGAATATGCTTTTAAAATTGGTTTCTATATTTGTTCATTTGTTAATAGTGTCAGATTTTACCCCATTTTTGGTTTTTTTGGTAGAGAACATTTCGGCATCTCTGAGATTTAAAATAAATTTCTGAGTAAAAAAATACTGTTCATTAATTCTTTTCTTCTTGAACAGTTTCTAAATAATCATAAAAAATATATAATTCACAGATAGAATAAAGCTTTATGTATTATGAGCTCATTTTTCAGTCCGTGATGAATAGATTGTATTCTTTCCTCAGGTACGTGCAAAGAATCATAATATGGCAATGCCTCTTTGTGGCAATTTACAAAATAATGCTTTATTTCCTTTTATAGTCATAAACATGCCTGCAGTAGTCCCTGCCATTATAACTACAAGAGGCTTAAAGCCAAATTATCATGTAAAAATGTCTTGATTTCTCAACCTCCCATCCCCCTTACCACCTGTTCTTCCCCTAGTCCTTTTCTCTCCTACACCATCTCCCCAAGAGCTTTGGCTCAAATCCCAGAGGGTCATGTCCATTTCACTCTTCTTCTCACACTCCTATATCCAACTCCTGTTAGCATCTTCACCCAAACAGATCTGGAATCTTCTTGCTTCCTTCCATCTCTAACTCTATCACCTACCTCTATCGCCCACCATCCACCATTGTTTTGCAAGGATTATTGAAGTAATTTCTAACTAGATGCTTTAGTCTGGTTTTTTTTCCCATGGTAGTCAGAATGAATGAAAAAATGTATATATCTAGCTGTGTGTATGTGCATATGTATATGTGTGTGTGTGTGTGTGTGTGTGTGTGTGTGTATGTGTATAATTGTGTCATTAATTGTGTCATGCTTCTACTTTAAACCCTCAAACAGCTTCTGATTGCACTTAAACCTCAAACTCCCAGACATGATCCCCATGACTTATGAGCACTGGCCTCTGTATATTACTGCCTGTTATGGACTGCATGTTTGTGTTCTCTCAAAATTCATACATTGAAACCCTAACCTCCAATGGGATGTATTAGGAGGTGGGTCTTAGGGAGGTAATTAGGTTTAGATGAGGTCGTTAGGCTGGAGCCCCCATGATGGGATTGGTGTCCTTATATGAAGAGAAAGAGACTAGAGTTTCTCTTTTCCACCATGTGAGGACACAAGAAGATGTCTGCAAACTAGGAAGAGGGGCTTCACCGGGAAGCAAATAAGTTGGCACCTTGATCTTGGACTTCCCAGGATCCAGAACTGTGAGAAATGAACTGTTGTTTAAGCCACCCAGTCTGTGGTATTTGTTATAGCAGCCCGAGCTAAGACCCTGCCCTTATCTTCTGCCAGTCACTCTGCCACTGTATTCCAACCTCATATCCATCAAGCTTGTTCTTGCGTCTGCACTCCATCTTTTCTCTTCCAGTGACTGTGGTGTGTGTGTGTGTGTGTGTGATTCTGATTTCAAATGTCATCTTTTCAGAAAGACCTTCTCTGACCACACAGTCTGAAGTAGTGTCTCCATATATTCTCTATCCCATTCCTGTTTTCTTTGGAGCATTGTGTTTATTTGTTGATTTGTTGTTGTTGTTGATTTTTATTACCAGCCTTCTCCAAGTAAAATATAAACACTATAAGAACAGGGATCTCATCTGTCTTATTCACCACGATACTCCTGGCTTCTAGCACAGTGCCTGGCACGTAGGATGCACCCTATAAAAATCTGTTTCATGAATGTTATAAGGCAACTGGCACAACAATAAAGTAGCTAACTGCATAAGGAAGCTGCATAAGGAAGATTATGTATACTTTGCTTCAGGAAAATCTTTGACTTTTACTAAAGGATTTATTCTGGAGTTCTTTAATCTTCTCTGGGATACTTTTCCAGGTCCCCAGATTCTACATTTTAAAATTTATCTTCCTCCCAAACGTATCTGCTGTTACTGTGTATCCTATCTCCATGAAAAGAGCACTGATCTCTTATAATCTGAGTTCAGTACATTAGGCTGCCCCTTGTATAGCAAGGGTAGCTGGTGTTTTTCATGTTTATTTAATCATAATGATATAATCTCCTTTCCCTTTTTTCCAGACTTGGTACCTTGGAATAATGGCTAACATTAGCAAATTAATTTACTTTACTTGGCTGTAAGAATTAGCTCTGGGCTTCCAGATAACTTGGGCAAAAAGTGTGACAGAGTGAATAATAAAATTCCCATGTAAAGCAAGGACAGATAATAATTCATTGGCAGAGAAAAAATTTCACTTCTTTGTACCAAACAAAAGTCTTAATTCAATACCATATTCAAAAAATATTAATTGAATAATTATTATGTACTAGGTACATTTATTGAACACACATTATTGACAAGCTATACTGTACTACTAGGTACTGTATTTCATTGATCTAAGGCACCATGAATTAAAAGGTGCACCATTATTTTATGTCCCACTTAGAAATTTAAAAAAATCCTGTCCATTAAACAATAGTATAACATCAACTAAAAGAAATTTACTGCTCAAAAAGAAAAAATATATATATGGGTAAAGATGTGCTTAAAGGGTTTACAGTCAAATAGGGGAAGCAGAGATATTAGTAAATAAGGTTATAATACAGTTTGATAATGCAATAATAAAAATATATGCAAAATACTGTAGTATCACAGAAGAGGAAATGATGAACTCCAGGGTACATGTGTGGAGGGGGTGTATCAGAGAAGCTTTTCTGAAAAGGCTATTGGGTCTCCAATGGATAAAGTTTTCTAGGTAAAAACTGTAGAAATAAACATTTCAAGAAATGGTTTATACTATAAAAGAGCTTGATGAGGTCTAAGGTTATAAATGGTTGAGTACTGCTGGAATGTAATGCATGTAGTTTAAGTGAGAAAAAGAAAAGTGAGGAGGCGGTATTGCTAGAGTCAGGCAGAAAGTGGTTGGGAGAGTGCTGCTTCATTTCAATATTTTGAAAAATGATTTGGACTTATTTAATGGAAAGCCACTAGAAGTCTCTAAGCAGAATGGGGCATGATCTGATTATTTGAGTAATTAATTAATACATCAATACAATAATGATTTATTAAGCAACTATGATATAGCAGGCATTGGAATAGGTCTGAAAATTCAGTAGTGAGCAAACTGGAGTTCTTCTATATCCAGTGTATAGTCAGTGGAGAAGAAAGACGGTTGAGTTAAGCAATCATAAATTTTCTTGATACAGTATATTAATACAAAAAAAAAGGAAATAGTGTAGTGCAAAGAACACAGGCTCTGGAATTAGATTTACTGGGTTCATATCCAAGTGCCTCTGCTTAATAGAAAATGGAGTTTAAACATCTGTAAAATGGGAATAATAGTAGTATACACTTCAATAGCTTGTAGAGAGAATTAAATGGGAATAGGCACATAGTAGGCACTTAATAAAAGTGACTTCTTGTAAGTGTCATGATAGAGGAAGGACAGGATGCCAACAGGGCTCATGGGAACCTCCTAAACTAATCTAGAGGGAGTCTGGGAAGATATCCCACAAGGAGGGAAGCCCAGGTGAAGACAAGGGATGAGACGAAGTGAGTGGGGCTGGTACTTAAGAGTGTTCCAGGCAGAAAGTGTGGGGTTGAAAGAGGAGAAATAACCAATATATAAAAAACTGTTACAACTCAACAATAAAAATATAAGTGACCCATTTAAAAAGCAGGCAAAAGATCTGAAATAGACATTTCTTCAAAGAAGATATACAAATGGCCAACAAACACATGGAAAGATGCTCAATATTACTAGCCATCAGGGAAATGAAAATCAAAGCCACAATTAAATACGCAATTATAAAGTTGAAATGTTGGGAATAGGAGGTCACTCAGGAAGAATATGGAGCCTGAGAAGAGTTCCAAATCTGGAATCCTAGGAAACCCAGTGACCAGAGTCCAAGGAGGTGCTGAATGATGTTCTGGGCCAGTGTGCACGATGCGGGTACCTCGTGCATGAGTGCTTCTGTCTCTAGTCCCTCCAGGGGACAATTTTGGGAGGTACTTTCTATGCTACTCAGGAGGTCCTATGAAATCAAGCCTTTGTTGTTCACAGTTACAATATCAATAGCATATATATGTATTTATTTCCCCTTTCTCATTCTTCCTGGTGATTCACTTCTCTTCCCCGGAATCAGCAACTAAATAAACTACTATACAGAAATCTTATCTGAGGCACTGATTTGGGGGGAACCCAAAATAGTTATTTGATATCAGGAATAGCTTTAGAAAGCGGACCTTTAGGATGATATCCTGGAGCAATCACTCACTAGTCAGATAGCAACAAGGACCTATTGCTGATAGTCAGTGATTCCTGATGATAATCTGTAGCATAGTGAAACATCACAATAAAAAAGACTCACCTGAGGTAGGTTAGGAAGTGGGATAGGTGAAAGGTCAAGTAGTTGTTCTAGCACCTGAGTGGTATGAGGGTATTGATAATTTAAAGGATTGGGCACTGGCTGCGGAAATCTCCAAGAACGAAAACAACAGGCTCAGTTCAGCCATCTGTCAGTTCAGAGTGAGGCATAAAATCCAAAGGGCCTTCATGGCAGCACTTAAAGAGATTCTCTTCTTGTGAAGCCACAGGGAAGATTTTCAAGCGTGTTGAAAATCATGCTTATGTGATAGAGCTAAAGGGGGACTGAGGTGATAGAGTTAAAGGGGGACTGAGAGTGCACAGGTGTGACAGGTTTCTTCTGAAAAACAAGGACCCTGATAAGGAAGACCTGGGATGGGAACACTTGGATGGATAAAAGCTTGAACCTCCAGAGTCTTCTGAGTTCTGGGCTAGCGGCAGTCACCTCTTCCCCTTGTCGGAGGGTGGAGGGAAGCAGCTTTGTTTTCCCTGGAGCCTGTTCAAAGACCTGGCCTGAGGAAGATGCCTTGAAAGAAGATGCTTTTTCTTCACAAGATCCACCCTCACCTTGTCTCATTCCTCCAGACCAGTAAGTAAAATAAAAGGGGAAGTAAGTTCTCCTGGAGAATACAGTTTACTCACTGAAAAAAATTGGCTTACATATGCTGGTGAAACCAGAATGAACCCATGTGGGTTTGGATCTTGAAAGTATTGGGTCAGGGAGAACAGAACATAACGCTTGACAGGATGGTGTATATTCACATGGGGGACTTTTTGTGTAACACAGGTTCCCTGGAGAGTGTACAGACTTGGAGCTGGTATAATATCCTGCTGGGTGGCTCCTTGAAGTTTGGACACATCAATGGTCTATAGTTTAAAAAAGGTGGAAATTCCTCGTGGAGTTGGAAGTCTCAGGGAGCCCCCTGCTATCTCGTAGTTCAACCAAAGCAGCTCTGCTCCCACTGCTTTATCACTAGGACTTCCACATAAAGTTTCACTTAATAAGAGGCTTCCATTGCTGTAAAAAAAAAAATTGGAAAAGCACTAGATTAGATGCTCTCCAAGGACCTTTCCGGCTCCAACACCATAGGACCCTGGTCAGTTAAGCTGTGGAGTCTGACTGCCCAAGGTCAAATACAAGTCTCACCTTTTCTGGGCTTTAAGACCTAGGGCAAGATACTCACCAATTGTATCTACCTAATAGAGTTATTATCTTAAATGAGAAAAAACACACATGGTATTTGGCACAGCACCTAGCACATAGTAAACATTCAAAACTTATTCTAGAAACATAGGAATGTCTAAGAAATTCCTTTAGCTAGATTAGACACAGCATGGAATACGTGATGTAGTTACATCTATACAGATTTAAATAAAATTTAAAACCATGCAGGATCTTTTATATTAAAATATTTAATATCTGCATTCTAAGTAGAGCCTTGTAGAATAACAATATTAGGTTGATTAGAAGAACCTGCCATTTTTATAGGTCCAAAAATGGTTGGAGATTGGCAATTTTGTTTGTGTCTACATAATATCTGGAAAGGAGCAACTTTTTAGAAAAAGATGAACCTTTGTTAGGTGCAGGCTGGCCAGGGGGAGTTGGCCAGTGATGCCCCACTCCTGTGAGGAACGAAGCTGTACCTTGGTGATGATCTCTCACACAGTGTCCGTGGGCTGCTGAGAAGGCCAACTTTTGTCTTGACTTCCGAACATGGGTTCCATGATAAAGAACAGAGTCATAACAAGTCAGAAGGGCTTCCTGGTCCTGTTTCTGTTGCAGCAGAACCAATCAGCTAAGTCCTTGGGAGTCTTATTTGAAAGCCAGATGGCGACAAAATGTGCATGAGACAATGGTGTTGCTACACTCTTACCTACAGGTTCCTCGATGGTGTGAACAGCAAAGCTTAGTGTTACTTGTCTTGGGGTAGAGTCAGAGACATGAAAATGAGAACTCTATTGTTATCCCACACATTTATACCTCAGGATTTAGTGGTATTAAAATTTAGGTGATCTGTTATTTTCCCTCATTTTGTTTTTTTGTAGCTTGTGTACCTGTGAAAAATAACAAATTCCAGATAGCAATCTTGTAATGCCTGAACCATATACAAAGTACTTATACATACCTTCATCCTGAATTTTCCCTTCCTCAGAGTTTCCCAGGTAAATATATAAACATGGGATTTGTGTCTGAAAGGCATCGTTTCCACTTAGCTCATGTGGTCCTAGGAAATGTCATAGAATCTTTAGAGTCATTCCCATGGCAACAGGCGACTCTATTACCAAGGACACTGTTAGGTTTTCTCTTTGAGAAGGTTTGCTCTGTATGTGAGATTCAAGCTATCTTTATTAATATTTATTTTTGGATGCATTGTGAGGCACTGTGCCTACACAAACAACTTATATGGTACATACACTTGAGATGGGAAAGCAATCAATGCCTCTTTTCCAGGGAAGCAAAATATGGATTATGTGAAAGGGCTTTGCAATGCTGTGTGATTGGAAATTTTTGTATGGTTAGGCTGAGGAGAAGCAAAAGGAATGGGGATAGACAGAAAACAAACTATGCACTACTAACTGGAATATACACACATATACACCTACACGTATGCTCACACACACAATCAACAACAAAATACAGTAGACACCATGGGATAGTAAATAGCTACTCTGCAAACTTAGAGTAGAAAGGTTTATTTTCAGCCACCTTGACTATGGAATTTGTAATGGAGATGAAAGCCATAATCAGTGCTGGTGTTATTGACCTGGGTCCTTGGACTCTTTAATCAATAGAAATTGATAAGAGGCCAGGTGAGAAATTCAGGCAAGGCTTTATTGGGACTCACAAGGGAGTGAGAACGAGAAACAGGTGCACTTGCTCACTCTGGGCGAGCTGGTTCCTTAAATGGGGTAAGGGTTGGGGGTGGATTGGTGAGTTGGGCCCGAGGGGTGGCTTAAGTGGGCTGCCCACCCCTTTGGTGCTGTGTGCAGGGATCACACAGAAGTACCCTGTTTTTGGTCCTGGCACCTCGGAAGTGACAGTTGGTTTGTGCCCTTTTTGTATCTTATTGTTCATAATTACCTCAACTGTGCCTGCATGCTGTTATTTTAAGTCCCTTGTAATAAGTTTCTTTGTATTCCGTTGCTTGAGGAGACATTTGTCCAGGTGCAGCCCTCCAGTAAAGGGTCCCAGGTCCCATCCTGTCTCAGTGTCTTTTCCGCTGAGTGTCTGTGCTATTAAAATATTAGCAGGGATCACTGTGTGGGGTATGATGGTTTTTCTGTGTCTGGACCCTCGTTATTTTATTACATTTTCTATGATGTGACATAAGGGAAGCAAATAATTGGAGACATTACTAGATAAACTCTATTGATTCCGTTTCATGCCTTATGAATTGGAAACAAATGGGAAAGCCTGCATAAAGGAGAGCCTTGTTTTACGAAAACAAAAACCAACCAACCAATGACAACAACAACAACAAAAAAAACCCCCAATGCCTCTTCCAGCCTCAGAGGCTAGTCTAGGGTGGGACTCAAATTAAAAAAAAAAAAAAAAAATCTCCAGGTGATGTCAGTGTATGATCAAGACTGATTAGCTTAATTACCTTGGAAATTATTAACATTTTGTTTGATAAAGAAATGTCTCATTTTGTGTCATATCACTCTGACATATGGGTCTACTTTCCAGTTTTCATCAAGATATACCAGCTGCTTTTAAATATTTCAAGGTGTATAAATATATAATTGAATTAAATGCTAGAATTCTCTTATTAATAGGGAAGGTACTACTCCCCCTTGACAGAAAAGGAAAGTCAAGCTTCATGCAACTAAATGACTCCAGGCATATTTTTGACTCACAGCCTGATTCTAAAGCTGATGTTCTTTTTACTGTTCCATACCATATTCATCATTAGTCAAGCAGATTATATTCTAGGAACCTGCTAGCAAAAGGTAAAGGGAGGTGGCAAAATGTGAAGGGCAGTTTTGGGCATATTAAGTTTGACTGTCTCTCTGTATATTAGTTTCCCAAGGATGCTGTGTAACAAAGTATCAGTACTACAAACTGGGTGGCTTAAAACAAATTTATTCTCTGGCAATTATAGAGCTAGAAGTTTAAAGTCAAGGCTTCTAGTAATCTCTGGCGTTCCTTGACTTGAAGCTACATCTCTCCAATCTTTGCCTCTGTCTTTATGTGGCTGCTTCTTTGTGCCTCTTCTGTGTCTCTGTTCCAAATTTCCTTGTTTCTCTGATAAAGACACCAGTCATTGGATTTAGGGCCCACTATAAATACGGCATGATTTCATTTCAAGATCCTTAACTAATTACATATGTAAAGACCCTATTTCCAAAAAGAGTCACATTCTGAGGTCCCAGGTGAATATTAATTTTGGAGGCACCCTATTCAACCTACTATACTTGGCAAGTGACATTTGGAGACACCAGTCATTTCTTGATGAAAAAACTAGTACTCCTGTCTCTTGTGAGAAGATTTGCATAGAATGACAGGAATAGGTGAAATTGGGTGGCTGGGAGGCAGCTTTTTTGGCAGCCCTGGAAGAACACAGGCAGGTCCTGAGGAAAGTTTCTAGGAAACCTGTAGATTCCAAGTGAGAAACAGGTTACAGAAATCTTCTGCTCTCAGAGGAATTGGCCACTTATGTACTGTAGTATAAGAAGACTTGTCTTTCTGCTGTTGCAAGTTGGTTCTATAGGAATTTACCGGTCATTGGGTTTTTTGCAGGCATTAAACAAGCTTTGGGGGGACAAAGAAAAAGCTGTGGGCCCTGATCAAAGGAGCTGACCATCTGGAGTTTGAAGTAAATCTGTATTCTGCCAAAGGAGCTAAAAAAAAAAAAAAAAAAAAGGCTTATAGGAATATCAGTTTACTTGTCAGCTAGTGACAAGGGTTTTGAGTATAAAGAAATAATATATAAAGGAAATGAGCAAAGACTTTCACCAGGCAAAAAGATCCCCGTTGAGGATTTGAGCTTCACAGTTGCAGAAGGTTCCTTCTACAAAGGATGGATTTGGACCACATGGAGAAGTGATGTCCCTTGCTCTTTGAAATGTAAGAAAGATTCCCAGGTGTTCGTGCGTGGGAAGAAATCTGTTACTATTCCCAGGAGGAGAGGTGTTTGCTGGGAGGTAATGGAGGTAGAGAAGGTGGAATTGCCTTGGCTAGTTGGAAACACTGAGTCTGCCACAGGACTGAAAATCCGCTGAGACTTACAAACTCAACAAGGCATAATTTCACCCATAGGCAACAAGGGTTAGGTAGCTAACTGAAGCAAAGTCTCAGAGGGAGTTACAGCAGCTTATCAGAGCTCAGATACGTATCAATTGTGTTTGGGTCCAATGATCTAAAATTCTAAAAGTTTTTAGAAAGAGAAAATAAATTTAAAATGTAATTTCTTTCAGCAAAAGCTTGTTAGTTGGTTATCCAGAAGTCAAGTAAATGCAGATTGGTTCTGTGTATCTCTGATATTCTCATCAATCTCAAGTCACTTGTAGTTAAGAAAATACCCAACCTATCCATGTCTACCATAGTTCCCACAGTATTTCTCTTCACCCTCCCACCCCCTCATATCTCTTTCCTTGGACTGCACTCTGCATCACCTACTCATTTGTATGTGGTTTCGTTTTCCTATAGTGGCATCCTGTTTTAAGATCCCTGTTAGAGACTGAGACTAAACCAATTGAAGCAGCTTAAGATAATGGTGTTAGTTCGAGTACAGGTTTTTCCATTAGTGTATTTAGTTACCATTCAGAGTTGTTGGTGATTCTATTTTCTTCCTAAGTAAAATACATTCAAGACAAGTGACACTGAAAGGATTTGACCAGATTCACTTTGGAAGTTTTCTGTTGAAGAACCTCAGAAGACGTCCTAAATGTTGAACGTGCAAGGTAGGGGTTCTTTGATCAGTATTTTGTTCCTTTGCCTTGTAGTCCGTTGGAATGCCTATAGTATAGATGTTGGGATGTTTACCCAGGCTTCCTCAGCTTGTGGATACAAATGGGTATCACAGTGAGCACAAGAATACTTTCTGCCTCTTTCCCTCTCAGCTGACATAGGATCTGCGGCCCCAGTTATTTCTGGGAGTCCACAGGGAACTTCACACATGCTCACAAATGTCTGTCTCATACAGTCTCCCGTTCTAACCCCTCTCCAAGAATTTGTGCTTTGAGAGCACCGTGTAACACCGTTATTGGAACAAACAGCAGCGCTGTCATGATAATGCATACAGCAGTGGTTCTATCAGTTTGTGGTGAACTTCCTTCTGGAAACCAAAACTTAGTTTGAGTGATATAAGCTATAGTATAAGTTCAGATTTCCTCATCCAAAAGTACTTTGGCTAATTCAAGAAATAAGTGTGATATGTTTTAAGGTGCCTGGTGCATGTATGAATTTCCAGACCTCAGTATTTGATATTTTTACCTTTTAAAATATGAAACAAAAACTTACTTGCCTTCTTTAAATTTAAAATAAAAAGAATAAGTTCAATATTTTAGATGTTGATTGTATCTGAGGCCAGGTCGAATTTTGTATCAGGAGCAAAGTAGGCTAGCTAAAAATCACGCTGTTGATTCATGTACCTGTATTTCTCGGCTCTCCTCCTGAAGTTCCGTTAATAATATTTTCTTTTATACTCCTCAAGGTATCTCTAGAACGGTGATGTTAGTATATAATTTATTGCTATGAAGCATTTTATTTACATTTGATCCTTATTATGTTCCTCTGGAATAGAGCCATGGGTGTGGGTGTTATTTCCTTTTACATTTGAAGATATTGAGGCTCAGGAAGGCACTTAGGTGTCCAAGATCATGTAATTTGTTAGGTGTCCAAGATCATGTAATTTGCATGTGGCAAAGCCAAGCTTTGTAGCCAGATCTCCTGCCTTCAGATCTGGCACTTTCCCTTAGGTGGCCTTTTGTGGTGTGAGAACAAGTGTCTCTTTCCCTTTGTAGTCAGTATCTGGGCATTCTTTCTAGGGGCATGGTGAGGTTTGGTTGCTCTCGGCAGGCTGGCATACAAATGAGAGCACATGGCAGTCTTAGATATCTGGTACTGGTTTTCTGATTTGGAGAAAGAAAATTAACTGAGAGCCTACCATGTGCCAAGCTTCAGGCAGTTCTCACAGCTGCCCTGTAAAGTAGATATTCTCACCGATCTTTACAGATGAATTACAGATTCAAAGAGCTTTAAGTAACTTTTCCAAGGTCTTGCCTCGGGAATAGAAAAGTCAGGATTGAGATGCAGGAATTCTTGTTCTTTCCATGACATCACAGTTGCCTCTTCCACGTGTTTTGAGGAAATTTATCAATAAAAGGAGGCAGAAAACAAGTCATGGAAAGAAAATACTGTCTTCAAGATGAGAGGAGATGGGAGGGTCTTCACATTACATATGAACCTCAGCAAAGGTTAGACCCCGGGCTAGCTTGACTCCAAGGCAGAAAGGTCACTACCTATACTGTGTGACTTGCGAATCCCTGAAGACACCTAAACAACCTTAAAAACGTTTCCCCCACAAACATGCTGAAAACTGTGTTTTGGAGTCCTTTCATTTTTATTTTTTTATTTTATTTTTTATAAATTTAATTTATTTATTTTTGTCTGTGTTGGGTCTTTGTTGCTGTGCACGGGTTTTCTGTGGTTGTGTCGAGCGGGGGCTACTTTTCGTTGCGGTGCGCAGGCTTCTCATTGCGGTGGCTTCTCTTGTGAGCACGGGCTCTAGGCGTGCGGGCTCAGTAGTTGTGGCTCGCGGGCTTTAGAGTGCAGGCTCAGTAGTTGTGGTGCACGGGCTTAGTTGCTCTGCGGCATGTGGGATCTTCCCGGACCGGGGCTCAAACCCGTGCCCCCTGCATTGGCAGGCGGATTCTTAACCACTGCACCGCCAGGGAAGCCCTTGGAGTCCTTTTAAAAATCCATATGCTTCTGGAAGGATAATATACATTCAGGTTAATTTGTTTAACCAGAGATTAGTCGAGGCACCCCATGGCTGTGTGCTGTGCACTCTCCGTGGAGGTGCTTAGGGGTAAAGGACACACAGCTGGTGTGTTGGAAAAGGGCTGGTGACTGGGGGTGATCAGGCAGAGCAGGTAGAGGGGGCCGCATGGTGGAAGAGGACCCATAGCTGCCAGGGCCCCAAAGCCCCCTCTAGACTGTGGAAGAGACAGACGGAGGAGAGGAGATCCCAGAGGCCCATTCTTGTCTATTTTACCACTTATTCCACTGCCAGTACTATTTACACTTGTCCCCTGATTTAATTTCCATGGAAATTCTAGTTTTTCTTCATCATTAAAAGCAACGCATTTTATTTTCATAGACTGGCATTTTAAACGTTTTGTGAATTCTGATTCATTATTTTTCCACACTCTGCAAACAGTATCATTCAACAGCAGAACACTATTACTGGATTAATAAAAGCTCACTCTGACCATTCATTTTTGAGAAATACCACCTCACAGTCCCTTGTTTCTATTCTTGATGTAGTAGCATACTAGCTTTTTGTATTGGTATTTGGCAAAATCTTACTACTGCAGCAACTGTTCCCTGAAATTCTCCTGTTGTTAATCACAGAGCTGGCAGCCCACGCTCCTGCTGCTTCTGTCGACACTCGTTTTAAGCTCAGAGCACCATAACTAGGATTCTCAGCCCCTGCTGGCCGCCTCATTATCTTCTCCCAGTTTCTTACTGCATCGCACCTATCTGGCTTCTTACAATCAGTCAAACATACCCATAATAAATGTATAGTTTCTCTTTCTGAACATAACAAGCAGTTTCTTCCTGGTAGGGCAGGTAGCTATGTGGTTTTACTCTTTAATTCTTAGCTAGCTCTTAAATCTGCCCCCCAACATCTCACAGTGTGACAAGCCTTAGAAAACTTGGGCAACACGTGAAAGGCACAAAAGATAAACCAGTGAACTAGATCTCTTTGTTATTAATTAGGGGACCCAATTTCTTTTCCCATTCCTTGTGTTTCCTGCTTAGCAAAATGGTGGAAGAGACCATATTTGTATTTTGTATACCGGTATTTTTCATAATAGTTCTTTTCTTAAAAGAAATGAGCATATATAATTATTTTGTCACCCTGACTCTACAAGGACCAGGTGGTAGACAGGACAGCATCCAGCCATGACCTCCCTCACGGTCAGCCTCATCTGTGGAGAGGGGCTGAGCCAATGTCACACGCTTTCCTGGTCAGCTTGCATCTCGTGACTGAGGCAGGCAGGGGTATAAATTCCCAAGCATCTGGGCCTGACTCAGGACATCTCTGTTGGGCCTGGGAGGTACTCCATAGCTCCCCTCCAAGTTGGCCAAGGCTTTGCCAGACTTCTCTTTGATTATCCCTCTGCCCAATCCTGCTTCTTTCCCTCTGCTTTCACAGGTATTGATCCCTAATAAACTTCTTGTATTCCAACTTAGTATCTGCTTCCAGAAACCCCAACCTGTGATAGACACTGTTTATTTTAAATAAATCCACACTCCTCTGGCTTCTTGGAGTCTCCAAAATAGAGATGCTCGGGCCTCTCTCAGGATGTCTGAGGGGTTCCACCTGAGCCGGGTGAGGCAGTCACGGCCAGATGGGGCAGGCTGAAGACAGATGGGGGGGGCAAGCCCTGCAGGCTCATTCATGGGGAGGTGTGTGGCTCTGGCTCTGATGACTGCAGAGGAGTCCTGTGAAGAGGCAATTTGTGTCTTCCTACCACCCCCAGGATTAGAGCACTGGGGATTAAAGGACCACAGGCTGTTATTACAGCCTGGTGTTGGAGTTTAGGGTTTTTCATGACTTCCTTTCTGCCATGAGAATGAAGGTGGCACATTGTGGTGAAAAGTATGGGCACTGAACTCGAGCAGGTCTGGGTTTTTAATAGCTTTATTGAGATATATTTACATACAGTAAACTACACACTTAAAGTGTTTAACTAGATATACACCCATGAAACCACCACAACAATCAAGATAATGAACATCTCCATCATCCCTAAAATTTCATCTTGTCCATTTCTGATTCCTCCCTCCTGCCCTTCCATGCCCCATCTCGTTTCCAGGCAACAACTGATTTACACTTTGTCATTATAGACTGTTTTCTATTTTCTAGAACTTTATATAATTGGAATCATTTGGTATGTACTCTTTTTTTTTTCCTCTGGCTTCTTTCACTCAGCATAATTAGTTTGAGATTCATTATGTTGTTGTGTGTTTCAATTATTCATTTCTTTGTATTGTTGAGTAAAATCCCATTGTATGGATTTACCAGAGTTTATCCATTCACATCAAAGGACATTTGAGTTTCCAGTTTTTTTTTGTTTGATTTTTGTTTTGTTTGTTTTTTGTTTTGTTTTTTTTGGCAAGGATGAACAAAGCTGCCATGGACATTTGTGGGCAGGTTTTTGTGTGAGCATTTGCACTCATTTTTCTAGGGAGAGATCAGCAAACTTTTTTCTGTAAAAGGACAACTAATAAACATTTTAGGTTTTGCTGGCCATATAGTCTCTGGCATAACTCCTCAATTCTACCTCTAACGTATGAAAAAGCCATGCTCATTACATAAATAAGGATGGCTGTGTTCCAATAAAACTCTGTTTACAAAAAATTGTGACCCCTGATCTCAGGGAAATATTTAAAAGTGGAATTGATGGGTCAGTCATATGGAAAGTGCATGTTTATAAGAAACTGCCAAACTGTTTTCAAGAGCGGCTCCACTATTTTGCAGTCTCACTAGGAACATATGAAAGTTCCAGTTGCTCCTAATCCTTTTTGACACTTCATATGGACAGTTTTCTGTTATATTTAAAAAATTTTAGCCACTCTAATTATATGTTCAGTGGTCTTTCATTGTGGTTTTAATTTACGTTTTCTACTGGCTAATGTTTTATGTGCTCATCAGTGTATTTTCTTTGGTCACATGTTCAAATTTTTGGTCAATTTTTAAAAAATGGGCTGTTTTCTATTTGAGGTTTGAGAGTCCTCTATTCTGGATACAAGTTTGTCAGCTATATGATTTACAGATATTGCACTCACTAGCTTGACTTTTAATTTCTTACCAATTTTTTTGTAGAGCAAAAAGTCTTCATTTTCATGAAGTCTAATTTATCAATTTTTTTCTATTACAGACTGCTTTTGTTATATCTAAGAATTTTTTTTGCTCAAAGTACATGATTTTCTATATTAAATTTTTTTAATAGATTTACATTTCACACTGAGATTTGTGATCAACTTTGAATTAATTTTTGTATAAATTGTGAGGTACAGGCTGAGGATCCAGCACCATTTGTTGAAAAGACTATCCTTTCTCCATTGAAGTGCCTTTGCGTCTTTGTCTAAAATCAACTTACCATATTTGTGCAGGCCTATTTCTGGATCTATTCATTGATCTATGTATCTGTTTTTTCATCAATATATTACTATCCTGATTACTGGAACTGTATACTAAGCCTTAAAATTGGGTAGTGTGAGTCCTTCAACTTTGTTCTTTATCAAAATGGTTTTGGCTGTTGCTTTGCCTCTCAATATATATTTTAGAATTGGCTTCTCTGTATCTGAAAAAAACTCCTGGGATTTTGATTGGAATTGCATTAAATACATGGATCAACTAGGGTAGAATCAACAGCTTAACTATGCTGAGTCTCCCGATTCATGAAGAAGTTATGTTTCATATTTATTTAGGTCATATTTGATTTCTTTCATCAGCATTTCATAGTTTTCCACATACAGATACTGCACATGATTTATTGGATTTACACTTAAGTGTTTCAATTTTTTGGAGCAAATGTAAATAATATGTTTATATTTTTAAATATCAAGTTGTTCATTGATAGTATATATAGAAATATGATTGGTTTTTGTATGCTGATTTTGTATTTGTGACCTTGCTACACTTAGTTCTGGGAGTTTAATTATAGATTCCTTGGGATTTTCTACATCATAAACAATTGTCATATGTAAACAGAGGCTTCTTTTTCACGCCTTATCACACGGCCAAGGACTTGCCGTTTTTTGATGCTGAATAAGAGTGAGTAGTGTGGACATTGTGCCTTGTTCCTGGTCATAGAAAACATTGAGGTCTTGACCATCAAGAGTGATGTTGGCTTTAGAATTTTTTTTGTAGGTACCCCTTTTCAGGTATCTATTCCTAGTTTGTGAGAGTGTTTGTTGTTGTTTTAATCATGAATGCATGTTAAATTTTTTCAAATGCTTTTTCTGAATAAATTGGTACTATCATGTGGTTTTTCCTATTTTTTTAATTTAACTAATTTACACTGATTTATTTATTTTTTTGTAATATTGAATCAGCCTTGAATTTCTGCGATAAACCCCATTAGGTTGTGATTTAGTGTTCTTTTTACATTTTGCTGGATTTAATTTGCTAATATTTTGTTGAGGATTCTTGCATCTATGTTCTTAAGGCAGAATGGCCTATAGTCTTTTTTTGTACATCTTTAGTTTTGGTAATGCTGCTTCATAATGTGAATTATTTTCTGGAAGAGATTATATAGAATTGGTGTCATTCAGCTACATTTTTGAAAGATTTTCACTGGGTAAAGAATTCCAGGTTGCCCTTTTTTCTTTTAGTACTTTCAAGATGTTTCTGTACTGTTCTCTAGTTTGCACAAGAAATATTCTGTCACTTTTACCTTTGTTCCTCTTTAAATGACCTGTCTTTTAAAATCTGTGTACTTTCAGGATTTCTCTTTATCACTGGTTTTGAGAATTTGATTGTGATGTGCCTTGTTTTTCCCATGTTTCTTTGCTCAGAATTTGGTGAATTCCTTGATCTGTGGCATTACAGTTTTCATCAAATTTGGAAAAAAATTGACCATTATTTCTTAAAATATTTTCTGTCCCCTCTGCCACTTTAGGACATGAATTATCCATATATTTAGCTCCTTGAAGGTATCCCACAGTTCATGGATGCTTTTATTTTTTTAGTCTTTTTTCTCTTGGTGTTTCATTTTGGATAGTTTATATTGCTGTGTCTTCAGATAATCTTTGTCCTGCAGTGTCTAACCTGCTACTAATATCATCCAGTGTGTTTTTCATCTCAGGTATCATTAAAAAGTTCAAATCTGGTCATCTTTCTATCTTCCATGTCTCTACTTAACATGTTTAATCTTTCCTCTAATTTACTGAACATATGGAATACAGTTATAGCAACAGTTACAATGATAAAACAATATAATAATACTGTTTTACTCTGGATCAGTTTTGGTTGATTGATTTTTCTTATTTATTTATTTATTTTTTCTTTTTTTGGCCACACTGTGAGGCATGTGAGATCTTAATTCCCAACCAGGGATCGAACCCACACCCCCCACAGTGGAAGCACAGAGTCTTAATCACTGGACCACCAGGGAAGTCCCTGATTTTTCTTATTGTTATGGGTTGTATTTTTTTGCTCCTTCACCTGCCTGGAAACTTTCGATTGGATGCCAGACATTGTATATTATACCTTTGTGGATGCTAGATACTTTGTATCCTTTTAAATATTCTGCAATATTTATTCTATAATATTCTGCAATGCAGGTAAGTTACTTTAAAATGGTTTGATCTTTTTGTGCCTTGCCTTTATTCATTAGAGTGTTTAGTCAAGGGTTACATTTTCCCCACTACTTTAGGCAAGAGACTTAGTTCTCTAAGCAATGTTCCATGAGTTATGAGGTTTTTCCACTCTGGCTATTGAGAGCAGTCGCTATTCTTGATTCTGTGTGATCTCTGGGCACTGTTCCCTCCGATCATTTCCATATCTCTGCCATCCCCCTCCTAGTCTCACCCCTGCCAGACTTCAGGTGGTTTCCTCAAATGCATGTGCTGATCAGTACTCAACAGAATACTTCAGGGAGGCTCTCTGCAGATCCTTGGGGTTTTTCCCTCTGTGTACCTAGCACCTTTCCAGTACTCTGTCCTCTGAACTCAAACCACCTTTTGCGCCCTAGATTCCCAACTCTATATCCTCAACTCAGGGAGACCACTGGGCTTTGCTTGGGTTCCCCATCCCTGCAGCATGGCCTATAAACTTTCTCTAGGCAGTAAACTCAGGTATTCATAAGGCTTATCTCATTTATTTCCCATCTCTCAGAGATCACTGTTCTTTTCTTGCCTAATATGCAATGTCATGGGAGCCTTTGTTTCATATATTTTGTTTGGTTTTTTAGTTGTTATGTGTAGGAGGATAAATCTGGTCTCTACTATTTCATATTGGTCAGAGGTAGGAGTTGAAGGTCTGGACTTCATTCCTCTCCTATTTCCTTATCTTTTCCAACTCGCAGGTCTTAAATCCTTCCATATTCTTAGATGTGGAATTGAAAGGACTTTGTGGAAACAGCCTCTGGCCCACACCATGTGTCTGGCTGAATTTGGCAGGTGCCAGCCCTGCTGCAGTTCATACCTTTCTAATTTGGCCTGACACTGTGGGCTCTGACATTAGCTCTGTGGAATGGCTACCGGGCTCTATTCCCATCCAGGACTGTGTTTCTGTTGCTGACAACCTGTATGTTAGCAGGTTCCTATTTCGAGCATTTTTTATTTTTTATTGGAATGTAAAGCTCTACTTTCTATTTTTGTGTAAATATTTTAATAATATTTCCTAGTCAGAGTAGCTCAAGGATGCCTTGACTTTACTACAGTATGTCTCCAAATTTTGCAAGAATAAATTTTTTAAAAATTGACCTATAACATAACGAGAATTTGAAGTAGAAAATATAGTGGTGCTGCCCCTGGTCTAAGAGAGGGACTCTAGACCCTGTCCCCTTATATGAACATAAGTGACTATGTCCTTCGCTGGGTACCAACCTCAGGTTCTCCTGTAATAGACACTGGCTGTTCCTGTGGCTCTGGGGCCCAGGATGACAACTGTTCTCCTGGAACATGTCTTTAACCACTGCTTCAGGAGAACACAGGGTGCCCATGAGCTAAACAGCAATATTTTAACGAGTGCCAAATTTACTAAAGAACTCTAACAAAATAAAAGTAGAATAATAGAAGAAACAAAGACAGCAGTGTATTATTCTGCTAGTGTTGCCATAATAGAGTACCACAGACTGAGTGACTTGAACAACAGAAACATATTGTCTCACAATTCTGGAAGCTGGAAGTCCAAGATCAAGGTGTTGGCAGGGTCAATTTCCCCTGAGGCCTCTCTCCTTGATTTGCAGGAGGCTGTCTTCTCTCTGTGTTCTCACACGGTCTTTCTCTGTGTGAGGGAAACCCTCGTGTCTTTCCTGTGTCTTAAGCTCTTCTTCTTATAAGGACCCCAGTCAGATTAGACTGGTACCCACCCTAGTGAACTTATTTTAACTTAATCATCTCTTTAAAGGACCTGTCTCCAAATATATTCACATTCTGAGGTACTGGCGGTTAGGGCTTCAGCATATGAATATTGCGGAGACAATTCAGTCCCTTACAAGCAGAATATTGATTGTGGTTCTGTATGCTCAGTACATGGGATTTCATTTTATATTGTATTTCTCTCTACTTTTGTGTTATGTTTGAAAATTTTCCCAATTAAAAAAAGTTTAAAAAATTACTAATGAAGGTAAAGGGACTTGAGCTAACCTGGGGAAAAATTCTGCCCAAACAAATATTTCTTTGTATAACACTCTTTGAAAATATTGCTTTCTATTTATTGTCCTCTTGTGAAATCAACACACATACACACACACGCCCCATTGTAACCTTAAGCACTGTAAGTTCTTAGGGCACCATCCTCCCATCTTGTCTAGAACCATATCTCAACTGTTGCAAAATAACTTTGACGATAATAAGTAACAATGGGAATTAGCATTTGTATAGGGTTTTGAAAAGGCATTGTGCGTATTTTTCATATATTTCTTGAGTCCCCCGAGAGGCAGGCGGTAGGAGTGATATTGTCCCAAGGTCAGAGTGAGGAGAGGAGCTCTGAGTCAGTGACTCACCAGGTCACTCAGGGTGGAGTTTGCAGTATCAGATCAAGTCTGATTCCAGCCTCAGCATCTGCCCCATGGATGTGCTTCCTTTGTGATGAAACAAGGAGTTATAGCTCCCACATTATTTTGCCCTCTCTATATTGCAAGAAACTCTGATTGAATAATGATACCTCTGGAAATGACACTTTTTCATTTGCTGCCAGTTTTTCTCAAATGTTACTGCTTCAAATTGGCACTTTAATCCATCAATACCAAAACCTACTTTCATGTTTAGCTGATTGCATATAATTTCTGAAGTGCTGAGCCTTACGATGTTTTTGTCTTTTTGGAAAGATTGAATTTATGAAATGGACACACAGGACAGTTTTATGCTGTGTAGTATATTTTGCTTTTTAATGCAGTAGGCATTATCGCCTTTTAAGTATCACCTTTGTTAGAATACTGCTTTCTCAGGTCTATTAATTATCCTGATATGAACTGAAATACTGTTCATTTCAAGGGAAGGCTGGGCTATAAATAAGGAAAATCTCTTTCCTATTATTTATAAAATCTCTTTCATGAACTTTTTTCAATCTTCCCTCTGATATATTCTTTCATCATTTTAGTTCAAGAAACAATTTTATACGTACTGCAAGAATTCAGAATGATTTCCCCCACCCCCCCCATGGACTAACATACCAATTCTCCTATCTCAAGTAACTGTGTGCAATAGAATGAACTATTAGAAAAAGGAAGAGGAAAACTGTATTTCTCCTTTCTGTGGACTCACTACCTCCTCTCACTCCCCATCCCAGGAAGAAGAGACCATCCTTGGTCCCTGGAGGGAGGCTGAACTCTGTCCCGTCCCCCTGCTCCCTATCCTCGCCCCTACCCTCAGCCTGATGGGTGGAGTAAACAGTTGAAGGGTTTCTAGATCATCAAGATGGATTAGCCTGGTTTTCCCAGAGGTGGATATACTTGTGGGTTAGATAAGGCAGAAATGGACAGAGCCAAGAGATAGAAAGTCGCCTTCAGAAAATGGAATGATGGGGCCTCTGGGGTTCCTTGAACGGCAGCATCATGCCCAGCTTGCATGATGGCCAGGCACTGGCTGTGGCACTGGACGCTGAGTGCTGAGGCTCAGCAATGAGGGACTCTATGGCCATGGCAAGTGGTGCCTGTACATGTACTCAGACACCAGAGCTTGAGGGATAGCGACAGGTTGGGCACAACACAGCAGTGCTGGGTAGCAGACGGAATGAGAGCAATAATGACAACCCCCATGGATGACCAAGTCTCTGTCCATTTATATCATATTCATTCACTCATTTATTGTCTGTCTCTCTCCCCTGGTAAACTTCTCCTTGAGTATTTGTTTAATGTATAAGTGATTCAATGAGTTTTTCTGGGAGCCATTAAAGCTCCCAGATCCTTAGGTGATACCAGGGAGGGCTCCAAAGCATGTTTAGTTCCAATTTATTGCCACTGTGAGGTTCCTGTTTGTGTCTCAAGCCTCAGCAGCACCGTCTTTCCTGTTGCGTCAGTACAGACCCTTTGAGTGGTCCTGGCCCTCTCTCCACTATGCCACCTCAACACATGAATTCTTCAGAAAACACTTGTGTGCAAAGACATTTGTTCACGGCTTCTAGATCTTTGTATCATTTGGAATGTTCTTGGCTGTGTTCTGGTTTTCTATTGCTGCCTAACAGAAAACCAGAAAACTGTTTTAAAACAATTTATTATCTCTCATGGTTCTATTAGTTGATGGAGCTCACCTGGGTGGTTCTTAGGCTATTTCATATGGTTGCAGTGAGATGACAGCTTTGGCGGGAGTCAGCTGAATGCTTGATGACTACAGGAATAGGAAACTAACATAAGAGAGAAGACAAATAATTATAACTAGTTATAACACAAAGTAGAAAAAATTAGTGTAATGTATTTAACATGTAGCTCAAACTTTACACGTAGTTCAAAGTCTTTTCCACTTCTGTTGTCTCATGCGTAATATGTTAACTATATTGTGAGTTATAATTAGACAAGTAGGCAAATATAGAAGGTGGCTAGTTTAAGAAAGATACTTACAGGAGGGATTATTAGAGCACAGTCTTGAAGGAAGAATATGATTTCCATGAATGTAAAAAGGTGGGAGGTAGGACTCTCCACCCTGAGGGAACAGCATGACAAGATTCTAGAACATTAAAGTGTCTGGTAAGGGGAAAATGATCTAGGAGCTAGAGTAAGGGATGAGGGAGATAGTTTATGAAGTGAAACTTTGAGACTTATTAATTGAAGAGAGAAGTAAACTGGAGAAATTTCTTCACAATCATGAAGTCCTGGCCAAATCTGATATGTTCAGAGAAAGAGATCTGACTACAAACCATGTCTTCATACACGTGCCTTTTATCACATTACTAAGTTGGCAAGTTTACTTCTTATTCAAAATGGCAGCACCTACACCCTGACTGGAAAAGGTTCCTTTTTCTCAGTTCATCAGGAACAGGTCCCTGAGCAATATAACAGTGTCACACGTTATTCGTGACCTGGGGTAGATACTAAGCCAAGCACAGAAGGTGAAAATCATGAAGCATTAAACAACCTTTGAAAATCCCTTAGGAAGTTGTCACACTGGAGATCAACATACCATCTATTATGGGTCCCGCAAAGCTTTGGAACAGATTTCTGTTTCTGTAATTGAGTACCAGATAAAGAACCTGTGTTTAGATGCCTTACTCTACAAAAAGTTAAATGTTTGAATGTGGTTACCAAGAGGCTAAGGGAACAGTGGATTCACGTCTCTCACTTGGAGATGCTTAGTTCAAAGAAATCTATGTGGCTATTTCTTCTTCAATGATTCTTGTTCTCTACCCCTCCCCCCTCCTCCCCCTCCCTCTCCCCCTCTCCATCTCTCATCTCTTCTAACCACCCCTCCCTACCCCTCAATCCCTGCTCCCTCTTGCTCCCTGTTGTGGAGCAGAAATGGGTGAATGTGTGCAAGTTAAGCATGTATATGATATTCATCTTGGATTGTAGGATCCTGCCAGGGTTCCCAGACATCTTTCTTCCCTCTAGAGCCTGGGCTGAGTATGCTCGAGGGAAATTTTGGAAGCCTCCTTATCTCTCCACCTCTTGAGTCTGACAAGCGTCCAGCTTCTCCCTCTCTGTCCTGCTCCACTTCCTCTTAGCTCTCCAGAACCAAAAACAACTCACAGACTGAAGGTATCTCTAGCCCCCAAATGGGGCTCCAGCTGCCAAAATGGCCACTAGAGACCCTAAAACAGCTTCCCAGTGTTCTTAAATCAGCTTCCCCACTTGCCAAGCATTTATTGAACTCTTCATGGTGCCAAGCTCTAATAATGTGGCAAGGCCACGCTTGTAAACAAGAGTTAGTCACAGACCAGGACTCCTGTGAAAAGTAAGAGTTTAACCCCATGCCACCAGCCTTGATATCCTATTGTACATCTAATTGTTCTGTGTATCCCTTAAATGCTTATTGTGGATATAGGTGATTTAACTACATTTGTCTTTTAACCTCCCTACTAGTTTCGTGTGTGGATGATCTCCCACCTTTACCGTATGTTGCCTTTATCGGTGAGCTTTTCATTTTGTAATTTTCTTGTTTCTAGTTGTGGTTTTTTCTTTTTCTTTCTGTTATTGGATTCTTCCTCTGTTTGGTTGTTTATATTTTCCAACTCTCTGTTTACAAAAACTTCTAACTTCTCGCTCTGTGCGTTCATTCTTCTCCTGAGTTCTTTGATCACCTCGACAGTCATTACTCTGTACTTTTTCTCAGGTGCTGCCTATCTCCACTTCACTTAGTTCTTCTTCTGGGGTTTTATCTTGTTGCTTTGTTTGGAACACATATTCCTCTGCTGCCGTATTTTAGCTAAAGTTGCTCTTTGTATCTTTATGTATGTGGTACGTTAGTTAGGTTTCTCGACTTGGGGGAGCGGCCTTCTGCAGGAGACGAGCTATGCCTCCCAGCAGCGCACTCCCCTCTCATCACTCAAGCGATACGCCCTATGGGTTCCCCCTAAGAGAGCTGCGTGGGTCCTTCTGTTGTGGTGGGCTGACTATATGGGTGGTCCGGTAGGCTTCGTTTGCCCCTAGTCCGGTTGGTTGCCAGGCCCTGCCTTGTGCAGATGTTGCTGGTTAGCAGGGCCTGGTCAAGAGGTGGCTGGTTGCAGAACCCTAGGGGGCCCCGGGCCCAGTGCTGGCTCACTGGTGGGTGGGATGCAGAAGACCTGGGTGAAGCCAGGTCCTAAGATTAGTGCCGGACTACTGGCAGGCAGAGCTGGGTCCTGGAGTCTGGCGGCAGGGCCTGGGGATCCCAGAGCTGGTGGCAGATCGCCGGGGGGGATAGGGGGGAGTGGTGGTTTGTGACATAGTTGGGTATGCGATCCGGGGTGTCCTGAAGCTTGCATTGGCATGCTAGTGGGCAGGGTCGGGGACCAGCTGGTCCCAGGGTAGGGTCTGGCCTGCTATGGGGATTGTGGTTTTCTTGTGTCTGGTGTCTGCCCCTTGGTGGGTGAGGTTGTGTCTAGAGGCTTGTGCAGGTTTCCTGGCCGGAAAGGCCTGTGCCTGCCCACTGGTGGGCGGAGCTGGATCTTGGGCCTCTGGTGGGCAGGGCCGTGTCTAGGGGCGCATCTAGAGGTACGTCTAGAGGCAGCTGCTGGGCTCAGGAAGTCTTTAGGCAGCCTCCTTGCCGAGGGGTGGGCCTGTCCCAGCCCAGTTAGTTGTTTGGCCTGAGGTGTCCTAGCACCGGCCCCTGCAGGCTGAGTCTTGGCCTGTAGTGAGAGGGAGGAGCCCGCGATGGCGTCACCCGCACCAGAAAGCTCCCGAAGGCGGCCGCCGCCACTGTCTACGTCCCCGGCGTGAGCCGCAGCCAACCCCGCCTCTCCTGGAGACCCTCCGTGACCAGCAAGTAAGTCCGGCCCAGGCTCCTGTCAAATTACTGCTTTGGCCCTGCGTCCAGGTTTGCATGAGGTTTTGTGTGCGCCCTTTAAAAGTCAAGTTTTCATTTCCCCAGGGCTCCCGAAATTAGGCCCCGCTGGCCTTCAAAACCAAATGCTCTGGAGGTTCACCTTCCTGGTGCAGAACCCCTGGGCTGGCAAGCCTGATGTGAGGCTCAGAGCGCTCATTCCCGGGGCAGAAGATCTGCGCTCTAATGATTCTCCAGTCTGTGGGTTGCCCACCCTGGGGGGTGTGGGATTTGATTATATCACGAGCCTGCTTCTGCTACTCCAGTCGCCTGGTGGTTCCTTCTTTGTCTTTAGTTGTAGAAGATCTTTCCTGGTAGCTTCTGGTTTTCTTCATCGATGGTTGTTCTGCAGATAGTGGTGACTTTGGTGTAATCATGAGAGGAGGTGAACCCAGGGTCTTTCTGCTCCACTGTCTTGGCGGATCTCCCCTCATGCCAGCAGTCTTTGCACCCTAAGACACACGTAGAAAAACCATATTTGTATCACACACCTGCAGTGCTATACGGTAGCTTTCTCTAGACTGCTATCCTCCCAACCTCACCAGGACCAACCCTGTGAATTTTAGGGAAGGAGAAGGAAAGAAGATTCATGCCAGCCTTGGTCTCCAGGCTGGGCCTTGTCCTGAAGCCCCGTGTTGCCCATCTCTATGATGGTCTTTGGTGTATGTTTTCATTATAGGTTGTTTACTTTCTGTTCTTTTAATCCTCTAAGAGTAGGGGCAGTGAAGCCAGCTCAGACACACCCCAGGCCATTTCTCCTGTCTGCATACCACCTTCATCTCTGTCCCCTGCCCTGCTGTAGGATGTCCACCCTTGCCTATCTCGCAGGACCAATAACCATCATGGGGGGGACACACACATGCTGGTGGGGGATAGAGCATGGTAGGCTAATGTCTGTGTAGGTGGGAAGGAATTAGGAGCTATTGGAATCCATTATCTCCCATTTTCTTCCATGATGATAGAGACATTGGACACTACCACTGTTTCAAGCTAAGACTACTTCAAGGTTTTCGTCCTCCTTTCTTGTAGCACTTGCTCTGGGAAGTGAGAAAATGGTCCACGTTCTCTCTTCAGCCATTCGTGCCCATTTCCACTGATGCTGCAGGCCAAGCAATAAATAACTCTGCTTTTCTCTTTGTCTGCTTTCTCAATATCCTCTGGCTTTTAGCATGTCTACAATTGCCTCTGGTCTAAGTTACTAAAAAGAGACTTTTTCTCAGCATTCTAGGTCCCCCACAGAGCTTATTCTTATTTTAAAATGACACACCCACTGCTGCTGTTGTAGTTGTTTATCATATTTTGTCATCTGGATTATTGCACTAGTTTTCTAAGTGGTCCTCTATTCTCATTAGCCTCAACTCCCTCTCCCTGTACGAAGCCATCAGCAAAAACTGGCTTTCAGAAAAGGAAATCTGATCAAGTCACATCCCTGCTTAAAATCTTTCATGAACTTTCCTGGCTTGCACAATGAAGTCTTCCCTCATCTAAGTCTCTGTGTAAATAAATGCCTTATCAGAAAGGCCTCCCCTTACCAGCCTATCTCAAATAGCTCCCACTCCTGACTCTGTGTCTCCTTACACTGGTTTATTTTCCTTCTTAGTACTTATCACCACATGCTATATTATATGTTTATTGCCTGTCACCCTCCACTAGGTTGTAAGCACCATAAAGTGTGTCTGCCTCTTTTATTCACTGCTATGTGCCGGCATGTACTAGGTGTTCAATACATAGTTGTTGAATGAAAATTAAAAATATTTCTCACAGTCAGTTCACCACTCACACTGAGAGTCTCTAGCCTGCTGCATGCCCCCCCCACCCCCTTACTGCCTTCTGCACACACAGAATATACCATGCACTCTCAGCTATCTATAGTTTGGGGCAAATTTTTACCTTGGCCTGGGCTTGTCTTTCCTTCCTCAACATCCCCAATCCAACACTTATGTGGATTCCCACCATCGAAGGTGAAGCCTGACATCACCTCTTCTCTAAACACCACTTGCCATCTACACCTCAGTCTCACCCAAACACCCTCACTTCTCCCACCTGGGCAGAACATTCCTTCCTTTCTGTTCCTTTGGCACTTGGAACAGAGTTTTCCTTTCCTGTGGAACACTGCAGTTATCTGGTTGTTTGGAAGGCAGCAGAGTGTTGGTTACGTGTGGGATCTAGACTTGGATTGCTAAGGTTTAAATGATGGCTTCACCATTTCCTGTGACTTTGGGCTTGTGTAATCTGTTTTTCAGTGTGCTCAATTATTAAAATGAGAAGAATAATGGTAACTATATAGCGAGGAAAGTATGGCACATAGTAAGCGCTCAATTAATGTTATCAGTGATAATGATACTGTTATTCTCCTCTATGACTGTGAGGGCATCTTGGGCAAACATATTATTTTCTTTCTTCGTGTCTACCAAAATTTCTTTCCTCAAGGAAACTAATCAATACTCTTTCTTTCTCTCTTTTATTTTCTCTCTCTCCTTCTTCCTCCCTGTCTCTCTTTCCTAACACAAACTATTATTATCTACCCTGGTTCAGGAATCATGTTAGACGCTATTTGCATATTCATAAAAAAAAAGTTCCATTACAGGCAAAAAGTATGTTAATAGAGGCAGAAACAAAGTTTGGTATGTTGAAAATTGTCTTTGTGGATGAGATACCACATAGATAAGTTTTGAAAGAAAACTAGAATAGAGATTGAAGTCATTTAGAAAGTGAAAACTATTATTTTGTAGTAATAGTTTAAAGGACATATTTAACATGAAGCAACAAAAATATTATAGACAAATACAATTTCATTTTTAATATCTTGGGTCTCTGAAGAAATCTCACATGATTGCAATTTAAGACCTACTGACTCTGAGTATATGTTGGGATTTATTTTTGATTCTAGTTAAGGCTAATTTCAGACAACATTTCAGCAGCCATTGGATAACATGGAACTTCTGGTTCCCTTAGTTTGTCCTTGCACCCATTCCTACTCACCAACCTAGCTTTCAACTTAATCTATCCAAGTAGTTTTATGACCTTTAGAAAATGTGTTCTGCCATCAGTCTCCTTATTTATTAAAATCTTTAATGATTCGGTCTTTATTTCTCACATCTTTAATGAGTGGGAATAATTTTTAAATCTACTGTAGACTCTTCCTTATAGCTCAACATCTCTTGTGTGTGTGTGGTAGAAAAAAGATGTGGTAATGTCTCTGCTACGTACTAGCAACTTGATCTTGGACAAATTCATCAACCTCTCTAAACACTGATTTCCTTATTTGAAAACTGGGGCTAATCATACTTACCTCACAGAATTAGCTTTTTGGAGAAGTAAATCTACTCATAAACATAAAGTGCTTAACACAGTTCCTGACTTGAAATGCAAACAGTTCAAGAAAGCTTGAATCCTCATTGACTGTGGGAAACAGTGTTATGGCTCAGAATGGTGGTATCAACTGTTTATCCTTCATAGATGACTTAGTTTTATTAACTTTCTTATCTAGCCTCATTCCAACCCTCCTTCTTTCCAGCTGGCTTCAGTAATATTGTCAGAAAAAACTAGAGACAGACCTCGAGGGGAGGAGGAGAGCATGTTCATAAAAGCCCAGAAGTTCTTTGCATAAATGATGAGCCCTAATTTTGTTCTGCCCTCATCTATGATGTCACTTATTTGTAAATTTTTGGAGAATAGGCACCATATCTTATTTGGATTCCTTATTACCTTCACCTCATTTTGCAGCAGGACATATATTAGAATAGTAACTACAATCCGCATCTACACATAATGTTTTAGGGACCCTGTCGTGATGGGAGTGCACTGATAGGGTATCTATCTCACTAGCATGAGAGTCACTTAAGCCTCTTAACTTCAGCAATGTTGTGAATGTGGAGAAATCAGGACTGGAGGGAGGGTAAAGCAATGCCATTGTCGGCCGTCTCCTGTTCCCTTCCTTTCTTGCTTACCAGTAGATTTTAGGAGGAGTGAGAATGAGGAGGAAACAAACCGATAGGTGCCAGCAGAAAAGTTATTCTAGGCATTTCTATAGATTCAAAAACAAGTAAATGAGTGAAATGAAATAAAGCTGCTAAGAGGACAGAAAAGTGTCTTTCTTCCATCTCCAGTCCTGGCATTATCTCACACGCTTGGATACATACCAAAGGCAGGAAGCTTGCTCTTACATGGTGAAATCTCTTTGGTTAAAATAGCCAAAATATTTTAGTGTGTTATTCCCTCTTAGTTAGCTAATTGCTAGAATCACAGTTTCTTAATAGTTTTAATCTAACGTCGGTGGTAGAGTGTCAGTGATATTATACTGACTCAGTATATTTAGCAGGGTTATAAATGATAGAAATTTGCAGAAGCAAGTACCAAAGTTTGATCACAAAGCCCATATCATTACTGTAAAAAGAGCAGCTGGGCAAGCAGTGCTGAGGAGATAACCTTGTGTGATCTGTTGTATACATGAGCTGATCTGTATCCAGCAGTGCTTTCAGGTCTTTAAGTATCAGGTAAGACTTTTATTCGGAAGGAGTAAAGTGCATCCTCAGTTCTGTAGTACAAGGAACAAACATGGATAGCCAAAGAACTGAGACCTTCTTTCTCAAAACTGATCATTGCTGTGGTGGACATTACTAATTATCCACTAAAACTGTTTTTGTTTTTCTACTGAGCACGTGGCTGGACTACATTTCCCATGCTTCCTTGCAGTTGGGTACACCCATGTGATCATCATGGAAAGTGAGTCGAAGTGAATCTGCCCGCTTCACCTGGGACCCAAGGCAGCCGATGATACTCCTCTACGTGCTTTTCTCTTCTCTGTTCCTTTCTCCTCTCTGTTACCCTCTTCTCTGTAATGGTCAGTTCTGTGTGTCAACTTGGCTAGGCTATAGTCCCCGGTTACTCAATAGAACACTAATTTAGGTGTTGCTGTAAAGGTATTTTGTAGGTGTGATTAATATGAGTTAACTTTAAAAGAGCTTATGCTCAGGATGGGGCTGATCCAATCAGTTCAAAGGCTTTAAGAGCAGGATTGACTTTTCCTTGAGGAAGAAGAAGTTCTACCTGGGAACTAACGCTTCAGTTTCTGTCTGAGAATTTCCAGCCCACACTTTGGGAGAGACTGTGCTATGGATTTTAGACTTGCCTAGCCAGCACCCATAGTCACATAAACCACTTCCTTGCAATAAATCGCTAGTTATATATATTATCCTACTGGTGCTGTTTTTCTGGTGGAATCCTGCCTGATACATCCTATATGTTCTTTTCTCCTCTATGTACCTTCTCTCCCATGTTCTCTTCTCCTTTTCCACTGGCTTGAACCCATGGTGATCCAGTTTTGTCCCTGTAGACAATGACACTATCCCCAAGAGTGAAGGAGCACCATGAGGGGAGGTACTTGGGTCCCTGAATGTCCATATGGAAAATAACTGCCCTGCCAACCTGGACAACCGACATCAGAACTGTTATATGAGTGGAAAATTAATGTTTTTGTTCTTTAAGCCATTCTCCTTCTGAGTCTCTTTGTTACAGCTACCTACCTTTCCCCCCAACTAATATGATTACCATTTCAAAAGTACTGTTGCTTTTTGCGTTCCTATTTATGGATATTAACATGGCTGAGACTCTGATATCAGTCTTTTTTTTTTTTAATTAATTTATTAATTTATTTATTTTTGGCTGTGTTGGGTCTTCGTTTCTGTGCGAGGGCTTTCTCTAGTTGCGGCGAGCGGGGGCCACTCTTCATCGCGTTGCGCGGGCCTCTCACTGTCGTGGCCTCTCGTTGCGGAGCACAAGCTCCAGACGCGCAGGCTCAGTAGTTGTGGCTCACGGGCCTAGTTGCTCCGCGGCATGTGGGATCTTCCCAGACCAGGGCCCGAACCCGTGTCTCCTGCATTGGCAGGCAGATTCTCAACCACTGCGCCACCAGGGATGCCCTGATATCAGTCTTTACATGGGGTATTTACATAGGTTTTGTCTGTGATCAAACCAAACTTAGTCTGTCAGACACTCAACAATGCTTGAGTGCTAACTTATACCAAACAGTCTGGAAATACCCCAGTGTAAAAATTAGATGACGTCACTGCCATCACTGAGCTCGCTAGTCCAAAGCAGTAGCAGATGGAAGCTCAGAGCCCATAACCTGTTCAAGGAACAGGAAGACGTTCAGCGTGGTAGAGGACTGAGTACCATACAGGATGGGCCTAGAGAGAGATGCAAGAAACAGATCATATAGGGCCTTTTAAGCCATGGGAAGGTATTTGGCCTTTATCTTCAGCATAGTGGAGGAGTAACGTGATTCTATTTGCGGTTTTCCAAGATGGATCTGGTGGCACTGTGGAGAATGGATTAGAAAAAAGCAAGAGTATAAGCAGGGAAAGCAGTTAGGAGGCCATGGCAGTAATCCAGCCAGGGCAATAGAGACAAGTGGTTTGATTCCAGAGATCACTTGATGATTGGCCCTGCCTGATACAGGAGAGGAAGGACTCAAGATTGGCAGATTTCCCTTTGAGGTAATTAAGCCGATGAGGTAATTACTAAGGGATCAGAGCTGGAGGAGGAGGTTGGGGGGGAGGAGGAGGGGAAGAAGACAATGAGCTTGCATTGTGTCTGCTTGAGTTTGACAAAGCTGTGGAAGCAGTTAGGTAAATGGGTCTATGTTAGTTCAGGTAAATACTGTTAGCTGCTGAAACAGATAACCCCGTAGTAGTTTTCTTTTTTAACATCTTTACTGGAGTATAATTGCTTTACACCCTTAGTAGTTTAACACAATAAAAGTTTATTTCTCACTCAAAAGTACAATGTGGGCTGGAGTGGTGGGATGTAATCTGCTCCATAAAATAATTCAGACCCTTTCTATCTAGGTCTTTCCTCCAGATGTCTGGCATTCTTTCATTTACCTGGCAGAATAAGTACTGCACATGGTGGGGTTGGGGGTTATGGGTTAGCCCTAGGAGTGGAAAATATCACTTCCTCTCATTTCTACTGTCTAGAACCCATCATATAATCACTCTGAACTGCAAAGGTGGCTGAAAAATACATTTTAGCTCTGTGCCCATAAAGAACAGGAGAATTCAGATATTGGTGAACACCAACAGTCTCTGGCAAGGTTTCTGAACCTGAGAAAGAATGGGGCAGAAATATACAGTTAACAGTTATTTGGTTAAAAATAGTATTTAAAATAATGAATGCAGAAGAAATTGCCAATGTAAAATATATAGGAATGGGCAGAGGACTTAGGATAAAAATGTTGAAGAATATTAACCTAAGGAATGGACAAAGAAAGAACTCAAAAAGGACATTGAAAAGCAGAGCCAGAGATGTCAGATTATAGTGTCACAGAATCTAAGTGAAGAGAGTATTTCTAGGAGGAAATGATCATCAATGTCAAAGGATTGTCTGTAAGGTATGGAATAGGGAGGACATTCCTGCCCTTGGCCAGAGGTATTAGGGGTGGAAACTATACTTTAGAAGGTAGTAGAACATTTGGGAGTTTATAAGGCAGAAGCAGTGAAAGCAGCAGATTACTGAACTCTTTCTAGAAAATAGAAGCAGCAAACACATAGAAAATACTTTTTAAAAAGATACCTGTCATATTGTGATTTATAATAAGAAATATTTATTTGGTCTTTGTTCCTGGCACAGAGCTCCTAAAACCCTTGGAATTTCCTAAGTGGTGAGAGCCAAAAGATGTCTTTTGTTATGCTAAGGGAGATGACTTTGGGACACCCACCCCCCATCTAAGGATGGGGGCTGGTTGCCAGGAGAACCAGCCATGTGGTTAGAAGATGAGAACTTTCAGTTCCAGCCCCCCGACCTCTGGGGAAGAGACAGCAGCTGGAGGTTGAAATCATGCCTATGCAATGAAACCTTCAAAAAAACCCCAAAGGAGGGGGTTTGGAGAGCTTCCAGGTTGGAGAGCATGTGGAGATTTGGGGAGAACGGGGTGTCCGGAGAGACCATGGAAACTTCCCAACATTCCCCACACCTTGCTCTATGCACCTCTTCCATTTAGCTGTTCCTGAGTTTTATCCTTCTATAATACACTGGCAAACTAGTAAATAAAATGTGCTTCTGAGTTCTGTGAGCTGTTCTAGTGAATAAATGGAACTCAAGGAGGGGGTCATTGGAACCTTCGATAGGTGCTTAGTGAGAAGCACAGGTGGCAACCTGGACTTGTGATTGGCATCTGAAGTGCTGGGGCTGAGGAGCAGTCTTGTAGCACTAGCCCTTAACCTGCGGGCTGCTGCTCTCTCCAGATAGAATTGAGTTGAATTGTTGGAGAACTGCTTGGTGTGAGGAAAAAACACCCACGTTGTAACTGGCGCTCAGGATTGTAATACCATTTACCGTCGTATTAAATATTTAGTAACAAATCTAACAAAGAATTTGCTCAGCCCTCTCTTTTTATTCTCCATCTGCAGTGTCCTATATGGGTCTAGAGGGTTTTGATTTATAGAAGGGCATGCAAATTAAGTTGGTTCAATCAGAACCAATATGGAACTTTTGTGGCGTTTTTGGAAAAGAGCAGTTCTTTCTTGGGGGATAGCGGAGACTGTTGGCTGTATGCTTGGAGCTTCATGCCATGAGTGGAGGACTTGTCTTGGAATAAAGTCAAAACAGAGGAAGCTGAGAGATGGGCAGAGACCTGACATTTGAGCTCCTGGGTCCATCCAGTTTAAAAATCTACTCTCGAGCTGTTCAGTTACACAAGTCAATATGTTCCATTTTATTTCCCCTTAAGCTAGTTTGAATTGAACTTATGCTCCTTGCATTAAAAGATCTTCACTTATAAATGCATCAATAAGATTTGGCTGATATAAACAGGGGACAAAGATGGAAGGGAATATGTTCCTTCCTGAAGAGAATTACAACTTGACTGTCAGACAGCTTGCTCTGTGTATTGACAGTGTAGGTTGATTTAAAAGAAGAACAACAAAAATTGCCTTTCATCTTCAACTTATCTCTATGCCAGCCCATTTTGGATATATGCCATCCTGTGATTAGGAATTTATTATTTTAAGATAGTCCTTTCCAAGTGTATTTTATTCCTTTATATTTTTATTTAATTTCACTGTTTTATTTTGTTAGGTTATATTATTACTTTGGGTTTTTATTTTATTCACTACTTATGTTTTAACAGAAGAAGTGTCTTGAAATTAACCTGCATAGGGTCCTAGTGTATATATTGAAAAATGGGAACTGTGATACTTTGGTAACTAAGAAATGGTGAGGCCTAAAACACCTCCATCTAGACCTGGGGCCCATAACATATAGTTTGAAAACCACTGGATTAAGGCTCAGAAGTCTCTTAGGTCTGGTTTTCTTTTTTTTTGTTTTCTTTCTTATCAGTTAAGCATAAATTTTTCAGTCTTATAGAATTTAAATATACATAATAAAAGTAAGTTTGAAGTCAGTGAGAAAATGACTTTACTATTACTGCCTTCCCCAGAAGACATTCCTTACCTTACTCATACACGCTCCTGGTCCCACTCCTTGATGAAGAAACCGCTTTCAACGTTTTTAGCTATTGCTACTGATATTAATTCTACATTTTTAAATGAAATGCTTAAATTGTCACTTCCTTTAGTTCTTAATTATAGACATCATTTGTTGAATTCTTCTAGTGGACAAGAATTTAGCTTTTATATAACCATCACTTCTAATCCTTTCCACCCATCTTCCCAATATAGTTACGACACAGTAATTTAATAGCTAGTATTTGTTTGAATTATTTTGGCTATTTAATATTATTCTCTGCTAGTCAGATACCGTACTCTTCTTATATTTTTCATAATTCCTTACTTTCCCTTGGACTTAATAACTGCTTCAATTTTTTTCCATTTGCTTAGTTTTCAAAATAAATTATGCCTGTTATTCATTAGGCCCCAAATTCAAATAGCTCTGTCAACTCCTGTCAATATAATTTTCCAAATGGTCAACTAAATGGTCATTTCTCCCTCCTTCCCACTCTGCTACCACCCGATCTCTCCCTGCAGAGCCATCTCTTCTCTTTTTCCGGTCTGTAGTGGATGCTCTTATGACCTACTGCACAGTTATCTAGGGACTTCTGTCATCATTCTCTTAGAATTTCTCTCTGTTGATTGCCTGTGTGTTGAATCTCCTGTATACTGGATCTCATATTTTTTCTTTTCTAAATTCATTTGATTTGAGCTTAGTTTCCTGGTAGTTTTCTGTAGGAGGTTCACAGAAATTAATTTAAAATCTGTACATGTTTTACGATGTTTTTATTCTATCTGTTACTCAGTTGATAACTTGGCTGAGTATAGAATTTTAAGTTGAAAATAATTTCCCTCAGTCTTCTGGCATTGCTTCATTGTCTTCTAGCTTCTAAGGTTGGTAATTAAAAGCCTGAATAGACTTGTTCTTTCCTTGTGTAAACATTTAAAATCCTCTCTTTATTTTTATTTATTTCTGGTTTTTGGGAGACAATTCTCCCTGTGTCTCTTGCATTTCTACATGTCTTGTGAACTGAGGCACTGATAGTCTTTTGTTCTGAATTATCTTTTCAAAGACATTTGTATAGAAAACAGCCTTGGAAGATATAATGTCTCTCTCTTTAACAGAGGGTGTATTTGGTTGTCATCCAACATATTAAGGCGGTGTTTCCCTCTGTGCAAAGTTTGGGCAGCTTTGCTTGTAGCCCACTATAAAAGAATTGGGTTTCCCAAGCTCAGGGTTTCTCAGCTGTGACACAAACCCACAGCATGTGCAGCATCTACCTGGGTTGCTCTCTGTTGCCCCCATGGGACTTATGGAGCGAGGAGAACCATGTGAATATGAAATGCATCCTGCTTGTTGTATTGTAATAAAGTCCTTTGTCTCTAATCCAGGAGGATCTCTTCTTCTGCCAGAACCTATGAAACTCTGGCAGGACTTATTTGTTTGCTTACAAGTTAGATAAAATTTCAGACCCTTCATAGTATTGACAGTGGTGATTGGCTATGAGCCTTTTTCATTTATTTTAGGGGCCCTTGGTGAGGTATTTTGTGTTCTCCAGAAATACAGAACCAATAAGGTAAACATATACATATACACTCGTGTGTGTGTGTGCCTAATACAGAATTGGCTCACACTATTATGGGGGCTAAAAAGTCCCAAGATCTGCAGTCGCCAAGCTGAAGACCCAGGAGGGCTGATGTATAGTCCTAGTCTTCAGAAGGCCTGAGAACCAAGATGGTCGATGGTGTATATTCTACATAAAATTAACTGCCACAAATCCAGCCCTTGTCAACTTGGCACCCAATGCATCTTCTTAAACTATATTAATCCCCAAATTAAGATAATAACAAGGTCATAATTCCACCTAACATGATACAACTATCCTGCATACAACCAAAATGCATGTACCTCTTTTCCAGAAGAGGAGGAAAAGTCCATGAATGATGTTTACTCTTTGATGTCCTGTAACTTGAGTACTATGATGTAAAGTTAAGTACAGTTTATTATACTGTACTTTTATGGTACAATATATTACATGATAAGGGAATAAGAGAAGGAAGAAAACAAAGATATTTGCTTAATATACACACACATATCCATAACAAAATAAGGAGAAAATATTTATGACAATTACAGTCCTCATTTCTGTAACTGGTCATGTGGTTGTAGCTGGTATTTATAACTATCTTCTTCTACTATCCATTCTATATTCCTTTACCCTTCAGCAAGCATCTCAGTTGGTTGTCATTCTTTACCTGGTGGGGTAACACAAACCTTCATTCCTGAAGGGTCTGGGCCACTAATAGTCCTGCCTAGATTAGGTTATTGTAGTTTTCCATTGACATTAATCACAGGGCATAGTGATACTAAGAGATGTCTTTAGGGGTCTCCTGTATTCCAGACATACTCAACATTACCTGCATTAGGGAGTAGTAGTCCCGTGTCCTCTGTGGTAGTCTGGATCAATCACCCCAGCCAGCATAATAACTCCCTTCTTTGCCTGTTGATTCAGAGACATGAAGAGCCCGAAGTGGCCAGGTAGCAGTCTTAGCTCCCAGTCCAGTGGAGTAATTGTTGTCTCCTGAAGAAAGCATCCCTTGTTTTGGAACTGAGACCTCGAAGCCAGCAGAGCATAGAGTCATGGAGACAGGAAGCAAAAATTTTGTGGGTCACTAGGGGTAATAATGAGTGGTACCACTCCCATTTCTACCCCTTGATTCCTAACTATGAGAGAAACAGAATCATTTCTGGATACTGACTTAGAGCATATACAACCTTCTAGAGAACCTTGCACCAGCCCTGCAAGATATTACCTAGCTGGTGCTGTAACCAATCCTTCAAAAGGCTATTCCATGGTTCCATCAGGCCAGCTACTTCAAGATGGTGGGGAATATGGTAAGATCAGTGAATTCCATGAGTGTGGGCTCATTGCTATACTTCTTTTGCTGTGAAGTGAGTTCCTTGATTAGAAGAAATGCTGTGTGGAATACCATAACAGTAAATAGACATTCTGTAAGTCCATGGATGATAGTTTTGGGTTGCGTGTAAGGAAGGCAAATTCATATTCACCGTAAATGTATATCCCAGTAAGAGCAAAATGCTGCCTCTTCCAGGATGGAAGTGGTCCAATATAATCAACCTGCCAACACATAGCTGACTGATCACTCCAAGGAGTAGTGTCATGTTGAGGACTCGGTGTTGGTCTCTGCTGCTGGAAGACTGGGCACTTAGTGGTGGCCATAGCCAGGTAGGACTTGGTGAATAGAAGTCCATGTTGGTGAACCCATGCATAACCTCCACCCTTGCTACCATGGCCACTTTGTTCATGAGCCCACTGGGTGATGACAGGGTGGCTGGGGAAAGAGGCTGACTGGTATCCAAAAAAATGGGCCATCCTAATTTCTTGATTATTAAAATCATCCTCTGCTGATGTCACCCTTTGGTGAACATTTACCAAATGCTTTATGGGACACACATATCTTCATGTCTTCTGTCCATTCTGAGAGGTCTATCCACACACCTCTTCCCCAAATTTCCTTGTCACCATTTTTTTCCCAATCATATTCCTTCCAAATCCCTGACCATCCAGCCAAACCACTGGCCAAAACCCACAAATTGGTATATATCAATAATTACACAACTGGCCAGTTCCCCTTCCAAGCAAAGTGAACAATGAGGTGCACTGCCCCAAGTTCTGCCCAGTGAGGTGATTTCCCCTTACTACTCTTTTTCAGGGATGTCCTAGAAAGGGGCTGTAGTGCTGCAGATATTTGCTTTTGAGTGGTACCTGCATATTGTGCATGCTTGTAAACCAGGTGCCAGTCTTCTCTTCTTCTGTCAGCTGATCATAGGGAACTGCGCATGAGGCCATAGGTGCAGGCTGGGAGAGAAAAGGTACTGGAGCAGGAGTGTGGACCATGGGCACTTGGACTATTTCTTTATGTAACTTACTTGTGGCTTCAGGGCCTGCTTGGACCTGATTGGTCCTCCAATTTTTCTTTTAATCTATTGTATCGTATTCAAATGTCTTTGTCTTTATGTCCTATTTTCTAGGTTTCCTTGAATTGATCTACCAGTACTTCTTTATTTTCTAAATTAAACTTTTTATTTTAAGATAATTATAGACTCATATCCAGTTGTAAGAAATAATACAGGGAGATCCTGAATACTCTTTATCCAGTTTCCCTCAATGATAATATTTTGCAAAACTGTACTCCTATATCATAACCAGGATACTAAAACAGTCAAGTAGAGATCTTTTCCATCCCTACAAGCATCCCTCATCTAGGCCTTTTAGATATATACAGCCACACCCACTTTCCTTCCCCACCCCATCCCTAATTCCTCACAACCAGTAATCTGTTCTCCGTTTGTATAGCTTTGTCATTTTAAGAGTGCTATAAATGGAATCATACATTATGTAACCTTTTAGAATTGGCTTTTTTCACTTTGCATAATTCCCTCCAGGTTCATGTAATTTGTTTAGTTTATCAATTGCTGTTCCATTTTATAGCTGAGTAGTATTCCACAACATATTTGTCTAATCATTCAACTGTTGAAGGACATCTGGGTTGTTTCCAGTTTTTGGCTATTAAGAATAAAGCAGCTATGAAAATTCATGTACAGGTTTTTGTTTGAACGTAACTTTTTCATATTTCTGGGGTAAATGCACAAGAGTGCAATTGTTGGATTACATGTATGGTAGTTGTATATTTAGTTTTATAAGAAACTATTAAACTGTTTTCCATAATGATGTGTCATTTTACTTTCTCACCAGCACTGTATGAGTGATCTAGTTTTTCTACATCTTCATCAGCATTTGATATTGCCACTATTTTATATTTAATGCATTCTGATAGGTATATAGTGATACCTCATTGTGGCTTTAATTTGTATTTACCTGAAGTCAAATGATGTTGAATATCTTCTCATGTGCTTATTTGACATCTGTATGTCCTCTTTGGTGAAACGTTTGTTCATATTTTTTGCCCGTGCTCTAATTGAATTGTTTTTTACTGTTGAGTTTTTACCAGTGTGTATTTGTACTTTTAATTTTTGCTTTCTGTATTTCCAAGAGAGCCTTCTTACTGAATTCCAATAATAAAAAAGATCCCGATCCATTTTTTAGGAATACATGGCTTCTTTTATCTTTCTGAGATTACTAATCATTTAAAAATTTTAAAGAGAATTTTGACATCTGCGTTGGTTTTTCTTTCCTTTTTTCATTTTTATCCTTGAAACTCCTTTCTTTCACTTGCTTTATACTCTTTCTTCATTTCCCTATTGAGGCTTTCCTCAAACGGTGAGTGTTTCAGGTCTGCCCCTAATATTGTGGGACCCAGCCCAAGACTACAAATGGAGGCCCATATACCATATATCTAAACATCTAGAAATTATAATTCAAGCTAACACATTGTTCAATTTTCCTACATTTACAAGCATACTTTCAAAACAATGACTATAATAATTTTTAAAAAGTATGCAAAGCTGATTTTCTTATGCCTGGAAATCATTACAACATCAAAGACAATTGAATTTAATTATTACAGCTCATGTCTGAGTCTTCTATAGAGCTATAGATGTCTGGACAAGCAATAAAATAGATATAATTTATGAATGTTTAATAACACATTCTCTAAGTTATTTTTCTTGCCTTTATTTCAGCAAACTAATTATGTTATAAGCAAGATTTTTACATGATTTATGTTATTGATAGTAATGATCTACAGAATTAAAAATAGCCATACTTGTATTCAGAGTATATACAATTTTAACTTACATTTTCTGATGAAAATGTGTTAAGGTGAGTGTAAACATTTTTCAAGAGTATTGTCAAAAATTTGTTTTTATTCAAGATATCTAGAATGCATGCTTGTGGTTGTAATTCACTGTACTGGCTCTATGATAAGTCTGGAGTGAGAGGTATCATGTGTTCTCTAATATATTTAGGTTTTGTGCTTATGATATGTGGGGATCTTAAATGGAGAGCCAGGCAAGAGGCCAAAGACAGGTTCTGCTTGGGTTTTCCATTCATACTTGAGCAGAACACTAAAAAGACATTTTTCTTTGTTTAGCAGTGGGGCTTGTCAACCTGTACATTTCTCTCTATGGTGAACAGACATAAATCTGGCCCTTTGTTGGATTCCCAGTTGTCAGTACTTGGACGTTTTCTCTCTGGGGATGTCATTTTCTCTAGAGGAGAATTCTCCAATCCCCTGTGGCTGCTAGAATCTGCAAGTAGAGTAGGTGAAAGGGTGGGAGTGGGGCTCGGCAGGGTGGGGGCCAGGGAAGGATGGGGGACTCTTATTCAGACTGCCACATAGTCCCCCTGAGTTCCACACTTTACATACCCATCCGTCACTAGTTCTGGTTACACTTCTTGCGAGCAAAATCTGGGGAGTCCATGAGGAGACCTGGAGTTTCAATAACTTCACATACAGGTTCTCAACCAATCCTGCTGGTTAGGGCAATTCTCCACACCCACCCCTTCCCTGGTACTTCTTAGTCCTTGCTTTTGAGGCTGTGGATGGGGAAATCAGCTCACTGCCTCTCGGCATCCCCTCTGCTAGGCTGGTTTCCTGAGCTGTGTCATCATTTGGTCATTTACTCCTCCACCCACATAGTATCTCCTAAATCTCACCGCCATCTCTAGTTCACTGTGGCCTTCTCTCCCATTCCATTCTTTTGTGCATTGGTACTTTTTGAATATTTTTGTTCTGCTATTCCATGGAATTTTTGAAGGAACAGAGATCAATCTACCATGCTTACCTGAAAGTGATATCATCTTTTCAAATTTTGAATGCCCCTCTAAAAGGTAGCATATTTTAGTTAAGTCATGTTTGCTTGCATGTGCCATGGTCCAATTACAACCCATTTAAGCGAATACTACTATCTAACCAGTAATAGGAAAATTTATTGGAAGGTGTCAGTTAAGGTTACAACAGGAAGTAGAATTCATCCAAATGGTTCAAATGAACATTAATGAAAGGGATGCTTACAGGGCATGGTTAAAGAAAGAAACAAGGAGTGGTGAGGTACCTAGAGATCAGCAACAGGGGAAAGTGGGTACCACTTCTAGTGCTAAACACCTATAGTGTTTCTAGAGCCCGGTGATAGTTGAAACCTTGAGGGGAGGGATTGTCTGGGAGGAGGAGTTGTAGTTGGGGGGATTGCAACTACTAGCAGAGAAGGCACTGAAGCATGGAGGAAGGGAGAGGGGAAGAAACACTCTGATGACCTGCAGGTGCTTCCATTGGCCAACTCCAATGGAAGCCAGGCAGCAGGAGACCCAGAGTGATGCAGTGTACTTTGGTGAGCTGCTGGAGCCCAGAGCACGTAAGAGAAGGGAGGGAAGACCTGGGGGAAGAGCTGGTAAGTGAAGTATAACCAGTACCGAAAAAGAATAGAGTATCTTGTAGAATCAGTGAAAGCTACTAGACTTCAGAAAGGGTGGGAAACTGGTCAGTTTCAGGAAACTTAACGATTCATTGAAATCTATTGTTAATATTTTGCATCGATATGATTCATCTCCCAATACTTAGTCTTTATATCTCTTAGTTCAAATTCTTGACAAATTTTTATTGACCATCAGACAGCCAGTCTAGTCTCTTTCCCTTGTCAGGTGCCACCAATGATCCAATTAGCTATGCCCAGTGGCTTATGTCATGTATAGAGATGGCTGAAGGTGTGCACTCCCTTGGGTAAGAAGGCATTTTAGAGAGAGGACCATACATGGGAAGGCACCCCAAAAGGTATCAGCTACTCAAATGTAAGAGTAGTTATCCTACATTGCATGAAGTCATTAGCATACTATCAGAGCTCTGTCCTTAGGACAGAGGTAAGGTGATTAATTTTAGGCACCGTAACTAAGGGTCGGGAACAAAAGTACAAAACGTGTACAGAGATGGTAGAAATATCGCGCCTACTTCACAACCAGGGTTATTGTTAAGGGTAAGCAGGATGTGCGTAATGCAACTCCAGGCACCACCATTCTGCAACAATGCGGATGGCACTCTCCTGGAATTTTGCAAAGTAGCAATCTTGTTCTCAACTTGGCTTAAGGACTTTTTCTACCATGAAATCACTTGTGTGGCATTCATAAATTTTGTACCACAAGGCTAGGGGGATTCTGGAACCAAGTTTTACCTCTTCCCATGTCTACCACCCATGAAAAGTGATGAAGCCAAATAGAGCCTTACATAGCTTAACAGGGATAATGTCTATAAGAAACACCAAAAGGCAATAGAACATAGACAAGAGGATTCAAGACCCAGCCATTTGGGAAAAGCACAGTACTTAAAAAATACCGATTGGGATTGACATATATACACTACTATGTACAGAATAGATAACTAATGAGAACCTAATATATAGCACAGGGAAACTCTGCTCAATAATGTGTGGTGACCTAAATGGGAAGGAAATCTAAAAGAGAGTGGATAGATGCATAAGTATAACTGATTCACTTTACTGTACAGCAGAAACTAACACAACATTGTAAAGCAACTATACTCCAATAAAAATTAATAAAAAAATAAAAAATACATCAATTGGGAGCTTTCCTATGGTATGATGAAATACTGTTACATTCCTATCTACTCACTATATACTGTCTCTATAAAAGGAAGATAATTCACAAAGATTTTTCAGTGACTGATAATTTTAGTAAAATTACTTGGGAAGGTTGTTTTAGCTTGTCAAACTCTTATAGTGATAATAGGATTTTAAAAATACCGTAGAGCAGCGGTCTTTATCTTTTGGTCCCCCAGATCAATAGCATCAGCGTCACCTGGGAACTCAGACGTGCAAATTCTCAGGCTGGCAAAAGTTGGAGAACCACTGCATCAGAATCACCTGATGGACTTGTTAAAACACAGCTTCTCCCCATCCCCCCAGCAACCCCGCATCTCCTCTGCCCCAGAATTACTGATTTAGCAGGTCTGGAGTGGGGCTTGGTAATATGCTATTATTGGAGAGAAAGTTTTCTTAAAAAATAGTTTCCACCCAAAGATTGGTAAATGTATTAGGGAAAATTTTTTGGACTAGTGAAACAGCACATGTTTCATAATCCCTAGGAGGATACTTTCCAGACAGTTGGATTGTCTACATCAAAATACAAAGATTCTAAATTTGGCAAGATTTCCCATTTCTAATGTTATTTGCTTTGGGATTGTGAAGTCTTCAGAAATCTTTTATAAAACATTAACACAGAAAAACTTCAAGAGCTCAAAGAGTTTGTTTCAAATTTAGAAGAAAAATCAGATAAAGACCCTGTGTGTTACACGTGTAAATAGTCACTATTATAATTAACTGAATTTGAAAATTGATTTCTAATGAGTATAAAATAAGCAACCAAGTTCACATTTCAGTGTCATTTGAGAATGTTCTGCCAGTATCCTAGAAAAAGAGGAAATTAAAGAATGGTCTAGACACATCTTACAAAATTTAATGGTATAATACTGTTCCTCGGCCCAGCAATTGCTATCTATATGCATTAGAGGGCTGTGCTTTTACCAACACAGATGCACCAAGCCAGTGAAATGACTTTGGAAAAACAGTGGGTCTTTTGGGACTTTGGGTATCACCACAGCATCCATTACTAAACTGCTCTAGTATCCTAGTAGATAAAAGAGTTATGTTTTGTAGTCAAGGAGAGCAGCCATGATACACATTTTCCTCCCTTTCATAATTTAATTACTGTCACTGCACATTATTATCAGCCATTACCACAGTTTCCAGAATGTGGAAAGTCATTGGAGCTGGAGCAAAGGAGCCAAGTGAAACACCTGCAAGGGATTTCAAAAGTGATTACAGTTTAGTTGCTGTATCGCGAGTGAAAAATACAGAGGATGAAGCAAAGAAGCATCTGTTCTCCTTTCCTCTGGCTCTGTGCAATACTGTGTCGTGCATTCGCCTTGTGACTTCCATCGGCCCTGCTCCCTCAGAGCACACTGTGTTCATTCATACATATGGTCATTCAACAGACACTTGTGCCTGATAAATATTGACTAAAGAAAGAATGATCAATGTCTGTTAGCAACAGTTTTAGGAACAGATGCTTTTTTTGGAACTTGGTAGTCATCACACGGATGACAAGAGTATAACACATTTCTGTGCTAACGCCTGACAATTGTATGATTTTTCTCAAGTTCTTAAGGAGATTTCTTGCATAATATTTTATGTCACCCTGGCCCCAAGCTTGGGATTAGACCAGAAAGCATTGATCGCCACAGTGAAGCAACAGAAGCCTATACTGAGTGACTTGACCCAGGTCTCAGGGCTAAGCAGTGGGGTGGGCACTCATACATAGGTTTTTCATTCTCAAGTTCAGCAATTAAGTTAAAACAGATAATAAAAGCAGTGCTGTTAGGGTTCACTTTCCCTTTCCAGAAAATCGAGTTAAGCTTTTCCCTTCTTCATTTGGTAAATGAGAACAGATTTTTTTTTTTAAAAACCAATTCCTTTCCCAAGATACAACTGGCTGCAGAATTAAGGACAGAGGTGAGAGAAGTCTAACCTTGGTGCCCAAAGTTCAGGTACCTTCCAGGCGTTGGGGCCCCTGGTGGTAGGTGCAGTGGTTAGGGAATTGTAGCCATTCGATGGAGGTTTCCTCCTACTGGCCTCTCTGTCCTCTTTTCTAGCCTCAGCTGCTCAGACCCTGGCCCAGGCAACCTACCAGGATTGTGCTATTTCTATAAAACAATGTGTGTTTTCGTAAAACTAGCTTTAAATGCTTCTCCTCCTTCCGTACATGTTGAAAATTGCTGTTTCTAGCTGGAAAGAGACTGCACAAAATGCCTTGTAAGAATAGGGGCACAGTATACAACCTATCCAGTGGTACGGCTGTTGGTTTTGTTGCAGGGGAATCTGAGAAGCTTCCTTAGGATTCCTCAGATTCCATAGTTAGTTTCATATAAGCTAAAGTAAAGCTAGACAAACAAAGTGTATTCAATTTTAGCTCAGACTATAAAGTAAAACAAACATAAGCAGAACATGATTCAAGGTTTCCCTTGAGGTGCCTGCAAGTCTTGCACAAAGTATATTGGTATAAATAAAGTTATATTTGTGCCTGGTGATGTAGATAGGTTATATTTCTAAACATTTTGTGTATATAGCTAGTAGGAGATATCATTGCATTTTTATTTTTAAGAAACTTTATTTTTAACATCATATTTACTGATCATGAAGCATTCTAGACATTAGTTTTGTTTTTAGAAAAAAAAAAGAAAAGCAAAAAACTGTTTATTCTGCTGCAGAAATGCAGATTACTCTTCACAGGTCCTGACAAGCTCTGTCTAAGGCGTCCCTTTCAAGGTAGACAGTGATGCTGTGTTTCTGGTCAGGGCAGGGAACAGAACTTCTTCTACTTAGTTTAAGCAGAAATGGACTTACTACAGGGCTCTACACGGTTTACAGAATTGTTAGGAAGGTTAAAAATTGAGCCTCAAAGAATTGCTTTGAGAGCTTAAAGGCCGACAAGGAACCACAGAACTCAGAAGCTGCTGGTGCCCAAATCAAGTGGCCCTGCCACAATCAGGAGGCCGCTGCGGTCAGGAAGCCCAGCAGCGGAGCAGGCGTCTTTGGGGACCGCTTGCTAACAGAACCAGCTGAAGCAGCAGGGATGCCAGCCTCTGCCTCCTTGCTGCCCTCCAAATGTCATGAAAGTCCATCTGACAGAGTAGCCTCAACCAGATCCGGAGCCCTAGACGCAAGGGAGCCCAGGAAACATGATGTTTGTTCTTAAGCTTTCCAGCATTGAACTCAAGAATGTGAATCCGTCACATTTTACCTATCTGCTTCCCTAGGATGGGCACTGAGATTGCTTGTTTTCTGCAACCACAAAACTACAATGAAGATTCTTCTGGACTGTGTGATATTTTCTCTGGGATATATATATATACCCAGGGGTTAGGATAGCATGGTTAAAGGGTATATGCACACATTTTTTTGGCTAAGTACTACCAGAACATCACTCTCTAGAAAGGTTCTACTAGTCTAACTCCCAGAAGTTTAACATATAAATAACTTTATATTTATACATACTATCATCATGTGAATAGTCTCTTTCTACTTCCAAGGAAGAGCCTGTTTATATTTAAAAGCCAGGCAGCAGATTTTTATGAAGTATTTTGTCTGAAACAGTATAAATAGAAGATAAATCAGTGGACTAACAGGGTAGTTTCTTGAAATTTTAGGTTCTTTCATAAAAATGGGCAGTAGAGAGAACACTGCAGGCTCTTGTGTCCAAAGAATCTTAGAATCTTAGATCAAACCCTGCTTGTGAGACATTAGGCAATCTCACTAACTCTCTTCAAGACTAATTTCTTTGAATATCAGTAAAATGGTGGTAATGGTACTAAGGATGTCGTTGAAGAATCGGAGTTCATGGATAAGAAGCAATCAAGACAATGGCTGGCACACGGCCCTGGTGCAGGAAATGTCAGTTATTCTGATGGGCACCCACGGGCTTATCCCTACAATAGCTCATACACATCTCCCAGATGAATGCATTTTGTGGCAAACGGAGACCTAGATTGTTGACTACAATAGCTGTTTCCTCTGGCTGGGCCCTCCTTGGGGCTGGAAGAGTTACAGAGCTAAAGCTAAAGTGTTCCTTGCTGCTCTCTTGGGGGACTGGGAATGTAAAGGAGATAGAACACACACACCCACATGTTTTGCTTTTTCACCTTTACCGGTGACCCGTGACTGTAGAGAAACACCCAGAGGAGAGCGGAGGGTGACAGCAGCCCTTGAGTGTGGGCTTCGGCTCTCAAGAGTGGAGGTTCCAGGTCCATGGCTGCCCCAGTCCTTCCGCCACACTGTTTCATGCACAGGTCTGTTCCTGATAAGATAACTCCCCTCTGGGTTAGGGGCCAACCTCTATCTTCCGTAACGACCTACATTCCTTCTCCTTGGAACATGGCTTAGCATTCTATACTGTACTTGTCTTTCGCTTATGAATGACAATATATTTGCTCAATTATTTGGCCATGCCCATGCTTGTTCTTCCTTTCTGGAAGGTCCTGAGAACTTCAGGTGACTTTTTTTTTTGCATGATTTCTGGATCAGTTCAGGTGCAGTCAGCAGGTAGAAATCAGATCAGCTATTTAAACAGAGTGAATTGAATATAGAGAATCATTAACTAGGTATAGTGTATAGTTGTTAACTAGGTAGTGAAAAGGCAGGAAGAGGATGCTGATGTTATCTCAGGGGTAACAACTGCAGGAGGCAGCTCTCACCCTTAACTAGAGCTGGAGGTAAAAGGCCAAGGTGGAAATTACTAAAAGGCAGAAGCTCAGAGGAGGGGCCTAAGGAGGTGCCTCTCAGGTCCCTGGAAGGGGGCTGCTCAGGTGCTGCTGGCATCGGTGCAGTGAGGCCGGCCCTGCAGTTGTTAGAAAAACTGCAGGCTGCATTCAGCTGCTGCTATCGTGCTGGGAGGAACTGCAAGGCCGGAGTGACCCTGGAACTCCAAGTACACAGAAGGCAATGGAGGCCCAGGAGGAGCAAGCTCTACCCGCTCCTCCAGCCAGCGCACGCCCTCTAGCGCCCCCTATCGACAGAGTCCAATGGAGTCGGCCAGCAAAGAAGAGACCGGATTTACAGAGACTCAGTCCCATCAGCCTCAAACAGAATATAAGAGGGTGAGTTTGGAGCTGAGAGACGATAGCACAATAACTGACACGTTTCTTAAAATACTTCATGTTACATTTAAAAAGTTAGGACACATCCGAATGTCCATCCACAGATGAATGGATAAACAAAATGTGGTATATACATACATTCAGGAGAACATTATTCAGCCTTCAAAAAAAAAAAAAGGAGGACTTCCCTGGTGGCTCAGTGGATAAGAATCCGCCTGTCAATGCAGGGGACACGGGTTTGAGCCCTGGTCCGGGAAGATCCCACATGCCACAGAGCAACTAGGCCCCTGTGTCACAACTACTGAGCCCACGTGCTGCACCTACTGAAGCCTGCGCACCTAGAACCTGTGCTCTGCCACAAGAGAAGCCGCCACAATGAGAAGCCTGTGCACCGCAAGGAAGAGTAGTCCCTGATCACTGCAACTAGAGAAAGCCCACGTGCAGAAACAAAGACCCAACACAGCCAAAAATAAATAAAATTAAAAAAAAAAAAAAGAAATCCTGCCACATGCTACAACATGAATGAAGCTTGAGGACATTATGCTAAATGAAATGAGCTGGTCACAAGAGGACAAATACTGTGATTCCACTTATAAGAAGTATCTAAAGTAGTCAAACAGAAACAAAGAATGGTGGTTGCCAGGGATTGGGGGAGGGGGAAATTGGGAGCTGCTGTTTAATGGGTATAGAGTTTCAGTTTTTACAAAGATGAAAGGTTCTGGAGATCTGTCGCACAATAATGTGAATACCCTTAACACTACTGAACTGAACACTTAAACATGGTTTAGATGGTTGATTTCCTGTTATCTTTTTTTTTTTTTTTTTACCACAAATAAAAAATTTTAAATATTATAAAAACAGGACTCCTAAGTATTGGCTATTTCTAAGCCATTTTAGGTCTCTTTACTAATTTCTCAGCCTGATTTCCATAAGTTTCTCCACATTGCTTCCTGGAGAATCCTTGATCCTCTTCCCATAGTGCTTTGGGGTGATTTTTGATCTCTTCTTCATTGTTACTTTAATAATAATCATAATACAAATGATAAAAGCAACTATTTATGAAATATGGTTGCAACATAAGACACAGCCATCTTGCAAAAAGGCTCTGCTTCACAACAACTTTTAAGATCTTATATTAATAGAATGGTCCAAAGTAAAACAAATTGTTTAGGAAACCAGCAAAAACATTTTAATTAGGTTTACAGGACACAATGAAATTTCTTTGTTGAAATCGTGTGTAGTGGAGCCAGGTTTATACTATTCCATGGGCCACTCTCTGTTAAATTGCCTGCTGGAGCCAACCTTTGCCATGCTGCTCATAAACTTTTACAGTAAATATTCCATTATTGGACACTGGGGTGGAGAGTGATGGAAGGGAATGTAATAGTTTTAGCCTTAAATTTACCCTTCCAAATTTGTCATAGACATACAGCGCAAGACGAGCCTGTAAGTCATGAGGGTGTTCACCTCTCTCGAGGCCGGATTGCATTTAAACCACTCCAGACAGATGAGGGAAGTGCCCCTGAGGAGAAGGGAGAAGTGATCCCACAGCCTCCCTTAGTAACTCATCCTCATGTTTGACAAATGTGGCCACCAGGGTCTTTGTAGTCAGCCCATGTCTCATCTGCTGCAATTTCCTCCTCCATCTTCCCCCTTCTGGTTACATCATTAATGGAGATTGGAACCAGCTGGCCCCCTTCTTCTGTAGAAGAGGCTCTTATACATGTGAAAAGGACTATTCAGTTTCTCTTCAACTACTTTGCTGAACAATACTTTCCTATAACTTTGCCCCATACATTTTATTTTTCAGATCCTTCAATGATCTTTGTTTTTTTAATACATTTATTTATTTTATTTATTTATTTTTGGCTGTGTTGAGTCTTCACTGCTGCACGCGGGCTTTCTCTAGTTGTGGCGAGCGGGGGCTACTCTTCATTGCAGTGCGCGGGCTTCTCACTGCGGGGGCTTCTCTTGTTGCGGAGCATGGGCTCTAGGCGCGCAGGCTTCAGTAGTTGTGGCACATGGGCTCAGTAGTTGTGGCTCACAGGCTCTAGGGCGCAGGCTCAGTAGTTGTGGCGCACGGGCTTAGCTGCTCTGCAGCATGTGGAATCTTCCCAGACCAGGGCTCAAACCCGTGTCCCCTGCGTTGGCAGGCAGGTTCTTAACCACTGTGCCACCAGGGAAGCCCGATCCTTCAGTGATCTTTTTGATGCTTCTCTGAATCCTTTGTAATTTTACCCTACTGCTCTAAAATTGTGGGATTCCAGTTTTCATGAAACTCTAATACATTTCTAAACATTTTTTAAATGAATGGAAGGATTACTCATTCCTGTATAATATTCATTTAAAAATAATTTCATTATTAAATCACCTCCTAAATCTTCATGGTTTTTCTGACAACAAAGGAAAAAATGTCACTCTCACCACTTTCTGCAAAGCTATAAGCCCTTGTCAAGTCAGATAGAAAATTAGCTTCTCTTTGAGAGATTTTTAATCTATATAAAAAATAAGATAGAGATAATGGAAAATATATAAATATATGTTGGTAGAAATGAGGATCAGTTCATATGAAAATAACTGTGAGAGATTTTGCCCATATCACAAAAATATTTTGCCATTCTCTTATCTTCTTAAAAAATGTGTATAAAGAAGAAAGTTAGAAACACCTAAAATCACACCATTTTGAGGTATCAGGATTTAACATTTTAGTGACCATCTTTTTGTCTCTCTTTATATTTATTTTCATATATTTATCTTAAATGTGATCATGTTATTTTTATTGGTCATGTTTTAAAAACATTTTTCTGTGTGTATTCTTATTTTCACATGATCTCCCTCCTTCCCCCAAATAACTGGTGTATTTATTCTTCCATTTCTTTCCATGGATATGTAATCATATTCTAGTATGTATTTAAAGGCTTGTCGTTGTTTTAAAGAAACTGATGGAGTCTTCTTTACATCTTGCTTTTCTCACTAAACAAATATTTATAGAAATTTCTGCCAGGCAACCTATATAAATTTAACTCATTTATTTTCATGGCTGCATAGTGGTATGAATGTAACTCAATTCAGCCAGTCCCCCATGTGTGTTTGTAATATTCATATTAGGTTAGATCTTCAGAATGTGGTTCTATAGCCATTAATATATCAGAACAGGAGTATAAAAGGCATTAAATAGCTATGGCAATAAAATAAAAGCAAATGAATCATATACCTTAAACAAAAATCTAGAGAAAGAGTTACAAAGGAAATAGAGAAGCGGAAGGAATAAATTAATAACGATAAAAATAGAAAATAATGAATTAGAACACAAAATAAAACAAAAAGAGTGAACTAATGAATAAGTAAAAAAAAAAAAAAAGTTCTTCTTTGGGAAAAAAATCAACAAAATAGAAAAACCACTGGTCAAACTAACAAAGAAAAGAGGAAACTTAGGTATACAAAATTAGAAATCATGAGATGGATGTTCAGAAGAGAGAAACCTTTAAAAATTATAAAAGACTATTTTTCACAATTCTCTGCAAATAAATTTGAAATAAGTAATTTTCTGGTGTAATACAATTCACCAATAGGTATAGAATCTATAAATAGACCAATTAACATAGAAGAAATAGAAAAATCAAACAGCACTCCACTCTAAAGGCCAGATGGTTTCACACAGGAATTTACTAAAACTTTAAAGATCAGTTAATCCTAATCCTAATAGTATTTAAACTATTCCACAGCATGGTTTGAGAAAAGAAAAAAACTTCTGAATTCTTTTTATGAAGTAAATTGATCTCCAAATCTGACAAAATTTGCACTAAAAAAATAAAGCTACCAGTCAATCTCATTATGACCATCAATTAAAATGTTCTAAATAAAATGTTAGGAAAAAGAATCTAACAGCTCATTAATAAAATATTACATTATGAGCATATAAAGTTTTCTTGCAATGTAAAGTCTTGACATTAGAAAATCAGCTAATGTAATCTATCATTTTAATAGAAATAAAGATAAAAATCATATGATCAACTCCATATATGCAGAAAAATAATTTGACAAGATTCAACACTAGTTCATTCAAATAAAAAATGGTAGATACTTTCTAAACAAGAATATATATATATTTAAAAGAATGTCTTTTATATATATCTAAAAGAATATATATATATATTTATATATATCTCCACCTAAAGCCAGTTTTACTAAATGAGCAAGCATTAGAGAATTTCTTGCTAAAATGACCAGGAAGGCAAACATTTCCACACCATATTAGTAGCAATAGGCAATGAATTTAGACAAGATGAAGTAATTAGAGGTATAAGAATTGAAATGAAGAAGTAAAACTATCTCTATTTGTGGATAATATTATTATATAGCTTGATTCCCAAAAGAAATAGTGAAAAACTACTCTAAACAAAAAGAGAATTTAATAAAGTAGCAGTTTATGAAACTGTCATACAAAAATTAAAAATCAGTTCTACAAGTAAATATATATTCAATGATCAGGAACATTCTTCTTGCCAGTGCCTCTCCAGATTCTAGAAAAGCTTATTTTCTAAAAGAGTTCTCAGGAAGTGCTGATGGGAATAATATCCTATTCTTACATGTTCACAACAGTTTTTGTGTGTGTGTGTGTGTGTGGTGTTTATACTTAAAGGTCAGTTTGAATGGACATAAAATACTTGGCTCACATTTTCTTCTCTTGAGCAACCTAGATATATTACTCAGTTGTCTTCTGGTGTAAAACACTGCTGTTGTAAAGTGTAATATCAATCTGTTTTTTTCCCCTTATAAGTGACTTGGTCTGTTTGCCTGGATCCCCTCCCTTTTCTTTTTAAAATGCTCAGTAGTTTTACTAGGCAATGCTTTGATGTTGACTGCCTGATTTGATTTTTTTTCCAAGTATACAAAATGCCCTTTAAATATGTAGATTCAAGTTTTCTTATATTTCAGAAAGCATCATTGAATTACACATTGTTTGGCGACTCCTATGTATGCTGAAGCTTCTTTGCCTATCTACTATATTGATTGCTTCTCTCAAATCTTTATAATTTTTTTCTTCTTTTCCTTTCGCTTTTAAAGTTTTTCTTCCTTTTCATCTCTTATTTCTTTTATGGCATTATTATTTGCTCTTGTGTTCTTTCTAGTTTGTCTTAATTCCCGACATGCCTTATTATGAGTTCTAAATTTTCTCCTTTGTCAGCTCTCTTTTGCTCAATCACCTCATTTCTGAGATTTTAAAAATTTTGATTTATGCTATTCTTTTATTGCTTCTGTAATTTTCTTATATTCTTTTAGCTTGCTTTAAATATGGACTTCCCCGGTGGCACAGTGGTTACGAATCCACCTGCAATGCAGGGGATGCGGGTTCGAGCCCTGGTCTGGGAAGATCCCACATGCCGTGGAGCAACTAAGCCCGTGCGCCACAACTACTGAAGCCCACGTGCCTAGAGCCTGTGCTCTGCAACAAGAGAAGCCACCATAATGAGAAGCCTGTGCACTGCAACAAAGAGTAGCCCCCGCGAGCCACATCTAGAGAAAGCCTGCACGCAGCAATGAAGACCCGACGCAGCCAAAATAAATAAATAAATAGACATCCACAAATTTCCGAATGCCTTTATTATTTGCAGCAATATTTTTCTGCTCTTTATTCATTTTCCGCTTATCATAACTTTATAGGAAATTCACTTACAATTGTCTTTTGTTGCTCGTGTTTAAGGGGGTGTGGTTTCCTGAATTTCTCAGGAGAGGAGGATGAGGAGTCAGTAGAGTTTGCCTAGCTTTGTCACTCTGGGGCTCTCTTTTGTTCTTATCATGAAGTGTTTAAAATATTACAAGCTTGTACTTTCCGAGATCTGTCCTCTCTCCTGCCCCTTTTCTTCCCTTTCACCGTTCTGCTCTTGCTGCATCCACTGTTGGAGTGTCCACCTGTAATAGAACTCACTCATTCTTTTAGCATGCATAGCCCATAGATGAGGTCTCATCCTGCCAACTCAGACCACCCGGACTCTTGGTGGAGCTGCAGCTTCCTCCAAGATTTAGCTGTGACTCTCATTTAAACCTCACTTTGGGTGGTCACTTCTCCAGCCCTCTGCTAGCCGGTCACTTTGTCCCTGTTCAGTGACACATTCCCGCTCCGCAAGTTGGCCACTGGCACTCTCAGCTCTCTTTAGTGCCTGCCTGCCCCATGCTGTGTGGAACTGAGGAGACAGGTTGGGGTGGGAGTGGTGTGGGCAATTTCCTTAGGCCCTCTGTCTGTTTATACCTGCCCTCATTGCTCTGGGGATCTAAGTGTTTCTCTTGATGCACCACTCATTCTCCAATATCTGTTTTCACCCTGGTTGGGGTCAGGAATAGAGCTCTTTTAGATAACTCCCTGTGTTATCTCTGTATTCTGAGCATTTTTTTCTCTGTGTGTGAATACTGTATTTGTGTGTGTGTGTGTGTGTGTGTGTGTGTGTGTGTGTTTTCTATTCTGAATGCTCCAGATTCTCAAGCCTTGAGTTGCACACATGTTTGGTCTTTCAAAAGGCCTGGTTCTTGCAATGGAAGGTCTGGCTTTTGTTCTTTAAGTTTCCTGTGATTGCTCCTGCTAGGCATTTAATAATAATATTTAGAAATGTGTCTACCTGATTTTTTCTTGCTGTATCTCGCTTTCCTCAAGAGCAGAGCATATGAAAAACTGTCACTGTTATTGCCTAAATGCTTGGGAAGAGGGTCATGAGTATAAATGTGTCCTAGAGTTTGTAAAAGAAAATTGTCCCAAATCGGATCTGATCTGGGACAGAACTTTTGTGTGATGTAATTCACAATCTCCTTTCAGGGAGAAAATAGCAATGCTGATAAAATGTTTAAACCATTTCCTAAGGATCTTTAATGGGATTAAAAATCTGGGAGCCCAGACACCTACATACCCAGCTGATATCTGTCAAGAATTCAGTAACCTTTAACCAACCACTCTTTTCTTTTCTTTTTTAAATTTATTTATTTATTTATTTATTTATTTATGGCTGTGTTGGGTCTTCGTTTCTGCGCGAGGGCTTTCTCTAGTTGCGGTGAGCGGGGGCCACTCTTCATCGCGGTGCCCGGGCCTCTCACTGTAGCGGCCTCTCTTGTTGCGGAGCACAGGCTCCAGACGCGCAGGCTCAGCAATTGTGGCTCACGGGCCCAGTTGCTCCGTGGCATGTGGGATCCTCCCAGACCAGGGCTCGAACCCGTGTCCCCTGCATTAGCAGGCAGATTCTCAACCACTGCGCCACCAGGGAAGCCCTACTCTTTTCTTTTTGATTTGAGTCTAACCAATGGTAATCTAACTCCATGCATCTCGATCAGAGGTATTTATTCCCCCTAGGGAACATTTGGCAATGTTTGTGGTTGTCACAGCCTGGTGGAGGGAGCGGGGGTTTCTACTGGCATCTAGTGTGTAGAGGCTAGGAATGCTGCTAAACATATTGTAATGCACTGGGCAGTCCCTTACCCGCCAAATAAAGAATTATCAGGTCCAAAGTGTCCGTAGTACTGAGCATGAGAAACACTGATCTAGCCATTCTCTTTTCCTGTAAATTCTCTATTGAATCTTTGAATTGGTCTGCTATAGGCTTTTTCCCTTGAAGCAAGATTTATTAAAATTTTTATATATTCTCATCACTAATGTGTTTAACAATTTTTGTTTTTTAAAATGAGGTATAAACTTCAGTTACTTCCTAAAATATGATCCCACTACACTGGGTATCAGGCAGCTAAGAACTACTCTGAGGCTCATGAGGGCATAATTCCCAGGTCAGGCAGGAAATCTCCATCTTCCACTTTAAACAAGGACTTCTGTCGTCAGAGCTGGTAATAACCTGGTACTGACCTGGCTCACCATGCTGATGTTGACTATTGAGACTAAGCCCAACAGTATGATGTTCACTACTATCTCCTAATTCTTTAGTTCCTAATTCAGCTTGGCTCACAACCCATCAACTTGTCTCCTGGTGGCCCAAGTGCTCAAATTTATTTTTTGTTCTCATGCAACTCTCTTTGTTGCGTCTCTTTGTTGCCTGCCTTTCGTATCACCGAGGGGATGCTGCTCTGTGGACACTGCTTTTCTTTCTGACCACGTGTTGCACGTGTAGAAACTAGTCTTCTTACCGCCTCCCTCCACCAGGAAGGCCAGATAGGAAGATCAGCTGGTGAGATGGGGAGCGGGAAATACAAAGTGCATTTCCATCCTGCCTGTGGGAGAATGCAGAGGGCACACAAGATAGCTTGTGAAAAAGACGATCACAGCCTCTTCTCTGAGTTTTGCCACATACCTAGGAGAGGACTGAATGTACCTGATCTTTATTTTTGAGAGGCAGATGGAGGTATTGGTAGTAACACATGGGTTCACAAGATAAGGAAGACAAGGAGGAAAAAAAAGTTCTACAGAATTGTTTGAAAAGAGACTTAGTAGGGTCTTTTTCTTTTATATTTTCATGTGAAAGAAGAAGTTTTTTAAAAGACACAGCTCACCTAGCAGAGACCCTGTGTTTAAAGCAAACCAACATAGTAGTCTTTCTAAAAGAAAGATGAGAAAACAAAAGCCAAATATTCATGCATTCAAGGCTATAGAAAGTTGATGTGGAAGCTGGGAAAGAATATTTTAATAAGAAAATGCTTTATAAGTGGTGCTGGGAAAACTGGACAGTTACATGTAAAAGTATGAAATTAGAACACTCCCTAACACCATACACAAAAATAAACTCAAAATGGATTAAAGACCTAAATGTAAGACCAGACCCCATCAAACTCTTAGAGGAAAACATAGGAAGAACACTCTATGACATAAATCACAGCAAGATCCTTTTAGACCCAGCTCCTAGAGAAATGGAAATAAAAGCACAAATAAACAAATGGGACCTAATGAAACTTAAAAGCGTTTGCACAGCAAAGGAAACCATAAACAAGACCGAAAGACAACCCTCAGAATGGGAGAAAATATTTGCAAATGAAGCAACTGACAAAGGATTAATCTCCAAAATTTACAAGCAGCTCATGCAGCTCAATATCAAAAAAACAACCCAATCCAAAAATGGGCAGAAGACCTAAATAGACATTTCTCCAAAGAAGATATACAGATTGCCAACAGACACATGAAAGAATGCTCAACATCATTAATCATTAGAGAAATGCAAATCAAAACTACAATGAGATATCATCTCACACCAGTCAGAATGACCATCATCAAAAAATCTAGAAACAATAAATGCTGGAGAGGGTGTGGAGAAAAGGGAACACTCCTGCACTGTTGGTGGGAATGTAAATTGATACAGCCACTATGGAGAACAGTATGGAGGTTCCTTAAAAAACTACAAATAGAACTACCATACGACCCAGCAATCCCACTACTGGGCATATACCCTGAGAAAACCATAATTCAAAAAGAGTCATGTACCAAAATGTTCATAGCAACTCTATTTACAATAGCCAGGACATGGAAGCAACCTTAGTGTCCATCATCGGATGAATGCATAAAGAAGATGTGGCACATATATACAATGGAATATTACTCAGCCATAAAAAGAAATGATATTGAGTTATTTGTAGTGAGGAGGATGGACCTAGAGGCTGTCATACAGAGTGAAGTAAGTCAGAAAGAGAAAAACAAATACAGTATGCTAACACATATATATGGAATCTAAGGGAAAAAAAAAAAAAAGGTCATGAAGAACCTAGTGGCAAGATGGGAATAAAGACACAGACCTACTAGAGAATGGACTTGAGGATATGGGGAGGGGGAGGGGTAAGATGTGACAGGGTGAGAGAGTGGCATGGACATATATACACTACCAAATGTAAAATAGATAACTAGTGGGAAGCAGCCGCATAGCACAGGGAGATCAGCTCGGTGCTTTGTGACCACCTAGAGGGGTGGGATGGGGAGGGTGGGAGGGAGGGAGATGCAAGAGGGAAGAGATATGGGAACATATGTATAACTGATTCACTTTGTTATAAAGCAGAAACTAACATACCATTGTAAAGCAATTATACTCCAATAAAGATGTTAAAAAAAAAAAAGAATGCTTTTCTTCAAAGTGAAAGGAAAGGTGAGAGCATTTGAAAAAGCATGAGATTCTGAACATATACAACTTATTAGACATCTTCCTCCACAGTATTCTCAACTGAAAAATTAGGTAGATTTCTAGGTATTCGAGATTAGTGCCTTGCACTGTTGGCTCACATCTTGCAGTTTTACTTTTTTAGAGAATCAGACTGCTGATTTTCTTCCAAGCACTCTCAAACAGCCAAAACTGCATGTAATCATCTAAAAATTCTCCTGTGTCCTGGCCAGCGGGCTCCTCTTCAATTTGCCTCTGATGCCTGTGCTCACTTTTCAACTCACTTCCCCTCACATGTCATATTTCTTTCTAGAAATAAAAACCTTGGTAATTCTTTCTGACACAATTTAAGCTGCATTCTTAAATCTTACTCAGTTATCTGTCAGGATTTTTTTTAAATTATTAGACTTGGCCCAAACCTCCAAGTCAATTCTGAAGGTGTTGTTATATGTGATGACAGTGACATGGCTTTGAAGGAATGCATGTTCCTATCGTGTTCCTTAAGGTGGAATGTGTTTTGTAAAAGAGAAATTAGGATATTTGACTCCGTGCATACCAAAAATGGCATTCACTTGATGAAAACGAAAGAAGAGTTATTATCTCCCCTAAAATGTGATATAGTACCTGGCACTGGGGATACACTGATGAACAAGAGAGCACAGTCTCTGTTCTCAGGGACTTGAGTCTGATGGGCTATCCCAGGCTCTTGTAACATGTGTGGAATGGGGTCTGATAGGGGACATAGAGGGGGTGATGGGACTACCGAACAAGGGCTTTAATGTAACTTATGGGGGAACTGGGACTCTTCCTTGGGAGAAGAGACATTTAAGTTGAAAACCAAATTGACCTCTCTCAATTTCTCCATTAGTAAAATGAGAGAAGTGATGTCGTTAAGGGCCCATTATTCAAAAGAGGACTTGGGCTAAGCCCAGAAGATTTATCTGTGTGTGTGTGTGTGTGTGTGTGTGTCTGTGCATGTAAATTTTAATATGGACATGTCTTATCTGAGAACTAAAAATTAATAAAGCTTCAATATGCCAAAACAGCTGTGGAGAAGTGAGTAAATGGTTTGCCCTTCTTGAACCCTTCACTCCACTCTGGGATCTTTGGCCCAGGCAGCAGGCTAAGTGGACCTGGGTTCCTTCAATCCTCCTTTTGAAGTGAGGGTGATAGTGAGGCAAATGGCTTTCTAAAAGTGTCTAAAGTTAACAACTGGAAAATTCCATTTAGTTTTTTCCTTGGGGAAGAGAGGCAGAGAACCTGTGGTGTCATTCCCAGTGGGAGATGCATGTACGCTTATTAAGAAGCACTTTCTGAAATAACTTTCGGTAGATCTGTGCCTGATTTTGAGTTGTGATCCTCAGCCCCGGCTGTACCTGACTAGTATTTAGAACTGTGGATGCTCCAGGTCCACACAAGACTCATCCACTCACAGTTTCTAGGCTTGGGCCCTGGTATTGGCATTTTTAAAAGCTTCCCTGTTGATTTTAACAGGCAGCCCGGATTGATGTGCATTGTACCAGGGGGGTAGTATGCCAGGCAAAAATTGACTTTTAGTTCACTCAGTTTCTCAACCTATCTGGAGGCATTTGGGAATGTTTTGGGGGTGTTAGTAGTTACTAGTAACTACTGGACAGACAAGCAGATGGCCAGAATCTGCAGACAGTAGGCAGGGTCAAGAGATTATGAAAACTCTGTGAGAATGGCGAAAGAGAGCACTCTGGATTCCACCCCATCTCCCCTCATGCCCTCAGTATCTTGGGGTGTTCCTGGGGATTTGGAAGCTTGGACATGCTGCTGTGTAACTCCCTATCTATGTCTTCCTGTGTACTGAGATGTCACCTTTAAGTACATTAAACTTAAAACTTCATCCATCAGCATCTTGCAATTGTTTACTGCCAGCCTTGTGATAATCCTGCAATTAATACTTTACTCTTACAGAGAAAGAAAATATTTGAACCATTAAAACTGTAGCAGAATGAGATTATCTTCCCTGTAACTACTTCTTTACTTCCACTCCTCATGCCTGGAGGAGATGGGAGCTTTGCTAAGAGTAAGGAGTCCATCTGTGAGGGCAGTAATATATTCATGTTTTATTCTGAGAGGCAGCTAATAGCAGCAAAAAGAAGACTTGTTTGTTTTTGTAAATATTCCACTCTGAGGAGTGTGGCTATTCCTCATGATGGATTATACCTACATGCCCTCTGGACAATGTGGGCATGAGTAACAATATAGATTTTTTGAAAGCAGCAGTGATTTATTGACCAAATGTTTGCAATAAAACTTCCCGTTTTAATACTTAATTCCTAAAAACAATTTGTAATCTTAAAAAAACTTTAGTAATATATAGTCATTGAAGAAAATCAGAAAATATGAACAATTGAATAGAAAAAAAAAAACCTATCATAACCTAGAAAAAAAAGACTAACATTTTTCCATGTAGATGGACTTCTAGAAGCATCCCTGTAAATGTACATTTACATACATTCACACATTCATTGGCAGGTTCTCTGTACCAGGCTTAGAACTATTTGCGGTCAGATATCAATACATCACTTCCTATGCTCTATATATAAAGAATGGTATGACCATGGCAAATAGCACTTCCTGTTTTCCCCCATTATCTCATCATCCAGGTTTCGTTGAGGTTTGGCCAATGGGTGGCCTTGGTGAGAGACTGGAGGGCAGGAGGAAGGCAGAAGCCAGGATATTTCCATCTCCCTCTCTCTGCCTTGAGGAGCATCTCCTCCAGCTTCTGTGGGACAGCATGACGGAGGTCTTAGTTTCCATCAGTCGACCTTAGGTCACCACATTTCCCTTTGTCCCACTAGTCTAGCGTCTGGGTAGTAGCTTCCTGCTCTTGCTAATCTGTCATCTCATCTCCTGATTTCTCAACTCTTTCATCTCCTGTGTAACCAATTCTCTGATTTCAATTCCCTCTATTTTAAATGTTAGTGGCTTAATGCTGATGATGCAGGTTGATAGTGAAATAAAAATAATTTTACTCTCATCTAGGAGATACCAAAATTGGACGCTGCATTTCATCATAAGTGGTCCTAAGTAATTAAGTTGACTAAAGACTTTGAACTTTGACCCTGACTGGAACTAATTGAAGATGCTTATCAATGAGCAGTGGGGCTTACTGTTATCAACTGTTTACAGACAGATGGAGTTGTTCCATTATTTCCCAGAGGATAATTTTCAATGTTTAATAAGTATAAGTACCACTAACACCTACTTTCCCCCCTGAGCAAACTACTCAGTGATTTCCTCTCTGGCTTAGGTTTCCCTGCGTGCCAAGATAATGAACATAAGTTCGCTTCTTTTTTTTTTTTTCCTTTTAAAACACTGGTGGTCTTTGTTTTATTTTTTGATTCTAAAATACTATTTTGCAACATGCTTTTTCCTCTATATACTATTTCATGAAAATGTTACTATGTCAAATGTATTTATAACATTTCAACGACATAATTTCCTCAATCATTGTTAAACATTTAGTTTGTTTTCAAGTTTTTTGCTTGCTGTGATTAACACCCTAACAGGTAACTACCTGAAACTATTTTCAGTCATTTTCTTTAAGTTGTAAACTTTTTGAGCAACTCTCTACTAAAGGTTTCAGTTGAGATGCAAGCTGCAGAGAAAGAGCTAACAGAAAAGCTAAATAAAAAATAAACAGTAGTGGGTTATCTTCAGTGACCTTTTCCTTATTCATTTTCCCCCTCTTCCGTTTTGTTCAGCTGTCCAGCCCTGCCAAGTTCAGTCCAAGTTCAGTTTTATGGGAAGCTCATCCCACCCAAGTTCCAGGGTGGGCCTATGGTTAAGCCTATTCACCTTGCCTGGGATAGGTTCAAAAATTGTCACATGACCCAATCTGTGCCAATAAACATGAAGCAGAAACTTGCTATGGATTATGGGAAAAGTGCCTCCTCCCTCTTCTGGGAGTTTTCTTGTCTTTCTCTGGATGCTGTTGTATGGCCCAGAAGTGCTACAGTCATTTCAAATCCAGCCTAAGTAGGAAGCCACACACACCAGAGGGCAGAACAGCAGGGAACCAGAGCCATAGATGATACCAACCCTGAAACCTGCCCAGTCCCCTAGATGTATGTCTTATATAAGCCAAGAAACTTACATTTGAAGACAGGTTGAATTAAGTTTTCTGTTACCTCTAGCTCAAAGCATCCTAGTTTGTACAGCAAATTAGTAAAATAAGTACTAGAGGTAAGTGTTCTAAGTCCTAATATTTAAAAGGAAGAAAGGAAGAAAAGGAAAAGAAGATGAGAAAAAAATCTGTGATGATATGTCAGCCAATTTAAAAACCTTATTTTTACATCTGACCAAAAAATGGAGACACATTTATTATTTCAGAATAAATACCCATATTTTTTTAAAAGCGTGATTCCAACATAAATGTCTGTTGATATTTTTATTTATGTCAGCAAGTAAGATGAAAGTGAAATAGCTATGATGTACATTAGAAGCTCATTGGCTTATCAAAGAGATGACAGACTTTTTGCTGAATTGGATGATAGTTTTAGAATACTGGAAGAATATTTTCTCTTTTTTTGTGTGTGCCCTGTACAGTTTAATGACTACCTTATGTTACGGCATTCTTTTAAATTTGATGTACATTAACATTTTATCTATCACTTTGTTAAGTGTAGACCATGGGTTGACAAGCTACAGCCTATGGGCCCAGTCTGGCTGTTCCTGTTTTTGTAAATAGTTACATTGAAACATAGCTGTGTTATTCACTTACATTTTGTCTGTGGCTGCTTTCTCTCTATCACAGTAGCATTGAGTAGTTGTGACAGAGACTGTACGGCCTGCAAAGCCTAAAATACTGCCTGACCTTTTATAGAAAGTGTTTGCTGAATCTCAGTCTGGATGATCAACAAAACAGTAAATCAAGCCCTGATTTGTAGCATTTTCTTGTTTCTGTGGTATAAATACTACCATCATGGCTGATTTCAAGCTACCAATGTGATGTTACTAGATTAGAAGTTGGAATACTATTTTATAGTATTTTCACCATGCAGATATCCTAGACCTAACCTCAAGAATATAGGTAATAGTAAAATGTAGTAGAATCATTAAGAAGTGATGAGTTTTGATTATATATACCCATTATTTGTAATATAATTTATTTAATTGTAAGTTTATTTAATTTTTAATTTTGTTCGAAGGCCTCAGAAACCCTAGCAGTACTTGATAGGAGATCTTTTTCTCTTGAAGGCAGTTAGTAAAAACTGGAGTAGGGACTGCTACTTTAAATGCAAAGGCAGAAACACAAGACTTCAAGGAACATGAAAAATCAAGAACACAAGACACCACTAAAAGATGACAATAATCTTTCAGGAACTGATTCCAAAGACATGGAGATCTGTGATTTACCTGATAAAGAATTCAAAATAGCTATCTTAAGGAAGCTCAATGAGCTACAAGAAAACACAGACAGACAATTCAACAAAATCAGGAAAACAATACATGAATAAAATGATAAGTTTAACAAAGAGAAAATCATAAAAAAGAAACCAGAAATTCTGGAGCTAAAGTATAGAATGAAGAAAATGAAAAATGCAGTAGAGGGCATCAACATCAGAACGGTCAAGCAAAATGAAGAATCTATGAATTAGAAGACAGGACCTTTGTAATTATATAATCAGAAGAGAACAAAGGAAAAAGAAAAAAAAAGGAGTGAAGAAGGAGGCCTGTGATCTATGGGATATCATCAAAACAAAACAAAACAAACAAACAAAAAAACAACCTCTGAATTTGTGGAGCAAAAGAAACAATCTGGAGTTCCAGAAGGAGAAGAGAGGGCAAAGAGGGAAGAAAACTTATTTAAAGAAATAACAGCTGAGAACTTCCCAAATCTGGGGAGAGATTTGGATATCCAAGTTCATGAAGCTCATAGGTCCCCCTCAAAACTCAAAGAGGTCTTCTCCAGGACACATTAAAGTGAAACTATCAAAAATCAAAGACAGAGAGACTTTTAAAAGCAACAAGAGAAAAGAAGCTTTAACTTAAAAGGGGACCCTCAGAGGGTACCAGTGGATTTCTTAGCAGAAAGCTTATAGGCCAGGAGAAAGTGGAATAATATATTCAGACTCCTGAAAGAAAAAAAACTGCCAAAAAAGAATATCTGGCAAATTTTGTCTTCCAGAAATGAAGAAGAGAGAGAGACTTTTCAGACAAACAAAAGCTAGGGGAGCTTCCTTACCACTTGAGCTGCCATACAAAAAATGCTGAAATGAGTTCTTCCAGATGAAATGAAAGGATGCTTGAGACTTGCCCTTAATTATCCCAGGATGTCTCTCCTGCCTGCAGTCACCAGGGGCACTTGTTAAAATGCAGATTCCTGGGCCTGAGCCAGGCTCACTGAATCCGAAATTGTAGGCATAGGGCCTGTGGACTTTTAGCAAGTACGTTTGATCAGATATTAAGAAATCAGCGTGACCTTCCATGTGACATTGAACAAAGTCTTCAGGCCTCGTTTGTAAAATGAGGGGCTTGAGTTCTGTGATTTTATGCAACGCATTAAGGTTGGTTGTTTTCTCACAGTACAGGAGACTCCAATGTGAAGGAGGCAATAGCAATAATTATGCCTTTAACTCTGTTGTTTGTTTTAAAATACACGCATGCACCCCTTTGCACCGTAAGCATTGTAAAACATGCTCTTCTCTTGCCATGTGTTTTTGGCAACGGCAGGCACTCATGGCAGGACGACTGTTTATACAAAGCCTCTTTGGCATCAAATGGAACATCGTTAAATCCAGACATGTTCTGGATGAGAGCATACACACTGCACCTGCTGCGTTAGCTGATGGACCAGTGGGGAGGCCTCACTGGGCAAGTTAAAGATGGAGTGGACTACTTGATGGGTGCTGTAGCAGTAGTTCTCAAGGTAGCCACAGTGGACCCGGCAGGTGGCCTGCTTCAACTGAGTGCACCAGGTGTAGACTCTTAACCACAGGCTTCTGCTGCCGATGATGTGCCCAATTGACGACATGGGACATAATCTACACCAAGACTCTCACCCAGCTTGTGTTTACCGACACATTTTCATTCTTTTTTTTTTTTTTTCTTACAGGAACTTCACAAATTGCTTGGTGGCCAAAAGTTTGGTAATTTCTGTAAACATTTCAAGATCAGAGAGAGTAGAAAGGTACCCACAAATTAATGTTGTAGCTCAGAAGCAAGAATTGGAGTACACAAGGACACAACATTATGTTCCTGTTGTGATATTTCCAAGTAGATGAAATTACTTCTTTAATGTCTTTTGTAATAGGATGTGGGTCATCTTGCCAAGCCATCCTTCATGAGGTATTTAATTTTCATGTTTCACTTCTTACTTGCGTTAAGACTGTACAACCTTTCCTCCTACTTCTGCTGGTTTCCTGGGTGTTTTAGCACTAACACCTTAATTTATAAATAGCAAAACCTCTTTGCCTGCCTGCAAGTGGAAAATCAGTTGCCACAGGGAAGACAGATGGTGGAGGCAGGCAGGAAAGGACTTGGACTCCTAGGTTGCTCTTATATTACTGCCAGCTTGCACTCAAACTTTTCCAGGCAGAGTCTGTGGGAAAGACTTGATGTGTGTCCTGGCCAATGAAGATTTCACAACATAATCTCCTCGTATCAAGGCTGAATTTCTGCAGATCAAAGCAAAGTCTGGGCACCAATGGGAAATAGACCATCACCTTTCTTTTACATGAATACGTCTCATTTCCCTCTTCACTAAGATTCAGAGAATTTAAGAGGAAGTAAGATGGAGTGAATTCTGAGATCCTTACTAAAATGAACTTCCAGCTAGAAAGAACTTTCTACAGTAGTGTTAAAATTAGGAACAATTTCTAAATATAATCTCTAAAACAAACTAGGTACATTAGTTTGCTAGTGTTGCCATAGCAAAATACCACAGACTGGATGGCTTAAACAACAGGAATTCTCTCATAGGTCTGGAGGCTGGAAAGTGCAAGATCAAGGTGTCAGGTTTGGTTTCTCTAAGGCCTCTCTCCTTGGCTTGCAGATATATGGCTGCTTATTCACTATGTCCTCACATGGTCTTTCCTCTGTGCACACACATCCATGGTGTCTCTCTTTTTGGGTTCCCAATTTCCTCTTCTTATAAGGACAACAGTCAGACTGAATTACATCCTACTCTGCCTCATTTTAACTTAATCACCTCTTCAAAGATCCAATCTCCAAATATAGTCACCTTTTGAGGTATTGGGGTTTAGGACTTCAACATATGAATTTTGTTTTGTTTTTTCTTTTTTTCTTAAACATCTTTATTGGAGTATAATTGCTTTACAATGTTGTGTTAGTTTCTGCTGTATAACAAAATGAATCAGCTATACATATACATATGTCCCCATATCCCCTCCCTCTTGCTTCTCCCTCTCACCCTCCCTATCCCACCCCTCTAGGTGGTCACAAAGCACTGAGCTGATCTCCCTGTGCTATGTGGCTGCTTCCCACTAGCTATCTATTTCACATTTGGTAGTGTATATATGTCCATGCAACATATGACTTTTGGGACACAATTCAGCCCATAACACTAAGTAACCCAGATTATTAGCATTCCACGAAGAGATGGAGCACAGGAATGATTTTAATTTTCTATCCAATAATACCCCGGAATTGTCTTTTGGTTTTGCTAATAAGCAAATGCTACAGGGTTAAAAAAATGAATAGCTAGCTGTTTAACCCTATCTATCTATCTATCTATCTATCTTTCTATCTATCGATCGATCATCTACCTTACTCTGGCTCCATGGGTTGCATCTGTTGACATACTTCAACCTTACTCCCTTTATTCAGTGACTTCCCTTTTTCCAATTTCTTAAACAGAACAACTGCAAGTAATTCCCTTGCATCCAATAATTGTTCTTTCATCCCACCTCGGATGTCCTTTCCCATGGTCACACCTCTGACCTCATCCAAAGCATGAATGCACACTTCTGAAATCTTGATTCCTTGCATCCACTAGCCTATTTTAGGCATCCCACTCAGCAATTCTTTGACCTCATTGAAACCTTTAGCCCACTGGTCTTACCACGGTCTAATTATCAATCATCCCTCCCACTCCACTGTGTCTTCTCTTCCTTTCTTATCCAACTTAGAGTCTAAGATCCATCGCTAGAATTACCTTTTCTCCCTTTCTCCCTTCAGGGTTACAATCTTGGTAAAACCAAGCTTTCTACTTCCTCCATTCTTTTTCCGCCTAGCAGCTGTAGAAAAGGAAAACTTTCTTGACTGTTCTCACTTCAGAGTCATAGTATGTGGTAGAGAGAATAATGCTCCCCACCAAAGATGTACATATTCTAAACCTTAGAAACTGAATATGGGACTTTGCATATGTGATTAAGAATCTTGAAATGAGCACAGACATAGAAAGCAAACTTATGGTTACCAAAGGGGAAGTGGGGGAGGGATAAATTAGGTATTTGGGATTAACAGATACACACTACTATGTCTAAAACAGATAAACAAGGTTCCACTGTATAGTACAGGGAACTGTATTCAATATCTTGTAGTAATCTACATGAAAAAATCCGAAAAGGAATACATATATATATATGTATTCCTTTTCAGATTCTTATAATAATCTATATGAAAAAAGAATCTGAAAAGGAATATATATATATATATATATATATATATGAATCACTTTTCTGTACCCCAGAAACTAACACAACATTGTAAATCAGCTATAATTTTTAAAAAAGAATCTTGAAATGAGGATTATTCTGGATTACCTTGTGGGCCCAATGGAATAACAAAGGTCCTTATAAGATGGAGGTTCAGAGAGGGTGATGTGATGACAGAAGCAGAGTCAGAGTAGTAGTTGTGGCAATGGAAACAGCAGTCAGAGAGAGAGGGAGGGACACACAGAGAGAGAGAGAGAGAGAGATTTTAAAGATGCTCCACTGCTTCCTTTGAGGATGTGGGAAGAAATCAGAATAAAAAAATTTTTTTAAATGCAGGTGGCCTTTAGAAGCTGGAAAATGCAAGGAAACAGGTTTTACCCTAGAGTCTCCAGAGGGACGGCTGACACCTTGATTTTAGCCCAGTGAAACTCATTTCATGTTCTGAGCTCCAGCACTAAGATAATAAATCTGTGCTGTCTTAAGTAACCAAGTCATTAGTAATTCATTACAGCACCAATAAGAAACCAATACATAGAACAAATATCAAATGCCCCCTGAACACCATCTGACAATTGTATTATACCTCCTAGTTGACTTCCTTTTTTACTTTCCAAAATGAGTATTTCAAGGCTACTGTCTTCTCAAATCTCCTCTCACAACTCTTCCCACCCTAGCAGCTAACATTGCCTCACATTTCATTAAGAACCTGGCTCCCATTATAATCGATATATGTACTTACTTGCTCAGCTACCTATATGTAATCAATCTCTCAACCCCATTGCCACCTCATTGATCCTGCCACATCCTTGGCCCCTGGCTGTGCCACTGTTTACAAGAGAAGGGAATGGAAGTGAAGAAGAAGAGGAAGAGAAAAATCAACATCCTACTTTTGAATGTTAGCTGAGTATCTGCTTGTGATATAACATTATATATCTGTAGTATGTAAACCAAAGCTTCTTTGTATAGCTATCTAAAGAACCATTCTTTAATTTTTAAAAAATGTGTTTTATTCTTATAAAATTACAGCTACACGTTGTCTACAACTGGTGGTTTTGTGTAATAGTATCCCTTTCCAAGCAAAGACATTACTAAAAATAATTGGATGTAACCAAAAACCAATCAGTAACTTGAACTCTTTACCATAGTGACCAGTGTAAAACAACATTATAATTCCATCATTAAGAGGAGTGTGAAGAAACACTTTAATTTCCAATTTCTTGACTACACAGAAATCTATTTGGTTACAGACAAAAAGGTGACACCATAGTATTTAGAAGTAGGCCAAAAGAAGGTTACATTCCTGAGATTGATCTTTAGGCCAAGGAGTTGATCTCAGGGAAAGAAAGGTAAAGAGAGTTGGATGCAGAAAAATAAATACTAAAGGTTTTAGAAAAGAAAGTTGGAGAATAATTGGGAGGCAAGAATTTTATCATTGTCTTAACAGAAAAATCATTTAGACAAGTCTTGAAAGTGAATTCAAGAAAGCTCACAAGAACTATGAGCCCAATGAAAAGAGACTATTTCTGTGTGATCAAATTAACTTTGTTACTATTTCAGTGCAAATTCTGAAATGGGAAACTAGAAAAGCATTTATATTAGAGACATCAAGTGCTGGCAGTGGAAGCTGAACTGGTCTCAAGAGGAGTAACTATAGAAAATCATTCTGCAAAAGTATTTATTTCCTCTGAAAAGGTGTGCTTGAAAGAGAGGATTCTGCCTTATACCTCATGGCCTAATAATTGCCTTTGTGTTCCCACTGTTGCTCTTCTTACCTTAGATTTGAAACTTGGTCCTGACTTTTTTTCCAAACTAAAAACGGGTCTGTATTTCTGAATTTGCTTAGAATATATTTACACATCAATAGAAATTAATAAACACTTATTAAAATTTAATGTAACCAAGCAGCAGACTTATAAGTACACCTCCTATTTTCAGTTGAATTGTGGATGTAATTCTGCCTCTCTAAGGCTAGGAGCATACCCATAATGTAATTCACATTCTTTTCCAAAAATGTATTATGTATTCAGCAGGTAAGAATCAAGGGAGCTCACTAGAAAGGTGGAAGGAGAAGCTAATTATAACCATTTTCCAAAATTCACATCAAACTTTTAACTCCTAATAGTTAATTAGGCTAATGCACTTCAAAAATATTCAAGTGGGGGTAAAGATAGGAAAAGATTCAGGAGATAATTACACTATTTAAATCAAGACCATTATATTTTATTAATTGACAACACACATTGAGCATCTGCCATATGCCAAGCATTATATTAGGTACTAGGATATATGTATTTAGAATTATTAGACGATTAATTAAGGTGCTCACAGTTACTTGAGTATGTATATTGCATTCCCTGGCAGAACTTGCATTCATCCTTACAGTCAGATATGCCTAGGTATATTTGCAATACTTGTGAGGAGACCTGATCAGGCCTAGATTTGCATGAGTGATCAAGTTGCTGATGTTAGCATTGATTGCTTCGCGAGAGTACTGCTTCATGTGTTTATTCAAATAAATAAAACATACATAAAGTACCCTAGATGTGAGCACAGCAGTCATGAAGAAGCAGGGAATTTTCTTTACAGTAGTGGATTATCAGAGGGTATGTTATTAGCAGATAGTTAGTGTTAGAAAATGTTATGTTAAGGAACCCCATCTTCCATTAAAGGCTTTTGTACCTATACTTCACTAGTGAAATTTAGTTACCTATTCCAGATAGTTCCTTAGATCAAACCTCACTGAGCCCTTTCTGGTTACTGTGTTGGGGGTCAAGAATACAGAGACCCATGAACCTTGCCATTTCCGGAGGAAATCAGACTCTAGTGGTGGCAGCAGCCATGTGGGCAGATTAATTACTGGAAAATGTGATAAGTACTTCCAAGAAATAAAAGCGGAAGTGGAACTGCAGAGGGGGGAGTGACCAATTGTCCAGAATATCAGAAAAGGATTTACAGAGGAGGGGGTGTTTAGGTCTTAAAAGATGAGTAATTTGACTAGGTTAATGGAGTCACGGAGTTAGAAAGAGCATGGCATATCCAAAGAGTCCTGTGGCATGGGGTAGGTGTTGGGGTAGGGGATGAGGCTGGTCTGAAAACACTTGTCAAAGATAATGGGACTGAGGCTGAGCATATCCAGATAGGCAGGTAGAATATAGTGCTTGACTGTTTTTTTTTTTTTTTTTTTTTGCATCTTTGCTAAAGATGAGCAAAGTCTATATTCAGAACTTTCAAATAATGAATATTTTTGAAGTGCATTAGCCTAATTAACTATTAGGAGTTAAAAGTTTGATGTGAATTTTGGAAAATGGTTATAATTAGCTTCTCCTTCCACCTTTCTAGTGAGCTCCCTTGATTCTTACCTGCTGAATACATAAATACATTTTTGGAAAGAATGTGAATTACATTATGGGTATGCTCCTAGCCTTAGAGAGGCAGAATTACATCCACAATTCAACTGAAAATAGGAGGTGTACTTATAAGTCTGCTGCTTGGTTACATTAAAATTTAATAAGTGTTTATTAATTTCTATTGATGTGTAAATATATTCTAAGCAAATTCAGAAATACAGACCCGTTTTTAGTTTGGAAAAAAAGTCAGGACCAAGTTTCAAATCTAAGGTAAGAAGAGCAACAGTGGGAACACAAAGGCAATTATTAGGCCATGAGGTATAAGTAATCTTTTACTTTTGAGTGTTATTTTATTTATTTTTTTATACAGCAGGTTCTTATTAGTTATCCATTTTATACATATTAGTGTATACATGTCAATCCCAATCTCCCAATTAATCCCACCACCACCACCCCACCTTCCCCTTTTGGTGTCCATACGTTTGTTCTCTACATCTGTGTCTCAATTTCTGCCCTGCAAACCGGTTCATCTGTACCATTTTTCTAAGTTCTACATATATGCATTAATATACAATATTTCTCTTTTCTCTTACTTTGTATGACAGTCTCTAGATCCATCCACGTCTCTACAAATAACTCAGTTTTGTTCCTTTTTATGGCTGAGCAATATTCCATTGTATATACATACCACATCTTCTTTATCCATTCATCTGTCGATGGGCATTTAGGTTGCTAACATGTCCTGGCTATTGTAAATAGTGCTGCAATGAACATTGGCGTGCATGTGTCTTTTGAATTATGGTTTTCTCTGGGTATTTGCCCAGTAGTGGGATTGCTGAGTCATATGGTAATTCTATTTTTAGTTTTTTAAGGAACCTCCATACTGTTCTCCATAGTGACTGTATCAATTTACATTCCCATCAACAGTGCAAGAGGGTTCCCTTTTCTCCACACCCTCTCCAGCATTTGTTGCTTCTAGATTTTCTGATGATGCCCATTCTAACTGGTGTGAGGTGATACCTCATTGTAGTTTTGATTTTCATTTCTCTAATGATTAGTGATGTTGAGCAGCTTTTCATGTGCTTCTTGGCCATCTGTATGTCTTCTTTGGAGAAATGCCTATTTAGTCTTCTGCCCATTTTTGGATTGAGTTGTTTGTTTTTTTAATATTGAGCTGCATGAGCTGTTTATAAATTTTGGAGGTTAATCCTTGGTCCGTTGATTCATTTGCAAATATTTTCTCCCATTCTGAGTGTTGTCTTTTCGTCTTGTTTGTAGTTTCCTTTGCTTTGCAAAAGCTTTTAAGTTTTATTAGGTCCCATTTGTTTATTTTTGTTTTTATTTCCATTACTCTAGGAGGTGGATCAAAAAAGATCTTTCTGTGATTTATGTCAAACACTATTCTTCCTATGTTTTCCTCTAAGAGTTTTATAGTGTCCGGTCTTACATTTAGGTCTCTAATCCATTTTGAGATTATTTTTGTGTATGGTGTTAGGGAGTGTTGTAATTTCATTCTTTTACATGTAGCTGTCCAGTTTTCCCAGCACCACCTATTGAAGAGACTGACTTTTCTCCATTGTATATTCTTGCCCCTTTGTCATAGATTAGTTGACCATAGGTGCATGGGTTTATCTCTGGGCCTTCTATCCTGTTCCACTGATCTGTATTTTTGTTTTTGTGCCAGTACCATATTGTCTTGATTACTGTAGTTTTGTAGTATAGTCTGAAGTCAGGGAGTCTGATTCCTCCAGCTCCGTTTTTTTCCCTCATGACCGCTTTGGCTATTTGGGGTCTTTTGTGTCTCCATACAAATTTTAAGATTTTTTGTTCTAGTTCTGTGAAAAATACCATTGGTAGTTGATAGGGATTGCATTGAATCTGTAGATTGCTTTGGGTAGTATAGTCATTTTCACAACATTGATTCTTCCAATCCAAGAACATGGTATACTCTCCATGTGTTTGTATCATCTTTAATTTCTTTCATCAGTGTCTTATAGTTTTCTGCATACAGGTCTTTTGACTCCCTAGGTAGGTTTATTCCTAGGTATTTTATTCTTTTTGTTGCAATGGTAAATGGGAGTGTTTTATTAATTTCTCTTTCAGATTTTTCATCATTAGTGTATAGGAATGCAAGAGATTTCTGTGCATTAATTTTGTATCCTGCAACTTTACCAAATTCATTGATTAGCTCTAGTAGTTTTCTGGTGGCATCTTTAGGATTCTCTATGTATAGTATCATGTCATCTGCAAACAGTGACAGTTTTACCTCTTTTCCAATTTGTATTCCTTTTATTTCTTTTTCTTCTCTGATTGCCGTGGCTAGGAGTTCCAAAACTATGTTGAATAATAGTGGTGAGAGTGGACATCCTTGTCTTGTTCCTGATCTTAGTGGAAATGCTTTCAGTTTTTGACCATTGAGAATGTTTGCTGTGGGTTTGTCGTATATGGACTTTATCATGTTGAGGTAGGTTCCCTCTATGCCATCTTCTGGAGAGTGTTTATCATAAATGGGTGTTGAATTTTGTCAAAAGCTCTTTCTGCATCTATTGAGATGATCATATGGTTTTTATTCTTCAATTTCTTAATATGGTGTATCACGTTGATTGATTTGCGTATATTGAAGAATCCTTGCATCCCTGGGATAAATCCTACTTGATCATGGTGGATGATCCTTTTATTGTGTTGTTGGATTCTGTCTGCTAGTATCTTGTTGAGGATTTTTGCAACTATATTCATCAGTGATATTGGTCTGTAATTTTCTTTTTTTGTAGTGTCTTTGTCTGGTTTTGGTATCAGGGTGATGATGGCCTCATAGAATGAGTTTGAGAGTTTTCCTTCCTGTGCAATTTTTTGGAAGAGTTTCAGAAGGGTTCGTGTTAGCTCCTCTCTAAAAGTTTGCTAGAATTCACCTGTGAAGCCATCTGGTGCTGGACTTTTCTTTGTTGGAAGATTTTTAATCACAGTTTCAATTTCATTACTTGTGATTGGTCTGTTCATATTTTCTATTTCTTCCTGGTTCAGTCTTGGAAGGTTATACCTTTCTAAGAATTTGTCCATTTCTTCCAGGTTGTCCATTTTATTGGCATAGAGTTACTTGTAGTAATCTCTTAGGATGCTCTGTATTTCTGAGGTGTCTGTTGTAACTTCTCCTTTTTCATTTCTAATTTTATTGATTTGAGTCCTCTCCCTCTTTTTCGTGATGAGTCTGGCTAATGGTTTATCAATTTTGTTTATCTTCTCAAAGAACCAGCTTTTAGTTTTATTGATCTTTGCTGTTGTTTTCTTTGTTTCTATTTCATTTATTTCTGCTCTGATCTTTATTGTTTCTTTCCTTCTGCTAACTTTGGGTTTTGTTTGTTCTTCTTTCTCTAGTTCCTTTAGGTGTAAGGTTAGATTTTTTATTTGAGATTTTTCTTGTTTCTTGAGGTAGGCTTGTATTGCTATAAAATTCCCTCGTAGAATTGCTTTCACTGCATCCCATAGGTTTTAGGTCATCGTGTTTTCATTGTCATTTGTCTCTAGGTATTTTTTGACTTCCTCTTTGATTTCTTCAGTGATCTCTTGGTTATTTAGTAACGTATTGTTTAGCCTCCATATGTTTGTGTTTTTTACATTTCTTCCCCTGTAATTGATTTCTAATCTCATAGTGTTGTGGTCAGAAAAGATGCTTGACATGATTTCAATTTTCTTAAATTTACTGAGGCTTGATTTGTGACCCAAGATGTGATCTATCCTGGAGAATGTTCCATGTGCACTTGAGAAGAACGTGTAATCTGCTGTTTTTGGATGGAATGTCCTATAAATATCAATTAAATCTTTCTGGTCTATTGTGTCATTTAAAGTTTGTGTTTCCTTATTAATTTTCTGTTTGGATGATCTGTCCATTGGTGTAAGTGAGGTATTAAAGTCCCATACTAGTATTGTGTTACTGTCGATTTCCCCTTTTATGGCTGTTAGCATTTGCCTTATGTATTGTGGTGCTCCTATGTTGGGTGCATATATATTTATAATTGTTATATCTTCTTCTTGGATTGATCCCTTGATCATTATATAGTGTCCTTCCTTGTCTGTTGTAACATTCCTTATTTTAAAGTCTATTTTGTCTGATATGAGTATTGCTACTCCAGCTTTCTTTTGCTTTCCATTTGCATGTAATATCTTTTTCCATCCCCTAACTTTCAATCTGTATGTGTCCCTAGGTCTGAAGTGGGTCTCTTGTAAACAGCATATATATGGGTCTTGTTTTTTTATCCATTCAGGGAGCCTATGTCTTTTGGTTGAAGCATTTAATCCATTCATATTTAAAGTAATTATCAATATGTATGTTCCTATGACCATTTTCTTAATTGTTTTGGGTTTGTTTTTATAGGTCCTTTTCTTCTCTTGTGTTTCCCACTTAAAGAAGTTCCTTTAGCATTTGCTGTAGAGATGGTTTGGTGGTGCTGAATTCTCTTAGCTTTTGCTTGTCTGTAAAACTTTTGATTTCTCCATCAAGTATGAATGAGATCCTTGCCGAGTAGAGTAATCTTGGTTTTACGTTCTTCCCTTTCATCACTTTACATATATCATGCCACTCCCTTCTGGCTTGTAGAGTTTCTGCTGAGAAATCAACTGTTAACCTTATGGGAGTTCCCTTGTATGTTATTTGTCTTTTTTCCCTCGCTGCTTTCAATAATTTTTCTTTGTCTTTAATTTTTGCCAATTTGATTACTATGTGTCTTGGCATGTTTCTCCTTGGGTTTGTCCTGTATGGGACTCTCTGCACTTCCTGGACTTGGGTGGCTATTTCCTTTCCCATGTTAGGGACGTTTTCGACTATAATCTCTTCAAATATTTTCTCGGGTCCTTTCTCTCTCTCTTCTCCTTCTGGGACCCCTATAATGTGAATGTTGTTGTGTTTAATGTTGTCCCAGAGGTCTCTTAGGCTGTATTCATTTCTTTTCATTCTTTTTTCTTTATTCTGTTCTGCAGCAGTGAATTCCACCATTCTGTCTTCCAGGTCACTTATCTGTTCTTCTGCCTCAGTTATTCTGCTATTGATTCCTTCTAGTGTAGTTTTCATTTCAGTCATTGTATTGTTCATCTCTGTTTGTTTGTTCTTTAATTCTTCTAGGTCTTTGTTAAACATTTCTTGCATTTTTTCGATCTTTTCCTCCATTCTTTTTCCGAGGTCCTGTATCATCTTCACTATCATTATTCTGAATTCTTTTTCTGGAAGGTTGCCTATCTCCACTTCATTTAGTTGTTTTTCTGGGTTTTTATCTTGTTCCTTCATCTGGTACATAGCCCTCTGCCTTTTCATCTTGTCTGTCTTTCTGTGAATGTGGTTTTTGTTCCACAGGCTGCAGGATTGTAGTTCTTCTTGCTTCTGCTGTCTGCGCTCTGGTGGATGAAGCTATCTAAGAGGCCCGTGCAAGTTTCCTGATGGGAGGGCCTCACCATGAGGTATAAATAATCTAAGATGGGTTGGTGTTGGCCGTGAGTTAATTGCCAATTATTCTCTCAATTTTTGTTTATCTGAGAATGTCATAATTTTTCCTTCATTTTTGAAGAATAGTTTTGTGCAATATAAATTCTTTGTGGACATGTTATTTTCCTCTCAGCAGTCTGAATATGTCATTCTACCATCCTCTTGTCTCAGAGGTTTTTGATCAGAACTTAGTTGTTAATCTTACTGAGAATCCCTTGTACATAATGTCACTTTTCACTTTCAAGATTTTCTCTTTGTCTTTTGACAGTTTGAGTAAGATGTGTCTAGGTGTTGGTCTCTTTCACTTTATTCTACTTGGGTTTTGTTGAGCATCTTGGATGTTTTCATCAAATTTGGGACGTTTTTGGCTATTATTATTTCTCCAAATATTCTTTCTGCCTCTTTCTCTCTCTCTTCTCATTCTGGACCTCCTATTATGCATACATTGATTTGTTCATGGTGTTCCATAGGTATTTGAAGCTTTATTAATTCTCCTTTATCCTTTTTCTTTTTTGTTCCTCAGACTGGATAATCTTAATTAACCTGTCTTAAAGTTTTCTGATTCTTTCTTTTGCCAGTTTAAATGTGCTGTTGATACATTCTAGTGATTTTTTCATTTCAGCTACTGTACCTTTCAAATCCACAATTTATATTTGATTTCTTTTCCCTTTATTCTCAATTTGGTGAAATGTTGGTCTTATAATTTCTGTAGTACTTTTGACATGGTTTCCTTTAGTTCTTTGAACATATCTATAATAGCTGATTTAAAGTGTTTGTCCAAATACTTAAAAGGTAAATCTGATGTCTAGGTCTTATCAGGAAAACTTTCTATTGACTTCTTTATTTCCCCTGTGTATGGGGTATAATTTTCTGGGTTTTATTTGTTGATTTGTTTTGTGTGTGTGCCTTATAATTTTTTGTCAAAAATGGGGCATTTTAAATAATGTAATGTCACAACTCTGGAAATCAGATTCTCACCTTCCCCAATGTTTGTTCTTGCTGTTTGCTTGCTCAGTGACTTTCTTGGGCTAATTTTGTACAGTCTCTCTTCCTTGTCACTGTAGCCACTGAAGTATCTGGTTGGTTTTCTTTGTGGTATGCTAAGGATTGGACAGAGATTTCCTTTAGTGCCCTGAACCAGTAAGTCTCAGCCTTTGCTGAGGAGCTCTGCCTGTGTGTTGGGGCATGACTTCAATACTTCAGTAGTCAGTTTACAACTCTGCATTAGCCTTCTCTTCCTGCTTGTGCATAGCCTCAAGGTCTGTCAGATGTGAGAAATTAGAGTTGTCTCAAGTCTTTCCTGGGCATACACATCAGCTCCTGAATGTGGGTATGGCCTAGATTCCCAGGAACATATAAAAGTTTTTCAAAGCTCTGTGGACTTCTCCTTCCCCAGTTTTTCCTTTCATGTTCTGTGGTCAGCCTCTTGTTATCCTCAGCAGGAGCTGTGATATTATATAATTGCTGCTGATGTTTTTTATCAAATACCTTGGGGATAGAGTTGTTCTCACAGAGTGAGCTCTGAGTCAGGTCACATAAAGACCAGCCCTGAGATTGGAGCTTTGCAGGAAGCTGCCAGACAAGTCAAATAGTGACAGTTCTCTGGGAATGGGGCTTTTGAGGCATTCCACACCCATTTTGTTCTCGCCGGTGGCTGCTAGGCTGCTGATATTTACAGCTACCATAGCTACAAGGCTGTTGTTTTTCAAGGATACCATGGAGCTGGGGAGAGGAGAACACGATTAGGACAAGTTAAAATGCCACAAACTCACTGTTCTTACTGACATTCACCTATTTTTTCTTGAATAAAACTCTTTGCATTGTTGCAAGTCTTTAGTTAATATCTAGAGTTCTGAACAGGTTGATTTTGACGATTTTTCCTAGTGTTCTCTTTGCTTTTAGAGACTAGCAGATTTTCAGAGCTTCTTACTCTACCATTCTGGAAGTCATCCATCAGGCTGCAACCTTTAAACTAGATTTTGTGGTAAGTTTGGAGGTAATCAAAGGGAAGTTTAGCTCAGAAAAACATACAACTGCCACTGGATGGGATGACTTTCAGAATCCACAGGATCCAGACTTCTTGTACTGGGAAGTCTTACCAGTACTTCCATGCTTAGTTATAGTATAGATAGGGTTGCTTCCCAGACTGTTTTCATGTATCTGGCAATGGCTTGATCCTAATCACCAGGAAAGCAACAGAATTTGTCTCTTACTTGTGGGCTTATTACAAATTGCCATGAAGCAAGCAATAGGTAATAAGTTTTTACCCTCACCAAAGTTCAAGGGTTTCCTCTCCTGTTCCTGGGACTGCCTCTTTTCAGGTGATTGACAGTGGGACATCCACTGCCTTCAAGGAAAATCCCAACCCTGCATGCAGGGTGTAGGTATGACGTCATACTCTTGCTTTAGTAAGTTAATCACCTGAGAATGTAATGGTACAAAATAGCGTGTTCCTCAAAGTCTGGGTTGTCTCATGTGAAATAGCACAAGGAGAACATTAACAGACTGTTCCTGCTTGAAAGTCATTAGGTTCTGTCGAGTTTCTTTTGACTCTTTTTTCCAGTTGGACTTGAAGAAGCCTATATAAATCCTTTTCCCAGGTTTCCTGATTTCAACTCCTCATCTTGTCAAAGATTTTTTGCTCAAACAGGAATTCAATTTTTTTCACACAAACTAGGGAAAAGTTTTAGGCAGAGTGCACACTGAATTCCAAAGGAAAAATAAGCATTTTTCTTTGCCCAACAAAACAACAATATCTGCAGAGACTCCATTTAGTTTATATCAGTAACAGAACTGCTAGTTGCTCATTCATAATGACAGCAGAAAGGTTTAGGCAGCTTCAGACTTGTCCCCGTAGAGTGGATTCATATTTGTTTTTAATTTTTATCACTAAGGGTACCTATTCAGTCATAAGAACAATGAAATAGCAAGTCTCAGAAAAGAATTAAGGTTACTCTCTCTTGCAAGATGGAATATTTTCGCAGATTTTAAATGTCAATTTTCAGTTATTTTTACAGTTTCTACTCATAAGAATTTCAAAATTCTTTAGGATCTGGTTTTAAAGAGGTCATCCTGCTGCAAGTGCACTATTTTCAAAAAATTAATCTAAACACGCACAAACACAAGAAGCAGGGTGACCGTTGGTTGAAAATAAAATACCGAGAAGTTTGTGTTCTCCAAAATCACAGACAACTATTTGTTAGACAGCGACCTGACTGGGGAAAAAAGGAAACTACCATCCCTTCTATTTCTATTTGGAGGGAATTCAATTTCCCCACAATTGTAAATTCTAGGTTGAGTGTTTGATTTTATAAGATCTTAAAGACTTGACAGATGGAGACAGAAGTATGAACTACTGCAATACAACTTGGAGTCTTTGGTATCCAGGCAACAGTCATATAAAATTCCCTTTACAAAGAACAGAGAGAACCTGAAGTTGAACTTAGGGGACACTGCAACAATGCACTTAGATGTCTAGTTGAGGACAGTCAGCTTATGAGCAAACAGGTGATGGCTCCTTTTATAGTAATAAGCAGAGTTGCCAGCACAAATTGAGCACAGTCCTGTCTGCCCTAACTCCATCTTCTGCCTGCCCTGATGGCTTAAGCTTTGGGACATCTTGTCCTGAATGGTTAGAGAGAAGCTCCAACAGAAGCATTTAGTAAAAACACAAAAAACCTAATTTTAGAATTGAGAAAGACCGGTTACATTTTTGCCTTACTCAGTAATCTATTTCACATGAACCGAATGGAAAGTTTTGTTCTGGTTCTATCAAAAGTGATGAAGTGCTTTGATTCTGGACCCATCTTCACAATTCCTGCTTCCTCATCTATCATTTCTGTAAGCAGCACTGTAATTAGTTATGGAATACTAATGTCCTCAACCACAAAGTGGGAATTAATATCTGAGATGCATGTGTCTGAAGAGCAAATGAATAAAACAGATATGCCAGTTTTATTAAGGGTTGCTTTGTTTTCTGTCACACTTCGGTTGCCTGGCTTAAGGAAATAAAATACATAAATCACAAATGTATTTCTGATCATAGTTGTCATAGTGATGAGGCCATGGTAAATGCTTAATAAATATCTGTTGAATGAGTAGGTGAAATAAGCATCAAATCATTGCATTTTCTAACTGGAATTGTAATACTCGTAGGATTCCGATATAAAGTCATCTTTCTTAAAAAAAAAAAAAAATCCCACAAAGTAGCCCTGAATCCATCATCCAGAAAAACCCTTGTTTTTGTAATGAACCCTGAGAGAGCCACTATCTCCCTTGTTTCCATTATGAAAAGTCCCTGGCAAATGCATCTCTTGAGAAATTTTTTAAAAGTTTACTTTCAGAGCAGTATACTAAATTTTCTAAAATCAATAACACTAGGAATCCTGTGAAGACTGCAACATGGAGTAAACTTGTGGCTAACTTCCCCAGCAATTAACTTGTCTACCCTCTACAAGACATACAAGGTGTGTAGGAGGTGGTTGTGGGGGGACTTACTGGTAGTTGTTGGCAGAAGGGTGTTGACTTACTCCTGCCAGTGAAAACAAGCGATTATCTTATTTTCTGAGCAATGACAACTCCTTTATATACTGTCAGGAGCACTATATAAAGAACTAAAAAGAATAAAATAGATAAATTTCATTTATGAACGCCGAAAGTAGTCTTTAGGGAATGGTTCATTTTCTTATCATTAAGAATTAGCAGTATTAGAAAATCTGACAAATTCCATATTGAATATTCTTGGAATCTCATATTATCTTCCTCTAGAGGCAAAAGGATTAGAGTAGATGATGTAAAGTTTTGAGAAGAAAGGCTGTTGTGCTATTTTCCAGGGTCAGCCAACTGTAGGTGTCTCAATGATTTTTCCGTTCCAGTCACCCCGGCCTTCAGCTCTTACACTTTGATGCTCTTTCCTGCCACAGGGACTTTGCACATGCTTTTATTAGAATACTCTCCCTGCTCCCTTTACCTAGTTTACTGCTACTCTTCAGATCTTTTATGAAAGCCTTTTTAAATGCCTAAATGTTCCTCTTCTTATCATAGTTTATTTTATATTTGTGATATTAATTGATTAATGTCTGACTTGTCATTAGATTGTTTGCTCCACAAGGGCAGGATTGACGTCTGTTTAGACTTCATATTGTATCCCCAGTATAGTACTTGAACTGAGTTCTCTATAACTCAGAGAAGGAAATGATTAATTCTGCCTGGAAGCCAACAAAAGATGAAATAAGTATGAAGCACAATACAGACAGCATATCAGTTTCGCCTGGTGAAATATAGTATGCCAGATAAGCAAGGTATTCCACTTGTAGGAACCACATAAGAAAAGGAATAGAAGCAAGTAAGTATATGATGTATTCAGAAGTCAGAACATGGATGTAGAGGAGGGAATGAGTAGAGATGAGCTTACAGGGGTGGATTGGAAACAGATTGTTTAAAGCCATGGGCTTGTTAAGGAGTCTGGATATTTTTTAGGCAGTGAGGAGCCATTTGAAGACTATTAAGCAGTAGAATAACACAATCCCATCTGTGTTTCTGATATAATTCTGGCAGCATTGTGGAAGGCAGTAGAACTAAAAATAGGTTTATAAGTAATGTGCTCATTGCTTTTCCCCAATTTGCACAGTAACCCAGTTTTTAGCCTTGACTTACATCCTGTTTGTAGAAGAAAAATCCTTAAGCCTGAAGAAGCATCTTATACTATCTTAAGGAGAGTTTTGTTGTAAAGCAAAAGGGCAAAGTGGCCATCAACCACTGTATCATGTCATGCACAATTAAGCATCCAATAATGAAATCACTTAACAAAAGTAATTAACTTAATTCACGGAACTGTAAAATTCAGGTATTGTTCAAACATTCTCAGAAACTGACCTTTAGGAAATGTTGCAGAGAAATAGCCTAGAGAATTAATGTTATACATCTTCCAACAAAGGTCCAGGTCAGCGGGAGAAATCAACCAATTCTAAGAGAGTGATCAGCAATATCCTAGAAATAACAGGCTATGGAAACCCATAATATATCTTGCCATTACTAGACCTATTGAAAAATGTCAACATTTAAGTGCCAGAGACATAGTTATTTTTACTGAGAACCTATTATGTGCCAGATGCTGTTCTGCTTTAACATGAGTAGCCCACGTAATCCTCATACTTTTGTGAGACACTGTTATCAACTCTATTTTACATAGGAAAACATGGAGATACAATGAGAGTGAGTAATTTGTCCAATGTTTCATAGGTAATAAATGACAGAGATGGATTCAAATCAGGGAGTCTCACTCCAAGGCCGAGCTCTTCATAATTATCATCCAGAGCTGCACTCAGCTTTGAAAATTCTCCTCTGTCCTCTTATAGTCACACCTTTATGCATCCTTTATTCCTTCCAGCTAAAGAGAAAAACATTGATTTAACGAGATTCATGTTTCACTGGCTTTCACATAAAATCACATGGATTTTGCCTGGTAAGGTTTTATAAACCTGTTTTATAAACATCTGATTTTGTTGGTGACCATTAAAAAAAAAAAATTGGCTTGGGACTTCCCTGGTGGTCCAGTGGTTAGGACTCTGTGCTTCCAATGCAGGGGGTGCGGGTTCCATCCCTGGTTGGGGGACTAAGATCCCACATGCAATGGGGAGTGGCCAAAAAGTGGGAAAAAAAATTGGCTCAGTCTGGTCCTAGTTCAGGAGGTAAGAAGTAGTGGAAACACAGGCTATTGGAAATTCTGACTCTCAAAATGTCTGCAGGGACCCACAGCTCTAACCCAGAACCCTAACTTTTCCACCTCTTGGGAGTTGTCTTAGAGTTAATTATATCACTCTTTTAAAAATGTTTTTTGGGAGAAGAGTACAATTAAGTTATATTTTCCTAGTGCTCTATTCCTAGAAATTATGCTGTAAAATAAAGACACAAATAGATCTACATTTCCTTGTGCTTTGCTTTAACATGTCACTCATCTGACAAAAGCTCTATAGTAACAGATATGTCTGGACTGGGTTTTATGCAATATTCTTTCTTGATGTTGTATGTGAAAGTATTCTTACAGAGATCCTGACAACTCTTGGTGGCTTTGATACAGTAATGTTCAGAATTCTTGTAACAAAGGGAAAAAAATGTTTAGAGTACTAAGTGGCATGAGCTATTTTGATAGAGCCCATGTAAGTTTGATAATGAGAATATTTAGAATAATTATTAATATGTTACTATATTAATAATATTAATAATTCCAAAACTCTTGGTTATATGATGATACCCTCTTGATCATGACAGCCTCCTGATTTTATGCATGCCTTAGTTTCCTAAAATAACTATAGTCTAAAGAAATCAATAGGAGCTATTAGGATACACTCTATTTTTATGTTATAGACTCCTAGGACCTCAGGGCTAATGTAGGTCAACTCCCTACCCCTACCTGGCCACTATTCCCCTTCACTCTCATCCCCTACAATCAGGGGGACAGCTACTTCACAGTTTGTGAACTCAAATGCCGTAGACATCAGACCATGATATAATGAGAATGATATTTATAAATGAGTAAAGCAGGCCTGAGATCCCACTCTCCTCTGAACCAGCAGCACTCAATTCTACCTTTTGTTTTTCTACTTTTGGTAGAGACATGGGTACAGGACAAAGTGAAGAAAATCACAGTGTAATTAAGGTGATAAATGGCAGTTGACATTTTGCCCTTAGATAGGGATGACTAACCTCCACGCTGGAATATTGGGCTCCACACTGCCCTCTGCTGGTCCTCCTTCTCTCAGCCAAACCTACTGTTCAGGGGTTTATTTCCTCATTCTTGGCACCAAATTCTGTATCAGTTTGATTTGCAATAGAAAACAGAATTTGTAATAGAAATTACAAATTTGTAACAGAAAACAGAATTAAACTGGCTTAAATAAGAACGTAGTTACATGGTTTAAAACCTAGAGGTTGCATTCCAGAAGTTGAAAGTGTTCAGGTGGGGTTTGATCAGGGCTCTCTGTGTCTCTATGTTTTGTTTGACTCTGTCCTCCTTCATGTGTTGACTACATTCCTATGCTGACTTCTCTAAGGTACTCAAATGGCTGCAGCAGCTTCAGGGATCACATCAGTATACCATATTGTCCAGGACAAGAAAGACTTTTACCTCAGCCATCAAACAGAAGTCCTGTACCATCACTCATGAGACTGGTCACTGTGGCCACGAGGACCAGATTACACTTATGACACTTTGGGCCCATCTCTGGAGCTGCAGCCTTGGCCAGTCACACTAAACTATGGCTGCTACTTAATTGGGAAAGAGTGAAAGGATGCAGAGGAGCTCTAGGCTTCAAGGTTCTCCCAGGTCACCACCCAGGGAGAAGAGAAACAGTCCCCCAGGGTCCATATACCTTGATTCTACTTGGGTATTTGGTCCTGTCTGACCCTCTTTGGCTCTTGGACCAACCACAGTTTGGAAAACCACTCTTGGTAAGGTTTCGGTCACATGCTCACTTATGTGGCCAAATGTCAGGAAAGGCCCTGTAATTGACACTTCCTTCCATATCAGATGAATCAGGGAGATCATCTTCCCAGTGGAAGGAGGGCAGCCAATGGGTAGAAACAACAGATGCTCACTCTACCTGGTATTCATGTTTTGTGCTCTTCAATAAGGAACTGACATCTCCCAGAGGTGATACCACATCCCCAGGCATTATTAAGGACAGAACCATAATATGCACTAGTATATTTTTAAAACACTATGAGAACAATGCATGGAATTTATGTCTCAGTGTTTCTAACAATTTACACTGTGGATATATTATAGACTGCAAGCTTACTGAGCACAGCTCATGAATCATTCTATGGTGCACACATTCCTTAACATATTCCAAATTTTAGTTCTTAGCACAATGTTCCACCCCACCCTTTTCCCCCCTGCAGCATACAAACAAAGAGCTCATCAGAGAATCAAGAGACAGAAACTGGCCTCTCATTTTAATTCATTCACTCTTAAGAATTTCTCTTTGCCTGGAAGGAAGGGTGAACATCATGCAGGCTCTGGCCACTGGTTCATGTTAACTCACCCTCAGAGATCCTTACTGAGTGGTTTTTGAAAAGCTCCCCCAGGTAATCTTGATAATTAGCTATTTTTGGAAACCTCTGTAAAAGGAGGCTCTGTGTTCTCCCCACCAAGATATTTACAGCCCGGTGCACAGATGATGTAGTGCTGGCCTCCTCAGCATGGGAAGTCAATGAGCCTTTTATGGAAGGCACTTAGAAAAATTCTCTTTGATGGGGGCCTGCATTTTCTAGCATCACCATGTGACCATATCTGCTTCCAATGGAAATGGGAGCCACTAGCTGACTGTAGAGCTGGTCTCTCCTTCTCTAGCCAGGTTTACCCACATCTGTGTCCCCTTCCAAGACTCAGATTAGACCCATGTCAGGGAGGTACACATGAAACCTCCCTCTTTGTTTAGGGGTCTTGCTCATTTGCTTTTTATGTTTCTAAAAAAAAGAAGCCTACTCTTCCCCTCCATGACACAGCTGATGTAACTGAGTGATGGGATGTCATCATGTGGCCATAGTTTCTGTCCCGTGGAAAGTAATAAAAGAGGTCAGAGCAACTCCCATCTTCTCACCTGGAACACTGTCTAGGTAGGTTTATGTTCATATACATTTAGCTGCAAGCTGTGGGCAACTCCTCTGCCCTGTGATCCCAACAACTGAGTGATAAGACCAGTTCTAAAGCTCGGGACTCTAGATGGTTGAAAGAATCCCACCTTCAGGAGGAGGGGGGGGCAGAGGCAGGAGGAGTGGCGTCTAGATCAGCACTGTCCAATGGTGATACAGTGCAAGCCACAAATGTCCACCACATAGGTAATTATAAGTTTTCTAATAACCACATTAAAAGAGTAAACAAACATTACCTGGCTTTGGGTTTGATAGGGATTAAAGGGAAAGTGCAATTTTTGACTGATCTCCTGCTTGATAACATGAAATTTTTGCTTCACTTTAATTAAATAAAGAAAAATCAATCACAAAAGGTCTGGTCTGGAGAAAGGAATCTGACAGATGCTAAGACAGAGCTCTGGTACTCCCTCCATGGATCACAGAGCAAAACTGTAGACGGGAACAGACCGTATGTTGTTCCCATAGCTTGCAATGGGGGCCGCTGTAGGATGATTTACTGATGAATTGAAAGTGTAAGGGGAAGAGATAAATTACACAGATTTGAAAGTTAAGGCCTACAAAGCTTTGTCTTATAAATCTGTCTGAGCTGTAGGAAGTTAGATAATATTTAGAATACTGTGTATTTGTATTATTAGGGCATGGTCAGATAAAAATACTTGTTTTCAACTCTAAGTGTCATTGAAGGTTATTTTTTAAGGATTTAAATCTACACGTACAAGGAAAAGCAGACTCCCTACACAGTTAAGAGGAAAAATAACAATCTCTGTGCTGTGATAATATTATCCCTGTCACGCATGTTTTGGTGGTATTGAACGTCTAGGTTTGTACAAATTAGAATTCTCAACAAAGATTTGCATAGATTCCATAGCCAAACTTAATTAAAACTGAAATATTGAGCTTGATACTGATTCAAACATCTAGAAATTGCCTAAACTTAGTTTAGCAGTGATGACTATATTTCCAAGTGTCATTGAAAGTGAACATAAGCAATGTACTTCTACGTTCCTGAAAGGAGAGTTGGCAAAAAATATTAGGTGTTTCCTAAATTAACCAAAAATTCCCGAAAGCTATCTGCCTGTTCAGGGAGAATATGCAAATGGACAAGTTTCAAGATATTGACTAAAGGTACTGTGGGATGAAAGAAAAATAAATACTGAGCCTAAACATGATTAATTTTCTTACACTCTTTTGGTTGTTGTGTTATAGGAATACATAGTCTGGGAGATTTAGAGGGATCATAAATCTGTAAGAAATAACAAAGTTAAAGAAATGGTACATCATTACTTTGTGTTTTCCCAGTGTTCAATGATTAGAGTGCTAGCTGATGTGAATGGCATTTTTCTTTAAATAAATGTCCATATGCTACCAGAACAACATCATCTTTTGATAGATATAATTCAACTGCTTGGTTCGTAAACAGGTGCAGACACTCCGAGACACCCTTCCATTTCTGCCCTTTCCTTCGCCAAGACCTAGATTTACAATGCTTTAGGTATTAGTGATCACAGAGTAGATGCTCCTTTCTTATTTCCATCCTAAGCTCTGGTATAGATTGGTAAGTATATAATATACAGCTCTCGCTTTTATTAAATGGAAAATATTTCAGTTATTCTTCTCACTCAGAATATTTATTGAGCACCTACTCTGGGTCAGGAACCACGCTGGGTGCTGGAGGATACAAAGATGAATAAGATGAAATCCTACACTTGAGAAGCTCACAGTCTAGTTGAGGGTAAAACACAGATGTGTCATAATTACAATGGGATATGAAAAGTGTAATAGCAAAGGACTTTGGAAATATTTCATACCCGTAAACACCAACTACTGTTCTTATTAGCATACTTTAAGAGGATAACATCATAAGTATTCATTAGTCCACTCTAAAGCCCCATTGTGCATTAATTTGTACAAGTTAATAAGTGAAAAAAGAAAGTGGTCGTTATAGGAGTTTGTACCCAGATGGGAAGAGGACTAATTTGGGGGCATCAGACATTACATAATGGAGCAAGTTTAGAAGAGGTGATAATGTAAACAGCTCTGGGCAGCCACGGAGTGTTTTTATTTATTTTAATGTAATTTATTTTTTAGAGCAGTTTTAGGTTCACAGCAATATTGAGCGGAAGGTACAGAGATTTCCCACATACTCGCTGACCGCTTACATGCACGGCCTCCCTCATGATTAACATCCCCCATCGGAGTGGTACATTTGTTACAACTGATGAACCTATCTTGACACACCATGATCACTCAAAGTCCTAGTTTATATTAGGCTTTGCTCTTGGCATTGTACATCAAATAGTGTTTTAAGAGAGCTAAGAATTAGGGGGATAACCAGGCAGGGTGCTGAACAGAAACAGGGAGGTGTCTGTTTCATAACATTAACTAAGGTTGGCCCTGACTTGGTCCTTTTGTTTTGTTTTCTTCCCACCTGCTCCTCAAGCATTAAGGAAAGCTTCATTAGAGTCAGGGAACAGGTCTTGTAGAGAGCAGTGAGTGGAGTGGCTGAACACTCATTAATATGCATGGCCAGTGCAATGATGAATATGCTGACATGGGGTCTTTTAAGTTGACTAAGAACAAGTGGAGCCAGGGCACAGCTCATTACTCTAAAAATTGATCATTAAAGGAAGAGAATTAAGTATGCATCTTGGATTACTGGTGTAAACTATTTTTCAGGGTAATCAAACGGATGAGGGAGAGGTTTTCCATTCAGAATTTCAGCAAATAAATGCAGCAGGAATAATAGAATTGGCAAAAGTTATCATTTTTCAAGTTCTCATGAAATAACTGATGCAGATAAGATCATCAACAGATGGTAAAACCATTAGATGAAGTGTTGATGGGGAACAGAACTCTCTGATCAATCTAGCCTCACTAAAAGTGAGAAAACCAGACAGGGGTGCCTCCTGTTATGATGCAGGATGAAACACACGGCACCACTTTATGAGGTATGTGTGTCAGAAAATCAAACATGAGGCTAGTTAACATTAATTCGGTTATTGAATTAGGAATCTAACTTTCAACTCATAGAAAACACTGAAGATAGAATACTGAGGATAGAACACTGAGGATAAGCAACATCTGGTGAACATCTGGTGAAGGTCATCAAGGGTACGGTATCTTTTCTATATTAACTGTTCCAGTTTCAAGTTCAAATAGACTTTTCCCAAGGTATGAAACATTTTGAGTAACCTAACTTTAGAAAATCTGTTAGTTGTGGTGGTACACTACAGTAAATTCCAAATTTTACAAACTGAAAAATTTGTAGGCAGATTCTTTGGCTGATGGAGGAAACCTTAGAGATTCTGCTCATAAACTGACTTTTTGGATTCCTGGTTTCTGGTCATAAATCAGTGTAAGGACAAGGAAGAAACGTGATGCATATCTTGAGGAGTAACTTGGCTATCCCATCCAGTTGGCCAGATTAGTTTCCTGTCAATGTGCTAACCTAATATTTCTGATGAAATTTCAGCAAGTAAAATAAAGAGATGAACTGCTTAAAAATGACACGCCCTCCCCCCAAAAATAAGTTAAAACAAGTATTCAAACTTAACAGTTGATCTTGACACTGGAGCAATGGTCCAGTGGGGTCTATCAATTAGGATATGTTTCAGCTATAGTGATGGAGAAATACCAGTAGCTTAGACAAAATAAGGTCTATTTCTTTCTTAGAAATAAGGAGTCTGGAGTTAGGTAACTCAGGGCTGTTATAGCAGCTCCATGGTCATCAACATCCTGGTCTTTTTACTTTTTGCCCCATGTTGGTTTGTAACCTCATGGGTTCCCTGGGTGAAATTTGAAACTGGTCCTGTACAGGTAGGGCAAGGAGAGACTAAAGAAAGAGGCAGAACACTCCAGCCTGGTAGATGGCAGGTTTAATAAGCAAAGGGATTTACATACGAGGTTTATCTTGGGTGGCTGCAAGATGAGTAGATCTCTGTGCCTGCTTGTCAGTTTATGTAGATGTCTTATTAACAGCATTCAGTCATGTACACAGTCTAGATGGTCTCAACAATACATTGCTCTCTCAGGGCTGCACCCTTGAAATGGCTCCTAGAGTGGGAATGGTGGGCAGAACATACATTCCAAGGACAGGGGTGGGAGTGAAGAGCCTTGATTGCCCAGACCATCTCGTGGGTCAAACAGTGGTCATGTCCTTGGGATGACCTCCTCCAACACTCCATCATCCTAGCTGCATCTCTATCTGTTCTATCTGTGATCCAGCCAGCTGGAAGGGAGAAGGGAGAAAGGACAAATGTTCCTCCGCCCAGCTGTGTCAATTCCCTGTAAGCAGCCTTCCTAGAAATTCCATGTAGGAATTCCATTCACATTGCACTGACCACTGGGTGACATGGCCATCCTTAGATGCAAGGAAGGCTGGAACGGCAGCCTTTTAGGTGGATGCGTTGCTGAACTAATAAAACTGGAGTTCTGGTGCTAAGAAGGAAGGGCCACATGGATTGGGGGATCTCTGTCAATGAAGACAGCAGACATTTAAGAGAAAATTAAAATCACTGTTCAAATAATTTTATTTCTGCAAACTGCTATGAAGTAGAACATTCTATGGAAGACCTAATTTTGTAACATATTTTGTGTTATTTTTAACAGTATGCCAGATTGCATGATTAAAAGAGTGTAAATCTGTTACATGTTTTTGGGGAAAGACCATTGGCCCTTGTTAGTGTGTCTAATTTTATACGTGTGTTATATCCCTTTTGATGACTTCATGGTCTGTTATTTTGCTACAGGCTTTTGTGTGATTTACTGAAAAGTGTGTTGAGTTCCCCATTAACTTCACCATTTTTTCTTTTCTCATCCTGCCTCCATGTATTGCCTATTAGGCCAGAACAATGACATTTCCAAATCAGAGGTTGCTTAATAGTTGAATAGCACGGTCATACTTTCTCGTCTAAGAAATCATAATGGAGGTTGGCAACCTAGCAATGGTAGAGTCTGCAGCTTGATTTATTTTGCATCCATTTCTGTCATAGGTCAATTCTCTGGGTAAAGTGCATGTGCAGGAGGAAGTCTGTGTAGTCTTTCAGTCTTGGAAATCTCAGGAATACAGGCTTCCCTAACCATATTCTGCAAAACTCCATTCACGATTGAGATAGCTCAGGATTTTAAGTTATCCAAGAAGGTTTCTGTAAGAATACATTCCTAGGGAACAGAACTATGCAGAGCTCTCTTGCTCCCAAATGCTCCATATCACAGCAATATATTTTGTAAAGTTTGATTTATTATGTCAAAAGCTGTGTTATTCTTCTAAGCCAATCTCTTTTTTAATTCATATATCATGGCTTTATTTGAAAGAACAAATTGACTTTATAAACATGGGTAATGAAACACCGTCTACATTGCAATGAGTAAAATGTAGGCTTTGGAGTGGGAGAACTAGAGAGACTAAGTCTGCCCCCTTCAGACTTTGTGATCCTTGGCAACTATAACTTCTCAGAGCCCCAGTTTGCCCCTTGTTTACTTCTAACTAGATTCTAGTTTGATGGCCAGACGTTACTATGTGCCAATCACTGTCATATGCACTGGGAGATGACTGTGAACGAGGTAAAGGCAGTTGTGGCCTTATAAAAGTTGAAGCTGAGGTTGCAGATGCCATTGCTTTCATGGGTTGCAGTTGCCCGAAGAGGAAGGAAGTAAAACAATCAAGGAGAAATGGGGATTGCTGTTGAATTTGAGGCTCTAGCTCATCAAAAGGTATTTAGATTAAAAAAAATTTGAAACACTAGATAGTCCTAATGACACACCTGCTATAGGGAGATTTTTTAGCAGTCTACTTTGCAGCCCCAAATTAAGTATAGTGGAATATAATGAATGTCGATATAATCACAGGTAACTTCTCTGCTTGGGTGCTCTTCCCTAGAGGTTAAGAGCAGGGTTATGGAGGCCACAACATATATTTGGATGCCAACTTTTCCATTTGTCCAGCCATGGTCACTTGCTCAATTGAATGACTTTGGGACTCTGGGCAAATTACTTAATCTCCATGTGTCTCAGTTTTCTTTTCTTCAAAATAAGAAAAATAATAGATTTAATGGCCTTGCAGTTAATTGGGTTATGCGTGTAACTAATGCAGGTAAAACAGAACATGCCTGGCACATAATATGCACTCAACGAATATTAGCTCTTATTATGTAAGTGCATAGGAAAAGGACTCCCTAAGAAAACTTTAAAGGGTGAGTTAGAGTTAGAAACTATATGGGTGAAACACTGGCAGCTAGAGAGTGCCTGCTTTGTAGCTATACCAGAAGGGGCAAGTTTAATGAGAACAACTAGACATTAAGTATAAATGGATTATTGAGACATTTCTATTCTTTGGTGGGGTAATGCTGTGATGGTTAATTTTCTGTGTCAACTTGGCTGGACCTTGGTGTCCAGATATGTGATCAAACATTATTCTACCCATAGGTTCTTCAGAACCTTTTTTTTTTTTTTTAGATTCCGTATATATATGTATATGTATAGCTGATTCACTTTGTTATACAGCAGAAACTAACACACCATTGTAAAGCAATTATACTTTTATAAAGTTGTTAAAAAAATTATTCTAGATGTTTCTGTGAGAGGGGTTTTAGATACTATTTAAACTGAAATCAATGGACTTTGAAAAAAGCAGATTGCCTTCCATAATGTGGGTGGGCTTCATCCAATCAGTTGAAGGCTTACATATTGATAGAACAAAAAACTGACCTTCCTCAAGCAAGAGAGAATTCTCCAACAGTCTGCCTTCAGATTTCGTCTGCATCTGGCTTTTCCTGGTTCTACAGTAAACTGCCTTTGGACTCAAACTGCAACTCTTTCTTGAGCCTCCAGCCTGCCAGCCTCCCCCGTCAGATTTTTAGATTTGTCAAGCCTTCTCAATCACATGAGCCAATTCCTTAAAATATCTCTCTCTCTCTCTACACACACACACACACACACACACACACACACACACACACACACACACACACACACACACACAGAGACACACACACACACACATCCTATTGGTTCTGTTTCTCTGAGGACCTTGACTAAGACAAACACTTTTGTTGGCAAGATAATGGCCCCCCAAAGATGTCCACATCCCAATCTCCAGAACATGTTACAATACATGGCAAAGGAGATTTAAAGTTGTGGATAGAATTAAGGTTGCTAACTGGCTGACCTTAAAATAGGGAGCTGTGATATTGTGATTTTAAGTAAGAGATATATATTTGGTCTTAATCCCCACCTCTGGCACAGAGCTCCTAAAACTGTTGGAGTTTCCTAAATGATAAGAGTGATAAAGGTGGCTTGATATTTATAACAAACCCCTTTCAACCACTACTGGGTTGTTAATGTAGTGACTTTTGGAAAGCATCTAAGGATGGGTTGTGATTAGAGAGTGCAACCCCACCTCCGGGTAAGGGAGAGGGGCAGAGATTGAATCAGTTGCCAATGGCCAATGATTTAATCAATCATTCCTATGCAATAAAGCCTCTGGAAGAAACACAGAGGAGGGCATTTGGAAAGCTTCCAGGTTGGTGAACATGTGAAAATTTGGGGGGAGTGACACCCTGAGAGCATGGAAGCTCTGTGCCCCTTCCCACATACATCTCTTCTAGCTGACTCTTCCTGGGTTGTATCCTTTTATAAGAGACTTGTGATCTAGTAAGTGAAATGTTTCTCTGAGTTCTGTGGCCACTCCGGCAAATCAGTCAAACCCAAGGAGAGGGTTGTTGGAACCTCCAATCCATAGCCTGTCAGCCAGAAGCACAGGGGACAGCCTGGACTGCAACTGGCATCTGAAGTGGGGAGAAAGGCAGTCTGGGAGGACTGATGCTACTCCCGTTAGATAGTGTCAGAATTGAGTTGAACTGAGGATAGTCAGCTGGTGTTGGAGAATTGCTTGGTGGTGTGGAAAATATACACACACTGGAATTGGTGTCAGAATTGGAAGGGCTTAAGCTGGATTATCAGGATGGGTCCAATATAATCACAGGGGTCCTTAAAAGTAGAAGAGGGGCATAGTTGAGTTCAGAGTCAGAGGGAGATATGAACAGAGATACAAACCAAGCAGTGACTTTTCATGAGGAATGGAGGGCGGGCATGGTCAGCTCTCCCACCCTTTTCTCTCCTCCTCTTCCCTATCCTTGCCCTCTGGTGTTGGGGTAGGAAAATGATTGGCAGAGGCTGAGATTTCCTTGCTTGATGACTAGCTGGCCTTTCCTCTGTCTGATACTGACTGCCAATTGGATGTGTCTGTGGGACAAGCAGTGTCCAAAAATGTGTCTACATGTGGTTCCTGGGCCAATGGGAGATCTCGCTTGGGCTCTGAACTCTTCTTCCATACTCCCCAAGTCCCACAGTATGTGGTACATTCCATCACCTCTTGCTGTTGGGTTTTACTTAACCAACAGTGAGACATCTTAGTGAAATACTAGCAAGACCGCTCCAACCAGCCACCTTCCTTTTGGTCCAATTACCACCAAGAAATAAGTGGATTCTTGCCCCGCACAAGGTGGAAATTTGCTCCAATATCAGCAATATCAGCAGTATCAGTGGTTCCAGGGTTGAGCAACTGGACAGCTTTCAGACAAGAAAGGAGGAGGTTGTCATTAGGACTTGACTTACGGGGTGAAGACACCCCCATTCCTTGAGAGTTATTCTCTCGGGCCTCCCTTGGCTTTGGGGATGATAATAAATCCCTTTTACCCTCCTCAGAGTTAGCTTAGGGAAGGGATAGTCTTTTCACAGACATTACATTCCTCCAAAATGCAACCTTTCTCTTCCCTCAGACTTCTTATTATTTGGCTGTGGTGGTAGTGGTGTTAGGGCTATGGGCAGAAATGGCAGTTTCTGGCAGCCCCAAGGGGAGCTGAAAGGCCTTAAAAACTGGCAGTTCTCTGTGTCTCTAAACTTAGAATGTGGAGTAGTTAGTCTTTGAGGTCTTATAATTCCATGAAAATTGGGGAAAAAAATCTCACTGGGCATTTGACACCATCCTTTATTATAGGCTAGAAAGGTGGTGTGGAGTCAGAGCTCTTTGAGTCTCCCAGTTCAGCCAAGGTGGGTGAAAGGAAGGGCGGGCCTCGTAGGCCATATTAAGGAGATGGGACTTTTTCTTAAGAGCAATAAAAAAATCATTAAAGGATTTTAAACAGGGGAATGATTTAATCTAGTGGTAGGATAATCTTTTAAGATTTTTTTCCCCACTCCCTTTATTTTCTCCTTTCTTTATTTAATTCTGGTAGCCAGGTCCTTTATATCTTATTATCTCAGGACTTTTGCTGGGGATGGAAGGTGGACAAAGGAGTCTAATTATGAGATGCATTTCTAGGTTTTAAAGAAGCTAAGCTCACAGAAGAAACGACACCTGTTTTGAGTGGGGAGAGGGGAGAGGGAGCCTTTGAGGGTATTGAGGGAGAAAATAATTTCACCAAGTTTTAGAAGGTCCTGCAGTTAGAGGGTTCTGGAAGTAGCAGGACCATACCTGTGTTCCTGACCCTACTGAGAGCTGATGTGTGGATCTGCCTTGGCGGTGAGTGGATGAGAGAGGTTCCAGGGGGGGGTTGGCTAAGCACGGGGGCTCCCAGCCCCGCCCCAGGGCACAGGAACAGCAGTTTCTCAGACTCTGAGTGACAGGAAGGCTTGGGCCCTCAGCATTTCAGCAGTGAGCCTTGTTGGTTGAAGAACAAAGAAGCTTTCAGTCCTTCAGGGCCTGTGTTTGAACTAAAGGAAGGAGGCTCCACATTCATGACGTTAGATTTCTTCAAAATATGTCTGACTATGGGCTCAAAATGTAATTTAAACATGATTGACTTAAAGAAACATGATATTTCCTGTCCATCTGAGTTTATGATTATAAATTTGAAACCATGTAACTCAGATTGGGACTTGAACCCTTGTTCTTTTAGCTAAGATCATACACCTGGTCTCAGGACTTAATGAAGCTCAGGTTCTTGATGTTTCATCGCAGAAAGAATTCAGTGAGAGACAAAGTGATAGGTAAGAAGTGGATTTATTTAGAGAGAAACACATTCCACAGACAGAGTGTGGACCATCTCAGAAGGCGAGAGTGGCCCCATTGTATGGGGTTGTCGGTTTTTATAGGGGTGGGTAATTTCATAGGTTAATGAGTGGGAGGAGTATTCCAGCTATTTTGGGCAAGAGGTGGGGATTTCCAGAAATTGGGCCACCACCCACTTTTTGACTTTTTGGAACTGTCATGGCGCCTGTGGGTGTGTCATTTAGCTTGCTGATGTGTTACAATGAGCGTATGCTGAGCCTCAAGATCTAGTGGAAGCTGACTTGTCCGCCATCTTGGACCTAATCGGTTCTAATCAGTTTTTCTTGTGTCCTAGGGCTATCTCATTCTTTTAAAGGTTGTGCCCTGCCTGCTTCCCTCCTGTTTCAAATTCATATGATTAATGGTCAGATATACATTTTTGAAAGATAATTTTGACTACAATGTGGGTTCTGGAAGGCAAGATGAGATAAGGGAATCCTAAGCGATAATCCTGTTCTGGTCAAAATCTATTCACATTTTCAAGTTTTATTACTATACACTCAGCATTGACGACAAGAATATATTCTTGTATGTCAACTGATGTTTTCAATTCTGTGTTCTTATTTCGATAATATTAGTATTGATAATATTAGTGTTGGAGCCTGCCCTAGACTATAACTTTATCAACTTACTAACAAAATATTTTTGTGTGAAGTGAACCTTTTTACATTGATTATGTCATCTTCTATTTGATGGTTTAAAACATTGTGAAGAAAAATGTTCCAACACATTCAGGAAATCAGATGGTTAAACAGTTTTTGAAAGAAGAATCTTTCATCAGGTAAGAGTGGCTTGGGGGTGGCAAAAGGAAGGACATTACTTCACCTGCATTGGAGGATTCTGAGTTAGTCACCAGACTTTGGGCAGAGTTAAATGGAAAGGGGTTAGAGCTCCTGGAGTCCTAAGAAAATATTAGGGGCACAATAGTACTTTCTTCAAATATCATCAGATTAAAGTTTGTACCTAAAAAGCCAAGAGTAAGAAAAGATCTCAGGGCAGCTGACAGTGGAAAGAGTATTTAGCAGGGGTCCCCAACCCCCAGGCCGGAGACCACTACTGGTCAGCGGCCTGTGAGGAACTGGGCCGCACAGCAGGAGGTGAGTGGCAGGCTAGCGAGTGAAGCTTCATGTGCCGCTCCCCATCGCTCCCCATCGCTCGCATTACCGTCTGAACCATCCTCCCCCTCCCCCCACCATCCGTGGAAAAATTATCTTCCATGAAACCAGTCCCTGGTGCCAAAAAGGTTGGGGACTGCTGGTATATATCACTTAGGATGCCTTCTGTTACAAAAACAAAAAACCCACCAAGAGTGGCTTCAACAATGAAACATTTAATTATCTCACAAAATCAGAAGCCTGGAGGTAGGCAGGTCAGAGGAAATGCTTCATCTGCTCAGTGGTATCCACGTGGCCTGGGCTTTTCCATTCTCTCCCTCTGCCAGCTCCAGCCCGACAGACTTTTCGTCCTTAGGCATGTTGTCTGATGATTGCAAGGTGGTCTCAGCAATGAGGAAAGTCAGTTTTGTTCATTTTTCCTTTCTTTGTTCCCAGTACCTAGTACAGTAGGTCTACATAACTTTAACACAAAGTAGCTGCTCACTAAATATTGTTTGAATGAGTGCTTATGTTGTTTCTAAAGAGAAAGTTATCTGCTGGTTTTGTAATTAACTTTGTAATAGAACTTTACAACTAGCTTTAATTACAGTTACCGCTTTCTGACAAATGACAATCGTGAGATAGATACGGGAAAAGGGATTACCTAGCATGATATAGGTAGTTAGCAGTAGAGGACTCAGTCAGGGTGGGGCAGGACACAGCATCTAAGCTTTTCTTCTCCCCTCTGAAAGTCCTGCTGTGAGTGTGAACAGACTCTCTGTGGGGAGGTGGCGTGACCTGACTTTTCTCTAGTCCCCTTCCAGTCTCGTGTTATGGCAGGAACTCTGGGCCTAATTTCCTTTAAGTCTCAGCCTTAAGTTCCAAAACACTGGTTCCTGCAAATCACAAGTCTTGGCTTGCGAGATCATTGCCGCTCTGTTCAAAGGAAGGAAGGCAACAGTGAAATACGGGAGGCTGCGAACCACGATGAGATCTGCACAGTTTATCCAGTTAATTGGGATCTTCTAGAACTAACCAGTAACAGACTAACTGCATCCTAGACCCTGTAATCACTTCAATAAATGAAGAGATTCATACCTCAACAAACCAATGAATTAGTCAAAATCCAGAAGAGTTGGAAGTCTGCCCGACAGCTGTCCTGTCTTCTCTGAGAGTGCTGTGTAGTCTGTTGAAATGGTTGGAGCCCTGATGGTGCTGCAGATGCTGGTTAGAGCACCACATTACACAGCCCAGAATTCTAGGAGGAAATTCCTATGGGGCCAAATCTGTTTCTAGGGAAAACATTTAGTTACTATAACCCATAGGAAATCAGCGACTCCCACCTCCCAGCCTGCAGAGTGTTTTGGGGATTGTTATGAAGGCAGATCGAAAGCCAAGCTACTGTGAGTTTTCTTACAAGTGTTCATCCCAGCTGCTAACCAAGCAGAGAAAGACGTGTGATTGGAGGCTGCCCAGCCCCACTTGCTTTGTCTTCAACAAAGTTCTGACTTGCTTACTGTGGAGTCTCTGTTTTAGTTTTCCCCCCAATTGTTTCTGAAGCATTCAGGAGTGAAAGGGAAAAGTACTCTAATGAGATGAGTCTGCAGATGATAAAAACTTGGGAGGAATTAGGAATAGTTTAGGAGATGGTCTTAAAATGCAATTTGATCTTGATAAATGAAAGACATGGAGTGAAATCAGTAAAAGGAAATTTAATAAAGTAGCTCACACAGGGAGAAATGAAAATATAGTATTCAACTGGGCAAAATCTAGTTTCAGTAATACTGCCAAGTAGGCTTTTGGGGATTCGTCTATTAATGAAATGATTATGAATCATGTGAGCGTGTCAAAATGGCAATAGGCATATTGTTTTACATCAATGGGAATATCACTAATAACATTACTTTAGAAAGACCATTTCACCATACGTGAGACAATTAAGTAGCTGTTGTAATTGAAGCAAGAAGAATAGTAGATTTGGAAAACAGCCCCCAAACAACTCATGTTGGTGGACTGAATATTCTCTGATGTCCAGAAAAAGAGGTAAGAGAAAATATCAGAATTGAGGATGACACAGCATTTCTCTACCATCTACAGGATATGCCTTGAACTGCCTTATTTGCAGAGACAAAATGACTTTTCAGATTTTGCTTCTGTCTCTGCAACAGTCTCCTTTCCTCTGCCTCAACTGTTGGATTGGAGATACTGTGTAATCAATAGAAGTATTCTGTGACTATCTTAAGACTGTTGTAGAACTGATCAACTGAATTCTCCCCTCTACTCTCACCCTGGCCCTTGGACATCAGGTACACAGACCTAGATTAATCATAAATGCGATTCATAACATACTCCTAACCTAGATCTATTTATGGCTACTTTTAGTATTTAGTTATTTTTATTTTTTTCAAGGTAGTAAATATCTGTAAACCCACCACTTGAAACACAAGCCAGGAAGTTGCAATAATCTCCATCTGAACCACAGGCTCCAATCCAACGTCTCATCACCCTGCCTCCTTGACCTGAGATGGCCATCACCTAAAATATCATGTTCGTCATTTTTCCTTTTTTTCTCCACGTTTTACATAGTTTTATTGCACCTATTTAGAATTCTAAAAACTACATTTTTAACGTTATAAAGAGTATCATAGTACATGTAATTGTTCGGGATTTACTTTTGTTTACTTATATTGCTGAGATGATCCGTATCATTGTGTGTTACCGAAGTTCATTCATTTCTACTGCTGTGTAATATTCCACTGTGTGACTATACCATGTTGTATTCACCTTTTCTCCTATTGATGGATATTTGGGTTATTTCCAGGTTTTTGCTACTGTGGAATACTGTAATGAATGTTCTAGTAGATTTACTCTGCTAGAGCAAAGAGTTTCTCCTGCATCATTTTCATCATCATTCAAACACGTTCCAGTGTCTCTGATGCTAAATTCACCTGTCTGTACCCTTACTCCACATTCTCTTGCAACTGCTGTTAGACCTCTATGGTCTCCTTTCCAGCCAAGACTCTTCTCAAAGTTGTATACACACTGTTTCTACTCCCTCAGTGTCTACTTACTCTTCAGCACAATCTCTTCTGGCCTCTGTGCCTACCTCTCCACCCAAACTACTTTTGCTAAGGTTATCAATGACTTTCATGTTGCCAAATCCAATGGACATTTCCCCACGATCTTATTAGAGCTGTTAACCATATTTGACTCTGTTGAGCATTCCTTCCTGAAAATACTTTCTTCTTTTAGCTTCCATGTCACCACATTCTCCTGGATTTCCTTTCTGTCTGTAATTTGGTCCTTTCTCCTCCACTTACTACTAAAGATATATACTGGAATTCATCAGAGCTTAGTTCTAGGTCTCTTCCGCTCCTCACTCTGTACTCTCCCATGGGGTGGGGCCCTATTTATGCCTATTGTCTTAGCAAAATTTGTAATAGTCTCCCTTTTCATTCTCAAAAGTGTCCCAATTTGAGTGACAAAATATATGTTCTCCCTACCTCGATTCTAATGACTCCCAGTTGACCCATGACTTCTTATTTATCAAATCTTCTGCTATCATCTTTCTTGGGATATTTGACAGGCACTTGAAAGTTAATGTTTCTCAAACTAGACTTTTGCTTTTCCATCCAAAACTTATTTCTCCCCAGTCTCTATCTTAGAAAATGGCACTTCCACTTACTTAATTGTTCAAGCTCTAAACTCTCGAGACGTTGTTGTTCTTGTTGTTATTCCCTGTTCCTCAGCCCATCTGTCTCCAAGACCTGTCAATTCTCACCCCATTACTGTAGTCAAAGCCACTACCCCTCTTGCCTGGGAGCTGCAAAGGGCTCATAACTGACAACGGCTTCCACTCTTGCTGGCCTCTCTCACCCTCATCCATTCCCCTACTCTGATATTTTAAAAATATAAATCAGATCATGTCATTGCCTGCTTCAAACCTTTCATGACTTACCACTGTGCTCAGAATAAAACCACACTGCTTTCTCTGACCTTGGAGGTCCAGCGTGCTCTGTTTCACCACTGCTGATCTGGTCTCAGCCTGGGTCACTGCGCTCCTCATACCGTCTCTGGGCTCTGCCACTGCAGCAGGCTGTTCCCTGCCCCAGTTCCTTGGCACATAGAAAGCCCCCCATACCCAACTCACTCCCACTGCCCAAGATATCTTTCTTCTATAGATCTCACCTGAAGTATCACTTCTACTGGAACGCGGCATCGCTTTGCATGCGTGTGTGTGCGGGTGGAATTAAAAATCACTTTTTTGCAATTCTGAAGTAATACATTTTATTTTTTTTAATTTAGAAAATAAAGTAAGCAAAAAAAAAAAAAATCACTCACAATCCCACAGCTCAAAGATAAATATAGTTAACGTTTTGGTGTGTATTTTTCCAGACCTTTCCTCTGTCTACATAGCATATCAGTTGCTTAGATGGCCCCAAGTCCTATAATTGGTGAAAATCATTCTATCCTATAAATTTCACATATAATTCACACCAGGACTACTCCTTCACATTGGAACACTTATTATGTTTCTCAGTATCTCTAGGGATTCTCAGGTTGGGCAAATGTTCCTCTTGCTTACATCTTGCTTCAATTTCCGGCTTCCACTGCTGTCTTAATCTCCCTCGTGTCTAGTCTCTTGTGTAGACTCAAATATGGAACACACAACCTCTTATCCTTGATTCCGTGATTCTCCTTCCTGGGGTGGGGGGCTTTGGGGAGCAGCAAGGTGTTATAGAAGAGCACGTGCTTAACACATCTCCACAATCAAAAATCCTTTAGCTGGTTCAGCCTGAACACGCTTCCCTATCTGAGCGGGTAAGTGCCGGCTGCACCGCGGGCTGCTTCAGTCTCTTTCTCAACTCTTGCCTCTCCTCACACAGCCCTCCAACTGCCCCAGGTCTGGCGACTTTCCTTATAGGGAACAATTCAATGTTGTGTCTGTTTTGATGGTTCTTTCCAGACCTTTTTCTGGAAGGTCTCAGTTTCTACTCCTAAGCCTATTCAGACATCTTTCCCAAACAATGGGTATTTTAGTCTGGAGAGGGACCTTGCCACTCCTCCAGTGGGCAGAAACAGTTCTGATGAGCTATTGTTTTAAACAGCAGGATTTCCCCCGCTCTTCCTGGCACACTGAAATGCCTCCCTGCCCCCTCTCCCCACTCTAAATGGGATCATACAATATATACTGGTTAGAAATCTGCCTTCTTTACTTAACAGTAGGTGGCGAATATCTTCTGTCTACCCTATCTACATAGTGTAGACAGTGAGTAAAGCAGAGCATTTGATAAGCTATGGTGGACAACATGCCCTGGAAGGTTGTTAGAAATGCATATTCTCGGGCTCCATGCCAAACCTAATCCATTCACAACTATATTTTGAACCCTAGGACATTCATGTGCACATAAAAGTCTGAGACACACTGTAGAACAACACTTATATGGCTTTAATAAGAACAAAATAGCATTTCTTATTTTTTCTTCATTGGAAAATCTATAAAAGACAATTCTGGACATTTATATGGCTATTTAATTTGTGCTTTGACACAGCTAGCTTTACTTATTAAATATGACATCATTGCCAAAATGCAAAATGTTTTCCTAGAATGTGATGTCTTCAACAGCTTTCCTTTAACTCTCTAAAGGGAACTGTAGAGTCCGTGATTTTCACAGAAAATTAAAATAGCAACTTAGTGGTTTTTAAATTAATAGAAAATGATCTCTTATCTTTCCAAATATTATAAAATTCTAAACAGTTTTTAAAGCAATGTATAAGTATCCATATTTAAGACTAAAGTCCCTTTTGCTTTTGATTCCTTGAGAACATAATTACTGGAGTATGAACTCTTTAAAGAGGGACTACTATAATTCATAGTAAGGGTGAAATATACTTATTGGGTTAGGTCAATGGAGTTGAAAATTCCCAACGGAATATACTTATTAGGTTAGGTCAATGGACCATTAGATATGGTCTAATTTGAAAACCCAAGTAAAAACAGGGGGAAAAAATTCCACTCTTGGTTCTCATGTTGCAGAAGATTATGTTGAAGCGAACTCCTTTTTCCTTGAAAACAAGTAAGCTAACTTCGCAACATTACTTATGACTTGTTTCATTTTAGAGCTTTTAGAAAACATTAATTTAATTAGAAAGCTACTTGCTGTGCTGGAATAGCCATATGAAAATCTTGGTTTTTAAAACACCTCCAATGAAAAGTTATCTAGCACATTTTTCTATTCACAGCTGAAAAGTTTCAGTTTCCCAGCTGGCAAAAGCATTAAGTGTGTGTATGCTTCCAATTAGAAGCAAGATTTTCCCGATGCACGGTCCAAGGTTACACAGTGGTCCTCAGAGGATTTGTGGAGCCCGTTCCCTCTCTCTTCTCATTTTCTGCTGCTGTTATGTGGATGGTTTGCAGAACTTTGGCTGCTGAGCAAGATGTAAAAATTTCTGAGCATTAATTTATTAGGAAGTAACAATTCAATCCGAACAAACAGAATGCTGCAGTTACGATTTGTTTCCTTGGGAATAACTTTCAGGAAGTCAGAGAGTTAAAAACCAGAAGGGCATTGTTTCACAAATGGAAGCTATTTGTTCCCATGCCAGTGGGAATTGTTTTATAATGTTCCTTTCAGAACAGAACAGAAATAAATAATACATTCTGAAATTTTTCACCACGTAAAATACACAGTTACAAGTTTTCACAAGTTGTAAAGGGAGGAGGGAAAAGCCAAAGTAAAGACTAAAAAGTATTCCTAAATCAAGCCTTCTTTTAGAACAAAGAAGTCACTCCTAAACAGGTCATGAGGATATTCAAATATTGCGCTTAGTATCAGAAAAAAAACAGTCATTTCACACTTCGGCCTCAGTCTGCCAAACATACTCTTTCTATGTTATGATATATCACATATCACTTTGAAATACAGACCTGAAGTTTGGTACGCAAGCTGCTTTCACATCTTTACAAGACGTCCAGGAACAGTTCTTACAGCAGAAATCAAAGGAACTTAACCTGACATTAAACAAGAAATATATCTGGAAAGAGATTAGCATATTTCCAAATGTTCAACACAGAGAAAAGACATTTTGCACAAATGATATTTAAGATGGCAGCAATTTATTCTTTTCCTGTATGTATATGGCATGCAGGTTGAATAACAAGTCTACCCACTCATCCTGTGAAAACATTCATTGGATAAAACTCACAGAGACCAGTTAGTATTAATATTTATCGAAGTACAAAGAACCAAGTCTTTAAGAATATTCTAATGTCTGTCATATAAAGTTTAAAATTGATATGACCTCTGTTTTTATCCAATATCTTTGTGATTTTAAAATATTATTTATATCAAAATGTAGGTGGAAATCTGAGTTAACAGTCACCTGGACTTGCATGAGGATTTCCCCACTGTTTAGAGTGTGGTACCCTTCTCCTCCTCTGCAAAGTGCTTGCTGCATGCACCCCCATCCATCCCACATCCACAACACTGAGGAGCATTAGTGTTTTTTTTTTTTTAAATAAATTTACTCAAAGTGGGACCAGTTGGTATAGGAACGTAAGTACCTTGCTCAACCTACTCGTGGTGGTGGAAATAGAAGATATTTGTTTCATATTATTGTTACAGAATCAGTTATTAAAATGGCCTCACCAATGGAAAGGGTGACCTACCCTTTCTACTTCAAGCCATCATTTACTTTCACCCCAACGGCTGCTACAGTCTTCCAGTTGGTTTTTCCACTTCAATTGTTCCCCTCCAATCTATTCTTCACATCACAGCCAGAGTGACAGGTATTTTTTAAGGTCTCTAGCATTTTAAAAACTTGCGGTAAAATACTGATAACATAAAATTTATCATTTTAACTCTTTTCAAGTATACAATTCAGTGGCATTAAGTACATTTGCATTGTTCTGCAATCATCACCACCATCCATCTCCAGAACTCTTTCATCTTCCCAAACTGCAACTCTGTTCCTATTAAACACTAACTCCCCCTCCCGCCTGCCCTCCAGCCTCTGGTAACCATCATTATACTTTCTATCTCTATAAATTTGACTATTCTAGTTCCCTCACTTAAGTGGAACTACACAACATTTGTCATTTTGTGTGTGGTTTACTTTCATTTAGCATAATGATTTCAAGGTTCATCCACATTGTATCATGTGTGATTTCCTTCCTTTTTAAGGCCAAACAATATTCCATGGTATGTATACACCACATTTTATTTATCCATTCATCGGTTGATGGACATTTGGGTTTCCACCTTTTGGCTATTACGAATAATCCTGCTATGAACATTGGTGTAAAAATAACTGAGACCCTGCTTCCAATTCTTTTGAGTATATATCCAGAAATGGAATTGCTGGGTCATATGATAATTCTGTTTGTAATTTTTTGAGGTACTACCGTACTATTTTCCACAGTAGCTGTACCAGAAATGCATAAGGGTTCCAATTTCTCCACATCCTTGTTAACACATGTTACTTTGTTTTTTTGGTGTTTCTTTAAATTACATTTTTTTTTAAATGATAGCCATTCTAATAGTGGTGCAGAGTAATATTTTTAAAACAAAAATTAAATAATGTCTTCCTGCTTAAAACTCTCCATGGCTTTCGATTGCTCCCTACCATATTCAGCGGGCCTGAACATATCTGGCCCCTGCTTATTTTTCTAACCTCAGCCTGTGCCTCCCTCTTGCCTTCCTAGGACACACAAAACCCTTCCCTCTCTCAAGAATTTTATATTGTTCTTCCCTCTGCCAGGACTGCCTACTCCTCCACTTTGCGTAGATGGCTGCTTATTATTCTTTGGGCCTCTAACTCCATAAGGGTCCCTGACCATCATTTGCAAGGATGTCTCCCCTTTTTCTTTCCCGCAGCTCCTTGTTCTTTCCTTTCTAGCATCTATCACCATCTGTAATGATTTCATCTCTTTGCTTGTTTCCTCCCTGCTTTCAGTAGAATGTCAGTTCCGTGAAGGCAAAACCAGTGGCTTTCTTTACTGTTGCTTCCCCAGAGCCTAGTAGGCTCCTAAGAAGGGCTCAACAACGAGTTAATAATCAAATTGCAAAAAGGTCATGGAAATTCCTCATATATTTGAAACTTTTTCCTTCTACAAATGAAACATATGTTCAGTTTCCCTGATTTGTCAAATCAAAAGCCTTCGGAGACTAAATTATTGTCTAAAATCTTGTAACATTTTCCTTTTCTTGAACATGTGCTTAATATGAACTAAGTTACAGAGTTTAATATTTTTGTTACTACCCTCAAAACTGCTAAACAGCTTATAGCCAGATTGGCTGATTTCTAACAACTGGTGATTACAATCATTTCCATTTAAAAAAAAATCTGGCTGATACATTTAAAAGGTAACAAATCCCAAACGCCATTTAATTTAAGCACTTTTGATTCATCAAGAAAAAAAAATGTTAGCTATAACTTTTATTTGAAATCATGCCTGTTTTGTTCCATTTTTATTCAGTAAATAAGAAAACACCAAGTAATTTGCCAAGACAGGTTTTAAAAGTCATTTGAAGTGTAGGTGGGAGGGAATTTGAGAGGATTTAATCTCTACTTATTTTAATTCCATATTACTCACCTTGAGTGGGAGATGAGAGGCACCCACATCAATTATAGGCTTTGTAAATTAAGAGTAAGTGAATTTCCTAGATTCACTGAGCAAAAAATGTTTCCTATATGGATGATTTTAGAACAATCTCTTTGCACATTTACAGGCTGGTGTCTGGATATAGGTCATCTTTATTCATTCTACTCAGCATTTAATATGTCCTTTGATCTGAAAACTTCTCCCTTCTCACCTTCACTGTATCTATTCTTGTCTTTTATGACTTCTTTTGACAGTCTGTCTAGCATCTATTGTTTTACCTTTTCTCACACAATTTCTTTTCCATTTTTTCTTTGTATCTCTTTTGTTATACGTACTATACTATAGAGACATCTTCACTCTTTCTAAATTAATGGTTTTCAAACTTTTATGTGCATCAGAATCACCTGGGAGGCTTATTAAAAATAAATTGATGGACACCATCCACAGAGTTTCTGATTCTGTAGCTGTAGAGTGGGGGGACCAAGAAAGTGCATTTCTAACAAATTCCCAGTTGACTCTGACGCTCCTGGTATGGGGAATCACAATTTGAGAAATAGTCTTCTATACCCTTACAACTCAAATTATATCTGAGGATCAGCATGGCACTCCTAAAAAGCTGCTTGGTGATGAAGCTACTGGTCTTTGGTCCATACTTTGAGTAGCAAAGATTTAGAACAGTGGTTCTCAAATTCCGAGACCCAGACCAACAGCATTAGAATCACCTGAGAATTCATTAGAAATGTAATTTCTCAGGCTACATCTGAGAGCTACTAAACCATAATCTGCATTTTCACAAAACCCCCAGGTGATCACTAAGCACAATAAAGTCGATAAGCTCTGTTCTAAATCACCTAGTTAGTCTTCACTACACCAATTTTATTATACAGTGCATCCATGAAATTTATTTCAGATAAAATTTTAATTTTATGTACTCTTTTAAAAGCTTTGATTACTCTTTTTTTTTTATCATAGTCAAGTCTTGATTATGGATGCAATATCATATCAAAATATTCTGAGGCTGCTAATATTCCTTCCAGGTTTCCTTATTTGGTTTGTTAATCTTGTTCCTTGTATTTGTCAGCTGTCATGTGGTAACAAGTAATCCCACAAATCTCAATGGCTTATAAGAACAAAAGTTTATTTCTTGTTTATCTGTTAGGTTGGCTGAAGGTCAACGCTGGTTCTACTCCTGCTCCATGTCTTTATATCCCAAGAGGCTGAAAGAAGGGACTTAATATGGGCCATGCCTTTCTTGAGGCAGAAAGAGAAGAGTGAGAGGGCTGATGGAAATATACAAGGGCCCTTAAAAGTTTTGCTTAGATACCGGGTCCACCTTATTTGCTCACATGTTATTGCCAAAGCAAGTCACAAGGATAAATGCAATGTCAATAGAATGAGAAGTTTGCTTTTCTCACAGGAGCTATGTTAAGACTGAATGTTGCATCCCCCCTCCCCCAATTCATGTTGAAATCTAATCTCTCATGTGATGGTATTAGGAAATGGGGCCTTTGGGAGGTAATTAGGTCATGAGGGTGGAACCCTCATGAATGGGATTCATGGCCTTATGAGGCAATGAAAGGACCAGAGCTCTCTCTTTCTGCCATGTGAGGACAAAGAAGTCAGTACTCTGAACCTGGAAGGGGGCCCTCACCAGACTCTGACCACCCTGGCACCCTGATCTCAGACTTCCAGGCTCTAGAACTGTGAGAAATACACTGATGTTGTTTAAAAGCCACCGAGTCTGTGGCATTTTGTTATAGCAGCCTGAACTGAGACAAGCCACTGCCAAGTCACACGTCAATGAATAGTGTTATATAATCCTGCTATCAGAAGGGGGAGTAAATAATTGCAAACAATAATACAATGTACCACTTTTATGATACTGGTTTCCTTCAAAGGTCTGATATGTCATGTAATATGTAATGAAGTAATGAAGCAACTATCTACATATATGTTATATTCACAATATGGCAGAATTATACTAGGTACGCACATGTGCACAAACACACACACACACACAGTGTTCATGTATTCATGTATAAAACCAACCTGTGTTGGTTTGTATAGGCAGTTGGCATGGGTTTCCTCTAAAGCTGTATAGGTCTGTTTCCCTTCTAGTCTTCTTCCTTGAATGGGATGGATAGTACTTATCACAGTATATTCTGTTAACTGTTTTAGGTCTTGTGTGAGGTGAGTGTGAGGGTTCATTTTTTCCCACCCAGAGACTCAGACTGGGCAGAGTCTCAGCACAGACACACAAAACCAGACAGCTGTCAGCAACCACAGAAAAGGGGTGCTCCTCGCTGGCCGGCGGTGAGGAAGAGAATGAACCCCTGACCAGCCCCACGCGGCTCCTGATGCTGATGAACAGGGGGCATCCTGGGGTGGGCTTATGTTTTCTTACATTTTCTCACTCATTAATATCTCTGTTTGGTCTTTTGTGATGGCTGATTTTATGTGTCAACTTGGCTAGGCCATGGTAGTTAGATGTTGGGTCAAACATTATTCTGGATATTTCTGTGAAAGTGTTTTTTAGATGAGATTAACATTTAAACCAGTGGACTTTGAGTAAAGCAGATTACCCTCCATAACGTGGGTGGGCCTCATCCAATCAATTGAGGACCATAGGACAAAAAGGACATACCTTCTCCAGGAAGAGGAAATCCTGCCACCACCTTTGGACTTGACCTCTGACATCAACTCTTCCCTGGATCTGCAGCCTGCTGGCCTACCCTGCAGATTTTGGACTTACCAGCCTCCATAATCATGAGCTAATCCTTAATTATTTAAATACATCTCTCTCATTCTCTCTCTTTCTCTCTCCATATATATATATATATAGTTTCTGGTTCTCTGGAGAGCCCTGATTAATGCATGGTCTTTTTATCAGGGTTTTGGAAATCAGAAAACTTAATCTGAAAAGATGTCCCAGAATCTCTCTGTCTGCACTTGGACTCATGGATGGAGCTTTTGTGTTTGGTTCCCCAGTAGATGGTTGTATCTAACTGTATCAGAGAAGGGGGTAGTGGGGCATTATCTTCCAGGCACATGGTCCTGGGCTCTGTGAAGAAAGATGGTGGGCTGGATAGTGGGGAGGCATCCAGCAGTCTTTGGTGTGGATGGAAAATGACCTGCCTGTCAGGCTTTTCCTTCTCTCGGCATTCACTTTACCCAAAACAGGTCTAAGCAATAGGTGTACTTCTATGTATGAGACATAATCGTTACAACATTTAGTGTGTGTCTTAGTCCATTTGGGCTGCTATAACAGAATACCATAGGCTAGGTGGCTTATAAGCCATAGAAATCCATCTCTCACAGTTCCAGAGTCTGGGAAGTCCAAGCTCAAGGTGCCAGCACAGTCGGGAGCTGACGAGCATGCACTCCCTGGTTCACAGAAGCTGTCTTTTTAGTGTGTCCTCACATGCTGGTAGGAGTGAGGGGGTCTCTTTAGGGGCTCTTTTATGAGGGCACTCATCCCATCCCTGAGGACTCCACCCTCATGGCCTAATTACCTCCCAAAGGCCCACCTCCAAATACCATCACATTGGGAACTGGGTTTCAACATATGAATTCTAGGGGACACAAACATTCAGTCTGATGGTGTATTTCTACAGTGGACCAGGCTCTAGAGAGCATGTGTGGAAACTAGATACAGTAATTTTAACTACTTAGAGGAGGTGTCTCTGTTTTCTCTCCCAGCCTTCCCATCCCCCTTTTCCTTTCTCCCTATGGACACCCACTCCATTAGCATCTCGGCTTCAGCAGGCAGTGGCTCCATTTCCCTGCGTGCCTTGGGACACAGAAATCCCCCTGGCAGGGAGGCCTATAGTCATGCTGAGTTCTGCCGCTCTGGGCTCCATGAGAATGAAAGAAATGTCTTCTCATATTCCTAAAATACTCTCCATTTGTCTATTTAGATGCCAAGTACCAGGAATTTATGATGTGAGCCTTGGCCAAGTCCTTGGATTTAGTAAAAGATTGATGGAATATGTAATGTCCATGCTCTGAGGACTTACCAAGGAGGTTCTTACCCAGAAAATGCATGGCACTCATCGTGTGCTTCGGAAAACTAAGGCTGGGCCAGTTTTGTGGTTTGTATTCTGGACAATCGGTGCATGAAACAGAAGAGCAGAGATTATTAAGTCATCTCTGTGGCTTAGCGTTACTAGCACTTGATGATCATTTAAAATCCTAAGCCTTTACTTTTCAAGTGCTCTCCAGAGTTGGAAAGCAAAAGCCATAAACTTTAGGACGTTTTGCATAGCTAAGAAGAAAGTCATTTAAAGCATATAATCAGGTAAATATTTACCATTTGATGTTGTAAAATTGGGAAATGAGTTCTCCAAGAATGTCCACCAAACGAACCCTCCCTCTAGAGTCAACACCTGAAAAGGGGAGACACATCTGTCCAGATCTAATTTCAGCCCCCAAGGCTGTAAGGCCTTGGGGCCTGAAACTCTAATGGAAGAGGCAGGTTCCATTTGAATGCGTGGTAGGATGTACCTTGATAAGTACACTTGATTTACAAGTGACAATATCAGCCCATTAGAATTGTATAAAACATCCTTCACAATGTAACTCATTTCCTTTCTAAGGGCGCTGTTAAACATGGTGCATTGACAACAGTTTAACAATGTAACCAGAGGCCAACTTTATAACACAGTTGTATAAAGATATAAAACATTTAGGCACATTGTAACATTTAACACATTATGAAAATAAGGCTTGCCTTTCATGATATTCAAAAACAGACATTCCACGGAGAAAAAGCTTGTGCATTCTTCATTTTTTTCATGTATTTACAAGTCATTGCAAGAAGAAAATAATTAATCCTCCCCGCTTCTTTTTTTTTTTTTTTTAAACTGTTCTTAAATTTATTTATTTATTTATTTATTTTTGGCTGTGTTGGGTCTTCGTTTCTGTGCAAGGGCTTTCTTTGGTTGTGGCGAGCGGGGGCCACTCTTCATCGCGGTGCGCGGGCCTCTCACTGTCGCGGCCTCTCTTGTTGCGGAGCACAGGCTCCAGACACGCAGGTTCAGTAGTTGTGGCTCACGGGCCCAGCTGCTCCGCGGCATGTGGGATCTTCCCAGACCAGGGCTCGAACCCGTGTTCCCTGCATTGGCAAGCAGATTCTCAACCACTGCGCCACCAGGGAAGCCCCCTGCTTCTTATTTTTAAATGAACCATGCCCCAGCTAAGGAAGGCGGGGCATTCTCTCTGTACCATTTAAGATGAAAGTCTTAAAGCCCTGAGTATAGCTGAGCAGGTCTCCCATCTGTCGCAGTAACATCTGAGAAGAGGGGTGGCTCCTGATGAATGAGACGTGGTAGGGAAGACTCTGCAGGGAATGGAGAGGACAGCTCAAAGGGTAGCACACAGCTGCTTCTTTCTCTCAGGGATAAAATGACTCTATAGACTAAGCTGATGAAACCTCTAACCCTGAAACTTATCTTTTCCCCAGAGTTTTGTGTAAGGCATCGTGGATGGGATTACTGTCGTTCAAGATTCAGCTTTCCTTTCACCTCTTGCAAAAGGCCTTCTGACGCTCCTACCTGGGCACCCCCTCCTCCGCAGTGTCTTCTATTATATAACTCTGTTGGCTGTTCCTGGTAGAACTTCTCACTACCTGCAATGATCTTATTGTTTTGTGGCTTTAAGGACCATTTATTTCCTGAACAGGTCCAAGAATTATACCTCCAGCAAGGACCTCTCCCCAGGACAGATTGTATGTACAAGTGCCAACCTGACGCCTCCGCTTGGATGTCCAGAAGTTGAACTTCTGATCCGCCCCTCCACCCTGCTCCTCCCGCACTTTCACTTGTCGTGGTTCATGGCAGCTCCATCCCTTCAGTGTTTCAGGCCAGAATCTTCGGAGCCTTCCTTGGCTCCTCTCCCTCCCCCATAACCCACTGCTGTGCCCCAGCAATTCCTACTGGCTTTGCCTCCAAAATCTACCTGAGGTCTGACCCCTGTCATCACTTCTGCCCTTTCTAGTCTGGGGCAGGTCATCGGGCTCCCTAATGTTTTCAGACACTTGTTCAAATGTTCTAACCCTTCTCAGCGGGTCTCGCCTGACTGCTCTATTAAAGTTGCAAATCTCCATCACCCCGCCCTCACATTGCATTCCCTAGCCCCCTTGCTGTTTATTCTAACATATTCATAATTCATGAGTACGCATAACACTGAACACCTTCCAGCTACACTTCTGGACCCAGCTGATACACCCTCCTGGATTCATTAGCCTCTGCTTTTCTGCTCGATGCTGGTGACTGTCCAGGAAGTTCACCTGGCGCTACCACATCCTGAGGGTCGTAGAGGGGAGGACTGGATCTTGCTTGACAGCAAACTCATCAAGCTCTGCCACCACCTGGCAGGGTGGCACAGTGGGGTCACTGCCCTGGGCAGCTGGGCCCTCTGAGATGGCTGCTCTGGGGCCCTCATGCCCAACTCAGGCACAACCAGAGAGAGCTTTACCCCAAGTCTCACACTGTTGCCCCCCTGGTGTTTCTGTGGTTGCTGAGGATGGAGACCTCGCGGGAGATCTGTGCAGCGCTCACCAGACACTGTCTCGCCCAGCCAGGTTGAGGCTCAGGCTGCAGCAGGGCAGGTGGACAGCCCTGTGGCTCACCCTATGCTGGGCTCACATGCTACAGAGGCTGCTGTTTATGTCTTGGGATCCTGCCTCTCTGGCAGCTGCCTGGAGAGGCTGGAGGGCACAAACTGTAAGGCAGTGGGGTTGACAGTTCATGGGGCAAACTCTCTCTAATACATCACAAGAGCCTGTGGTTAAATTTTTCTCCCTTTCTGTTTTGTTTACATATCGCTGAGTAACAAACTACCTTAAGGGCTTAAAATAACAATCATTTATTTTGCTCTTGAATCCTTAGTTTGGCCAGGGGTTATTGGGAATGACTTATCTCTGCTCCACTGGGGCTGGAGGATCCAGGTTCAATACTGTTTGCTCACGTGGCTGGTGGGTTGGTGCTGGCTCTTGGCTGGGAGGCTCCGTTCCTCTCCATGTGGGGACTCTCCACAGGACTGCTCGAGTTTCCCATAGCGAGGTTGCTGGGTTAAAAGAGCAAGCATTCCAAGAGCCAGGAAGTAGAAGCCTCCAATCACTTAAGGCCTAGGCCTGGAAACTTGTACAGGGTCACTTCCACGATATTCTCTTGGTCAAAGAGTCAAAGTCCCATCCAGATTCAGGAGAAGGGACTCTGGCTCTCAGTGGAAGGAATATCAGAGAAGTTGTGGCTATTTTTTTTATTGAAGAATAGTTGATTTATAATATTAGTTTCAGGTATACAACATAGTGATTCAATATTTTTATAGATTATACTTCATTTAAAGTTATTACAAAACAATGGCTGTATTTCTCTGTGCTGTGCAATGTATCTTTGTTCCTTATTTATTTTATGCATAGTACTTTGTACCTCTTAATCCCCTACCCCTATCTTCCTCCCTCCCTTCCCTCTCCCCACTGGTAACCACTAGTTTGTTCTCTATAGCTGTGAGTCTATTTCTGTTTTGTTATATACATTATTTGTTTTATTTTTTAGATTCCACATATAAGTGACAACATACAGTATTTGTCTTTCTCTCTCTGACTTATTTTACTAAGCATAATACTTTCTAGGTACATCCATGTCATTGCAAATGACAGAATTTCATTCTTTTTATGGCTGAGTAATATTCCATTGTGTGTAGATACATACCACATCTTCTTTATCTACTCATTTGTTCATGGACACTTAGGTTGCTTCCATGTCTTGCCTATTGTAAATAGTGCTGCTATGAAGAATGGGGTGCATGTATTTTTTGAATTAGTGTTTTCATTTCCTTTGGATATATACCTGGGAGTGGAATTGCTGGACCATATCGTAGTTCTAATTTTAGTGTTTTGAGGAACTTTCACACTGTATTCCATAGTGCCCACATCAATTTACATTCAAGTTGTGGCTGATTTAAATCTGCCATACTTCTTCCTTTAGATGAATTGTTCTGAGACACACTAATTCACAAGGTTTTGCATAAGACTGAGTAATTGGCTGTGCTTTTTATGAAGCTAGAGCCACCTTGGTAACCCATGCCCCTGTATTTGTTTTTCTTCTTTCCCTGCCTCACCCTCTTTTCTCTCATTCTTGCTTATCTAGATTTAACTCTCAAAGAAAATGTCAGCCCTAAGCTTTTGCTTCCGTTCTGTTCTGTGTTGTAGGGAACCCAGTGCAAATAACATACTATATACTTTACTTTTTAGCTTTGTTTATTGTCTATCTCCTTTCCTAGTATGTAAGCCCTTTAGAGCAGGTGTGTGTGTGTGTGTGTGTGTGTGTGTGTATGTGTGTGTGTTTTGTTTAGGGTTGTTTCCTTAGAGCCTAGAACAGTGTCTGGATCATTGAAGGTACTCAGTAAATCTTAATTGAACAAATGGATATTTATCTGAATGTTATCTTGATTATCTAGAAATTAATCTCCATGAAAGCAGAGATCTCACTATCTCAACATTGTTCCCCCAGCTCCTAATAGTGTGTGGCACCTACTAGCTCTCAATAAATATTTTGAAATGCATACATAAACGAAACCGGGAGAAAGCAATACATAGAATGTCATTGATGGAACCATAGTCATTGCAAACCAGGGACATACATATGGAAGTTTCTAGAAAGGCCCAGGAACCAGGACAGCTCAGAGGGATACATGCAAGATCATCACACTTGAAAAGTGACAGTTCCATCACAAATTTCATATCATTTTTGGGATGTTATTACATAAACATTTCAAAATTGAATTTTTTTAATGGAGTATAATTTCTTTGCAATGGTGTGTTAGTTTCTGCCTTATAACAAAGTGAATCAGCTATACATATACATATATCCCCATATCTCCTCCCTCTTGTGTCTCCCTCTCACCCTCCCTATCCCACCCCTCTAGGTGGTCACAAAGCACCGAGCTGATCTCCCTGTGCTATGTGGCTGCTTCCCACTAGCTATCTATTTTACATTTGGTACCGTATATAAGTCCATGCCACTCTCTCACTTCGTCCCAGCTTACCCTTCCCCCTCCCCGTGTCCTCAAGTCTATTCTCTACGTCTGCGTCTTTATTCCTGTCCTGCCCCAAGTTCTTCATACCCATTTTTTTTTTTAAGATTCTATATATATGTGTTAGGATACGGTATTTGTTTTTCTCTTTCTGACTTACTTCACTCTCTATGACAGAAAATAGGTCCATCCACCTCACTACAAATAACTCAATTTCATTTTTTTATGGCTGAGTAATATTTCATTGTATATATGTGCCACATCTTCTTTATCCATTCATCTGTCGATGGACACTTGGTTGCTTCCATGTCCTGGCTATTGTAAAGAGAGCTGCAATGAACATTGTGGTACATGACTCATTTTGAATTATGGTTTTCTCAGGGTATGCCCAGTAGTGGGATTGCTGAGTCATATGGTAGTTCTAGTTTTAGTTTTTTAAGGAACCTCCATACTGTTCTCCATAGTGGCTGTATCAATTTACATTCCCACCAACAGTGCAAGAGGGTTCCCTTTTCTCCACATGCTCTCCAGCATTTATTGTTTGTAGATTTTTTGATGATGGCCATTCTGACTGGTGTGAGATGATACCTCATTGTAGTTTTGATTTGCATTTCTCTAATGATTAGTGATGTTGAGCATCCTTTCATGTGTTTGTTGGCAATCTGTATATCTTCTTTGGAGAAATGTCTATTTAGGTCTTCTGCCCAATTTTGGATTGGGTTTTTTGTTTTTTGGATATTGAGCTGCATGAACTGCTTGTAAATTTTGGAGATTAATCCTTTGTCAGTTGCTTCATTTGCAAATATTTTCTCCCATTCTGAAGGTTATCTTTACATCTTGTTTATGTTTTCCTTTGCTGTGCAAAAGCTTTTAAGTTTCATTAGGTCTCATTTGTTTATTTTTGTTTTTATTTCCATTTCTCTAGGAGGTGGGTCAAAAAGGATCTTGCTGTGATTTATGTCATAGAGTGTTCTGCCTATGTTTTCCTCTAACAGTTTTATAGTGTCCAGTCTTACATTTAGGTCTTTAATCCATTTTGAGTTTATTTTTGTGTATGGTGTTAGGGAGTGTTCTAATTTCATTCTTTTACATGTAGCTCTCCAGTTTTCCCAGCACCATTTATTGAAGAGGCTGTCTTTTCTCCATTGTATATTCTTGCCTCCTTTATCAAAAATAAGGTGGCAATAGGTGTGTGGGTTTATCTCTGGGCTTTCTATCCTGTTCCAATGATCTATATTTCTGTTTTTGTGCCAGCATCACACTGTCTTGATTACTGTAGCTTTGTAGTATATTCTGAAGTCCAGGAGCCTGATTCTTCCAGCTCTGTTTTTCTTTCTCAAGATTGCTTTAGCTATTCAGGATCTTTTGTGTTTCCATAGAAATTGTGAAATTTTTTGTTCTAGTTCTGTGAAAAATGCCATTGGTAGTCTGATAGGGATTGCATTGGATGTGTAGATTGCTTTGGGTAGTATAGTCATTTTCACAGTGTTGATTCTTCTAATCCAAGAACATGGTATATCTCTCCATCTGTTTGTATCATCTTTAATTTCTTTCATCAGTGTCTTATAGTTTTCTGCCTACAGGTCTTTTGTCTCCTTAGGTAGGTTTATTCCTAGGTATTTTATTCTTTTTGTTGCAATGGTAAATGGGAGTGTTTTCTTAATTTCTCTTTCAGATTTTTCATCATTAGTGTATAGGAATGCAAGAGATTTCTGTGCATTATTTTGTATCCTGCTACTTTACCAAATTCATTGATTAGCTCTAGTAGTTTTCTGGTAGTCTTTAGGATTCTCTATGTATAGTATCATGTCATCTGCAAACAGTGACAGCTTTACTTCCTCTTTTCTGATTTGGATTCCTTTTATTTCTTTTTCTTGTCTGATTGCTGTGGCTAAAACTTCCAAAACTATGTTGAATAATAGTGGTGAGAGTGGTCAACCTTGTCTTGTTCCTGATCTTAGTGGAAATGGTTTCAGTTTTTCACCATCGAGAATGCTGTTGGCTGTGGGTTTGTCATATGCGGCCTTTATTATGTTGAGGTAAGTTCCCTCTATGCCTACTTTCTGTAGGGTTTTTTTATCATAAATGGTGTTGAATTCTGTCAAAAGCTTTTCCTGCATCTGTTGAGATGATCATATGGTTTTTCTCCCTCAATTTGTTCATATGGTTTATCACATTGATTGATTTGCGTATATTGAAGAATCCTTGCATTCCTGGGATAAACCCCATTTGATCAAGGTGTATGATCCTTTGAATGTGCTGTTGGATTCTGTTTGCTAGTATTTTGTTGAGGATTTTTCCATGTATGTTCATGAGTGATATTGGCTTGTAGTTTTCTTTCTTTGTGACATCTTTGTCTGGTTTTGGTATCAGGGTGATGGTGACCTCGTAGAATGAGTTTGGGAGTGTTCCTCCCTTTGGTATATTTTGAAAGAGTTTGAGAAGGATAGGTGTTAGCGCTTGTCTAAATGTTTGATAGAATTCACCTGTGAAGCCATCTGGTCCTGGGCTTTTGTTTGTTGGAAGATATTTAATCACAGTCTCAATTTCAGTGCTTGTTATTGGTCTGTTTATATTTTCTTTTTCTTCCTGGTTCAGTCTGGGAAGGTTGTGCTTTTCAAAGAATTTGTCCATTTCTTCCAGGTTGTCCATTTTATTGGCATATAGCTGCTTGTAGTAATCTCTCGTGATCCTTTGTATTTCTGCAGTGTCAGTTGTTACTTCTCCTTTTTCATTTCTAATTCTATTGATTTGAGTCTTCTCCCTTTTTTTCTTCATGAGTCTGGCTAATGGTTTATCAATTTTGTTTATCTTCTCAAAGAACTAGATTTTAGTTTTATTGATCTTTGCTATTGTTTCCTTCATTTGTTTTTCATTTATTTCTGATCTGATCTTTATGATTTCTTTCCTTCTGCTAACTTTGGGATTTTTTTGTTCTTCTTTCTCTGATTGCTTTAGGTGTAAGATTAGGTTGTTTATTTGAGATGTATCTTGTTTCTTGAGGTAGGATTTTGTTGCTATAAAATTCCCTCTTAGAACTGCTTTTGCTGCATCCCATAAGTTTTGGGTCATTGTGTCTTCCTTTTCATTTGTTTCTGGGTATTTTTTGGTTTCCTCTTTGATTTCTTCAGTGATCTCTTGGTTATTATGTAGTGCATTGTTTAGCCTCCATGTGTTTGTATTTTTTACGGATTTTTTTCTTGTAATTGATATCTACTCTCATAGCACTGTGGTAGGGAAAGATACTTGATATGATTTCAGTTTTCTTAAATTTACCAAGTCTTGATTTGTGACCCAAGATATGTTCTATCCTAGAGAATGTTCCATGAGCACTTGAGAAGAAAGTGTATTCTGTTGTTTTTGGATTGAATGTCCTATAAATATCAGTTAAGTCCATCCATCTTGTTTAATGTGTCATTTAAAGCTTGTGTTTCCTTATTTATTACCATTTTGGATGATCTGTCCATTGGTGAAAGTGGCGTGTTAAAATCCCCTACTATGATTGTGGTACTGTCGATTTCCCCTTTTATGTCTGTTACTATTTGCCTTGTGTATTGAGGTGCTCATATGTTGGATGCATAAATATTTACAGTTCTTATATCTTCTTCTTGGATTGATCTATTGATCATTATGTAGTGTCCTTCTTTGTCTCTGTAATAGTCTTTATTTTAAAGTCTATTTTGTCTGATATGAGAATTGCTACTCCAGCTTTCTTTTGATTTCTGTTTGCATGGAATATCTTTTTTCATCCCCACACTTTCAGTATGTCTGAGGTGGTCTCTTGTAGACAGCATATATATGGGTCTTGTTTTTGTATCCATTCAGCCAGTCTATGTCTTTTGGTTGGAGCATTTAATCCATTTACATTTAAGGTAATTATCAATATGTATGTTCCTATTACCATTTTCTTAATTGTTTTGGGTTTGTTATTTTAGGTCTTTTCCATCTCTTGTGTTTCCTACCTAGAGAAGTTCCTTTATCATTTGTTGTAAAGCTTGTTTGGTGGTGCTGAATTCTCTTAGTTTTTGCTTGTCTGTAAAGGTTTTAATTCCTCCATAAAATCTGAATGAAATCCTTCAACATTGAACTTTAATAACCTTTGGAGAAGAGAAGCCAGATGCAACCTCTGTGGCCCAAGACCCCTCAAGTGCAGTGGCCCAGTGGGGCTGTTCTGGTGCCCATCCAAGGGGCTGGACATCTCTCCTTCATGCCTTTGGCATGCCTGTGTCTTCCAGGAACATGTGTCCCTAAGAGTATTACCTTGACCTCACCCACCCTGGTTTGGCTGATTTGAGTTGCCCCTTGGTGAGTTTTGGTTGTCTTAGTTTTGTATGAGGATTTGTTTCTTTATCTTTTCCACCCATTCAATTCAAGTCAACATTTTCTTTAAAGTTGAGAGCCTATATGCCAGGTACTATTAGGCTTTTGTGCCTCAGTCAAGGCACCAAAGAAAACATGGAACCATCCAACAGAGATCATTCAAGGAGAGTTCACATACCAGTGGCTGTTTCCAGAGCTGTGAGTGAAGGGGGCCTACAGAGGCCAGCCCAGTAGCTGGAGCCAACAATCAATTCTCCCCTGCCAGCTGCAGCACCTTGGGCAGAGTACAAATGGAGGTCTATGGGTCACAGATCAGAATGTTCCAAAGTTACAACTCAAGCTAACACACAATTGAATAAAATTTGTTCTATTTTCCTACTTCACTAATGTGGTACTTGTCTAAAGAGCTGGAAGGCCAGGTCTGCATAGAGATTTATTACATTCTTCTGAGTTACAGACCATGGTGCCAGAACATGGTGGGGAGGGACAGCCAGCCTGTGTCCTCTCCCCCGCTTCATCCTTCCCCCAACTCTGTGCACACAGCAAACACCTTTGCCAGCTCATGTACAGACACCCTCGCCATGTGTCCAAGTTCTGTTCATAATTTCACAGAAACCTGCCTGTTAGCCATCTGGGGTCTACGGATGGGCACACCAGGGTCACAGTCCCCCAGCTACCCTGAGACAGAACTGGCAGACCTGCATAGACCTTGACAGCTGGCTTCGGTCTATTTGGGTGGGGAATTTTGGCTCTGAGTTCATAGTATGTTCTATAAATAGGGAGTTCAATAAAGGTTGGTCTGGGGTCCCGCTTGCCTGAATCTGCTAGTGGCAGAGTTGTACCAACTCCAGGTGTGGAGGGAGGTGGGAGATCTGTAGACTGTGCTCTTTGAGCAGGAGTAACCTTCTTTCTGGAGACATAGTCATCTGCAGATAACCTTGCAGGGAGGGGGCAAAGGGACATAGTCTCCCCCGTATACCAGAGTTCCCCACTGGTTACCCCCAGCCAGAATGCAGAGGGCTGCTGAGTCATGGTGATGGAGCTCCCAGGCCAGACAGCAGGAGAGAAGTGCACAGAGTGAATCTGGAGGGGCAGAGCCAAGGTAGCAGACACAGGTTGCATCAGTGGACAATGCAGACCACTGTCCCGCACCTCAACCACAGGAGATGCTTTACCAACAACAGAAAAAAAGAAGGTGGCAGTGCCCACGGCTGGACGTTGCCTGGGCCTCAGGGAAAGTCCCCGGGGAGGCTGGGATCTGCTTACTCTTGACCATGCTTTTCAAGAGTTGAGGTGGGGGAGAGGCACAAAGGGTATCAACTACAGTATTAATGGGTGTTGTCATTTGGTTAAGCCCTTGAAACAGTCCTTCATAGGGCATTATTGAAAATTATTTCATTTTATGACTTTTCATTTTTAAGAGCACTCAGCTAATTAACATGAATAATCATGCACACCAACTGATGTTTATTGTGTACCTGTTTTGTGCAAGGCACGGTGCCAAGTCCAGTCACAGGCTGTGCCCAGAGGAGCTTGTAATCTAAGTGGAGAGACTTGGACTCCGTTCTCAGTTTTCCATTCTCTGAATTTCTCCCCTTTCTCTCTTCCTTGCCATCCCGTCTTCTTGGTGCCTCTGGGCTCCAAGTAAGACAGAGTGAGAGAGAACTAAGGGAAACTTCTCTGTGTGAGAGAAGGCAACTGGGAGAGAATAGAAGGGAGATTTTTTAAAAGGGGGTGAGAAGTAACTCAGAATGCAGTGCCCAGTGAAGCAGATGGAATTCCAGGGGGAGGCGGTGGAGGAAGAGGGGGAGGGAGAGGAGGGGGAGGAGAGGGAGAAGGGGGAGGCGGAGAGGGGGAGGAGGAGGCCAGAGAGTAAAAAGACCTTGAAGGAGTGAAGATAAAACAGGTAGGGGGGTAAACAAAGGACCGTCTCATCTTTCATGCATGCATTCATTTCTTGAGTACGCTTTTCCTTGTTCATTCAGAAACCATGCATATTACGGAGCTCCTGCTTTGTGGGGCTGAGGTCGCTGATGTGCACTAATGCTTCCGGTGTCTCCCATGTTGCTTATTCCTGGTGTCTTTGTACAATTATTTTGTAGGCTTCTAGAAACAATCTTATTTTTCAGGACTAAGGTGAGGAGAGTGAGACAAGGCGCTCACCTGGGGCACCAAAAACCTCAGTAATCAAGACAAGTAATATTTTAATGTAGTAGCTTAAGAAAATCAAAATCAGTGGGAAAAGTCCATGATGAACAAAATCTCAAAAATGCTAATGAAGGCAGGATCAGTATCCTAGGGCTGAAACAACAGAACAGTTTTGTTCCCATCAACAGTGATTATAGGTTCCTTATAATCAAGGCCAAAGGGAAGAGGCGTAGGGAAAGACGCCAGCCAGGCAGCCGTAATTATTCATAATGTGTTAATTGTGCACACTCTGTTGGAGCAGCTAGTCTGAGCGCTCCGGCTGCCTTAGGAATGATTCTGTGGTAGGTTCGTGCTGCCATCTAGTGGTCAAATGTGATATAAACCAGCCTCACTTCTGGAGTCTCTTTTGGGGGAAACGCAATTTAACCTGAAAAGATACAGGGCAGAGAGATAGACGAATACCAGGAACTCTCCGGATCAGTAGGTTTTTGAAGTTGTGCTCAAGTTCAACCCGTTGTTTGGTATATGTTTTTTTCCCCTTTATTGAATACAAATTGAATTCCTTCTATGTTAAGAAGTGGGCTGGACGCTGGGTACGGAAGGGTGAATATTTAGCCCAGGAGAGCTCTTTCAGGGAGTCTGGATAGGAAGGGATTGTACAGTTCATCTACCAGCCCATTTCATTAAACGCAAAACCAAAAAAGACGCCCGGAGAGAGTTGTAGAGAGTGAGGGATTTGTCTAAAGTAACGTAACTGGTTAGTAGAGAACGACTTCTAATTCAGTTGGGTGCACTTTCCATGGCATACTGTTTCCTTTCTCAGAGAAAACTTGTCCTCAAGATGCTGAAACAAACATTTTAAAGCTCCTCTTATATTCTTTGTGGGATGAGTATTTGGAGCACATTTCAGAAATGGATTAGAGAAGGAAGTCAGCTGCGTTTCTGCCAACAGTAACTCCAGCTGAACTTAAATCAATCAGTTTTGCTTAGAACCACGCTCCACCAGTACCCCAAAGTCAAGACGCTATAAACTTTACGACTCATGTTTATAATTTACTTAATTCACTCTAGAAAAGGAGAAGCAGTAACTTACGTCTTGTCCATGTGCCAACAGCTGCCTCATTCTCTTCTTTTGTACCTGAGCTGCTCCCACTTCAAGTCTCAAAAGCACCCTGGCTTCAGGAGATCACCACTAGTCCCTCCTTCTACTAATCTCTTAAAATAACTACATTTTTCTAGGTATAGAGCATTAAATGTTCACTAACAACACATTGTACACGTTGTATTGGTGCTTCTAGGTCAAGATAAAATAATAAACTCTGATAAAGCAAAAAAAAAAAGACTGATTAAGGGCTAAGTTGCATACATGTTTAATAAATCATGTATTCAATTTTTATCATGAAAAATTTTGAACGTGCACAAATAGAGTCTGCAGTGAACCCCAACATATCCATCACCCAGTTTACCAACATTAGCAGCACCACAAATCCCAGACATTTCACTCTTAATACATTATTAGGAATTCCTTAAAAATAGGGAGCTTTTCTTACCACAATGCCATGATCATACCTAATACAATAAACAGTAATTCCTGCGTATCATCCAAAATTCGGTCCATCATTAAATTTCCTCAAATGTTTCAAAACCATCTTTTCTACTGCTGGTTTATTCAAACCTGGATTCAAACAAGGTCTAAACATTACACTTGACTGTTATGTCTCTAAGTCTCTTTTAGTCTAGGCAATCCTCTCTCTCCCTCCCCCTCCCCCAACATCCTCCCCCTCCCCCATCGACTTATTTTTAAAAACCAGGCCAGGTGTCCTGAAGAATGAACGCCCCTCACTCTAGATTTGTCTCTGCTTCCTTCCTTATGGTGTCATGCAGTTTGTCCCACTATCCACTGTGATTACTGTGAAGGGATGTGAGTTCTAGAAGCTTTGTTACATTCAGGTTCTTTTTTTCCCTTTTTCCCCTTTTTTTGCAAGAATACTTCATAAGTGAGACCTGCACCTCACACAGCAGTACATCAGGGTTGACCACGTCTGGGTATTTCAGTTCTGGTGTGCATATGTATTTCACCCAAATTATATTAAAAAAAATATTTCTAACAGAAACTTTGAAAGAATAGTACAACACATACACTCTTCATCTAGTTTCATGCATGGTGGCATCAACTGCTATATATATATTTTTCTTTTTCTTTTTTTCTTTATTTTTTTTGGCTGCATCGGGTCTTAATTGAGGCATGCAGTATCTTTCGTTGTGGCGTGTGGGCTCTTTGTTGCGACATGCGGGCTTTCTCCCTAGTTGTGACGTGCAGGCTCCAGGGCGCATGGGCTCTCTAGTTGAGGTGCGCAAGCTCGGTAGTTGTGGTGCATGGGCTTAGCTGCCTCGCGACATGTGGGATCTTAGTTCCCCGACCTGGGATCAAACCCACATCCCCTGCGGAAGGCAGATTCTCTACCACTGGACCACCAGGGAAGTCCCTCAACTGCTATATTTTTGCCTTGTTTGCTTTATCTCTTCTCTCTTTTCATCCCTAAGTAACTGTATTATCATCATCATCTCCAATAAATTTAAGTGATACAGTAATATTATCCTATATACAGTCCAAGTTATAATTTCTCCCATTGTCCCAATAATGTTTTTTGTAGCTTTTGTTTTTGGCTCTGTGTCCAATCAAAGGTCATGTTTGCATTTGGCTCTCTTGTCTCTTAACCTCCATCATCATTTCCCTTCCCTCTTTTTATCTTCCTAGCATTGCCATTTTTGAAGCACCCAGGCCAATTGTTTTATAGAATTCCTTCTGATTAGATTCAGGTTAAGCATTTTCAGTGAGAATAATTACGTGGGTGATATTACATGCTTCTCATTGCCTCAGATCTGAAGGCCACAGTGCCAGTTTGTGCCGTGACTGATGAGGCCAAGTTAACCCTTTGATTAGGTCGTTATATCAGTTGGGGTTCTCCAGAGAAACAGAACCAATAGGAGATATATATATATATATATATATATATATATATATACACATACATAAATAGGAGATATATATACATATATACATACATAAATAGGAGATATATATATATATATATATATACACATACATAAATAGGATATACATATATATATGTAATTGGCTAAAGCAGTTATAGAGGCTGAGAAGTCCCAAGACATGCAGTCAGCAGCTGGAGACCCAGGACAGCTACTGTTGTCGTTCCAGTCTGAGTCTGAAGGCCTGAGAACCAGGAGAGCCAATGAAATAAGTTCCAGTTGGGAGTCTAGCAGGCTTGACTGAGGTCCAAGATGAACCAATTTTCTAAATCAAGTCCCAAGGCAGGAAAAGACGAATGTCCCAGCTCAGCAGTCGGACAGGTGGAGTTGCCCCTACCTAGGGAAGGTCAGCCCTTTTGTCCTAGTGAGGCCTTCATTGGATGAGGGCCACCCTGTTAGGGAGAGCAATCTGCTTTACTCAGTCTACCAATTCAAATATTAATGTCATCCCAAAACACCATCACAGACACACCCAGAATAATGTTTGACCAAGTATCTGAGCACCCTGAGGCCCAGTCAAGTTGACGCAGAGAATTAACCATCACAGTGGTGTTCACCAGGCTCCCCACGTATGGGTCCCTTCCCCAGCGGGGATGAATGAGCACTCCATGTGGTCACACTCTGTGCCTATGAATATCCTGCTTCCAACGTTTTACCCAATGGGGTTCTAGATTTTTTAAACTTCTGAAAGGTACGGCAAAGTGCTTGGGATAATTGATAAGATGGAGGGAACCTCCTTCAATGTCAAGAACTTCCTACGGAGTTAGGGTTCAAGGTGAAGGTCCAGACTAGAGAGCTAAGATCCAGGTCAGAGATGTATGTGGATCTGACAGGGAGCTACCATGTAGGGCCAGGTGAGGGCAGGTGCAGGGCTGTCCTGACTGGCAGCAGGTACTCATGTACCCCCAGTCAGGCAAACACTGGGGGGAAACTCCCAGTTTGCTCCCCTAACTCTCCCAGAATTGTTATTGTTTTAAGCCACTACGTAGGATTTTTAACCAACCAATCTTCACTCACACGTCACTTTATGGCCTTCGAAATGCTTATGTCATCTTAGGAGTTTTATTTATCTCTTTCCCCCCTCATAACCTCACCTCCACTACTACAGCTTCTAACCATCTTACTTTTTTTTTCCTTCAATTTTTAAAATTTATTTATTTTTATTTTTAAAAATTTTTGGGGCTGCATTGGGTCTTCGTTGCTGCGTGGGCTTTCTCTAGTTGTGGCGAGCGGGGGCTGCTCTTCATTGCGGTGCGTGGGCTTCTCACTGCGGTGGCTTCTCTTGTTGCGGAGCATGGGCTCTAGGCGCGTGGGCTTCAGTAGTTTTGTCATGCGGGCTCAGTAGTTGTGGCTCGCGGGCTCTTGAGTGCAGGCTCAGTAGTTGTGGCGCACGGGCTTAGTTGCTCTGTGGCATGTGGGATCTTCCCGGACCAGGGCTTGAACCCGTGTCCCCTGCATTGGCAGGTGGATTCTTAACCACTGCACCACCAGGGAAGTCCTTTAACCACCTTATGTTTTACAGCATTTTATACTTTTAAAAGAGGAATTCCACACTCTTTATTTTATCCTCATGATATAACAAGGAGCTTTTGTTGCCAATTTATCTTCTGTAAACTGAAGCAAAAGCAAATAAAGTAACTCACTGAAAATTCCAGAGCAGCAGCCCCAGTTTCCTGAACATGGGTCTAGCGGGCCGGCCCCTTGAACAGAGGACCTGGGTCACAGTGATGTTTATGAGGGTATCTTCCTGCTCTACTGCTGCATTTATTACAGACTTTCATTATAGCCCTTCCTTAGGCTCAAGAGGACTCAGTTACTTTTTCAAGCGATATCCGTTTCATGTAGACATTTTGACAAGTTTGTTCACCTCTACCTCCTCCTCAAAAAACAAAACTAACTTTACTATGTTTTTCTCTGTTTGTTGCTCTAATAGGTATTGATTTGGAGGTATTGGAAATAGAATCAGTGGGAAGACTAATTCCAGGTTAATCTGCTCGTAAACTCTGGCATACAAGAGGTTCAAGCTAATATACATGATTTTATCTTCAAGAAGGGTATTAAATTTATCAGAATAAGTTATATTTACTATAATGCAAGTAAATATTGCAATTCTACTTTGTTTTAGAGTGAATCAAGACTAGATAGATTCCTTTCCATCAAAGGGCTCTTTGAGCGTGGAAAGGTATACAAAATCTCTTTGTGTAGTACTTTATTTACTGATTTTAACTATCTAGATATCAAACTATTAGCCTTTTAAAAAGTAAACAGGTATATTAAATATTCATATACTACTTACAAAATTTATTTTAAAAATAAATTTCATCCAAGATTTAAATAATAATTGTACACATAATCAAACACTCGAAACAATTAATTAAAATACAAGTTTAACAGATCAAATTCTTTTTAAAAGACTGAAAACCATTAAAAACAGACTAAACACAAACAAGGTTGAGTACTAACCATTCACACGGTTGAGTGCTAACCATCGTCTTGCCCTTAAGACTCACTGACCTAGTCTATTAGCATCACTAGAAACATGTGCTCCTTCTTAGAATTTTATAATTATTTGTGGGTGATCTAAAAGTGTTAGCTCCTAGGAGATGAGGAAGTCATTCTGCTTTGTGAGCCCTTTTCTTTGGACCATCTTTCTGTTTTATCATTTTGCAGCACACTGTTGAAACTTCCTTCTATTTGGTTATTTTGTGTGACCATCAAGTGGTAAACAATGGACACCCAGGATGCTGATCAGCCCTTCCTGTTCTGGGTAGGGTTCCTTCTATTTCTGTATTAGCTCAGTTCACTCCCAATTATTTTTTTCCACTCTTCTTTCTTACTTATTCAGACATATATATTATATACACACACACAAACACACACACACATATACTAGTATATTTATAAACTAAAGTAGCAACAAAATACATGTGTGTGTATATATACATATGCACACTGATTATACATATACAGCCCTCACTTAATGAAATATTGACAAACATAAATCTTGTTTCATCCTGTTGTATTACAACTTCCTTTTTATACGTTTTAACTTTTGACTCTGATTTTGATCATGAAATTTTATAGATCGAATCATTACAATTAACCATAATACCAAAAGCAATTTTTATTATTTAATTATAATTTAATAGCAGTAATTACTATTATTATTTAATACTAGAACTATTAAAACTTTTCAGTGAGAACCACTTACGTGGGATCCTTTGATCATTTGTCACTGTTCCTACTCTTCCTGGCGTTCCCCTTGTTTTCTGATGCCCACAGGATGAGCCTGACCCATCCTGAGTGTCTTCCTCTAGCCCATCATCTTTGACTTCTCCTTCCTCCATCTCTCTCAGCCTCAGCCACCTGCCATGCTCACACACCAGCTCCCTGATTACCCTGTGGCCACAGGCAGTCCCGCTCTGCTGGCTGTCCATTCAGCCACCTTCCGAGGCAGAACGAGAAATAGCTTTGCCTGCAGTTCGTGTGGATCTCCACAGTTACTCTCACTGGCTCCGTGAAAACCTGCATTTTTTGCAAGACTTGCATTTCCCTTTGCAACCAATTTGCAGTATTTTAGCACTGTTTTGTTCACCATTTACAACAGCAGACTGCCTAGGGGGAGAAAAATCATGAACAAAGCCTTGACTTTATGTGTGGGATGGACTCAGCCAGGAGGGCTGTCGCAGTGGGGACTCAGTTTTATTAGTGGTCAGATTATAAGCAAATATTTAATGTTATGAGGACTTTGGCTCTCCTAAGCAATATGGCAACTACAAAAATTACATAATCAATGCTTGGATAACAAAGATCTGTTGCGTTAAATAAACCTGGCGGACTAAATTCCAAGACTTGGAACCCAACCCACTACTCTAAATATAAAATTAATAATCTGCCCGACTGGCCATCTGGAAAGGCTGAGCAGCATTCTTTGTCTTCTCTCTGAGGCTGGAGATCGCCCAGTATGTGAGCTTGGAAAGGCTCCCAGCCTTCTTGGGCTTCCCTGTCTGCACCTGGGCTCCTCTTGCTGGTGTTCACCTTTCACTGGAGCAGGCAACTTGCCATCTCTTGAAGATGTGACCCGCTGAGTAAGATGAAAGCAATGGTGGCTGTTGGGTTCTTTTTGCCCCTGGTATTGGAATAGGCTCGATGAAAGTCATTACTCAACTAATTTTACGTTTTTGCCTCATAAAAGGGGGATTAGGAGGCTGGTTCCCCTAAGAAGAGGTAGTGGAAACTGGCCATCTTAATTAACAAAAGGGCTGATACACAGGCATTTTTGCTTTCACTTTGGAAAGTATTGGTGGCCCTTAATATAAGGATTCCTCCCTTGGTAAGAAGCTTCGGGCTTTGATAATCTGAAGAAAAATGGAGCTGCCCCCCAATTCTAGAGTTCCTAGAGAGAGAACACGTTCCCTCCTTGTAGATTATGTGTTTTCCTGTAACTCATGGTAAAGTAGTCCCCTGAGGATTTCTTCTTTGCCAAGCATCTCCAAACTCTACATCCCATTGGTTTCACCCTAATTGTTACTTATTTAAGATATAAGAAAATGCAATCCTTATGCACCATATTCTATAAATTTAACTAATAAAAATGTTTTGTAAGAGCCTTTTGAAGTCCAAGAGAATGTTGGAATAATTTTTATGAGACTTTAAAAATCTTTCTTCTTAGGGACAGGAAATTCCATTTTGCCAAGAATAAATGAACTCAAATAGCCAAGGGATTGGGCTCGACTTGAGATGCCAAACCCGCAGTGTTTCACTGGCTTCCTCCCTGGGTCAAGCGTGTTTTCCAGGCCTGAGAGTCAGCACTAGAATCTAAAGTTTCAGACAAACATGTTAGTACTTATAAATAATTATTTTAGTATGCCAGTTGCTCTTAATGTAAAAAGTTTGGCTTTTTTGAACCAATTTGATTCTACAGGCAAGGCAGAGAGAGATTATTGATTTTACAAGTCATCTCTTTATTAGGGTTTGTTAAAGTTATGTGGAAAAAAATTGAATTGAATTTCCTCTTTGGTATTTCCTTGAATGTTCTTACTTTCTTCCTTCATATGAATTTAGGATAATTTAATTTTTCTTTTTTTTCATGACCAGGTTCTGAAACATTTTCTAGGAATATTTCCTAAAAGGAAAATTATGGTAAACAACATAATTAATGTTGGCAACCATAAAAACATTAATGGAAACTTCAAAGAAAGCATCATATTATATCATATGAGGGCTCATCATTCCCAAAGAAAGTTTTCTAAAAGATGAGTATAAAATAAAATCAATAGCAAATTCTACCATGTTAAGACAAGTTGATTTAAAAACTTGTCACTCCTTTTCTCTGCTTTTTGGCACTTCATTTCCCATCAATACAAGCTTCGCCAGTTTTCTCTGCTTATTCCCTGTCTGTTCGTGTTATCCCTGAACTGCTACCATTCCTTCTATTTCAGTCTTGCTTATTAGTATTGTTATTGTTGTCATTATTGTTATCGTCATCATCATCTTGTTTGGCCACTTTCCGGGCTCTACATTACTCTGGACCTTCCTTTCAAAACCTCAGGCCCAATGGCTTCTGTCTTTCTTCAACCCAACTCCCTCCATCAGTCCATACCCTCTTGCCCCCTTTTACCCTGTCCTCTTCCACATCCCCTCATTCCTTATCTCCTTTTAGCCCTATACACACCTCAGGCCTTTGTCCCAGCCAGACAATCACCAAATAACTAGCTGTGGGCTTCCTGACCACCCCTCAAAGATAGATGTGACATCTTGCCTTTGGCTCCAGCCAGGGCTGTGCACAGGTACTTACCCCGCACCCTCCCTCCCCGTCAGTAGTCAGGATGCAGCTTGCACTGGCATCCCGTGCATTAAACCCACTTCTATCTTGTAATTACTCAGGGAGGGCCAGCTGTGTGCAGGGCCTAGGGGCCGGGTGCTTTGTACGCAAAAATGAATAAAAAGGGACTGATATTTGTAATAGGGTGCAATGCAAACAAGCCCCCAGAAGAGGTGGTGATGAATGCCGCTGCAAGAGGTTGGCAGGGAAGAGGAAGTGATGTTTGCGGTGGCTTTGCCCTGGATGGACAAGCGATGCTGAGCAGACAAGGGGAGAAGACCGTTCCAAGAAGAAGCAGCCATTTATGCAAAGGTGTGGAATGGGAAACAACAAGATATATATGTACTTTATACATATGCATGCATATATATGTTTGTGTGTTATATATCCATGTATGCCTTATATATATTATTTTATTGTATATGCATTATATATAACCCACATACATATATATGCATGCATATGTGTAAAATGCATATGTATACATGTGAGTGTATGTACATGTGTGTGTATTAGCTAACAAAACCAATAGGATGTGTATATATAAAGAGAGACATTTGTTTTAAGGAATTAGGGCAGGTTGTATCTGTTTGGCTACCCCAAGTGTCTTGCCTGACAGGAGCTCTGGAACTCAGGAGGTGATGGTCACACAGCTTGGTGGCTTTAGAGCCAAGTGCCCGGTCAAACCTCCTTCCTTCACCTCATTTTTGCATGACCTTGAGTAATTGTTTAAGCTCTCCGTGATTTAGTTTCCTTTTGCATAAAATAGGAAATATAATACTACTTACCTGTTTTGAGGCTCCCATAAAATAATGCTTGGAAAGCCTGGAACTTAGGAAGTGTTCAGCAAGTTTTAGCTCATTTGGTACTCAAAAAATACTCATTGAATGAAACCCAAATCTGTCTCCCATTATCTTACCTGTACCCATTCAAAATCAACCTACAAGCTAAATTCCCCCAACTTCGCTCTGCCTCATGAACTCTGTATTAGTCAGTGAGATATATATAGATATAGATATAGATATATATATAATTTATATATTATGTATTAGTCATATATATAGACATATGTATTAGTGTATTAGTCAGGGGTGTGTATATATATATATGTGACATATATAAAAGATATTATGGTATATCTTTTGTATATCTATTTTATACAAATATATACGTAAAAAAGAGAGTGATTTATTTTAAGGAATTGGCTCATAGGATTGTGGAGGTGACAAGTTTGAAATCTACAGGGCAGGCTGGCAGGCTGGCAGGCTGGAAAAGCAGGCAGGTGTTGCTGTTGCTGTCTTGAGTCTGAATTCTGCATTGCAACAAGTAGGGTTCCATGTTGTAGTCTTAAGGAGAATTGCTTCTCCTTAGGGAAGCCTCAGTCTTTGCTCTTAAGGCCTTCGACTGATTGGATGAGGCCCACCTACATTATGGAGGCATTCTGCATTACTCAACCTCTACTGATTTAAATGTAAATCACATCTAAAAAATACCTTCACAGCAACATCTAGGCTGGTGTTTGATCAAACAGCTGCACGCCACAGCCTAGCCAAGTTGACACATAAAATTCACCATCACAGACTGCTTGCTTTACTTTCTGTGCTCCCCTGCCAAAGGGGGAATTCTGGTGTGTCACAAAATTGGATGAGTTTACACATTTGTGTTTGGCTCTTATTATGTACTTGGCCAAACTAAGGTTTTTATTTATTTATTTCTTACTTCTATGTAGTTTAAAATGTACTTTCATGGACATTGTCTTATTTGATATTCTCAACCATCTTGAGAGATACAGAGATTCTATTAACCCACTTTGCAAGGGAGGAAATCGGAGCTCAGAGCAGTGTCTCAATTGGCTGGCAGGGTAAAGGCGTGGTTGGCATCCTTGGCCTAGACCTTGCCCCACAACTTGCAGGCCTTCTATGACATTACAAAATTGCTCTAGTCACTTGGAAATAAAAATAAGACAAATAGGACATTGTTCCTGTCCTCAAAGAGCTTGTAGTCATACCCAGCTAGCTAAAAACAATCCGACTTTAGTTTTCATAAGGACAAGAATACAGTTTTCTAAACTCCAAGGATGGAGGAATCCATGCTAGATGGGAACGGGGAAGGTTTTTACAGCACCAACACAGACTTGGAAGACCCAACAAGTCTCATTTTCAGACCCATTAGGATGCCTTCAAATTCTCTGTACCACTCCTTTGCATCATTACTTGTTTATCCAGATGGTGAAAAGTTTAATGATTAAAGTACTTGGCCAAAACTCCTATCTGGGGGGAAAGGAGTAGGGGAAAGCTAGGAAGGAAGAAGGAGGGAACCATTATTAAATGAAATTCTTACATGTTCCTTTTTGTTTTAAGCATGGAAAAGACAATTTTAAAAAATGATGAGGGTGGTGACCTCTGAAGATAATATCTATATCACAGTGTTTGACTTATAAAGAGTAGGAAATTCTGTGTATGTATGTGTATATGTGTGTATGCATGCGTGTGTATGCATGTGTGTGTATGTGTGTGTGCATGTGTGTTATGTCTCAGAGGGGCTGGGGGTGAAGAAATGACCTAGGACTCTTGGCCATGGTGAATTGTCCTCCAAAATCCAGACCAGAACTTCCTAGGTCTGTCTTGGTAATTTTGCACTTCTCTCTGATTTCAGACTAACTCTCAGGGCCTGAAAAAATTAAAACATATTCCCAAGAATGAGGAAATCATTAGTATAATTGTTTTTAGTATAATTGTTTTTAGGCCTGTATTAAATTTCTAAACTGCATTGATTAATCAACTGCATCTTTTTACTTATACCCTTTTCCTTGAGTATTTAGTATGTACTGTCTCATTAATGATCAGTAAAGTAAGAGTTATCCCCGTTTTACTGGTGCTGATATTGAGATTCAGAGAAATGAGCAGATTTGACCCAGGTCTCTGCCTAGTATGTGTAGAGTTACGATTGAAGCCCTAGCTCTCTGCCTTATGTTAAATGTACTTATCCAGCCTCACAGCTGCTTCTGATGATATCAGCTTCAAATTGCCTCTGTTCTCAATGGTTGTCAGTCTCTCTCATGACTTATAAGGTATTTATTTTGCCTTCGCATCTTCTGGAAGCTTCTGAAATAGCCCTTGTCAGTTTGCCAGTCCCCTTGCCTTTGGAGTTAAGTTTAGTGAATTCACTTGGGGAGTTTACTGATTCCTGTAGGAGAAATAAAGACCATGCCCCAGATGAACATGGTTATATATCTGAGTACAGTGTAAATATAGATTTTTATGTGTGCGATTTGAACTAAATTTTAGTAATGAGAAATAGAGGATATGTTCAGATGGTTTGTGATATAGATGCTAATTCACATTTTATGATGTATACACCAAATAAGGAAATACCAAGGTGGATGCCTTATTAGATCTGAATTGGGGAAATTCACTTTAATGTGCAATGGGACCTTTTGTACTATAATCACCAACATACTAATTTAGTCTGCACGAGGTCGTGTTTCAGCAATTTGCTTATGCTCATTCGTCTTTTTGATGAGAATAGCAACGGTGGCATTAACAATTGGTATCTCAAACAAAACTGTACATATGTAGTCGTTGCAGATAACATAACTTACGGTTTCATTTGTAAAAATACTTTGTGTAATCCTTTCCAGTGGAAATCTGAGAAAAAACAATAATTTTAAAGGCTACTTAGAGGAGAGGTACTTTGGAACTAAAAATGTGAAGGATTAACAAATCAGTATGAATACCTGTTAATTATAAAAGCAAATGAAAAAGCTTTACTCTGTAATAATTTACAGAAAAGACAGTGCCATACTCAGGGATTCACATAGTACAGAAATGTTTACTTGAAATTTTATAACATAATACATGTTTTAAGTGGGTAGTATTTTTATAACTGGTGTAATTCATGTAGAGGAGGGACGTTTTATTTCTACTGAGTGTTCTCTTGCAATTTTTAGGGTTTGAGTAAGAGATGCAATGCAATATGTTGCTCAAAAATTCCATGAACGAACCTGTCTCAAATGGACACAAGAGGGCGCCAAACCTCTATGCCAAACATGCAGCAGCTGCTGGCGATTTAATGGACGAAATAAACTCTGGCAATAAAAACGAAGCCATGTTTATTTTATTCTGGGTAATATATTATGCACCTGCTTGTTTTATTTTTTAGACAGATTCGTGTCAAATGACTTTCCAGAAATATGACACATGTACTGGATCGAGGCAAAACTAATCTTTCAACATGCAAGCAGTAGTATTATTTTGTACAAATTACATTCCATGATATAATGAAGTTTTACTTTATTGTACTCACTCTAAAGGAAATTATGAGACTGTAACAAGTTGTTGTATGCTTTTTCAAGTATTTTTTTCTCTGTAACTCACTAAGATACAGTTTTTGGCCATGGGCTATTTCACACACACACACACACACACACACACAGAGCACATTAAAACTCCTTTTTTAGAGGCAAAGAATAGTGAAACTTTGTCCATAGGGTTCAGGGGAAAATTTAGGGCTGAAACTTCTGGAAAAAAGAGGACAAAAAATGGTACCTGAAAGAACTGGGGTTTGCTGTAGATGGGGAAGAAAACTAAGGCATTTTTTCCAGGTAAATATTTGGTTTGTGTATTAGTTTGCTAGGGCTGTCATACGAAAATACCACAGGCTGGGCTGCTTAAACAACAGAAATTTATTTTATCACGGTTCTGGAGGCTGGAAGTCCAAGATCAAGGTGTTGGCAGGGTTGGTTCTCCGGAGGCCTGTCTCCTTGGCTGGCAGGTGGCCGTCTTCTCTGTGTCCTCACATGGTCTTTCCTCTGTGTGCACACAGTCCTGGTACCGCTTTGTGTGTCCAAATCTCTTCATACAAGGGCATCTGTCAGATTGGATTAGGGCCTACCTATATGACTTCATTTTGCCTTAATTACCTCTTTAAAGGCCCTATCTCCGCATACAGTCACATTGAGGTATTGGGAATTTCGGGCTTCACCATGTGAATTTTGGAGGACACAATTCAGCCCATAACAACTTGGTGCCTTATTTGTGTAAGTTTACTGTGGCGGTGGCTAGTGGTTGCTCTTCTGTCTGAGTGTATTTACTGACTCGCTTTGACTGAAACCACTGCTGAGCCACAGGCACATCAGATGCTCAACATGCATTTGTTGAATGCGTGAATTTCTGCCTTGAAAGGCTACCCATTTTACTCTGCTCAGGCTTGCCTGAAATCTTCAACCGCCTGACAGGTAGTAATTAACTGCTGAAAGGCACAAATACTTCCTTTTAAACATTGACATCATGTCCACCTCGGGAAAGAAAAGGATAGAGGCAAATAAAGAGAGTTCAGGAAATGCTAAAATTTCTTTGAAGTAATTTCATTGAAAATTAACAAGTTGATTATTGTGAAAACAGATTCCAATTTACACATAATGGCCAATCATCTAGCTTTCCTGGCCTTTGACGAAACCCTTCCTACCCAGAGCGATTTGTTTTTTACCCCGCTGGAATGGTTAGCCAGGGCTTCTTAGGTTAATTTGCCTTTCAGACTTCAACCACTTAAAGATGGTACGTTTAACTCAATTACGAGCATTCGCCTTGTGCACAGCGCTGTTTCTTTCCTCTGCCCCAGCAGCCCCATCCCGACACTTCCGCTGCTGTGCCCACCTCTTCTGTAAGTTGCAATAACTGAGTTCTTCGCGATTGGATACCTTGTGCAGGATCTCCAAAACTCAAAACTCGAGCAGAGAGGCCAGTCGGGACAGACATCAGGGACTCCTGTTTCCAGGAGTTGTTCTTCTGTTTCAGGAGGAATTTCTGGCCACAAGGACAGAGTGATGTCTCCTTGGTGGACCAGCTTCAAGTGGGTCAGAAGGCTGGCCTCAACGGGGCAGCTTCCATGGGCACTGCTTTGCAGGACGCGTTCCTTTGGGGCTTGGATAGCAGTCATAGGGCTTGGCTCAAAGGGCTTGGTTAGGGCACAGCAGGGAGGGAGAGACCTTCAACTTGTTCACTACTTGTAATAACATTCCCTCCCTTGAAGCATGTTTCTGTTTCTGCAAACAGCTGATGGATTATCTGTTGATTTTCTAATTTCTAACATTCTTTAATTGGAGGGGTGTGGGCTAAAAGATAAGGCATGTAGTTGCTTTGGGATTTAAAACAAACTCCTTACCCTTCAAGCCTCCTCTTTAACCTTCTAGCCTTTCAAAACAGATTGTGTCTTCCTCTTGTGTCTTGAACTTCCCCCTTTCATGCTACTATGTGATAAAGTTCTTGGTACTTTCTTTCACAAAAGACTTTTAAAAAAATCCTTTATGCTGGCAGGGAATTAACTCATGAATAAATGGATAATAATAACGGCTGACATTTTTGGAGCGCTGACTATTTGGCAGGCACAGAGCTGAGGGATTTGCTTGCGTTATCTCACTTGATCCTCTCAACAGCTTTATGATAAAGCCCAGTTCACCAACGAGGAAACTAAAGCTGCAGGGTTTGAGGAGCTCATCCTAGGTCATAGGATTAAGAAGCGGAAATGTTGGACTCTCCTGTGTAGGAGAAGGGAAACTGGTCTGGAAATGAAAACTCTTGATCCTGAAACACATACAAGATAGATGGTCAAAAAGCTAATGTTTGTTACTTTCACTTAACACAGGTGCGTTAAGTACTTACTTAATACCCTGAGGGTAACAAAAGGGACTCCATTGCCCTTGGGGAGATTTTTAATCTAGTTCAATGGTTCCCAAACTCTGGTTGCACTTTGGAAAGATCTGGGGATCTGGAACTTACGCTAATGCCTGCTAGACCGCCAGGAGTCATCTTAGGTAGTTAGGAAGGGGGTGTGACCTGAGCATCAGGAAGTTTACAAGCCCCCCGAGTGATTATAATGTGCAGTCAAAGATTGGGAACCCTTGGTATCACTGAAGAGAGAAGCTGTAATACATTGTGAAGCGGGAGATAAGACATGTGCCATGGTGTGACTGAGTTATAATTTCCACAGGAATTTTCATAATTCCTTTGCCATTGAAGTCAGGCTAGCAGACCCTTAGATCTGCTTTTATCCTGTGACCCTCACTTTGGTCTGTATAGCACATTCCTTTGATTTGCAAAGCCTCAGGAACAATGGTGTGTGGGTTCCTTTTTTTCCAGCATGGGGTTAAACAGCATCTCAGCCCGGGTTTCTGAGACACCACGTCTGCTGCTGCATTTCCCTTGTAGTACATTTCACTACCCTATGCAAGTTTTTGTTCATTTTCACTTGTTTCTTTTTGCCCACTTAAATTTTCTTGTCATTTACTACTCATCTGTCACTCATCTATCTCTCTGATTAGAATTTGACAAGCTCAGTACTTAAAAAAACAACTTTTTTTTTTTAAAGAAGAACAAAGGCTCAAGTGTCTTTTGTGCCCTTAATTGGTTAGGAAACTTACACACACTCTGCCCTCCTTTCTATAAAACTGTGTTCCATCCATTTGTGACATTTCCTGTGCCCCTTGTTGGGACCTGATCACCTCATCATTTTTCAACTAATAACTGTTGACCACCCTGTCTAAAGCAGTGCCATTCCTCTCTCTGTGGTGCTTTTTAAATCGTTACAAAGATACAGAAATTTCTTTGCATGTTACCATTACTCCATTTGGTGTTTAACTCTACTGAACATATTGAAAGGTTGAAAGAGACATTACTATTTTGGTTATTTATCTGTTGCCGAATGTACATGAAAAGATGTAGCTTTTCTTCCAACGTTTGTCAAGGGTAGTTAGCATTTTATGGCTATAGAGATTTTTAAAGCAATTATAGCTATTCATGTATTTTTTACTGATTGTTAAATTTTACTAATTTGGATGATGTTAGAAAAACACAATGGTGGTTTATATGAGGACTCATGAGAAGATAGTTTGGAAAAAAATACCAGAAAAGGAGAGTAAAACTTAAAGTATGAAATGAATTCCAAATAAATGTCACCTATAGACCTGGAAAGATTAGATACAAGAAAAGCAGCAGAGACACATGCAGAGCTGCTTATAGAGAAACAATTCTTAGGATGAAATGAGTTGGTAGGTATTGTCTAAGGTTAAGGTAAAATGTCAGAAATTAAAGATGAGAATGGGAGAGTGGGAAAGAGAAATTAAAAAATAATTTAGCAGGTAGAGACAAAGAGTTTTCTATTTACAAAGGTGTACATATCAAAGGAAAGGACACAGGGAGTTAAGTTGCTCCATTAACAGTTACAAAGGCATAATATCACACTTATCAAAAAAAGTACCGTATTTGAAAACCTGGCTGGAGATTATTCATTATCCAGATAACGAACTTTCAGTGGTTTGACAGAAGTAGCACACAGGAATTGCTTTATTTGTCAAGCCAGAAGATGGCACTGTTGTCAATGTTTGCAGGGAAAATACCCTCCAGGTCTGGAGAGCTGGTGAACAAAATGCATCAAGCTGGTTTCTGTACAGTTCAGACCAAAAGAATGTACTTAAAGGAGGATTACGCATAGGTTTCTTTTTATCTGGGTTTTCTGTGAAGTACAGCAAAATATTCCAAAGCAATTTGAAACACAAGAAAGGTGTTACAGGATAGATGTTTTAGATCCATACGCCTGTTACTTACCTTATGGCTGTGTAGTTACATCCTTATATTGGCATTCTCTTTTGGTTAGGTTTTTAGTTCATTTTCCCCATAAGGGAAAAACCTATTTCTAGCTGATTAAGGGTAAGTGATGGACTCACTGTATTACATTTCTAACTTAGCATTATTGGGAAGCTATAGAAATATTCATGTTGCTCTTGTTTCAGAGGATGTTAAAAACCTCTCTCTTATTGGAGATCACCTTGTCTTCCAGCTGTGACTCCTTACCTTGCTGTGGTAGGAGGTATGCTCATCATGCTTGGGACAAAAAGCTGTACAAGGAAAAACATTTTGATTTCATTTAGAGTAAATCTGAAACAAAGCTTGCCTCACTGTGGAAATTCCTTTACATTAACACATTTTTTGGTTTGTTCTTTTCAAAATTTAAAAAAAATTAAATGAGTATCAAGCAAGTTAGACTTGAGGGATAATTCCTGGACCTCAAAAGGGCAGTAAGAGTGAAACTGTCACACTAAATTTTTCCTTTCATTTAACTGTGTGTGTGTGTGTGTGTGTGTGTGTGTGTGTGGCTTGGGTACATGGTGAGGAGGGAAAAGTGGGGTGATGCTAAGGTCAGGAGAGGGAGAGTGGAAGACATTCTAGCTTGGACTATTTTAATTTTAAATACAAAATTACATTCTTTGAGTAAATGGGACTCTAAAGCTAAGTTCTTAAAAATCACATAACGCTTAAAAAAACATATTTGAAAATGACTTTAAAAATTAATCAGTAATGAAAGAATAAGGTACATTCTGCCACAGGATAGCCTTTTTAAAAACTGCATTTTGTATTCTATTAAATAATGAATCCAGGTAAACTTCCTGCATTTATTCACACAGGTGGGTATATTTCATATGACTCAGACTTCTAAAAAGTGAAAACATGACATTTTTGGTTAATAATTATTTCAGCAACATTTCCCAAGCATCTTTTACATCATAAACAACATGGATCCTGATTCAGCTCTTCTGGATTCCATAATAACAGATGGATTTCGAGACTGTTTACTGCTGCTTCCCACAAACTTCCTCTTTGTAAACTACTATATTATTTATGAATCAGAAAAGTTTCAAAGGAGCCTCCTATCTGATTACTGCTTACTGATGAACTTGCATCAGAGAAACTTTTAGTCCAATTATACCAGTTTGTTATAAAGAACTGTTATTATTCCAAAGTCTGAATTTGTTAACTGCTTATTCTGCCTGCTTCTCTGTGCCATTTATTCATGAAGACTTTGTCAGACAGATTGTAGTAACTCTATCCACAGGAAACAACGAATAGTGAGTATATTGGCACTGAAAAATCAAGGTAGACATTATAATAATAAGTGTTTGTAAGCAGCATGACTACACCAGACACCGAGATATAGTTAAAATGTACTTTAGAAAATATTGCAAGTAATTTTGGTTTTGAACTGGTTTATATTCATCCTTGTGGAAAACTGTATCTAGTTTTCTGCATTGACCTAGTAACAGACGTTTAGACAGTTTACAGACATTTCTGGTCACTGACCTTGACACTTAGAATTGTTGGTTTGAGTGTCAGGCAGGAATAAGTGTGGAAAAAGAATGAAACTGAAATGTACCTCTTTAAAGTTTATTTGATCCATCCTGATTTTACAGTTTACTTTAGCAATAGAAGCAATTTCCTTTTCTGTGTGTGCGTGAAGTGGGCACAAAGATATCCACACTCATGGGATTTTAATTAGACGCAGGAGAGAGGACACGACACAACAAAACCAAACAAAGCAAAAATCCCCACTAAAATAAAACCCTGCAAATAACTCTAACCGTGCCTTAAAATTTTCACCCTCTGTGCTACGTAACGATAGGCAACATGATTATGATTAATTCATTATGACCTTGATAAGAAACATATTTATGGAGAAGTGTCATCAATTACGATGGTTCTTGGGCTGAACCTGAGCTTGTGTATATGTGTGTGTGTGTGTGTGTGTATGTATTATAGGGTTGGTTATGTCATCATCCTATCAAAAATATAATTGTCTATTTGCTGATTGTGAACTGAGCGAGTTCTCACCCTGCCCCTGGGCGCCATCCTCACTGGGGACTCTTTACCTTCATGGGAGCCTAATGCTGAGGCAGACCAGCTGCATGATCCCTAGATGCCAAACAACCAGAAAGGAGTCTGTGACAGATGCTTCTGCATTTTATGCAAATAGCAACTTCATGGATCAGTTTTTCTTCCCTCTGTGGAATATAAGCATCTGGAAAATAGAATTCCAAGAGCCTTAGCCCATTAACAAATGAACAGAAATGACCAAACAAAACAGTGGTAACAGCACTGACCAGGAATGCCAAAGAGGAATATGTTTATTAAAGCCCTAGTTTTATTGTAAATTTCCCCTCCTCAAACCATGTACTTTTATCACTTCCTAGTACTTTTCTTCCCATAAACCTGTAGTAACTGAAAAGTATATACCTCTTGTATATATGTCTCCTGGTCACTGTACTGTAGTTTTCGAGTATCACAGGTCTGGAGTCACAGTGAAGAAATCCACACGTTGGCTGAAGATGTGTTTAAAACAATTCTAAACAAAAGCAAAAACCAAACCAGAACATTCTTTCCCAGAAAAAGTTTTTTTTTTTTTCAAAGTAGAAATGTTTCAAAGCTTACGATTTTAGATCTATTTGCAGTTAAATAAATGCTATTTTTTTTTTATTAGTGTGCCTCTTAAAATATACTCAGGAAAAAACATAAGCTTTATGATTAAGGATGTAGCAAACCTTCATGTATATTCTGACATTCAGCTTCAGCTTTTAAATGGAGATTCTACTATTTCAATACATAAATAATTTTATAACACTCATACATTTGCTTTAATAAGGCTTTCACTTTATACCTAATTTTATGTAAATGTTATTCAGATTTCAATCCAAGAGTTTTGTAGGGGAGGTTAAAAGGTGTTTATCTTGATTTGTTAAAAAAGCACCATTAAAATTAAGCAGTGACAAATATTATGACTTTTAAAATTGTTCTAAATGGTTGTATTTGTTTATTAGGCTTGTGTTTATACCAAATATTTTAACTCTTTAAATGTAACCCAATTTGATGAATTGTTCATAGAGGAGCCGTAATCAGGAACTAGATCTGGTAATCTCGTAAATTCAACTGTCGGCTTATATTCTTAGTAAACGCCGCTTTATGAATATTGTTTAATGAAATAAAATAGTATACATCACATTTAGGAAAAATAATGAAATTATTTAAAAGAAAGCTTAGATTATTTTATTTTAAAAAACACTAGCCTTCCTGTAGCTAAATCTTTATGTTACCATAAAGATTAGTACTAAAAATGTATTTCTTGAACGTACATTTTTAACATTTGGGAGAACATATATTTATTCAGAATAATTATAATAAAAAATAAATGCAAATTGAGAAAAAGTATTTCATTTGTTCATTTAAAAATACTTCTGAAAATAATATTTTAAGGAGGAAAGGAAAGTGATCAGAAATATCCCTCCATAAATATATGACTAGTATATTCCTACATGTTACTTATTAAAAGTAATCGGCCAAGACGGAGTATGATAAGACATGGCTCTAAATTAAACCTTAACCAAAAATTCAAATAGTATTTCAGAATCGAGTATTAATAGAATAAACTTAATTTTAGTTTCTCATAAGTGCAGCTGCATTTTCTATTTAATTACGGGTTTTCAACAGTAGTAATTTTTCCTTGACCTGCTCAATCTTCAAAGTCAGAAAATTGCTTCTTTTTAAAAACTGACAATGGCACGGTATGTTTCCAAAGAAAAAAGACAAATTACAGAAAACCATTAGTTTAAACAGATTTCAATAGCCAGGAATAAGTTCTAATAGAAAACTTGGTTGAATAGGAGGAAAAGTTACGAGTTACTTTTATTGCATGGCATAATGTGAAAGTTAAGATATATTATTATTTTCTTTTTTTCTAAAAGTAAAAAAAAAAATGTGTTGTATAGTTATAAAAAGCCCAACGCATTAAAGATGACTTGTTTCTTGCTCTTGGGTAAATGCAATTCTTTGCAGTTGTAAAGTCATGGAGATTTTGTCTACAGCCTGGGTAGTAGATGAACAGAAAAAGGTATTTTAAAAGAGAAAAGTTCAGCTTAATAAGCATTGTGAAATAGGATAGCAAGAAAAATAAAGAACAGAGCATTGGCCTTTGAAAAGATAATAAGATTGAAGCTCAGAATTTGCTGAAAATACAGAAGCAAAACTTGTTTTTTGACCTAAATTGTTAAATTGTAGTTCAGAGTGTAAATATTTAGGTTTTTTTTTTCTGAATGAGAAACTAAATAATCTTACTGATTTAATAAAGCAGACTGCTTAACCACAGAGAAGAGAAGATGGGATTTTTTTGTTTATTTGAATCAGAGATTTTATAGAGTATGTTTTAATCACACGTTGAGACTCCTTTTGCGGCCAGTGAAATAATTCGACCTAGGACTCCAGGTCATTGACTGATTACAGAATTTTTTTTTACTTTTATCATGCTCATAACCTTTTTTACATTATATGTATGTGTTGAGATTTTCTCTGACTCTTTAAATGGCATTAAGAGCAAACTGCATACAAATGAGTTCAATCTGATAAAAGAATATTTTTTCTAAAGCTTAATTATTGATACTTTTCATTATTTGTGGTGCCAACATAAATTATGTCTGTCTTCAGAGCTAAAACATGGTTTCAATACTCAGGTTAACTAAAAGGGCCAGGTTATAGAATCTGAACCATTGGTACCACGAGGATCTGTTGACAACAATACATCCAGCCAGGGAGTCAAGGGAAGCTTTTAATAAAAACCAGGGATGTCAAGACATTCTGTGCTTTTTATCTCTGCTCTTTTTGATAGAGTTGATATCAACAAAATGACCCAAGACCCCCTTCCAAGTGCACATCTGCCAAAAACCCAGGTTGCCCGGGGAAGGGAAGTCAAGAGGCTCATATTACTATAAACTTTATGTGGTGACACCACTGATGTTTAGCTTAATTTTTTCTACTAGAGTTTCAGACAGATGTGCTATATTTTAAAATTTACTTAGTAAAATATTCCTTTTACAATCTACTGTTGTTTGTGAGCAAGGTCCAAATAAGGGTGGCACTCAAATCTCATCAGCTTCCTCAACAAAGCTATGAATTAAAAACAAAACCCGTGTAGCTCCAAAAAGAGGCTGCTTCACAGTGGGAAAGAACTGAGATGTGATCAGATGGGTTAGTGGGGAATCTGCCTTTGAAAGGTAATTACAACGTTAATTTGTGCGGTAAAAACTCATGAAAAAAGAATTCTTTGGAATAGAAGGGACCATGAAAATCTAAATAGCAAAATAAATATACATTTACACTCAAATTCTTGTAAATTATCAACCCATAAGAGGCTGATCTCTGGGTCATAGGCAGTGACCATAAATACTGTTATCAGGGGATGACAATATATTGTATTGTCCTCATGAACAGTTGGGCCATAAAACAAATGCATAATAATTTTGGACCCTTTTTTATGGTGTCAGGAATTTCATAAGGAAGTCTTCACAAAGCTAAGTAAGTGTGGATTCAGTGCCATAATGTTTACTCCTTAATTTGCTGAGATACTATAAAATGAAAGTTACAGGTAAAAGTAAGCCATGGGTCGACTAGACAGAGTATTAGGACATATTTTTGGAGCCCCAGGACCTAGTTCTTGGTCTGACCAAGCTCTCTCTGTCTTAGTTTCCTCCCATGTAAAATGAGGATTTATGGGTAGACGATCTCTTGGGTCCTGACAAGCTCTATAATTCTATGACTTTTGAAATTATAAGTAAAATGCCATTTGATGTCTCTTTTTATTTAAAAAGTGCTGCTCACATTTTTCAGTTGATTGATACTGTATTACTTTACTGTATTATATGCCCAGCTTTGTAAAAAAAGTTAGAAAATGCATTTTGGCATGCACAAAGGAATCAATAAAGTTCACGTAGAGAATGAAGAGTGGAAGGATTGTTGAGAACAATGGAATTGCTGAAATGAAAATTTTAGGTATTACCACAAAAATGGAGAAATGCTGAGAAGCCATCTCTCACTAAACAACAGATGACTCCGAAGTTAGTAAAATATTTCTCCTCTCCCCACTACCAAAACAAAACAAAAAAAGGCCAAAGAGATAAGAAGGGAAAGGAGAAAGAAGAGAAAGTGAGAGTGTGAGAAACCTGGGCTCTCTGTCTTTGCACGGGCGAGTTACCACAGGTGTCCCATTTACAGTCAAGGGGGTTTTCATCTCTTGAATGCTATATTTTTGTATCCACTAAAAATATGTATGCATATTTTAAAAATGGCAAGGCAATGAGTTTGAAAAATTTTTTTAATTACAAAAATTAAAATGGCTCCAAATGAGTTTGAGCAGGTGTGCCCACAAGTCATTAGGTCAGGGAAATGTCAGAGACTTAGTGGCTAAGAAAGGATGTGATCAGGAGGTTGAATGGTGAGGAAAAGAAAAAGGTGGGCGGGGCAAAAGGGCCACATGATGGAAATTACTTGATGAATAATTCACCACCTTCACCCTTCTTAGCAGTAACTTTAACCCTCTTTTTAAAATAAAAAAATCAGCCACAGCCACTAAAAATAATCCCTTTTCAATCTGACAGTTGTGGTCCTGCTGTGAAGGCACTAGTTGCTTAGGAAAATCCCAACTGACTTCTGTACCTGGTACTTTAAACTCAAGTCCTGTGGTGTTACATCATCGACTATAGGTGTCTGGCAGGTGACTAGACATCAGTAGATCCGCACCATCAGCTTTCATTATTATTTTCATTTACCAGGAAACCACTGGCTGTCAACCGAGTGCTCTGGTGAATTATTTTAGCTGAAGTCTAGTTATGATGGAATTGGCTTAAACCTTTTCTATGGGGGGAAGATTTTTTACAAAAAGGCTGTCACCTTGGGCTAAATTCTTGGTGTCCAGTTTGTACTTCACTGACTCTCCAGTGAGAGATGCTCCAAATAAAGGGGTCTCGATTCTACTGTCTGATAAAGGTGTCATGCAGGCACCCCCAAACTTAACAATCGAGAAGAAAGGGACTAATAACCCAAGGGACTAATGACCAATAAGAAAGATGGCCTTCAACTATGCCCAGATCTGGTCCTCTAGACTGTGTAGTGGGCTCCAGCTGTATGGGCTAGTAGCCAGCAGCAAAATATATGCCTACAGGATGTTAACTCAAAATTAAATATAGGATCCGGGAAGACTCCACTAATTTCAGGAACAGTTATTATTGTTATTATTATTTTTACTATTATTTAGGTTAGTATTTTGCTTGAATATTAGACTCATAGCTCTTACAAGTGTTAAAAAACAAAATTCAACTGAGTACATTTTAAAGATCTCCTTGGCTTTTTTTGGTAGTTTGTGAATTGGGCAGCATCCAAACTAGCAGATAGAAAAGACCTCTGAAGAGCTATACAAGGCAAGAGATTTTATAGGCAGAAGGGAGCAGGGAAACAGGAGTTGTATAGGCAAACAATCTAATTGGTTATTGCAAGGTTACTTCCATTATAGGGGCTGGCAGAGGTCTACCTGGCAGATCACCTCCCTCGTGCCGATCAGGTGGTTCCTGACTGCTTTATGAATCCATTTCTGGGAGAGCCGAGACTATAATTAAGTTCAATTTGGGTTTGGTGACATGGGGCTTAGCATAAGCAACTCCATATTGGGCCTGTTGTCTTGCCTTTAACATAAGAAAATATCAGAATTCGGGGTTAATTTCTGAGCCATGCAGAAATATTTCAATTTGTAACCCTTAATTGTTTTTGCTTAAACTTCATCATGCTTAGAAAAAATTAGGAGTAGTGCCACTAACTCTCCCCACCCTTAGCTTAAGTCCTTTCCTCAGTCCCAAAGTCACATGCTTTTATTGCCACATACAATGGGTCTGCCGATTGGCTGAATGTGTCTGGGAATGTCTGTGTCTAACTTTCCTCATCTTTCCAAGTTATTCTCCTTCGCTGCCTACACTTTCATCAGTTTGAAGTTCAGAATATATTTTATTCTACTGAGTCTTTTAAAAGCAGGGACAGCAGTTCGATTAACTTTATGAAAGGAAAGAAAATAATATTATTTGGTGGTGATAAAATTTTTTGTAAATTAGGTCTCATTTTCCCATTTGTTGATATTACAATTTCAATAAATCTTTAGATTAATTTCAAATTTTTTTTCAGATTGAAAGATTTCTGAACATGAAGCTTTTACATTTTTCTCTCTGCTCTGCCATCCCCACTCCTCAATTATTGACCTATAAACGAAACCAACACTGAAATCTGAAAGCACAGCCACTTTGTCTCATACAGTTGTCCCTTGGAACCAGACAATTTAGTTTTTGTCATATGAAATTTTATAAAATTTAATATTTTATCATCATGCTATAGTGGCTTTACTCGATTTTCACACATTTTATATTAGTTTAATTTTTTGTTAAAAATACTTATGAAGAGAACAATTTTATTCTTTCACATTACCCAAATACTTGTAGAATCATAAATTAGCTTTTTTCTTTGAAACTTTCCAATAATTCATAGTAGAGACAAAAACTAATCTATTCCTTTACTGGTGGAATAGATTAGTTTTTGTATCTGCTATGAATTATTGGAGAGGGAAGGGGAAAGGGACATGATAAGGGTAGGGTATTAAGAAGTACAAACTACTATGTATAAAATAAACTACAATAACATATTGTACAGCACAGGGAATATAGGTGATATTTTATAAAAACTATAAATGGAGTATTATCTATATAAATACTGAATCACTCTGTTGTTCCACCTGAAACTAATATAATATTGTAAATCAACTACACCTCAAAAAAACAACAACCCAAAATCTAACCTATTCCTGTATGGTATGTCAAATTAACCATAGAAATGTGGCTTTTGGGGTTGGACACAATGAATCCTTCCCAGAGAGTAAAATTGTCATTAGAAGAACAATGAAATGCTTTTAATAGCATGAGCTATTTCTGGTCTTCTCTACTTGGTAAATCGTGAATAAAATCAGAGATATTGATTGTGTCTTACCTTTATACTTATAAAAACATAGATTGTGTATACAAATACCACAGGCTGCCCACTAAATTTCACAAATGTTGTTGCTATTTTTAACAAGTTGCTTCGTAAAGCTTCTGCTTTAAATTCAGGTTGCTTTGCTTATGATTGGGATCATCTTTAATGTCACTGAGATGAACTTTTAACAAATCTATAAAAACTTGTTAAAAATAGCAACAACATTTTTGAAATTTAGTGGGCAGCCTGTGGTATTCATATATACAATCTATGTTTTTATAAGTATAAAAGTAAGACACAATCAATATCTCTGATTTTATTCGTGATTTACCATATAATTACCTCTCATGGATAGAAAAACAGGAAAAATTTAGTACAGGAATTTGGGGAGAAGGCATAGAGCAAATAGAACTGGAATCTTGGATGCAGGTTTATATGAAGATTGTTGTTCTTATTTTACTATTTCCTCATGAGTTTAACTTTTTATTTAATTTAACATATCCCATTATTTTCTGTGGCATTAAACACTGGGAGGTAAGAAAAAAAAATGGTTCTGGAAATAAATTCCTAAGTGCAGTTGCCTTGTACCTAAGTGATAAAGCTAATCTAGAGAGAGAAAAGTGGCCCAGAGACCTCTTTGTGTGAAGTATCTCAACATATTGCTGTCTGTTATATTGTACCGAACACATGCACTTCTGTTTAGTAATATTTTGGGGAGCTGAGATTTAGGGCAGAAAAGATTGGAGCATCTTTGCAACTAATTCTAAAATTTTATAGGGTTATTTATTTATTGGTACTGTGACGAACATGCATTATTTGTAATAACATTTTCAGTTTAACATTCCTTTTTTATTTAATTCTGATTTTTAAGACCTTTGAGTTTTTCTTTGCTTTAGCTTGGGAAAACCAAATAAGTGCAAGTTTCCTCCAAGACACCTCATGAAAACATTTTTTTTTTAATAAAATCAAGAGTGAAACGAGTCTATATTTATTTGGAAGATCATCTGACTACTGCTAAATGGAGTATCTCAATCTGAAAGTGAAATCTGTTTCACTGCTAAAAATTGCCAAGAGTTTTTTGACTGAGATTTGGGAATCTGCAGAAAATGTAAAAGTTTTTTTTTTTCTACAATAATCTGTTCAGTGAACAAGCTGTGAAAAATAGTTCTGTATTTTGTCCATGTGATGCAGCAGACGGTAAATTTCCATTTTAAAGAACGATATGAGTAGCTTCTGGCATCCATCTCTATAGCCTTACTCGAATCTTCTTACACTGAGTTACAACAATGCAGTTTATTATTTCTTTAAAGCAAAAAATAAGAAGGGATCTTACATTCTTTCTTCTTCTTCTTTTTTTTCTTTTTCCAATCAATATCGCAGCTCTATTTCTTTATCTGGGATCAGTAATATGAGGACATTTAGAGGCCTTATCAAATGTGCCTTAAAATGCCACAATTGTATTAAGAAGATATTATTTTCCTGCATTTAAAGCTTTGCATTTGAAGAGCTTTAGAATTAACTTTACTATTTCTTCTTAAACATATTCTTTTGAGGTAGGTGGTTCCATAATGAAGATTTATCATGAACTGTTAAAGGATATATTTTTAAAAGAGGTATAATTATGATTCTTACATAAACACAAAATGAACATGTGCTTAAAGATTTTATTTATTCATTCATTAATGAGAGAAGCAGTAAGATGTTACAACCTGCTCAAAGGAGAATTCAAATTTGCATTCACATACATATAGGTAAATAAAGAATGCTGGAATGAATTGGCAAGTAGATGCAAAACTATTTAATATTTACAATGCAATAATCAATTGTATTCTATAGGTCATAGCATTTATATTATATTATATTATGGACTAAAATATTTTGTATTATTATTAATTTTTGATAACTCACAGATTCAAAATAGCTCAAAGACAATGAAAGGCAGAGATAACCTGGAAGGACGTGCTAGACACTTAATGAACTTTTTGGTTTATTTCAAAGTCTTTCCCAATTTTTTACCTACAGATCCAATTAAAAAGTACTTTTCACATTTTCCACTCAAATTAATCAATTTTGTTTCCTAGATTACATTTACCTATTAAATCAAACGCCTACCCAGAACAGTGTCTGACACATAGTAGGTGGTCTACTCATATTTGTTGAATAGATAAAAATTTTCTTGTATCATCTACTGAATATTTTACAAATAACCCAGAAGTACAAATTAGTATGTTCTTTTGTTCCCAAATCTCAAGCATGTCAGAAAGACTCTGAAAAACTGGGGACAGCCTTCAAGGCTTTAGTACCTATCTTTCTTTTGCTTTTGATCTTTTTACAGTCAATGATGCATCTTCTGAGAGAGCATGGGGTACATAAAGGGAAACCATGAGTCAAACTGCCACTGTATTCCCAGTCCCACATGGCAGGGCATGAACTCTGGTGGGTGAAATCAACATCAAACTGGCTATGGGGTAGGCGGCCTCTGAGGCAAAGTCTTACCTTTCTGAGGACTTTATTGCAAATCAGATGCTTGTTACTACTTGGATTTTGACAATATTAGGTTGTCCCTAGAATTAATTTTTGTTCAGCCTCCACTTATTTCAACGAGATGATACCTCAAGGAGTTTAGTTTCAGGCTTCCAAGGAGGGTTCCAATGCTCATATGATCTTTTTCTTCCTCACTTGTCTGATGCCTGAAATCCTGCCATTGTTACTTCATCCCTTGGACTTATCAATTGCAATGATCCCACTGATGTGCATATACATTCTCTTGGGAGAGGTAGCGTTCTTTATGTTTTCGGTGTTGCACACTTCATAGGGAAGAAAATTAGTGACCAGGTTGTGATTTGTTATCCTATTAAGATTTTGATGGGGGAAATGAGTGTCAGACAATGGGCACCAAACACTGGGGACAGGTCTGAGTAGGCAAAGTCAGGAATGAGAAAGCGGTACAAGGTAGAGATCAGTGTCTTCAACAAATTCACACCCTAACCCTCTTTTGGCTGATGTCTCCAATGTATCTCTGCAAAAATATTCTGGTGTCAACAGCAGCGTTACGAAATGGAGGGCGTTCATTTTACCATGGAAGATTGTTAGCAAAACTGAAAGTTTTTCATAATGGTGGCTCTTTTGGATCTTTATTTAACCACTGGATTTCTTTGTTCCTTATTAAATGTTTGTGAACTTGTCTTTCAGATATTTGATCACACTTATCACTGCTCTACTGCATGTCTGAATACTCTCTTATGGTTGACAAATCATTTTCATATACATTCTCATTTGATCTTTAAATAATTTCATAGTCCTTAGTTGTGAAAGATGATCTTTGACCTAAAAAGTGTTATTATCCCACTCAAGGCGAGCTTTTCTGTGTGAAATAAATGGCTGTCCTATAATGAGTTTGTCCTCCTCAACTATATGAGTGCTGGATGTAGATGGAACTAATTATTTTTGTTGTGGTAGTCCATATCCTGCACAAAGATAACAAAGAAGACATGGCTCTGGAGCCACAGCCTGATTCATCTGCCATTTATAGGTGTGGTTTTAGTCTTTCCTTCCTCGGTGGCTTTGCTGTTACCACTGAAGAAATTAGTGCTATAAACACTTCAAGTCTTGACTCACTGACACTTTGCACTTTGTCATACAGTATTTTCAGATACTATAAAATGTGAATGAGGAAATCCTGGAACATAGGTTATCCATTATTCTCATCTATAACTCTCTATTAAAGGAGTAGGCGTGTTGGAATGAAAGTTAGACTTTGAAAAATAATACGACTTTTAAAGGCAAGAATAAATGATCTGGTAATTCCCACTCTAAATAGCTAGTGTGACTTTAGACAAGTGACTTAATTTTCTAAAGTGAAAAGAATAATACTTTCAGTTTAGGGCATAGAGGTATGGTGAGGATTAGGGACAGTGAAATATTCTTAGTTAAAAGATATTATTTAAATGCAAGGCATTATTACTATGAAAAAGAATAGAGGACCTAAGTTATGTTATGATTAAATTTGCTCTTAAACTCTTGAACTTGAAAGGCCAAAGAAGTCTGTTCTTATATATATCATTTTGTGCACGATAGCTGTCTACCTCAAAAGTGACTTTGGATGAATTTTCATTAAATGAATGAATACAGTTCAATCAAGGATTCCTAACTGGCTTTATTCTTTCTAGGTCAATAGACAGTTTTTAAAAGTTTGGGTGGGTCAGGCTGTGGAGAGAAATAATTTAGGTGTATCCTTAAACAGTAGTTAAATATAAATTCTTGTGCACTGAATGAAATTCTGGTTTGAAAAAGCCTTAATCTTAATGTACTTCAAAACATTTTTATATTTTTATTATTTCCTTATGACAAATCTAGACCTTGTCTTATCTACATATATTGTCAATTTTTGGCTGTCCAGAATCTCCACTATGTTTTTAAGCATTTTCCCTCTGCTTTTTTAGGGAATTGCGTCTCCACCGTAAGTAGTCCTGGGGTGATATTGAATTTTCATCCAAGGGACTGGATTCTGTCTTTTCCCTCCTTAGTTCTGCCAGGGGGTGATTGAGTATCAGTGTTGGCCAATTAGATGCCCTCTTTGGGGACATTAAGTCTTGAGGTGATGACAAGGTCTGGGGTGTGATTAGTGGCTTTCCTAGCAGCAGCAGAGGCAGAGATGGCAGCTGTAATGGTGGTGGCATTCAGTTCCAAACATAAGCTGGGTGCTGTACTTTATGCTTCTTTTTTCTTGGTCTTTTGGAGCATCCTTGGATTTTTGCCCATACCTATAGCCAATCTTTCAGTTTCCTGTTCATTTTGTGAGCTCCACAAAATCTTCCAATAGGTGCTCTTTTGTCTAAAGTAGTTAGAGTTGGTTTCTGTTGCTAGCATCCAAGAATTCAGCCTGAAACGTGCACCTGTGCTTCTGAGGAATAGCGAGGTAATACAGGAAAAGTACTTGAACATTAGTTGGTTTTAAGTTACCATTGAATGTTGGCCACTATGATTATTATGACTCTTCTTTTAGCACTATCATATGATATTGTTTAAAACCATTTAGTTTGTCATTCTCATAGACTAGAACACAAGCACTTTGCAGGAACCTTGTCCTAGTTATTTCTGCATGTGGCTCAGTATTTGGAATATAGTTGGAATTCAGCAAATACCTATTGATAGGACAAAAAATAAGCTAAATTTGGCATTATTAAGCACACAATAGGCAATCAATTATTATGTTTGATTAAATTCAAGTTCACTTAATTCATTGAGCCCTACTATGTCCAAGTTACTATGAAGAATATAAAGCCATGTCCTTTGCCCTTTTACCTTTAATAAGTTTGTAATTTCATAATGAAGAAGGATAAAGTAAGAAACTCATATTTAAATTTATTCCTCTACATGCAATGTTTGTGTGTGTGTGTGTGTGTGGCTTTGATACTATAGTATTGTACAATAAATTTGAACCCTGTCTTTAAGACTGGCTTCTCCAACTATGGGTGTAATCTAGCGCTAAATATATAAAAATTGATTACAAACTCAAAATGTACATACTCTGTACGTACTCTGTGATGTTATCTGGTGGTTTGTATTAGAGTTGACCTATTGCCTCCATAAGCTGGGATAATTGAAATTTTACTATTTTTAATTGACATTCTGATTTTAATTGATTCCACTGAAAATAGAAACAGTTTTTTGTATTTTACACTAGAAGCTTGTTTTATTCAATTAATGATCATGCAGAGTATGTTCATTCATAAAATATTGATAAAATTGAATGAACCTGGAAATTGAAATGAGTGCCAGGAAAAAATATTTAAACCTACGAGTACATGGCCCTTATCAGAACACCCAGAAAGAATTGTAGCTGTATTTCTACATTGTAATATATCACAGGAAATAGCAATTAGAACAAGAGTGAACACCATCCCCCCCGGTCTATTCCCAAGGCTCTGACTTTATAGTGACTTACAAGAGGGACAGAGAGGACTTTACATTATAGGAACTGATAACCTCCCATCTCTGTATCTTTAAGCCAAATGTTTGCAAGTATGGCTCCTCAGACTGTAAAATGTGCATAAGTGTCTGGTCTCTCAGCTTTTGTCTGCTCAAGACAAGAAGCTTGCTCCAGAATGTAGATGATCTTCATCACCAAACACACTGTTAAGTTCAACTAACTAATTTTTTTCATGGCCAGACTGTACTGATGAAGGAAGCTGGGCCTTGATCTATGGTTGAGTTCCTTATTTCATTGTAGACTGAAAACAAATACTTTGTAGCTAAATCACTTTGAGCAGGGCTGGTTGATACAGTACCACCTGGCTGCTTGTCCAGCTGTGGTTTTAGGGCCACAGAGGACACCTGCTGAAAACAGGCATTTGAGGAGGAGACTCACTGGGAATCCTCAGAGCATTCTCAAGGCAGGGGGCAAAATTTAATTTTTCAATTTTCCAGAAATGTAAAATTATATTATTTTGCACATTTCCATGAAAATAAGAGAGATGGTCAGTCTCTCCAAGGTGAACACTAATATCTCCATGGTTTAAGCTGCATTTTTCAGGTTTGTGATGTTACACATATTGAATGCTGATAGCAAGACTATGTGGACAGGTACGTTAACTTAGAGAGCTTCCTATATTTTAGGGACCTTTTCTTGCTTTCTCTTATACATTCATTAATTCAAAACAAGGCCCTTACTAATTAACCTAGGGAGAGAAGTATGAGTCTAAATGAGATTCTTGTAAAGTTCTCATTTGAGCAGGATGAGGAAGTTTCTATAACTTTGAGATAATAATCAGGGTGAGTTTTAATAGAAAATGAAAATCAAATCAAATCTCAGTGTGTCCTCTCTGATAGTTGAACTTTCTTGGCTCCTGAGGATGGATAAATATTTGATTAATGTCGGTTGACCATGAATTGCGAAGGTCCTTCAGTTTTGGGACAGCATAGAGACATCCGTGATCTGAGAGTTACAGTTTAAGCTGCTCGGAGCTTCAGAGGGCAGGGAGACTATGTAAACTGATATCCTGCTGTTGGCCATGGGCAGTCTAAGAAAGCCTTGCAACGTGAAAATGGGGAACTTTTCTTTTGTCATGAAAGATCTGAAGTACAGATTGGAAGGCAGGATGTGAAATAGACTGGGCTGAAACAGGGGTTCTTGAGACACTTGATATAGGAAGATAGAGCTATTACTTTTTAATAACTCATTCTATTTCTTTTGTATTGAGTGAGATTTAGTGATTTTGATTGATATTACTAGTGCCCATCAGCATCTGATTCTTCTCTCCTCTTTGGCACATGGAAGATTGCAAGACTTGGCTTGCAATTGGGGGTTACACAAGAATAGTTCTGGCCAATAGGCTGTGAGTATAAGTGATGTTACCTTTAGGCTGAAGCCTGGAAGAAGGGGTAGAATGTCTCCAGGTGCTCTTCTGCCTCAGCAACTTATAGGACCTCCTACTGAGAAGACAGAGCCACAAAATCAAAGTAGCCTAGATTCTCCAAGTTACTGCATGGGATACAGTTGCCCTCGAATGTTGCCTGAACTCAGAACAGGCTTTGCACAAATGAGAAATAAGTAGTGCTGAGCCACTAAGATTATGGGTTTATTTGTTGCCGAAGCATAGCCTAGCTTAACTGACTAGTAAAATGATTTAATAATAATTGCCTTGGGTAGCTTAATCTTTAGGTTCTAGAAATAATTTGGATTATTATTAGTATGAACTAATTATTAATAGTTATTATTAATAGCTATTATTAATAGCAAGAACTATTAACGATTTAGAACTATAAGCTATTTCTTTGTATTCATTTATTAATTTGTTCAACTATTCAGCAAAAGATCTAGTGTAGATTGTATGTCAACCCCGGTACTGTGCTGATGGAAGCACAGTATCACAGTGAACAGCATATGCTCTGGAATCACTGCCTGAATTTGAATCCTGGTTCCACTATGTGTAAGCTGTGTGATTATTGCCGAGTCTTTAACCTTCCCGTGCTTTCCTTTCTTTATCTCTATACTTGTAAAATAGCAAGTGTAACAGTACCTACTTAATGAGTTTGTGAACATAAAAGGAGATAATATACGTAAAGCACTTGGAATTGTGCCCTATGAAGTAAATGATCAGAAACATTAGCTATTATAATTTGATAGCACCCCTGTCTTCCAGCAGCCCTTATTCCAACTGAGAATATCGCAATCTAGCAGTGAAACCCATTTATAATAATAATTCCTGTATTATATTTTTATTACTACCCTAACAAATTACCACGAACAAACTTTGTACCTAAAATGATGCAGATTTATTATCCCACAGTTCCACAGGTGGGAATTCTGGGTGGACCTGGCTGGTTTCTGTGCTCCCAGTATTATAAGGCTGGAATCATGATGTCAACCAGCTGATTCTTATTGGAGGCTCTGGGAAGAATCTGCTTCCAAACTCCTTCAGGTGTTGTCTGATTCCAGTTCCTGGCAGTTTTAAGGCTCAAGTTCTCATCTCCTTGCTGGCTATCAGCTGGGGACTGCCCTTAGCTCTTAGAGGACTTCCTTATCCTTGCATGTGGACCCCTACTTCCCAGAGCCTGCAACGGTAAGTCCAATCTTTCTCAAGCTTGGAATGTCTTTGACTTCGCTTTCATCTCATCACTCTTCTGCCTCCAGCTGGGGAAGGTTCACTGTTTTAAAGGCTGATGTGATTAGACTAGTTTACCTAGATAATCCAGGGATAATTCCCCTATTAAAAAATTTTTGACTCTAATTACATCTGCAAATTTCCTTTTGCTGTGCAATGTTAACAATATCGTCACAGGTTCCAGGGACTAGAGCATGGGCATCTTTGGAGAACCATTATTCGAGGTCTACCACAATTACTCTGCATCCACAATTTAGCTTTTTCCTGTTCTTTTAACTATACTACTACATATTGAGTGCTTTCTGTGCGCCAGGTAATAAACCATATCTCTGTCTCTATATCTCTGTCTGTAACTTTCTAATTTCATACAACTCTGCAATCAAGTTATTATTATTATTAATCCATTTTAAAGATAAGGAACTGATGCTTACAAAGATTCTTGAATTGGCCCAAGGTAGATCTCCGTAGCTGATAAATGGGAGAGAAGGAATTCCAAGCCAGGTGTGACCATCTCCCTTGGGACTTTACTGCATTAACATCCATGGTGCCGCTGGGGCTCCTTCCAACATCATGCTTAGTCCAGTATGCAAGACCAGTGGGTTCCCAAACTGGCAGTGGCTCAGTAATTAAGGTTCTGCTTGACTCTCTAGAGCCATCTACATGTTTGTCTGCGTCCAGAGTCACAAACTTATTTTGCCTGTCTCTGGTGTTTCGGGTCAACATCAGGAAGAAAGGTGGGATGGTGCCGATGGTCAGGGGGTAGACATTGCTCATATTACAATAATGATAATAATAGTTGATATTTATAGAGAACCAATTATGTGCTAGGCCTTGTGCCAAGCCCTTTGCATGGGGTCTCAGCACTCCTTTCATTCTCAAAACAAGTTTACCAGGTAGGTGTTATCACCAGCTGCACTTTACAGGGCATGGAATTGAAGTCCAGAAAGCTTATGTAACTTTCTTAAGGTCACACAGCTAGAAAGTGGCCAAGTTAGGATTTGAACCCAAGCCTGAGAGCTCCCTTATACTTTAATATTGCCCCAGAAACTGGAGTAGCCTCTAGATTCTCAGGCTTTAAGTCTTACTAGAGTTGTCATTCCTTCTCCTCCTCTCTGTCCTCCAGTAAAGTTGATAACAAGAGGGTCTGCAGTCAGGGCTGGGGGTGGGGCTGTTGGCTGGGCTCAGTAAGAAGATAATCCAGAGCAGACGTGGGTGCCCTGCCTCTGGATTAGGGTACAGCATCTAGCCTGCTGGGTCCTATCCTTAGCGTGGGAGTGAGTGAGCCGCTGCCTGAATGGGACAGCTTGGGCTGCTATTAATGTATCAGAGAATCAGGAAGAGGGACCCCTGTCTGATTCTACCCTGACACCACATTCAGCAGCCGTTTCAGATAGTTACCCTTCTCTAACCCCAGAACACTTCATCTGCGTGATGGTTTTTATGTCATTATAAGCAACACTTCTCTTCCTTTCCATATTGCTGTGCTGAGCAGCTGCTTTTCCTGACCTTTATTCCTTTCCCTTTCAAAAGTGGTGACATGGTAAAGCATATTCCAAAGAGTCTGCATGCACTTTTATTTATTTTTTTGGTTCTGATTTAGGCTCCTTTCACAAATATCTTGAAAACACAGTCTTGTACATATGTGACTATTCTAAATTGCTTTTGAGGAAAGTTGTTAAAAAGTGATAAAGAGGGGTGGATGTGTGTGGTAGCAACATGAAAATCTCTCGGCCATAAACTAAAAGAGCCAAAAAGGAAATTAAATACATGTTTTTGAAATTATTATACTCTAGAGAAAAAGGATGTATAGATATTTAGAAAGACTTCTGTATCTTCTATACCTTTTTCAAATTTATTGAATTTGACATTCAACAATTTAGAATGATATAAGTTATGAAGACAATGAAAAGTTTGGTCATAATGACAGAATTAACTTGAATATTTTTCGTGCCATAGTTGAAATCTGTAATGGTGATATTTAAGTTGAATTGAGAACTTCTTTTGATTTTATACAGTAATACAAGAAGAATTCAGACGACTTACATCCTTATGTGTACTACCATTCCCTTGAAAATATGTTTTAACTTAACACTGAAAAACAATGACAATTAAATGTATTCTTAATTATTGGGCTAGAAACACAAATGTGTTAAAACTGTCTTTACTTGCTTTCCTTTAAGAGCTAACAGATATCTCACAAGATACATTTTATAGGACTGGATTTTACAGGCTTTAATCTGAACTGCAGTACTTTTATTCTGAAAGTTTTTCATGGCTAGATCCAATATTATTTAGTTTAACATCATGTAGAAAAATAGAAACTTCAAATTGATAGAAGGTTTTGCTCATTTTCATTAATGTAAAAGGAAACTCTTTGTGATATACAAATGTTTCTTGAGCTCCTGCCAATTAAAAAACACGCTAGAAAAGTCATCTGAATTATAATCGAAACATAACACTCAACAGCCGAAGGCTGCTATTTGGAAAACTTTGATGAGCCGGTAGAGAGGTGGAATCAATTTCACCTTTGACAGCAATGGAAATGTGTCTTAGAGATTTTCAAGTTGTAAGGTATGTTCTGGTTCCATTCTGAAATTAAAAACTGTCAACTTATTCTAGAAATTGACTCATATTCAATTTTAAGTTCTCCTTTGTCTAATCATTTTAAACTGTGATGCAGATGTGACTTTTTCTTTTCTAACTTTTATGATAGCTTATTAGATCAACAAGGGCTAGCCTAATAATTGCACAAAACCTTAAAGTGTTCCTTGAAAGAAGCAAATTTGGGATTTTAATAGGCTTTTGGGTTTTGATGAGTGTTTGTTCAGCCTTGCTGCATTCTTCATGAAATGGACAGTTTCAATTTTCTGTTTATGAAACAATTACAGGCTGAGAATGCCGTTGCAGTTTTCAGCAAAGCTCAATACTGTTTTTGAACTTAGCAACCTTACCACATGGACTTTAAAGAGGCCCTAAAACTATGTGGTAAAGTCTTTTGATACAGAATTCTTCCATCTCCATTTCTTTGTATTTTAACTCCATGATTTAATACAGCACTAGATGATTAACACTTATTGACTTAATCTTTCATTAAAGACCAATGTTTGATAGAGATACCATCAACAGAGAATGAAACCATTCATTTATCCATCCAATAAATAATTATTGTGTAAAACACTGGCTGAGTCCTGGAGAGGCAGCAATGAGCAAAACAGAGGTTTGCTGTCGTGGAGTTCACAAGCAAAAAGCTAAACCTCCTCTCTTTATGGGAAACACTTTCCATTAAGTCTAATGGTGCTAATTTTGCAAATAAAATCTCATTATAAGATAAACTCTAGCTGATTTTGGACTGTGGTATATTTTTAAAGTGCCAAATATTGACTGGTAATAGCCACATACTGCTATTTATTTCATTTATTTTAGTGGAGTTTTTCTGAAAATTAACAGATGATTATAAAATACTATACATGTGCTTACTGGTATGTTATGTCTGAGATTAGCTCTCTGTGGCTGCAATCTTTTTAGCCTAAGGCTTACCTGTACAACAAACAAAATCAAAGCCATAGGTATTACCCTTAGGAGGAAATGGTGAAATAGTTGTAAATTCTTCCTCTCTGGCTTCTCCCAGAGTCTTTTACTCGGATCCTGCTCTGGTCTTAGTAGCCCCATAGTGATTAGTATAATCACTAATATACAAATAAAATGGTAGAACAATAAGTTACATTTGTATTACTATGTGCTTTGCATGGTGCTAAGCATATCACATGCCTTATTATACTTAATTATTACAACAATTCTATGAGGTGGGTACTCTCACATTTTACAAATGAGAAAAACTGAGAAAACTGAGCACAGAGGGGTAACTTAACCAAGATCACAAAGCTAGGAAAATGGTAGAAAGACTTGCACTCGCGATCACTGAGATTAAATATTTGGTGGGCAAAACCCCATATTTATGGCTCTAGAACTTCTGAGATGATAGAGCACACAAAAGAAGAATAAATAAGTGTCTCTCAGATGCAAAAATGGTGTAGCTGTGGCCCTCCTTCTAGCTGTGGGAGCAAGGCTTCAGGAAGGCTCCTCGAACTCACCTGTCGACCCTATTAATTACTGTAGCATCCCCCAAAAGGTTTTTTAGGGTTGTTTTCTTTCCTCCTTCACTATAGATCCAACAGATCGAGCAAGGTTAAAATTCAACTTGCTAAACTTTGACATCAGTGATTTCTTTACTAGGAAACAAATACAGTTAAAATAGCTAATTTAATAACTATTAAATGCTATTGAAATAACAATGAATTACATTATTGGTCTCACCAACATAGCCACCTTGAATAGTCACAAGGTAGGAATAACAAAAGAACTTCCATCGTTTTTTCTTGGCTCTTCTCTCCCTCTCCAAGCTTTTAAGTGACTGTGTGTGTGTGTGTGTGTGTGTGTGTGTGTGTGTGTGTGTGTGACATGGGGTAGTTCTGTGCACAAAACATGAGCATTTAGGTCCTTGTGCTGAGAAAGTGGAAAGTTAGCTAGTATTTTCTTCATAAGAATTTTACAATAGTATAAGAATATAACAAACCTTGAATGTCTCCTCCTGATTTCAATAAGCCATATTGGTGAGAAGCATAATAATGTCTTCATTTGCTGGAAAGATCTGTTCAAATATAATGCCATAACGAGTTGTGAATTTGGTTATAAAGATAGAAAAGTCTGTTATGGGTGTCGTGCCCTGATAATATGGCTCTGCCTGTAGACACATTCATTACCTGCATCTGTGACCAAACTATTGGACAGAAGGAAATGATCAGGAGTTTTAACTTGATGCATGGGATAGTGGGTGTCTCCTTGTGAATTTGTGTGTGTGTGTGTATGTGTGTATGTGTGTGTGTGTGTGTAAGGCAGTTAATTAGTCCAGGGTAAAGCAGGTCCTTAGAGATGGTTACTTTACAACTCTGCTGGCGTATACAAGTCCCTTGAGAATTTACAAAACAAGGAGGAGGTTGATCTGATCTAAGGACCAGTTTGACTGCAAATAGAGAAACCTACTAACCCATGCTGGAAGTGCTGAAGACTATGATTTTTAAGTGCAGGTTGGAATGGGAGTTTCAGAAGCTCTGTGGCCAAAGAGCTTTACAAATGCCAAGTATGAGTACTTGTCAATACTGGTGCTTTAAAAATGCCAGTCTGTGCTTTCCCTCACAGAGAACAGTTACATTTGATTAGGAATCATCTGGGAGTGGGAGAGGCGAGGCAGTTTTTGGCTAGGAGAACTTCTCAGATAGAAGCAGAGAGAATTGTGATGAAGTAATCCTTAGTATTGCCCAAGACTCAAGGGGATAGATTCTTTCTGAACACAAGCCCGGGAGTTCTCCTGTAGCCTGAGGCTGACATTCTCAGGCTGGTGATGACATTTACTCTCTCAGGGTGAATCTTGAACTTTCACAGCAAAGCAGAACTGCAGCTTCTTGCCTTGTTTTAGACCAAACTTTGGGACATATTAATATCAGAGACAGTTTAAACAGAGCAATAAGACGGCAACATACCACTTTAACTAAACTCTGCTTGCAGGCTAATTTTAAGGCAGCTCAGTTGGAGAAGCCCATGCATTAATTCACTCTAATAGCAAGTTGGGGGGAGGGAAGGGAAAAGAGGTTGAATAGCGTTGTTTAAAAAAAAAAAACAACCAAAAAGAACTCGTGCTCAATTTCTTTCTATCTTTTTATTTTGGTGTTTAACACTTGTACAATTTGGTCAAATTATGGGCAGGATAGCAAGAGAAGCCAGCCAGCTTTAAAAGACAGAGAGCGGGTGAGACAGGACATGATTACTTTGCTGAATCCCCGCTTTTTTTTTCTTCCAAAAGAGACAAAGGGAAATACTTAAGAACCAATAGTGACGGCAACAAAGCAATCATTGAGTTGCAGGATACCTTTGTCTCTAGGGGGCACGCAGTAATTTTTACATGTCTACCACTGAGTGTCAAACCTTTTCATTTCTTCTTCTTTCCATTCTGGATGGCCAAACTGATTATCTAAAATAGAAAATTAGCACACAATGGGTTTACTCTGCGATACCCCTTATGCAACTAATGGCAAAGCTTGTTAATTGGTTGTAAATGCCAGCAGGTTGCCAGGATAATACTTCAGAAATAAGCGGGTATTCTGATAATTACAGCAATCTTCATCTATAAAAGCTTAAGTAGATGAAGTAGTGGCTGGCTTAAAACCAAGATTTGTCCCGCTGCACTCACATTAAAAGAAAAAATAAGATGAAAACAATAATGTAACAAAACAATTATATAGCAAGAAGCTTTGTAGGTTTTAGAGATTGTGAAAACTCAGAAAGTAAAACAGTGCTGTAATAACCAGTTATGGAAAAATAGGCCATTTACATTTGTGTATAATTAAATAGTAGGCTATGCAATTTCACTTTTTAAAGTAAACTGCCTTTTCCTTTTTTTATAGGGCAACGTAGCCATAATTGCTGCATTAAAGCTTTAATGAAAGAAAAAAGCAGCAGATCAAGATGACATGTAACGTCTACATTTGTACTGTGGCGCTGTGCTTGTTTAGTAATGGGAAGTTACTGAGGAGATTAAAATTGCAGAATTCTTCATAGTTTATTCTAAAATTGCTATAGGAAGATCATTCGGGGTCTAAAATACACACAATTTATTTTTCCACCTTCAGTCTTCAAGAATTTAATGGCTTTTGTAACTAGTAGGTGGTTGGAGATATGTTTTATATTAGAGAGAGAACTACTCTGGATCATAAAAAATGATCATAAGTGAACGGACCAGAGTTTAAGCTTTCAGGGCCTTCCTTAGGCCCTGACCATTAGACCATTGCCCAAATGTTATAGTGTTTAACTTAGTGCAGTATAAGGAGTTTTCTTGTTCAAAATATCAACAGGTTGGCTTGCAATATTGTTCCTTTATATTTTGCAGTTTCTTTATCACCCCCACTAACATCAGGAACTGGTGCAAAAGGCAGCCAGCTCATATAAGGAGGTAACATTCTGGTAAACAGTTAACAGGCATGTGGGCTGATTTAGTTGAAAAATATACTCTCCTGTGAGCTACTTTCTCATAAGTTTGAAATATTCCTCAGATGTTACATTCCACATAGGTTGGCTATGTTTTCTGTAAACCATCCCTGGCAAATAATGTAGGCAGGGATTGGAAACCTTCATTATGTGTTACAGTACTGAGAAGAGGGTATGAAAACATGCTAAAAACACATCAGGCAAGAGAGCTAGGAGAAAAATACCAAGGACATTAGTGCCAATGGCTAGAGAGATAAAAAGTAGCCTTAAGAAAGTTAAAAAAAAACAAAAAACCCAAACGTTTGTATAAAATCTACATGATTTTATTCTTCCTTTTGTAAAAAGAAAAACGCAAAAGCAACTTCTTGTAAAAGAAAAACTCAAGGAATGGACCCTATGAAGACCTAGAATTTTGGCTTTCTTGGTTCTCACTTTAAGAAAGTGATGCAATTGCTCCAGGGTTTTGTTTTGGTGTTTGTTTCTTGCAGGGTTGATGAAAAGCATCTTCATCTATGTGCAGTTCTTCTGGTATGGAAAACTTTAAATACATAGCCTTCTGGAGTGGCTGGCTTCCGCACAGAAGTCAGAATATGGTATTGGCATGGGGGCCGGAAGCGCGGAGGTGCAGAGCTCTCCAAGGATGGAGGCGCCCAGGCAGCAAAGTGTGGGGGGCAGAGCAGCCTCGGGAAGGACAGGCGCGCCACCACCTCACAGAGATGGTGCATAGGCAGCAACTTTGTGTGTGTGTGTGTGTGTGTGAAAGTACTACCTGAAGCGGGAGAGGAAAAAAAGGGAAAGGAACAAAAAGAGTTTATTGAATACTTGTGGAAGTAGGAAGGGATTCTGGTCTACCACCAAGTCCCGTGGTTAAAAGAAGTTAGTACCTTCGCATACTCTGCTGTTGGCTTCTTATTGCTTAGATAAGTTGCGGCAGGAATGGCCTCGCACCCTCCCAACAATATTTCATGTCTCTTGGAGGCTGGCAGTTGTTGCAGCATTTAGGATGGGGCCAAGTAGGCACTTGTTTTAGGCGGACTGATTTAAGAAGTTCTTTCATCCACCTCTTTAGTGTGATTTGAAGGAGCAGAGAAAATAGCAGAGGGAGGCCTTCTTTCCAAGGAGCTTGAAACCAGCAGAATTTTGGGATCTGGGTAGGTAGAGGTCGAGAGGTAAGCTTTTAGGGGAAGAGAAACGAAACAAAACAAACTTCAGAATAAGAAATGTGTGTGTGGGGCATCATATAGTATTGTCTTTTCGTTTTATCAGAAACCTTAGACACGACTTTCTTAATACGTACTGAAATCTCATTGAGAGGTATGAAAAGAAAGACATCTCAAAATGAATCGTCTACATTCAGGGAAAGAAAAACTTCCTCAAAAGTAAAAAAAATATTTTAAAAGATCAAATAAAATTTATGGCCAAGGGCACATGCAATTTTTGCCAATGTGAGAACTTGTGGAAATTACTCATTTAATATAGTTTTACCTTTTCTGAAAGAAGAAAATAGTTTCCTTTTAAGTCTGTCTCATGCTTGGGTTAAATAATTTATTATTCTTAATGGTATAACATAGTTTTCCATATGGTAGTGACATACTCGTGGTAACTTTCCTGAAGGACAGATAAAAATTAAACTGAAGAATTCAGTGCTTGGTAGATTTGTCTTTCACGTATAGAATGAATATTATCTTTTTCTTTGACACTTGAATTTTATCTTGTTCTAAGTCACGCCTCATCCTTGCAGAACTGTTCCTATCCTTTGAGATCTTTCAGAATTGTTCAGTATTTGAGTAATGTACATAATCTGATCAACTTACGTTTTAGCTTCTTTATGCTACTAGTATATTTTTTCCCGTCACTTACGCTTCAGTGAAGAACCCACTCCACAGAGTAGGTATCTGAGAAATATTTGTGAATCCATCATTTTTAACTGAAGAGTGGAACATTTTTGCTACTTTCAAGTTTTTAATGATAAACACATTAAATTGATAAGAATTTTTAAAGAAATATTTCCAAGCAAGTTTGAGGGTTAAGTACTTAAAAGGCAAAGTTCTTTGACTAGAATTTTCTCCCAGGAGAGGGATGTACTTTCTGTACATACAAAAAGTATAGTATGCCATCCTGATTGCACTGCTGCATGAATCATGTGTTCGTCCTAACAGTGAACATTTTCTCTGTTTCTGTGTCAGTTGTCGCTAATCGGTTATGCATCTGATGTGCCGATCCATCAGGGAATAGAATTTAAGTCATTTTGGCTTTAGCACATATGATATGCTTATACAGGAGTTTACCAAAGCCCCTTTTGATACATTTTCAGAAGGGGACGTGCATATGTTATGGTACCTCTACAGCAGCAGTGACTGAACTAGCTGACAAGTGACAGGAGGGTTTTTTTCCCTCTTTGGTATTTCATGGAAGTGTGCACAAATCATAACAAGTTGCCTCACTTTCATAAGACAGGGAACATTTCCCTTAAAGCGCACATGGCTATATGGTGTGTTTGTGTACATGAAAATTCATGCTTCTATCAAGTTTAATTTTGCCATTTTTGTTGTTTTTAAATTACAGGTTTGGGGTTTTTGAAGAGGCATAAATAATTGCTTTCCACTTTCCATTTCATCTTGACTTTTTTTTTTTTTTTTTTTAACTCTATCAAAGTCTTAGTGGAAAAGTAAAGTTCTTTACCATTGAGAGAAACTATGATGTACAGGTGATCCATTACCCCTGGGCTGGCTGTTGTTTTATGTATTTGTCAAGAAGCCTCGATAAATAGTAAACACCTACTGTATGCCAGGAAGTCTTATGCCAGATGGTATGTGTGCAGCAGGCCAGGGTTCACAATCATCTGTCAGAATTTGGACCCATGTTTTAACTCAGTATTAACAGCAACAACAACAGTAAATATAGGAGCCCTTACTTTGTTATTTCTTCATTGGGCTCTGTGCCGTATAGGCTTATCCCCAACCAAATGAAATTAAGGGGGGATAGTGAAGTGGAGAGAAAGTAGTTTCAGCGTCAGCAAGGACTGGATTCAATCCAGCCTTTAGCACGTAATGAGCTCTGGTTTTGCCTGGGCCTCAGAATCCTTATCTCTAAAACAGGGAAACTGTTGGGAGGGACCAATGTGCAAGTCACTTACTCTATCACCTGACGATGGATGCTTAATACATTTTGTTCCTTTGAGCTTCCTTTTCCCTTGTGACCTCAGAATAGTAAGAGATTCCATATAACTCCTTCTAGATAAACTTGGACCTAGCTGCAATTTTTATAGGTAAACTAAGATCTTTAGTGATAGGTTCCTGGACCTATAGAAGCTGGCTGTCTGGCTGTGACATCTAAGGTACCTGCCAGTAAAATGATCTGTTCCAAATAGCTAATAAATATATACAGATATATGTGGTTTTCCTTTTTTCTGGTCAGCAAATGTATTCTTTTTAAGTTCTTCAACTTCTTTATAATTATCTAAGCCATGAGACGTACCCAGAGCACTGAATGGTAGCTTTCAATGGCCATGGATTTCCCCTTGAATCGAGGGACATTCATTTAAACCCAGGGAATTCAAGGGACAGGAGGAAGGAAAGACGAGGGAAGAATTTGCCATGATCTCATTCTGAGCCGAATTATAGTCTCATGGCCCTGAGGTTAGAAGTTGCACTATTCTCTCTGAAGAAAAGCCTGTTTTGAACCTGCATCAGGACCACATAGTGTGATTTTCTATCATGAATAAAATGAGAGCAGTGTTACCAGGCCTACCAAAGTGCTTGTTTAGACTTTAGAATAATGTCTCTGCTGTGAACTCGTCTGTGGGGTCTGTCCTTGCTGTTAGTATTTCCTCTCTCCCTTCATACCTTCTCTATTGCTCACCTTACTCTTCCCTCTGGCGAGTGTGAATCTGAGCTTCTGAGATCTTGAGGAAGCGTCTTCTTCCTTTTTCTTTACATACGAAGTGGCTTCTTTTTCTGTTTATATCTTCATGTGAACATTCTGGATGGTACGAATGACAGATTATTGGCTCAGTCACAATTTGCCTTACACATAACCTCACTGCCAATTTTATTAAAAAAAGATGTTTTCCTTTATGGAAGAAATAAGCATATCTTGGTTGTGGTTAAAAAAAAAATTACGCAAAAAACTATTCCGTGAACCAGTATCTTCCATAAAAGCAAATACACCTGATTTCTATTGTAAGCCCCAGACAACGGGGCCTTATTTAACCTACTTCTTGCCCGGTCTTCTCATGCTGTAATCATTATTTCAGGATGGTCTCTAACCTAATGAGAGAGAGCTCATTTGTGGTAAAATAATGATAACGATGATGATGAAAATAATAATAATATCATCTTACAAGGGTGCTTTCTAGTCCATCTTCCAGGCTGAGCAGTGAGCCCGTAACAATGTAAGATGAGGAGATAATACTGCACACTTAATGTGTCCCTGCATTACTTCAAACTTGTCCAACCTTCTTTTTGCAGTGACCCTGAATGAGGACAATGAATAATCTGCTAAGATCCCAGGGGAGAAGACAGTGGAAAAATGTAGAATTTTAATTCAGGTGGTTTGGTCTCATTCTCGTGCTTATTTAATGAAACTCTATTGGGATGCTTTTTTAAACCACAATACACAATTGCAAAAAGAAGAAATGTTAATTAAATTTCTGTATTATTTAAACAGTTTTGTGGAGAACACCAAATAACTAGCTTATCCATGATTAGGAGTAATGCGAGATGGGTTGAATAATAATTATTTTGTGGTGTATCTATCTTCTTCAGAGGTTAATTTGATTTAGAAAGAAAGGTGATGTTAACATTCTTTAATAGATTTCAGATTCCCTGGGGTAGCTTTTACTTTATAGCCCTATTGTACACTTAATAAGACTTTTATCATTGTGTCAGTGTGTTATCCTTTAACAGACTGTGGTATTTAAGTAAACTGCAGTGATTCTGTTTCACAGTATGATTTAGGGTCTTACGCTAGTTCTCTCAAATCTATGCAGAGAGTTGAACCAAAAATTTTATTCTCAAATTTTTAAAAACATCCTTGCCTGCTAAAGAGACAACCTTCTTAAAAATGATAATAAAAAAGAAAAAAATGCTTTAAAATATTATTTTGGTTTGTATTGCATTAAAGAAAGTATGTTTGATATTATATATCTTGTTGTGTTTGCGTTTTCATATAGTTTTAGGTTCTGCTTTGTTAGATACTTTAGGAATAGAGTCAGAGGGAGTTCAGGATGAAAGAGGTGTTTTAGCTTTAGATGGCAGTCATTGTACATACATTGCAAATGACAGTACTTTTCATGTTGGGTATGCACTGAGAAGTTAATACGCTGCTGCCACTCATATAAATAATGTTAAAACTATTGTGTCGTTAGAGATTTATATGGCTTACTTATAAAATAAGATGGGATATTTTGGAGGACACACCATGCAGTATGGGCTGACTGATGCATTAGAAGGACAGACAGAGGATCTGTGAAAGTATATACTTTTCTGCTGGAGGCTGTAGAGTGTGTCAGGTGTCGAGTACTTGGATCTGGTGGGTGGTGTGTTTCTTTAAGGAACTAAAGCCTTTAAGAGGTTTGAGAGTGATGATGTCATTAATTAATAACTGACCACATGGTAATCAATGTGATAGGTATACACTGTAATGGCTTATAAGCATGATGGCTTTTTAATGGCTCATGTATAAATGTTAATTGATTTAAAACAAAGGGAAATTTCTGTCTATTGGGTCAATAGTTTATGGATTATGACTACCTTTTAGTTTGGGATTGCTAATGAATGCACCTTCCTTGCTACCCCCCTTCTGTCTTGTTCTTCTATGTTTTTTAATCAGAAATGTCTGTAAACAAGATACATTAGACCAATTATTGGGACTGGAATCCAATAACACTTGTAAAGCCCCAAAGGCTTTTACAAGATGCCACACTGGGGCTTCACAATATATATCCTACAACATGGAATAGATACGAGTCTGAAGAAAGTTCTGTGTTTACTTCTTTTATAATATATTTTACACAAAAGATATATATCATATAAATATGAAACCCTTGGTAAATTATTAAAAATTTTATGTTTGGCGTTTCTTAAAGTGTGTAGAGTTAAGAGATATATAGTGGATGTGTTATCTGCCAGAATAAGTGACCTAATAGACAAGGCTATGATATTACTCCACCATCTAAATTAAGAATCTAATAGACTTACTGCATGTGTAGAACGGAGTCACTTTGCTGTACAGCAGAGATTGACACAGCATTGTAAATCAACTATACTTCAATTAAAAAAATAAAGTTAAAAAAAGAATCTAATAGACTTAGAACAGACTTAATATCAGAAACAAGAATTGGCAGAAGGAATTTTACCTGGGAGATTCCTATTGACAAGTACAGGGGCTGCTTGTAACAGAGGTATTATGAAGACTTAGGAATTGTTTATTATAATACAGTTTTGTGTTTAATAGAAAAGAGGTGTGTGGTTAATTCTTTGTTTTTCCAGACGGCAGTTATCGCTTCCTCTCCTCCTTCAACTGTCATTTGAGCTTTTTTTTTTTTTTTTTCTGTTTTATTACTCCATTCTTGGAGGTCTGCTTTGGAATGGTGTCAGTTATCTTTTTTCATTTAGGCAAATTTTACATCAAAATACTGATTTTATAAATAAGGAAACTGGTGGTTTGGAATGTTATCCCTATCACCTTTTATATAAATGTGCATGAAGTTTAAAGAGCCAAATGGTATCATAAGAGGTATTATGAAAAACAGCAGTCCTTTGCCCAAAACACTTCTGACTTCCTGCAGTTCTCACTCCTCAGAGAAACATTTTCAACTCTTCTAGTTGACTCCCCCCCCCGGTGTTTACCTCCGTACTTCAATAGCTTATACTGCAGACTCCTCATTTTTCAGCTCTAAACGTTATCTACTAATTTCTTGGTATGCAAGATAGGAATTTAGCACCTTTGCACCTTTCCCTCCCCAACAGTTCTTTTGCTGAAACCTTCTTAGAAAGTTTCAGTTTTTATACTTCTCTCATTATTATTAATCCATACACACATTTTTATAGGAAGTGTAACTCTCCCCTTAGTATGTTCAAACGCTTTAGATAATCTGCCCAAGAATAGTAGGAAAAGTGAGACAAGAAGTCTTTTTTCACAGGTGACTCTTGTGTGTGTGTGTGTGTGTATTTGTGTGTGTGTGTGTTTGTGTGTTTGTGTGTGTGTTGTGTGTGTTTGTGTGTGTGTTGTGTGTGTTTGTGTGTGTGTTGTGTGTGTGTTTGTGTGTGTGTGGGGGGTGTGTGTGTGTGTTTGTGTGTGTGTGTTGTGTGTGGTTGAAGTAGGGGACTAATCTTAAGGGACAAACAGAAGAAGAGAGCTCATGTGGGAGACTGAGAAGGAATGGTCCACGATGTAGGAGGAAAGCAGGGTGTCAAGAAGAGGGAGGTGGTAAACAAATGGCAAAAGTCACAGAGGAATGAAGAAGGCGAAGATTGAAAGGCATCCTCTGGTGGCTGCCAGAGTATTGAGATCCAAAGCCTCAATACAGTGGGAAATACGAAGTAACGTTGTAGTACTCACTTGAGGAACTTGGTTCTGAAGTAAAGGAGAAAGAAGGTAGTCAAAAAATAGCTAGATGCCGGTGAAAGATAGAGGTCAAAAAAAATTTTTTTTTCGGCATGGAAAAGCCTTTAGCATGTTTTTAGGTGAAGGTGTAAATTGAAAATTCTGTAGGTGATCAGCAATCTTTTCTAATCATACCTCTTTGAAAATTATAATTTGATGGTAATATTTTCCTATATTTATATTGTACCTTACAATGTTTAAACGGCTGTTAAAGAATTATCTTACTTATCTTCACAAACACGCACACACAGTCACACGTTGGATGCTGCCAGTTTAGAAGAGATGTGTCCACTTTACAGATTGGAGCCAAGACAGACAAACTCCTAACGCAGAGCCGTCTCTACCATCCTGCAGCTGCTCTTTACGTCATCTTTTATCTTCCTCTGCCTCTTGATTGATCTTTGCCTTTAAGAGTTTCCTCCACTCTTACATTTTCTGGCCAGGCTCGTCTGTCCATCTGCCTGTTGTCATCATTTCCTTCAAATCCACAGCTATATGGTGTGTTGACTAACTTCATCACACCAAAGAGCTGCTGTTACTATTCAGATCGTACACAGATCCAGACATTTTGCAAGGAAAGAGATTCCCTCCAGCCTAGTAACCTATTTTGAGGACATATTTTTATATGACTGTCACTAGAAGCACCATTATCTTAAACAACATGTGGACTTAGAGCTGAACATCAGGATAGATAACAAAACCACTTAATGTAATTGGAATTTAACCTGGACACTGCCGGTGTTTTGGTGCCAAACTCTACTAGCAAATCTCAAAGAATATATTTACTTGATTTCACTTTTTTTACATAATTTTTTTTTTTATCATTGTGTTCTGGATTCACAACATTTTAAAATTTATTTATTTATTATTTAATTTATTTTTGGCTGTGTTGGGTCTTCGTTGCTGTGCAGGCTTTCTCTGGTTGCCGCGAGCGGGGCCTACTCTTCCTTGCGGTGAGCGAGCTTCTCATGGTGGTGGCTTCTCTTGTTGTGGAGCACAGGCTCTAGGCATGAGAGCTTCAGTAGTTGTGGCACGTGGGCTCAGTAGTTGTGGATCGCAGGCTCTAGAGCTCCAGTAGTTGTGGCACGTGGGCTCAGTAGTTGTGGTTCGCAGGCTCTAGAGCTCAGGCTCAGTAGTTGTGGTGCACAGGCTTAGTTGCTCCGTGGCATGTGGGATCTTCTTGGACTAGGGCTCGAACCCATGTCCCCTACATTGACAGGCGGATTCTTAACCACTGTGCAACCAGGGAAGTCCCTGACTTCACTTTTTAAAATGACTTTGGTCAACCACAGCACACAGGAGTTTGGTTTATTTAATGGGTAGTGAAAGTTAGTAATGGTTTTCATTTCTGCATTATCAGTGAAAATATTTGACTACGTGTAGGTTTCCTGGATGCGGGATAATACATTCCTCAATCATTCACTCATTCATTCTGTCAGTCTGCAAAAATTTCTTGAGGGTTTACTATGTTCCAAGAATTATGCCACACATTCCTGTCTTCGGGGGGGTCTCAGCCTTATAAGAGAAATAGAGGAGTGAACATATTATTAGAATATCATATGATAAGGGCAGGTTACCTTCATCATGAATCATGGGCTGTAGGATTCCAGAGGAATCCTACACTTAGCCTGAATCTTGGTGAAGCAGTTCAAAGAATGCTTTCTGGAGAAAGTGACACCTGAGCTTGGAGGATGAGTAAGTAAGCTGAGTGAGACGGGCAGAGAAGGAAAGGAAGGTTGCCAGGCAGAAGGAACAATATGTGAAAAGGCATGGAGGCATGAGCAAGCAAGAAAAAGCCTAATGCATCCTAGGAAGAGCAAACATGTAATACACCTGGAGTTAAGGGTGCATGTGGAACGGCTGGTAAGTGGTAAGGCTGGGGGTGAGAAGAGTCCACATCTTCAAAGGCCTTACTTTTAGGGATTTGGATTTTAGGAGAGTGCTGGGAATTCACAGAAGGGTTTTATGCAAGAGAGTCATGTAATCCAATCAGTCTTTTAGAAATACCAGTCAGGAGAATGGATTAGAAGGATGTAAGACTGGGGGCCATGAAGCCAGAAAGCTACGTGAGAAATTCTCTTTGAGCTAAGATTATAGGTGTGGATGGTTATGAGGGAAGATGAGAGAGACATTAAGAAGACAGCATCACCTGTGCTTGATGATGTGCTTCAATTTGGTGTAACAAGGAGGAGAGAGGGGTCTTGCGAACGGTCACGGTGCCTTCTCAGTAATTTCTAGGGTGAATTCCTGGAACTAACGGTGCTGGGATGTGCCCTGTGGTCATCTGAACAGCTGGTTTATGCACATGGAGGCATTCAAGAATTTCTGAATGACAGTATCCAGTAGGCTGAAGTTTCTTAAATACACTATATACAACATTCCCAAATGACTTTAAGTTATTCAGTGGTATCTTTAGCCCTGCTGGGTGCCTAAATTAAAAAATCCCAGGCCTCCATCTATGTTCTGTGACTAATGATGAACCATATGCAATGCTAATGCAATTCTGAAATGAACTTTCTTTCTGTTCTGTCTGAAGAAACAATATTTCGAATTCTCAAGGATACTTTTCCCCCGTTACAGAAAAGTATGTGAAGATGTGTTGCTATAAATGTTAGGCATTTCCTTTCTTTTCCAGGTATGATATTTGATCCTAGAAATATGAAAGTTTTCAGAGGTTTTGACAATGGGAATACTTCAAACTCACCAAAAATTCCGAAAAGAGCTTCGCTTTTCGGAATTTAACCAATTGACCTTGGCATCCTGAAAATGGAACCAGAGAGTTATATTTAATCTTTGCATTTTTGAGAGTGGAATGACTTTTAAATTTTTTAGAGGGGAAAATATTTATTTTTTTGTTTAGAAACTTAATAAATGCTCATTGCAAACAATAGAGAAACAAAAAAGAAATGTATAAAATGGAAAATCAAGAGTGCCTTATAATCTACCATAATTCCATCACTAGAAACAATGGTTAAAGTTTAGGTTGTATCTTCCAGATATATACACACATGTATGTTTTAATGGTATCAAATTAGGCATGGTTTTCCATAAACTGCCTTTCTCAATTACCAATGTTATGGATATCTTTCCATGCAGATATATAGATAGTCTTTAAATATGTTTTAATTATATATATGTATAACTTATTCACCCGGTCCCTTATTAATTTTTTCCCCTAAATTTTCAACTAACGATGTTGCTTTGGATATTCTTGTATACATTTATTTATTTATGTATTTTTTCCGTTCTTTCATTTTGATAAATTTCTGAATGGAACTATTGGGTCAAAGCTTACATATATTTTTAATTTTCATAAGTATTTTCAAGTTAACACCTTAAGCTGTACTGCCAGCTAAGGATGAGAGTACTTTAATCCACGTGTTATTACCTATATTGGTATAATCAACTTTTGGTTTTTCTTTCTCTGTGAGATAGCAAAAAAAACCTTATAGCTACTCTAATTTGAGTATCTTTTATTTTTAACGATGCTGTTTATCTTATGTTTATTGTTCTTTTCCGTACTCTCTTTTACAAATTACTTGTTAAAGTTTTTTGCTAATTTTTCTGTTATGTTATCATTTACTTATTGATTATGAAAAGTTCCTCATATATTGAAGTCAAATTTTTCCTTACAATTTTTGATTTGGAGATCTGCTAAAAGAGGCCTCTTCTTCCTCAAGATTATAAGTAGAGTAAGTTTTAATTAAAAAAAAAAAAAACTAGGGATAAAAAGTCAAGTGAAAAATTAAAGAATAATTAGTTTATGAACAAAAAATGTAACATAGGCAATTGGAAGGGTTGTGAGATGGTCTCTAAAAAAGGAGAAACTCATCTAATTTCACAATAAAATGGAAGTAAGGACTAAAGTATAGATTGCGTGAGGGTAGCGACCTCTGTCTTGTTCACTGCTCTGCCTTCCCTATAGCCACAGTTGGAACACAGAAATTGCTCAGTTATATTTTTGGTATTAATGAAGGAATGCATGCATCCGAGCTTGCGTGAATGAATACATGAAAACTTGAATTAGGAAAGACCTAAAAATCAGTATTATTTCTACAAGTACTGAGAAACTAGAGACCACAACCATTACTAAGGCAACTTTCACTATCACTGTGAAACGGGCAATTTAAGCTGTAAAGTCCTTTTGTTTATTGAGATTTTTTTTCTTGACTGAAGATTCCCCAATTTTCCTAATGTTTGTGAGGACATTAAATTTGTGTCCCTTATAAATGGTAGTGTTTGTCTTAGTGTAATATAAATCCTAAAGAGGATTAAGTAATTTAAAAAAGATTAATGCTATACTACAGAGTCAACGAAAAACTGGGCTGACCATTAGAATTTTCATTATTTAGTGACTTACACCTAAATGAATAAACAAAGACACTTTAGAATCTTCCTCATTTGGGATTCTTGAGCAAGTTTCAAGGTCTGACAAAAATGTTAAGCATACTGGGAAAAGTGTAGGAGATAATCTAAAGAATTAACCTAAATCTAAAGAATTAAAAGGCAGGAGAATGACTTCATGTTTTCATTTTAACCAGTTGTTTGATCATTTTTAAGTTTATTATACATATAATTATGCCTAAATTCTGAGTTCCAACTTATGGAAAAATACAATAACCTTCCCTTTTTTTTGTAATTTAGATACTTTCTTGGATGATTAAAAACAGCTTTTTATAGGCTATGTTCTCTAGCATTTTTTCCTTGAAAGAATGATCTTTTTATTTTTTATTAGTATAATAGCTAATTTTAATTCTATGTGACACAAACCCCTTTAACTTTATATGGTATTTTATATAGTAATGTTTATTTCCTATACAAACTATCTAGGATGTTTTATCTGTTTTATATCCCATTGAATTCTCCCTGAAACTGCACTAGTTTACAATAATTTTATTACTTTATTAATTAAACGTTTTCCAACAAGCTAGCTATGGCATTTCTTATCATCAAGGGTTCCATTAGTTTTTAATGGTGTGAGACAAAATTACCATTTACCCACATGCAATTTAAGAAGCATCATTAACACAGGAAAAGCACCAGGTGGGATTTCTAATAGTTACTGTTTCTCATTTTTGTTTTTATTTAAAAGGAATAACTGGTTTTGAGATTTTTTTTGCTGCTTTATTGCCAAATCTTCACTTGGATTTTATGATCGAGATAATTTAAAATAATGTCTTATATTTCCTTAGGCACTATTCAACAATATTTTACTTATGTGCTCACAGCTCCAGTCTAGCACTTTTTCTACACAGTCGGGTGACTGTTGTCTGTACAACAACAGAACAAAGAGAGACCTGCACGGACTCAAGCAGGATGTGCAGCCAAGGGTGTAGGCAATGTCAGCGTAGTTGCCACAGAACTGCCTCTGCCCTCAGAGAAGCAGGGGTATTGGGAGTAAAAAGATCCAGGGGTCCCAAAACCCAAAAGAAATTCTAGCACTCTTGCAAGGTGTACATGCCTTTTTTTTTTTTTTTTTTCCTGCAGATCATATGAACCCTTGAGAAGAGGTCATATGTTATACATTAGATGATGCTTGCTCTCTTGGAGAGTGGAAAGTACCCATTTCTATAAAATGAATGTAAGAGAACCAATCAGGAATACTCAGGCATTGAAGTTTGTAACAACATAGATACTCTCAGAAGATTGGGAAAAAATAGCTGTCTTGCAATTCAGTGTATTGTAAAACATGTAGAATATAATACAGACCCCTATTGCCTATAAACCCTAACTAGAAGTGGAGGTTTATTCATGTAAGTCTTCAGCAAAATACTCATCAGCGATTAACAAAAGGCAAAACAGAACAAAAACCAGATACATAAAAAAAGACGTGTTATAAAGCCAGTCTGGGCAATCATTTCAGATCTTGCTGTTACTGGACAGTCTCTGTTCTGGGGATATAAAAGAAGTGGAATAGTAAAGGAAAATCACAGTTTCAAAAGTCAGGGTTTGGGCAAAATCTAAACTCTCTGACATAAAATAGACAAAATTTAATGAAATTTACCAGTATTTCAAGATATTTTTTATTAAAGGGTAAGATATATTCAAGAATAGTATATTCACTTTACTCAGGAAAGGTAGGTTAAAACATCTTTTAATCATCTCCTAGAAAATGCTCTATAAATTTTATTACCTGGATAATCTGTTGAAAAAACAAAGAAAATTGTTGACTCATATCTAGTCTGCATGTCCTTTCTTTCTTTTCAGTAATTTTTAAATGAATGGATGTATATTTTGAACTTTAGAACATTACAGGGGGATGCTGTTTATCCATCTTCATATAGTGGTCTACTCTGGGGCATTTTGGTATAAATGTATTAAGTATAACTCAATAAATATTTATATATATATTTATATATAATTATTATAATTATTATATCTTGGTTAGCACACCACACTACATGACAAATATTTGCTTCATTTCAAATAGAATTGCTGTAATAAATAAGCTTTAAATAAAAAATAGGAAAAAATATGAATAAAGTCTTCTAAATATGTAAGTTTTTACATATTAGAAGAAATACTTTACTTTCTAAGATTAAGATATTTTATATTAAGCTAAATCTACACTTCCCTCTTATACCAATCTACATTTTTCAGTTAATTGCCCAATAAATATGTGTCTGGATACAGAAAAAATGTAAGCTTATTCACAACACTATTGTATATGTGGCTATTTTCTTCTTTGTCTGCAGGATGATCATGTGCTAGATGGTTCTCCTGTTAGTGTATCAAGTCTATATTTGTGTAACCTACAAAAGAAAAAAATCAACAAAGTTACTGATGAGCTTCTTGTTGCATGTGCTCTGTAATAGTCCTCTATTTTGAATTTGACCTAAATCAGTTATTAAATTTTAAACAAGTCACTGTATCACTTCAAATGAGAAAATGTTATTTGGATAGATTGCCTTCAGCATTTGTATATAGGAAGACTCTATAAATTCTTCTCTGAAACAATTACATTATTACATAATTTATTGGGTAGGTTGTATTTTATTGGGGCTGATACTTATTAATACTAGATTTCTAGGGATCCAGTAAAACAGCTTTGGTGCTGCTGGGTTCCTAGCATTTGCTCCATTCCCATTCAATGTGCTTTTATTATGCTTGAAGCTGACAGAAAATTGCTATAGCCAATCACCAAAAAGTGCTTATTTTTTTATGATGTTTTATTTTCATTGCTCAACATTAACATAATGAAACTCTAGATTTTTCTATTAAAACAATGCAGTACATGTGAAGTGTCATGATGAATGACAATTTCTTGTGATATACATTTTGGTGCTTGTAAAATAAAGATTGACATTAGAACTTCCTGGATTGGATACTCTCCAATTTTATTTAGAAGCTGTATAAAAAGTAGACATACACCATACACACACATGCACACACATGTGCATGTGTGTGTAAGTGATATTCTTAACCAGAAGAAAGGTAATAAAAATTTATTAGAGCATTGTTATTTCTATCAATATTATTAGTCATCATCTACTAAGCTTCCCATGCTATGACAAAGCCCAGGCCTTATTCCTTTGAACGGATATTTTCCGTAGGATGGGATGCTGGCATATGTGATTGTATGTCATTGTACATTCTCAAAAGTGGTACATGTGATATGAAAAAGATTTTATTTGGAAACAGACACCAAAAAAATGCTTTCATTTTCTGTTGTGTGGATAGCATAAAGTTGGTGAACTTAAAAAAATTTTCTTTACCTATAATGAGCTTTAACTGCTTTTGTTTTGAATCATTTTTAGTAAAATGGTACAGAGATTAAGATACCATGATGGCAAGAGGAGACCTGTAATGAAAGTCTGAAATTAACAACCAAACTTTGAGGAATACACATGCTACAGCAAATTAGTGCCATGTGTCTGGGGTCCAATTCTCAGGCAACTGGGTGAGGAGAAGAATCAGAAGGGTCAGAGGGATGAGGTCCTTCAACCTTTGCTGTCCTGTATCAGATTCCTTGTTCTCTGTGTGCATGGGCTGGCAACCTGATTGTACACCATCCAGAGCTGGGCACATTCTAGAGAAGGAAAAAAGCAAAGTGGTTTAGATCCAAAGAGCTATGGGATCAGATAGCTCTGGTTTCCTGGCTTGTCTCCAAGTAATCTTGGGCAAGTCACTTCAAGTCTCTCAGACTTGGTTAAGTTTTCTCATCTGAAAACAAGAAAATAGGGTTGGATTATTTTAAGGTAAAATGGTACAAAGCAGCAAAGTTCTTAGTACAACGCTGGGCACCCAGTGCCAGTCAATGAACGGTTCCCATTCCATGCATCATTTGTGTTTCTCTTCTCACAGTAAACACGTAGTGACCCATTTGGTGGCTTGATTTGTGACATAGATTTATTTATTGAATTTAATTAAATAGCCAGGATTTTGATAATTAAATGCTATCCTTGAAAATAATAGCTGACATTTATTGAGCATTTACTACATGCTCAGCATAGTGCTAAGCATGTATGCCTTGATGTGTGTGGTATGTGCGTGTGCACACACACACACACACATGTAATCTCATTTTATTCTCTCCAAACATCTATGAAGTAGGTACAAATATCATCACCATGTGAAAGATGCGGAAACGGAGACCAGGAAGCTTGTCTCTGTCTAACGTCTCTCTCTTACCAGGTGATGACAGTGAGGTTCAAATCCAGGTAGTCCCAGAGCCCACACATTTAACACTAGGAAGAAAGCTGCAGATGAACTGTTAAATGAGCACAAATAATACATATCAACGTTATATCACAAGAAGTCTAGAGCACTGAGAAAGAAGAACAACAGAAAAAGAAAACACAGAGAAAATGATACTTGGTGCTTTAGAATGAAAGATCCTCTGCAGAAAGTGAATGGACAGGAGAGATTTTCACCATTTAAAAAATGTATTGGCAATGGCCATGATTTATGTTTGTAAAAGTTTCTTCTCTCTGGGGCTCAGTTTTCTCAATTGAAAACGAGCTTGTTGGACCAAATGAACTCTAAGGTTCTTCCTCGGGCTCCAATCTACATTTTCTTCATGAGTCCTAATCAGCTACCAATTACACCTCCTCCTTCTCCATGTGCCACTCAGAGCAGATCCCAACTAATATCTGGTTACCTCTTGTAATATCCCAGAGCTGTAAGTGGATGACTGACTTCACTCCTATCTGTTTGCAGAGATATCAAGAGGGGTCTGGTGGTGGCACAGAGGGAAAGAAACTGAAGAGGCATTTTGTTTTGTCTGCACCAGTGATGCAATATAAGGTGGAGACATAGCAATGAACGGTGTGGGCTTGGAGGTAGCGGCAAGAGGCACCGGCTATGTCCAGTGAGTCATTCTGAGTAATAGGTGACATGGCTGAGTGGACCAAGAATCAGACAGCTGGGGTTCTAAGTCTGGCCCCAACTCTCAATAGCATGGCTAAGCTTTAGTTACCTTCTCCCAACATGGTGATAATTCCCGACACGTGCTGTGAGGTACAATGAGGTATCACGGGGCTGTCCTGAAGAGAGGGATGATGTCATGGACGTGTTTTGTAAGCTATAAATCACAGATGTGAAGTCATTCTGTGGCCGGCTTCACTGTGAGAGGGCTGAGTTGAAGGCGCTCTTACACAATAATAACAGCATCACCAAAAGAAATCTGCATAAAAACAGGATAAGTGTCCCCAGAGACCCATGGGCATAAATAACAAAGCAAGTAGTCAGGGCGTTCCGGAAGTTAAGTGCTGGAGAGGTTATGTGATATTAAAGAGAAAAGTTAGCAATGAAGTCAGCTGAGGTAAATGTCTGTAGCTACTAAGTTATCTTAACATTTTAATAGCTTGGAACTGTGAAGAATGAACTGGTTAATGGAATTTTGGAAAATAGAAACTTAGAAGACACAATTACAACAGAAAATGTTGGACATTTTAAATACCTGGAATTTTAAATGTGTGCTTAAAACTATGTACTTATCCAAATTGCCATGGATATTACTTTATGATAGAAATGACCCTAGAAAATTCTAGTGTCCTCTTTGTATCTTGAATGACTGTCTTAAACACTCAAATAAAAGTCAGGTGAATATATTAGCTCTTCTCATTGGTGAACTCTCCTGGTCAAGTATCTTAGATAATATTAAGCAAAGTGCTGAAGTAACTTTATAACAGGGGTTCTCAACCTTGCCAGCATTAATATTTGGGACCACATAATTCTTTGCTGTGGGCGGCTGTCCTGTGCATTGTAGAATGTTTTGTTAAGCATCCCTGGCCTCTACTCACTAGATGCCAGTATCGCCTCTCAGTTGTGACTACCAGAAGCATCCCTAGATATTGCCTAATGTTCCCCGGGGAACAAAACTATTTTTGTTTGAGAGTCAGTGCTCCATAGTGATATCTGAGAGGCTTTAGCTTTCATGAGTCAGAATTCCAAAAATTCTAGGATAGTAAAATTAGAGATATTACATTATAGAGAATAAATGAATATATATTTAAATGTTTTTGTGTTACTAACATATCCCTCTTGTTAACTCTTACTTTTTGGTGCTGTCGTGAAGATGCATAATTCTTTTCATGGTTAGATAATGTGCTTCTGAGGGCAGGAACTGGGTTGTGTTTCTAAGGACCTCTGTCTATCTCTTCTAGCTCTGCAGTCTCACATTTCCATCTACCTCCTGTGCTTCATTATTATGTCTTTCATTATTACGTTCATTATTATGTCATCTTCATTGTTACGACTCTCAAAGCAGGTAGAAATATAGCTGTGCTTGCCTGTCTCTCCAGCACTTTGACATGCCCATTATTCCCACTGAGCTTACCTTACGCTTGGCATCTATATGTCCGATGCTTTTGCTGTTGTCGTTGTTAACTTTTTTCTTCCTAACTCATCGTCTTGAGGGCATCTAGGCACATCTTAGGGTCAACTTTATCCTCTTTCCTCCTTTGCCTTCTCTGCCAAACAAATCATATCTAAATTGTTCCTAAATCTGCAATCTCTTTCCTAATTCTCCTTTTCAACCAACAAACTCTCTAAAACACCTCCTAACTTTGACTTGGACAACTGTCACTATCTCCTAACTGCCCTTCCTGCCTCCAATCTTTCTCCATCATGAATATTTTATACTGTTAGATTGATATTCCTAAAACACCCCCAACCCAACAAATCCTTTAGTTGACCCTAACTTACTTCTTCAACCCTATTTCTTATTGCTGCAGCTATAACCTGTACTTCTTTAGGACTTTATCTCTTAATTTCTTAGAATACGTTCATTTGCTCTAAACCACTTTTTCTTTTGTATTTTTGACAAACTGGATTAACATTTGAGAAAGAAACACAAACCCCCTTTAAGGTCTGAATTATATATGGGAATCAAAGAGTCTACTTCTACTTAAGTACTCTAAAGTTACTTTAAAGATTATTTTAGAAAACTACAATATGCAGATGGTTATAAAATACTTTACATGGAATTCATGCATCCCTGATGTTGATACTGTTTATTTCGCCTCTTGGAATTTAACATACAGCAGGCCCTCTTTACCTCCTCATCTTATGGTGGGACATGAATATGTAAATTTAATTTCCATATTTAAAAAAATTGTACATGAATCTTAATCTGCATTCCACTTCAATAGGTATTAAAAATACTTGCTTAGGAGATGCTGACTTTACCAAGTTTAAATATGGAGATAACATAGAAAATGAGAGAGAACCATGGTTGTTTAGTGGCGCTTATTGTTACAGCCACTGGGCCATTTTTATTGGAGGGGGGTGAACATCCGTTGAACTTGCTATTGGTCATCAAGAATGCTAAAGCAGTTCCTTGGAGAAGGCCTTGGCTGGAGCCCAGGTTGGTAGTAAATATAGGCCATTACTAGTTGATGTCTGTTTGATGGCTTGTGTGAAATGAATTGGTGGTCTCAGTCCAGTTATTAGAAGACAGGTGTCTACATCTCAAACATCATGACAATTGGCACTAGTTGGCACCCTTGTTGGGAGTCTCAGCAGAGAAGCAGAGGAATCAGTTGGGGGAGGGGAGAAATCAGTGTTGTCCCGACCTTCAAGAGTTTCCTTTCCAACAACAGATGATGGAAAACTCCCCTGCCTAAGATAAAGAAGTCTTTGGGGATATAAGCAGAAAAATAATACCTACTCCTGGAATATCTAGAGGTTTTCAATACCAAAAGGAATGTTAGCCATGTGTCCATCATCACTGTCTTATTTCCCTTCCCACTCCCATATCCCCTTGCAATTTAGAACTGGACTGTTGGTCCCACTTTCTCCTTCCTGATCCCAGGGAATGTTCTCAGATGAAAGAACATCTGCTTGGGTGTCCACTACTTTCTTTTATCAGTTCAACCTTAGACTTCTTCATGTTCCCGGTTTTCTCCCTGGATTTATGATACCGCCGTTTTCATGTACATAAAGGCGCTGAGCATATTGGTTCTATGGCTACCTGTCAATGAGTTTTTCTTCCATGGTGTATTTAACTCAATTGCAATGGGATACATTTCTCTTACACTCTGCTGTCCATCTTCCCCACTATTCTGAGCTTCTAGAGAACAGGACCCTTACTTGATTCATTTTACCATCCCCAGCACTGGGTACTCTGCAAGGCACGTATTAGGTACTCAGTAAATACACAAAATAAAGAAACAGTGAATGAATGACTGAATGAATGCATTCTCAGCCTGTAGGAGACATATATTGACATCTAGAAGAGAAGTGAGGAGTAAATATGAAAGAGACAGATTTTTAAGAGGCAAAGTGGCAGGAATTTATAATTCTGTTCTACTTGGTGCCTTTGAAATTCTCCCACTTGCATTTTAAATGGTTGCTTAGTGTTCCAATCCATGCAAACCATTTTACACAATTGCTTTGTAATCGGCATAATTTAGCTTCCTAACCGAGGAGGCTGCTTCAATGTGTGTTTATAAGGGGAATTTCTGTGTTCTCCGTTAGAGTTCATAGTCTCACTACCGCTAAATCCAGTGTTCTTTACTTCATGTGAATTAATAATTTAATGAACGTGGTTTTGATTATCCTAACCAATAAAATTAAGACAAAGGGGAGAATTTCAGAAATATGAAAACCATGACTATATTTTGATAGTGCAAATAAATATAGCATTAGAACTGTTTTACTTACATGTACTAGAACTGGGTAAATGTTTCCAAGTGTTTTGCTTTTTTTCAAAATATAATTTATCGTGAAAATTCAAAAAAGTACTATTTTAAAATTATAAACCCCAAAATAGCTGTCAAAACTTGTCTAAAAAAGAGCTTAATTTGATTTTTGTTTTGATTATTTATTTGAATAAATTACTAATGTTTAAAATAGGACTATTAAATGTAGCAAATGGTGACTATAAATTAGTATATGTTGACAAAAATATACATAGACTGACAAAAAATGTACATAGACTGAATAAAATTTTAAAGTTCTAAAATTATTTGAGAGTTCTGAGTAGTAGAATGCTTTCTCTTTCTCTGTATATCAATTTTGACTTGTCTAGTTCCCTAGAGATTTTTGTCACCTGAATAATGACTAGAAACAACTTCACAAATATGACAAATTTCATGTTGTAATTTGCAGAGATATATTTCCTTAGTTCAACATTACACTTTTTTTTTTTTGAACATTAGACTATCAATGAAATAAATAGCAAACCTTTACAAATCCTTTTAGGATTAGAACCAAATAACACTTGTATTAGTTGCAGGACGGTGCTGTGTTTTATTAGGTATCCCCATTGCAGGGTATTTACCAAAGGCGAGGGGAAGTCCAGATGCTCAGGTTTGTGATATAGGACCGTATACATTTGAAACCAAGGGAAATCAATTCAGATATTGCAATCTTTAATAGCAGAACAAGAAACTCAGATGTTCCATTGCTCTCATTCATCTTTTAATTTTATAGATAATTTAAAGTATCTTGAATTGTGAGCTAAATGGTACATGTAAGGCAAGATTCCTACCAAGATTATAGCTTAGTGCCGAGTCCACATGTGTATTAGTGCTGTGTTGGATAATTCAAATCAGTTTCAAGCGCAGAAGTTTCTGCTAAGCACTTACCAAAAATTATTTTCAGTAAAGCATATGATATTGCAGACCCAACACAGAATTTCTATTAACAATAATTGATTTGTAAGCTGATCAATGTGGGATTCACTAAGGAATCTCAATATGTTATGCTTTCATGCCTCTTGATATCATCACTAAAAAACTCATTGGATTTATTTCCTTAATGCTTATTGCAACAGTCTCTAGAAAGCAAAGCTCAGAGAATGGTTTTAAATTTCATCTCTTAATTCAGTGTATGGGCCTCACCTTCAAAGTTTTCATGTTCCCTTAAGACATATTTGTGCCCGCCTTTGTTTTAGATGGAGTTGTAATTAGTCCTGGGGAGCAGTTGTTTCCAATTAACTAGGAGGAGAAAATCACAACTGAAGTTTTATAACAAAGCATTAGGCAGTCTGATATCAAACCAATATATTATGAATTTCTGTGATAGAAATCTGCTATGTATTTTAAAACAGTTTTGCCTATTCTTATTTATTTGTGATCATTATATTTTTGTTCTTATTGGCAATAATTGAAAAGGCAAATAATCTTGTTTTTGGAGCTACCCAGAGGGATAGAATTTCTACCATGCACATACATAGCATTTTGCTGTAACTCATTTATTTCACACAAACAATAAAATACACAATACCCATTCTAACACCATGGCTTGCATTTAACAGTCACAGCATTAATTTATTTTAAGTTAACATATTTTTAAATGAAGGACATCAAAGTACCCTTTTAAAAAGACAAAGAAGGTGACTATTTTGATGAGGCAGATATCTGACTCCATCTCACAGTTGATGATTTCATGCTATACTTTTGAATAGTGCTGCTCTCCTCCCCGTTACTTAACTTTTAAAAAATAAATATAATTACAAAAGTTTTGGATCTCAATATTTAGAATTAAGATATTTATTTTTTTGCATGTAATTCTCTTTCTACATGACAAACAGTTCATTGCAGATACCATTAAATATACCCAAGTAGTAAAAATGTGCAACAACTTATCTTTGGTAATCATAAGCTCTTTAAAGGAGAAGAAAAATGAAAACTGTCATTTTATGTGAAATAGCTTTTGATAAGATACTGCAGAATATATAAAGATTATCTGTAGGCTATTGTTCTTCTTGTACAGTTAAAAATACATGCACATACACACACACAGAACTATAAACAATATATTTAATGTAAAGCTCATATTGATACTAATGGAATATATACAGCATGTTCAGGGCTAAAAGGTGGCCCCTGAGTGTGTGATTTAATAAGAATCTTTTAAAATTCGGTTAAAGCTGGGGAGGGAAGCTAATGTCTCCTTGATCTTGGAAGCCAGTTCTGACTTTTATGTGCAAAAAGCTAGCATTATGTAATAAAATTATATCTGTAAATTTTATCAATAGGCATGTATTTTTCATGTTCAGGCTCCAAGTAACAATTAAACAGACTTTGGTTGAAGAGAATGGATGAATTCTGTACCATTTATGGAACACTGTATGCTAGGTTAAACATCTCCTTTGCTATTTGGGAACCAGATAAAAAAGTTTTTGTAGGGCCCCTTATTAAGTGTGTGTTTGTGTGTCTGGGGAAGGGGATGAATTGGAGTAGCAGGATGAATAGTAATAGTGTCAATCAACTGTTTCTGAAACATGCCTATATGACTAAAAAATTTATGTGGAATGTTACCCTGCTGTTTGTCAGATATATTTTCCCTTCAGATGCAACAAAAAAGTTTGCTTGCTGTCTAATCAAGCAACGCTGCTTCTTCAGATTTGAAGGAGAACTCAGAAAGTTAGGGTTTTTTTTTTTTTTTATTCATTTAAGTATTATTTTTTAATTGCAGCATATTAAACATAAAATCTGGTACAATCTTTAAAAATAAATAGGACCTAACTATAAATGGGCCCTGTTGTGTTTTTATCTTTGACAAGCAAGTAATTGCTTCTCAAATTTATCAGTTTGTTTATGCAAAAACCATTTACCAAGCCTAGCTCAAAAGCATCAATTTCATCATTATCATCTTATTAATTTAGCCAAGCTATAACACAGCTGATTATTCCTGAGTAATATCCTCTGCAGCACATCATGTGTGGCAAAACCATCTGTACAGTACCTATTTAATAAATAAACCCTCGGCTAAATGTCTCTGTTTATTGAGAACTAATGTTTATAGAAAATATAATGGAACTCAATAAATAACTCAGCTTCATCAACCTGCATATGAATCAGTGCGAAGAACGCTGATGTCATCACCTTTAAAGTACCAGAGAAAGCAAAATTACCCAAAAGAGCTATAGAGTCAATATTAAGGCATTAAAACTGCAATGAAGGCATATTAATGCTTAAAACTTCATTGTTGGCAGTGGAATTGGCACAATGGACATATTTTATAACTCTAGGAATACTTAGGCTTTATGGCTGCTTCTTTGTTGGCTGCCTTGCACTTAATGTAGTTTTCCACTTTAAATAAAAAAAAACCCTCACGATCTTTAAAAAAAAAAAAAACAACAAGAAAATTGCTGATTCTAAGCATTCATTTTTAAAATAATGCAAACTGCTGATTCCAATTGTTCAGATTTAAGGAAAAAAAAAGCCAACTCCTTTAACTCCATGCTTCCTGAATTCATATTAGTAGCAACTAGATATTTTGAGGCAAAGGCTTTTTTGAAAAGTTATGAATTTTTTAAAAACATGAGATTAATGAATGATATCACTGGTACTGAGAATGTGAGAATGATTAAATCACTTTGCAAAGAAAAGCCAAGTTAGCATGTTTGGGACCATTATTATTAATAGTGCACATTAATAATAATATGCATGCCCCCAGTTTAAATAAGCACAATTGTTTAATGTAGTCATATTGATGCTCATCACTAGGATATTAAAAAGTTAGATTAATGACTTGAATTTTTATGTTAGGACAAATCCAATGAAGCAAAATGAATTCTTTTGAACTAGATCAAGAAAACGGGTTCATTTCTTATAACTTGTTTTAAAAGTCTGCCTGTCCACACTTTGCTTTTCAAAAATGAAGTTCCATTGAAAAGAGAAAAAAACCAAAACAAAATTGTCTTTATTCATATGTAAGGAATGGCCCTCATTGATCTTTGAATGCAACGCTACTTTTGAGCATCAATATGGTCCACTTCTACCTTGAAGCCTCCTTGGTCATGAAGCTAAAAAGCGTCCCTTCTCCAGTGCCCACAGGACTTCAGATTTTCACCAAGGCCCAACCCCGATGTAATTTAAAAGCAAGGGAAATAGCAGGTACTGACCTGTTGCTACGGACATGTTAGCTCATTCTCCAGGCCTTGTTCTACTTCTACTCATGCAGCTCTGAGATCCACCTGCCTTACTCTTTTCCAAGTGAAGAGTTGTGTGCTAACACTTCGAAAACCTTTTTCCCTGGGCCACAAGATCTTTGCAAAGTTTGGACGATAAGGGCACAGACTTGCTGATATACCTTTCACATGTGAATCTAAAAGCAGAGTGTTTTTTTGGTTTGTTGTTGTTGTTATTCGAAACTTTTATTTATAAGTCTCACCAGAGAAGTGGTGCAAAGTGTAATAACTTAAGGAGGGGTAAGGTCCTATAATCTGCAGACATCAACTTTCCTTCCTAGATGCTGGTTCCATTATTCTAGATGTACAATTTTGTTTTCTAGTGTTTCAGTTTATGCAGTGGCATCTGTGGTTTGCACAGAGACTGCCCATTCCCCAAACCTAGGAGGACTCGGGTGTAATCCTAACAGAATCCCTGTACCTCCTAAATTAGGCAAATGCCTCAAACAAAATGCATACCACATCAAAAGAGCAGAAAGATAGTGAAATGGTGCCAGTAATTGCCTTGTGGGGCAACTCAGCTTAAACAACTTAAAGCTTGCAAACACTGCACCCACATGACCCAGAAGAATACTTTTGTTTCAGGGTTTAAATTGCAAGCTAGGGAGCCAACAAATCTGAAACCCCTCTGTTTGGAGCCAGAGCACGCAGTGTGCCTCCGACATATGCCTATAAGTAAACCTGCATGTGCACGCCAGCAGTCTTGAATAGCTTGGGTTTGGTGACCAAAGTCAACTTCCCACATATTCTGTCACAACCGAGCCCAGATCAACAAAACGGCTACTGGATAGACCAACTGATTACATTTACTTTAAGATGACCTGTGGTTTCAAACAGCAAAAACGGAGAAATGCTAACAAACGAGCCTCATACTGTCAAGTGGCCCACACCCAGAGGGCTCCTGAGATTAAGCAAAGTAAATTTTTATCTATTTGTTCTGAGTCTACTTCACTGTCTAGCCTCCCATTGTGTAATCCATAAAGTCACTTTCGTTCCACTTTAAGAAATCAATTTTAGATATTTCTGATGAGAGGTGATGTCAGGCATTAACCGTTTTGAGGCAAGAAATCAAAATACCAATTCCAATCATCTACCCTGCACTGGGTAACAGTGAGGCTGGGTGTGGGATAGAGAGAGAGTGGGCCTCCCATAAAACGTGAGTATTTGGATATTTTTGAATGCATTGACCTGACACAGCTCTTAAACAAAACCACCTTTAGCTAGTCCTGAGGACCCATTTTTAAAGGAGTAGTCATTTAACTTATATCTGCTAAGAACCAATAGCAAGGACCACTGAGCGTGACAGACCACAATTCAAGGTTATAATGCCAAAGCCATGGAAGCAAAGACAAACCTTTCCCCAAGGCGAGGCATGCTCTTGGAGAAATCCAGGAATTGGTAAACCCCATGTATATCTGTGGAAAATTCTGACTTGATAAAGGGGGACAATTATGAAATAGGTGGCACGTTGGTTTTCTTTCATCTTGATAAGAAATGGAAGAATTTACAGTTCCCAGTCCCAAAGGCGATATTGCAATAAATACTAATAAGGAGATGGTAGTTTCAGTTGGATGATTTAGCCACAGTAGAATATATTCATTTGTTCATTCATTCCATCACGTAACAGTATTTACCTGGTGCCTACGCTGTGCTAGGCAATTCCGATACAACAGAGACCACAAGGACATGTTGTCCCAGTTTCATGGAGCACACAATCTGGTGGAAAATTGAAAGCTTGGAGAAGTAAATGCAAAATTCAACCAAGAGAAGGACTGTGAAGGACAGACACAAGATGGGTGTGGGGACTGCATTTTGAACAAAGGAAATAGCCCCTTAAAACACCCGCAGTGGTAAAGGAATCCACAATGCATGCAAAGAACTGAAAGAACGGTGTCATTAGATAGTAGATAGCAAGAGAAATACGGTGAGAGATGAACGTGGAGCATTTGTAGGGTTTGATGTTAAGAACTTTGGTCTTTAGAGTAATGTTATAGTTAATCCATATCGTCCGTGGCACTATCGCTCATTGTTTGCCGAGTTTATTACAGGGTACCGTGGCAGAGAATATTTGTCATCAGCTGGTACTAAAATTCACTCCTTCAACTGATACTTCAATAAACACCCATTCCGTGCAAGAAATAGGCATTGGAAATATAGCGGTGATTCTCATGGATGTGGTCCCTGCTTTCGTGAACTTGCAGTCTATCAGAAAAGATAAACTTTGAATAAACACAGGTGTACCAGCTGTTATGAAAGAGCAAGTGCAGGGTTTATGACAGGGGAACCATTTCGGTGTGGTGAGTTGGGAATGCTTCCCTGAGGAAATGATTTAAGCTGACGTATGAAGGAAACCAGAGTTAAGAACCGTAAGATGTCCGTTACAGACAGTGAGGAAGAAAGCGGCAGGAGGTGAACTTAAAGACACAGAGGATGTAGGGCTTGAAGCCTCAGTGACTATTTCTGGCTGACAGTGAAAACTATGTTTTCGCTCAAACTTGGACAAGGTGGCTGCCCTTTTACATTTTTCCTCTGAACCTTCAGAAATACACGTGTTTTTAAGGAATGAGTACCCCTTTGTGAAGTAGCTCACCCTAACACACAGTTCAGCCTGGGTCATGGCCCTGTGCACACTCTTGCCCTTCCCCAGGCTTCTGTGGTTGGTATGGATACAAAGACCTGTGAATCTATTCTTTCTTGATGGGTCATCTGTTGTTCCTGGATCCCAGTTGAAGCAGTGGGATCCTGCTTCTGGGGTCAAGGCCACCCAAGCTGAGAGTGAAATGGGGCTGGTGGTTATGACTATCTCTCATTTCTCCCCTTTGTTCTTATTTTTTCTCTTTCTGGGAAACTCACATGGAAATACATAAACTCTCTTTCTCCCATTATCCTCCCAAGGGAAGGAAGGAAAGGAAGAGATTGGAAATCCGAGGCTGAAGCAGACAGAATGGTGGACTGAGCTGAAGTGGGACTCATTGTGGTTTATAAACTTCCCAAATTTTCTAGTTCCCTGTACCACTCTGACAAGGGATAAATTGCTCTGAAGTATGCCACAGTCTCCGTGGTTGCTCTGTTGTATATAGGAGCTCAGACCAAAAATAATAGCAATAGGTAGAGGTATTAAAATATTTGAAAATCAATCCAGTATTGCAGAATTCTGAGCATCTATGTATGACATACAGTGACATAGCTTAGATACCGCTGTGCATAATATAGGAGTTTTGTCTTGTGTTCCACATCACACTTTTAAAGGGAATAACCCTGAATTTAACACATGGACATGTTTGTGACCTAAAATGTCATACTGTTCTAGGCCTGTGTCTTAATATGTTGTATCCATTATTTCAGTTTTTTACTGATTACATATAAAGGGATGGTTTAATTAAAGCATATATTCAATTAGTTGTGGCCCAGGAAATCAAAACTCTTGTGATAATAGTTTTAAAAAATCCCACATTTTATACAATTTATTTTACACTCAAGACCTCTTAGTTTAGTAAAAGCTATTTACTATTTCTTACAAGTTTTCAGTGATGTACAACTATTCATGTGCTGAGGTAAGTGATATGGATGTCACTTTTCTTGCAGAAAGGAAAAAATAAGATTTACAAATATTTTCTGACATTTTTGGTAAAATTTACAATCTAGTTTAAGTCCAAAGAGGCATTTCCTACTTAATGCATTTTAAATTATTTGTGTTTATTTAAAACTCTTTTCTACAAATCTGTAGTCATTCTAGCAAGCCAAATTATAGGCATTCTGGTGGTTACTGCTCATGAAAAAGTTTGACTGGAGGGGGATGGCTTAGGTGAGAAAGGCCATTCCTTCTACAGTGATAGTCTTCACACAGCATGGTGATAAAAAGCTTGTTGGAACTATACTGGGTCATCACTTCATTATTATTTGGTGTCATTTTTGCCTCTTCATTTACTGATAGAGTATCTCCTGATGTTAAAGACTGATTTCTCCTGCTGTACCTGAATTTGCAAACACAAGAGCTATATGAGGCACATTTCATCACCAATTAAGTCAGAACAGGACAATCGTTTAAAGATTTTGCAGAGTCATAATTCTTATAAAGAAGGTAAACTTGGTTAGTGTACCTGTGATTTAGCACTCTAGTGAATTCTACTACCCTGTTAAATTCTAGTGAATTCTATTATTCTGCTAAATCTGGGTAATAGAGTAGGTGCTAATCAGCCGTCTTAATATAGATGATATACCTTTAAATTTTTTGGTTACCTACTATCACGTAGACATAGTATTTAACCACAGACCACTAATGCATGTGTCTGAAAACTGTGTGAAAACTTTTATCAACTAAATGGAAGTTTACAGTAGAATTAGGAGGTTGTTGGTGAAATTATGTTACTTATTCCATTGTTACATGTTTTTTTATTAATCAAATACTTTGTAAATATCACTTTGCTTATGCTAAGGGAATCTTCAAGTTAACAGTGTTAGAATATTCACCAGCGCAGTGATTTTCAACCGTATTAGACCCAATGACCCCTTTTGGTAATATATATTTTGTGATGTCTAATTTAGTACTCTTAAATGAAATTCATAGGTAATACTTTCCCAACTACACACAACATTTTAGAATATCTGTAATGATGTAATTATAATACATAAGAAATACAAAAGGAAGGTATATAATAAAATAATATGTGTGTAATTTGTAAATTCTCTGACACAACTATCCTAGGAGACAAAAAAAACTCACCAAAACGTCCAAATTGCTCCCTAGGTAGTGGGGTCATCCCTCCTGAACACTCTTCCAGGAGTTACCAAGTTCCCAGAGGTCCGGGAATACACCTGTTTTATTCTTCGCTGTGTGTCCAATTCTAGACACGGTATTTAGCATTAAGTGCTCAATAAATATTTATATAGTGAATGTTGAACGGGCAAAACCAAAACCAAACAAACCCAAAAAAACAGAACTCTAAATTCAAACCTTATCCTTCAGGAATTTATTGTCTAGTTGGGATGGCAGTTCAGTTTGGAAACATACAAAGCAAGGCGTTGGCTTCCCACAAGTTCCGAGGTCTGGGTGCATGTTGGCGCTGCAGGAATTTAAGGAAGAGGGACACGCCTTGCGCAGCCTGGAGCCGAAAAGCGCCCCTGCGTGTCTCAGACATTCATTCAGGCAGCGGCTCAGTTATGCATTTCCACCGCACTCAGCTCAGCGCAGCTCTGTGCCGGCTGCTGGGCCAAGGGCAGAGGACAGAAGGTTAATAAGGCCTTGTGCTCCCGGAGTTGCCATTCTTCGGTGTTTCTGATTTCTGTGCGCGTCAGAAGCCTTGGAGGAAGGGTTAAATGCATATTCCCAGGCCCGGCCTCAGGCCTTCTGATCTGCATTTTCAGCAAGTCTTAGAGATAAATTGATGTAGTTCATGGGTCTGGCTTTAAGAAACAACAGATAGGGGTGGACAAAGCACTTAATGTGTTCCTCCTGAAAATTTTGTATTTGGAAAATAAATAGCAACCCTTTGGTGAATTTTAAGAATCAACTTGAAAGGAAACTTCTTACAGTCATTTCATAAATAAGGTGAATGTAAAAGATGAGAGTATATTTTTAAGACTTCACTTCTAAGACTGATAGTGTTTGTAAAATACTATTGTTTTAACATTCTTGTGACAGTAAAAAGTTTTGATTATAGGTGGTGCAATTGTATTTGCTTTCTTTTGCTAGTATTGCAAATGGAAATGTATCCAGGATGGAAATATATTGAACAGAAAAAAATTGTTCTGTTTTGCAAGATGAATTTTTTTTGGTGGGGGGGATATTTAAATATTTAAAATCAACTTGTTTTGTTTTGTTTTATTTTCTTTGTTTCCCGCTGTCTGCCATCTTTATAAAAGCTATGTTGACTTAAAGTGTGATGTGAGACATAATGTAATAAAACAAATTAGTTATATCTTTCATTAGAAACTTTAAAAGTTGTCCTATTAACACCATCTTATACTAAAATTATTTCTAGGAATTTTTTTTATTGCTTTACAATTTCATTTTAAGAAACACTTTAGGATTAACCAAAAGTGTTTACGGTTTTTCTCACTAGGTTAATATTTTATTTTTATGTGCTTTGTCTGAAGTTTTTAACCACAATTAAAATCATAATGTGTCTCATCACACACACCCTTTTAATGGTATACATCTGACAACATTTTAAATCGAGTAGTAGCTGCCCTGGTTATAAACAGAGCATCCTAGCTCTCAATATACCAAAGACTAATGCAGGTTTTTGTATCTTTTAGTGACTTTTTTGACTTTATATTTTTGAGTCCACCTTTAAAAAAGATAATTGGGTGGAAGCAGAATAAAAGACTTTCCAAGTTTTACTATAGTATATTATGTAGCTCAAAATAAAGGGGAGATAGTTATTCCAATAACTAAAGACCTACAGCTGGGGATAATTTCATTTCCCCTTCCTTTGGCGATGGGGCCCCCAACAGGGCAGCAGCTTACTGCCACGCCCCCTCTCCAAACCTCATCCTCATGAAAATGAATCAACCAACCAAAGAATTCTACTTTTGAATCACAGATCATCTACCTTTTTTAAATAAACATATTCAAAGTAATCACAAATTCACAAATTATAAAAGCAATAAAATGATAGCTCAATCAATAGCTTTGTCTGCATGATGGTAAACAACTTTCTGAACAGACTTTATTCTTTTTAAACTGGTTTAAAAAAACTCCAAATGTTCAGTTTATTGTTTTAAGCTTGTAATTGATAAGAAGGTTACCTTTTTATTCTTTAGAATAGTCCTGTAGATGATTAAGATAAACTGTATACAATTAGAGTAGTAGATGCATCTTATAGTAGGACACATTTTTATAAAAAGTTTTCTGAAGATAATTTATATGGGGAAAATCTTTTACTCAGATGGTTATTTTGTGGGTACAAATTCAGATGAGTAGAGAGTATTCTGAACAATTCCTGATTTACAGTTAGATTTTCTTATTTTATGTTATATATGACCAGTGAAAATCTACAGAACAAAATTTGGTTTAATTTCCATTTAGGATCTTTGCAAGGAGGCTCAGTTACGGAAGTGAGCACAAGGTCACATTCTGAGAAGGCTTTCCTCTTTCCTATGTATTTTCAGAGTGTGAGTGACATTTAAAAAAATGACCTAGCATGTGTTATATTCAAATAGAGAAATGATTCTTCACATCCACATATGCAGATTTCTATAGACTTTGATGCTGAGTATAAAGAGTAGATACTCAAGAAATTAGGTACAACTACACTCAGACAGGCACACACAGAAGACTGACACAGAGCAGTCAACGGTTGTGTATGGGACAGACCCAAATTGAATTGATGGAGTGGAAATGTGTGAAGGCTTTGAGCTCCTGAAATAAGCCGATCGTTACACAAGATGCAGTAATATGACACAGGCAAAGGTCCCTCCTGCCTTGTGTTGCACTGAGAGTCCAAGAAAGTTTGGCAAGTAGACCCTAAAGTCCTGTCCAGAGAATCCAAAACCATCACTCATGGAACTTAATTCCAAATTTCCGGCCCAGACAAAACTCCGATTAAATTCAATGAGTGTTTCTCATTTTAGAAAGCTGTGCATGTTCATGCCATGTTCTTTTCTTAGATAAAAACATACCCACAGCTCCTTCCATACAAAATGAAACCAAACACATTTAGAACACATGTAAGCCATTTCTCTATGGGAAAGGCCATTTGTGGTTAACACAGAAAGTATTTATGGTTTCACTGTTAATTGTGGTTTCTTTGTATTAGCCAAAAAAGGTAGCATTTTTCATGGTAGGAATAATATGAAAGCAATAGCCTTTCTAAAAAATGGGCTGAATTTTCTGGGGCATGAGGAAGTGACTGAATTTATGATATCTTCTAAACACCAAAGGAGTATATACAACCTACAGTTGTGTTTTCAATTTGAATAAAAGTTTATTTAAAATTGTCTTAATTGCTCTTTGGTACATTTCCACAAGTCAAGTCTACGTAATCAACAGTATATAATATTTAAGGCTTGGGTGCATTTTAGTTTTTTATTTCTGTTACCTAGGGATATTAAATTTTCTTTCTGGACCAATGCTGTTTTTGGAAATTGCTAATTTTACAAATGTTAATTCATTTAATTAAATCAGTGGATTACTTTCCCTCCTTCCTTCTCTTTCCTTCCTTCCTTCCTTCCCTCCCTCCTTCCTCCCTCTTTCACTCCCTCCCTCTCTTCTTTCATTCCTTCCATTTTTTTTTATTTAAAAATTAAAGAATCATTACAGTGTTGAAATGTTTCAATTATTTCATATTACTAAAAGTATAATTTTAATTTTAAACTGTATTTTGGCAAGGATTCTATAATATGGGTGAGTGAATTCAAAAGGTTACTTAAATATGACAACAACCAGATTCATTAATTTGAATGTACATTTGTGGGGTCTATACACTAATAATTTTAGCAGGGATTTCCACAAGGGCTGTGTTTTAACCTCTGAGTGCATCGCATATACATTTTTAGGAGGTGGGAAGGAAGAGACAATTCTGATTATTAGGTTAATAACCAGAATACTTAGGAAGATTAACGTATCAAGCAGTTTTTCTTTAGTATACTAGCTTTTCCTACAGGAAAAAAGTATAATTTATTACTTCATCATTACACAATTTATTAATAATTTTAGAGAAAGCAGTGATACATAAATATTGCATTATAGCTTATTAGATTTCATAAGGAAAAAAAGTATTTAAACCGTATGACCCTAATTGCCTCTTTCTGAATGTGAAAAACATTCTTAATGAAAATGCTTAAATTTATCAATTTAATAGTGTACATTTATGTATACCTCATAAATGTATGTGAAATTGAGTCTAAATGAACATTTTATGATGTTAAATGCAGTTTTCCAAAGATCTGCATTTATTCAAAGATCATGTGAAAGGCTGTTAACTTCGATAAATACTGCTCTGTCCATTGCTAAGCATTTATATAATTCTGGGTTTAATTTAATAGTTACTAACACCAAGTATGCTGGTATATTTAAATTATACCAATATTAGTATTCAAAATATTTCCAGTAAAAAATTTCAAAGGTTTTTGGTACATACTTTGTATCTCCTTTTCTTACAAATGGAAAATTAAACTGGATATATTATTATATATGAAATTTATTCCCTTCGATTTGTTGATATACCATAAACTTTATGCCTCTCAAATAATATTGTAACATACATTATACAGTGTATACTATTGAATATTAATGTAACACATTTGACACCATATTTATGTATACATTATGTAGTATTTTAAAATATGTTGATAAGTCTTTCATGTCTTCTTGTGATTTTTATTTTGAAAATCATTAGCATTTTAACGGCTGATGTTCATAGAAAGTAAATACTTCTCGGTGAAGTCTTTACAAAAAGGAATAAAACCTCAAACCAGAATTTCATTTTAATAAATATGTTACATTTTCTTTTTATGTTACTAACATCAGATGCAAATCGTTTCTGATCTCAGATACAGTTTTCGTTTGCATAGCAGAATATAATGTTTCTTTCACTATATTCAGATGTTGATGTAAAAGAACCAAAGAACAAAAACAGACTTTACTAATACATTGTATTTTCTTTAGCTGTATGCAATAGGTGCTGATAGTCAAATAAAGAAAAATCCATGCAAAAGTTTTTCATTTCTTGCTGTTCACAAACATGTAAAGATAGGAATGCATAGTGTCCACATATTTCTTAGGCTTTAAAGTCACATTTTCTTAGCCGAGGTTTCTTACCGTCGTTTCACTGACGCCTTTTGAGAATCTTCAAACACGGCAGCTCTGTTCTCTCCTTGTCATCGGCTTGTGTTGTGCTCATCAGACTGTAGGGGGCACTCCTCAGCTACCACAAAGACAATCCTGTGCTAAGTCCTTTCTGTGGCTCTGAGACGTATTTAATATTCATTATTTTACCAAGGCATTTAGTCGAAAAATACTTCATAGTTCATCTTTAAAGCACATATAACCATAATTGAGTAAAAAAAAAAAATCTCACATAGGTATCAAGGTGTGCATTTCGATTCCTGAGGATGTTAATAAAATTTATAATACTGCACAACGCCTGGGTAAATAAGTACTTTTTAGAGCTCTCTTCGTGTTATTCTTTTCTTCTTGGAGCTCAGGATGGATTTTATAATACTCAGATTTTTTATTACTGTACCTCACGTCTTGTCCCTTTGCCTTGAGGACTCCCAGAGAGCAGAGTGCAGAGTGATCATGATTTATGTTTGGGAAGAGGAACCACAGAGTTTTTATTTAGAATTATGTGCCCTGCACTGAAGCTTATAAACAGCTTATCTTTAATGGGAGTGAAATATTGAATTTAAGATTGTGTGTGGCCTTTTCTCCTCTCTCTTCCCTCCACTTTCACTTCTCTTCACTTATTCAATCCCAAACAGACTCTACTTGTGTGGCAATTCTAAGACCCCTTCCCGTACAGAATTCACATTGGCCTCTCGCACGTCTACACCTTCTAGGTTCACATCAGCTGCCGGGGCAGCTGCTTTGGCTTTTTATAGCTTTTCATACTTACCTCTCAGAGAGGCCAGTAGCATTAACTAGCCTGACATGTCAGAAATTTTCTTTCCACATTCAACCTCTTACTTGCCTCGGGGCCAGCTGCCCTGTCTTCCTGCTGAGGGTTACAGCAGTGACTGCACACTCGCTACTTCTATCTGGGACCAAGCCCTCCACTTGCGTCACAGATTCCCTTGCTCCCCCCGACTCTGGATGCCACTTTAGCAGTTGCATCCTTTCTCTCCTTCTCATCGTCAAACTTTCCCCCTCTATGTTGTAATCTCTCTTCCTCAAACAAACAGACAAATACCTGTCTTCTACAACCTGTGATCTCTCCAGTTCTCAGTTCCCTTTTAGAGCAAAGTCCCCCAGAGAGCTGTTGATATCACCAGCTCCTGTCTCTCCTTTTCTCCCCTCCCGCTGCACCATGGATACTCTCTTCTTAAGGTCACCAGTGACCGTTATGTTATAATACCTAATGGTCGGTCCTCAGTTCTTAAAACACATAGAGGAAACAATTTTTTCCGCACACTGGATCACTCCCTTCTTTTTAAAATATTTCTTTCATGGAGCTTCTACAATGTAGACTCTCTGGTTGTCCTTCTGAAGCCGAATCTGGCCTCTGCACCCTGACACCAAATTAAATCTCAGAGACAGAGTTTTGGGTGAAGTAGAAAAGAATAGCTTTATTGCTTTGCCAGGCGAAGGGGGCCACAGCGGGCTAGTGTTCTCAAAACTGTGTGTCCCAACTTGGAGGGCGTAGTGAGAAGTTTCATAGTAATGGTTCAAAGAGGGTGTGATCAGCTCGTGGACATTCTTCTGATTGGTTGGCGGTGAGGTAAGTGGGAATCAGCATCACCAACCTTCTGGTTCCAACCTGTCTGGGGTCTACATGCTTTTGGCCCCATACAGTGTTAACCATTAACTTCTCCCACCTGGTGGGGATTTCAGTATCTGCAAAACAGCTCAAAGATATTGTTGTGTGTATACCCTGATGGAGAACCAGGACCTTGCCTCAAGGCTGCACTATTGTTTCTCTTGACTGTTCCTCACCCCCTCCCTTCCCTAATTAACAACTGTTTGAACTTGTCCGTTGGAACTCAGGGGAGGTCATGGAGGTTGAATGAAGCCTATTTCCTAATCAAAGAAATGGAGGGCACAGGAAGGTTTTTGTGCCCAGGAGCCCCACAGGGTCCTTCCTGATCGGTATTGCTTCCAGCATACCAACAGCTCCCTCTCCGCTCCTGCGCTAGCTGCCTCTCATCTTCTGGAGGGGCTCAGTCCTCAAGTCTTCTCTGTTCTCTATCTTCACTCTCTCTCTAGGCTTATCTCATCTTCTCTGAGCCTTTAAATCCCATCTATGCTCTGAAAATATCCTTAATTTGTATTTCCAGCCAGGACCACTCCCCTGAACTCCGACATGTGTATCCACCCGCTTTCCTTGCTGGCTATTGCTGCTTGGATGTCTAACAAGCTTCTCAAACCGATCTCCATTCCAACCCTCCAAAAAGCAAACAAACCAAAAAATGAACACACACCACTTCTTCACAGTCTTTCCATCTTCGAAAAGGGAATTTTCTCAGAATAAAAGCTTGGTTTAGGGACTTCCCTGGGGGTCCAGTAGTTAAGACTCTGCGCTCCCAATGCAGGCACACACTTTCCATCCCTGGTCGGGGAACTAAGGATCCTGCAGGCCACATGGCATGGCCAAAAAACAAAAACAAAAAACTTGGTTTATACGATAGTAGTTCAGGCCACTGCCATCATCCATCTTGATTATTGTCTCCCTGTTTCTGTCCATTTCAATGCACCTGATATCAATACAGTAGCAGTTCAATGTCAGCTCATCTTAGTCCTTTTCTCAAAACCTGTCAGTGGTCCTCACCTCACAGTAAAAGTCACAGTTGTGGTAGTGGCCCACTAGCTGCAATGGATCTGGTCTCCGAGATAATCTCTTGGTCTCATCCCTTACTCTTCTCCCTGGTTCACTTCTCACCAGCCACACGCCCCTCCTTGCACTTGCTTAATAATCCAAGTAATTCCCTGCCTCAGAAGCTCTTCACTTGTAATTTTCTTTGTCTGGAATGCTCCTCCCCCAGGGGTTTTCATGATTCCCCACCTCACACCCATAAGATTTTCCCCCAAAGTCACCTTCACAGTGGGGAGAATTTCCCTGACCACCCTATTTAAAATAACAACTTCCCTACTGGACCCTGAATTTCATATCCCTACTTTCTGTCTTCCTTATTCTTTTCCATAGAACTTAATACCATCTGCCTGCCAGATATTTCACTTGATTATCAGTTGTTGTTCTCTCATTAGGATGTGCATTCCAGGGGCAGGAGTTTTCAAAGTGTTATGTCCACATGGCGTCCCCATTGCCTAGAAAGAGATCTGATGTGTGGTGGGCTCTCAGTCATATTTGCTGAATGGATGAATGAACACATTTTCCTACATCATCTGTGAAAAGACCTATGTCCAAATTTGGAACTCATCCAGGATTTTATTGTGTTCTCTCTTTTCTGTTTTAAAGCTAGCTTTCTGATTTAAATAAGTTCCTCAAAGTGATACAACTTTTTCTTGTGTTGGTATCTTCGGTTATTCTCTTTAATTGACTTTGAACACCTTGGTCTTTTTACCTTTAATAAATATCTGATGCAATAATCTGTTAGTGACTTTAGGATCTCGTGTTTGGTGGGGACATTTTTTTGGCGGGGCTTGGAATTACTGGGGCTTAGGAAAGTCAATTCCTGTGAGGAAGGACTTCCCCGTTTTTGGTAAAATGATAAAGCACTCCTGACTTGGACAAACTTTGTCGAGCAGAAAAATTCTGTAAGATTTCCCATTCTGCTTAATTTGGAGGAATTTGGTAGAAGTAGTTGGTTACAGGCCCTTATCTTTCTTGCTCCTCCTTGCCTTCCCCTCATGCCTCAATGACCTCAAGCTTATTGTGACCACATGGGATTACATTTTTAAATATTTCACCTGCAAATGGTCACCTGTTTAATTCTGTGCATCAGAAACCAGCATTTGTGTAGGTCAAGGATTGTGCTTTTTCATAGATCAACTTGTTTAATTCTTAACACAATCCATTATACAGACTAAGAAACTGAGATTTGGAGATATCGCATAACTTTCCCAAGATCTCATACATACATCTCGTACATAAGGGTGCTTGGGTTCAGAGATTTGTCTGTTTCTCAACCTCATATTATCTTCAATGCATTATGCTGCCTTCTGTACTATTAGCTTGATATAATTTGCTGTAAACTCTGAAATGCTTTTCAGGCAGTTTTCAGAAAGTAATCTGTGTATATACTCTATTTTTACAGTCACAACGTTCCATAGCTATGTGAGAGAATAATAACTATCATTTATTGCACCAGGTCCTTTTCTAATCTTATGTAGACATTATCTCTAATCTTTACATCAACCCTAAAATGATGACATTGTCATCATTGTCATTTTGCAGAGAAGAAAATTGAAGCTCATAGAAGTAGGTTTCCTGATTTTAAAGATGCTGATGCCTGGGCTGCCACCGAGAACAATAAATCAGATTTTCACATCTTTCACTCCCTTACCTTAGCCAGGTGTCTGCTCAGATGTCATCTCATCGGAGCGGCCCTCTCTAACCAAGTTATGTAGATAGTCCTACCTCGAGATAGTGTCCTCTTAGTCTGCATAATTTTCTTTTAAAACTTATTACCGCCTATACATTGTGTATTTACTTATTTGTTGTCTGCTTTTCCCAGCTACAATTCAAGCTGTGTGAGTTTAGGAAAGTTGTTTGTTCTCTGCTTTATCCGTTGTGCTTAAAACTGCCACACAGTAGATACACAATAAATACCAGTCAAATTAATGAGAAAAATTGTAGAGCTGAAAATGTAGGTGAAATTGGATTAACCTGGGTGAATTGGATACAGTGGATAAAGGAATCTTTGAATAAAGGACAGTAGAAGAGAGAGAACCAGAACAGAACAGTCAGATAAGAAGCATTGAAAAAAATGTGAGGATTTGGATTCTTCTGAAAACAGACCTTGCGAACATAGAAAGGAAGATTTTCCTCTTACACAAGGTGATGGGGCTTCTGGAATGAGGTAATATATTTTTTATGTCAAAGAAGACTAATACAATTCTCAGCATCTATTGTTTAAGATAAATAAGGTTTCAAAGTAAAGGGGTATTCAGAATCTGAGATAAAACTACTCTTGAATAAAAAAAAATACTATCTTGGGGATACTTAGAGGAAGAAGTTTTTGGTTGTGGAGTTAATCTGAAGATGTGTAAACTACTAAAAAGTTGAAGATATCTGTACTATTTCATACTCAAAATAAAAATTAAAAAGAAGACTGACAGGAAATTAGGGCACAGAGACAGTAAGTGGCTTGGTTAAGGTCACATGGTTTGTGAGTGGCAGAGCCGAGATGTGAAACCCTGGCAGATGGTTGCCAGGGCCCACACTCCTAACCACCAGGCTACCTGACCTTTTCAGACAACATTCTATTGCCATTGAGCTTTTAACTTTTTTGGACATATTGTTACATACACCAATTTTCTATTTTCTTACCCCGCTGTGGCTTGCCACTGACATTGCTCGGCTCCTATTAAGCAACTGGATGACAGGCAGCACACAGGAGCTTCCCTGCCTTGGCTCTCTACGAATGAGAGTCATCAAGAATTCTTTGAATGATTAAGTGATTATTGTTGCTTGATCATTTGGCAGTGGAAAATCAATGAGACTTTGGCAGGGGTAGCTTCTGGGAGAAGAGGAGTTTAAATTCTTATTAATAAGATTTAAGAAGGGCTGATAGAATGGAGATTCATGTAGCATGGGGAGTAGTAAGATCCAGGTCCTCTTTGATAGGGAGAGGTGCAATAGAGGCTCCATGTGCCATTACTTAGGAGCTGAGGAATCCTGACTGTACTGGAAACACTGGGGAGGAGTGGAAGAAATAAGAACATGAATGAAAGAGAAGAAAATAATTAAGAAATCAAAGTTCTTAAAAGGTGTCAGAGAATATGTTTCAGAAAACAGTGGATAGTTTGGTATTTTAGAGGAATAAATGTTAAGGGGAAAAATATATAAGTAATCACAACTAATGATCCATCCATCCATCCAATCACATTTTACACATTTGGGAACTAAAGAGTGATGGAAATGGAAACAATAAGTTGATCGGAAACGTCATTGCAGACATCCTGTGAATCATCGACTTTAACAAAATCAAAAAGACACTTTGTTGGAAATAAAAATTTTAATAACGTTACAATTAAATATAAATGGATGCTATCCCACATACATTTTCTTTGTCTGGTCTTGTAGTCTGATATCAAACACGCAGCCCTCTCTATTTCTCATATTCAGTAATAAGAGAATTTACTGGCTGGGAGAAGAGATGCACAGATATGTATCCTTTTTAGAGGGGGATAATGACCCAACCATTATAGATATATATTTATGACTAATGATAACACAATCTCTGCTTCCTGCATTTATAAGTTACATGTATGCTATGGACTATGTTGGAAACTTGTCCATAAAAATGGAGATTTCTCTTCTCATGAGCCCTCTCTAGTTGTGAAGAATCATTTAGGAACATGGAAAGAAATTGTGAAATTAACACACTGTGTAAGGCATGTAATAGTGATGCTAAAATCAAAGTTATCTCTGCTTGGTGCTATGAGCTTTGTCTGTCTTACAGACCCAAAGTGTGGTATTAAGTGAGTGTTTGTTGAAAGTTTGATTAAGAAAATGAAGTGATCTTTCCCCATGCAAGAATAAGCATTCATGCGTTCTGTGCCTTTCAGATTCATTTATATCCAGAAGCCTTTATGTTGCTATTCTCAACTCTGCTGCTCTGCTTTATTCTACCATTTCCTTGTGCTCATATATACCATTCTTTGCCTGCTATGCCTGATGTGTTTCTTGGTTCCTCCTTCTTCATGACACTGTAGAATTATGTTGCATTTCTTAGGTTGAGCTTGAGTTTATCCATAAAGAATTATTTCTTCTTGCCCTGACTGCAGTTTTTCCAGCAGAACATATGACTTGGAAGGTATTTGGGAGTGTCCAAGAAGTCTGTGGCTTCCTGTACTGTAGCAAGCATCCACTGTGTTAGAAGGGGCACATCTAGAGTCCAGGGCTTCTGTGTTGTTGATCTTCATTTCATTTCCATTCATATTTTTTTCTGAAGATGGCATTTGGTTTTCTAGGTATTAGAGAACAATTATTGAGGCATGCTATCTATGACTCATGGTATATATTCTGATTCCAACGTGATTTTTTTTTTTTTTTTTTTTTTGCCATTTAGGAAGAATATCAACTCCTTTCTTCTTCCTCTGAAGCTCATTTTGTGAAAGAACAGTAAGTCTAACATGGAGCTAATCTGGGTTTGGTTGGAAGCCGGCCCCATAAGGGATGAGAAAAAAAGCTCATGAAGTACATAGCCTTATCTAATATGATAGAAACATTGGGATTTACATGGGAGAAGAAAACAGATGAAAAACAGTGCCTAGAGTTTTTCATGGGTCAGGAAAGAGAGAGAGAGAGAGAGAGAAAAATTGTCCTCATTAGGAGACAATTAATTGTTTGCTGAATACCACGGGTCCAACATCCACTTTTTGGCAATTTCTGAAGAGGAGGGCAGAAGGCAGAATAGCAATGGTTATCAAAGCTGGTGGCTGGCTGTGGAATGGGTAGCTCATTTGGTCTCCATTTAGGAAAACTGCAATGGATGAGATTCAAAGGCTCATAGCTATGAACATTTTGTGAGGGGTGGTGGTTGAAGAAGTATAACATAGAAATGCAGAACACTCTGGAAATAAAACCACCATTCATCCAGACATGGAAAGGTACTAGTCTGACAGAGCCTGTATCTTCCAGTGATATCCAGACTGTGGGCTGAGGATGGGTTTGCCATGGTTAAAATCAGTATTCCAAGACTTGTGTGTTTAAAATGGAAAAAAGACTGGTGGTTGGAAACCTCATTTTTCTTTGTTACTGTTTTTGAAACATCAGGACATCAGCTTGTCTCTTGGGACTGTGCCCAGGAGGTCTAATTTTGCTGAAGGATCCAGTCAAGCCTTTGGAGTTAGTTTAGTATTCTAAATTAGTTATATTTTGATTTTACTTGGATTTGTGGAAAAACTAAAAAAGTCAACATCTAAGAGAGGCAATTCCAGGTTCTTCCTACCTCCCATAAAATTGTATTTTGGTTGTTATGTTGAACACACAAAAGTAAAAAATATCCCTCTGAAAATGTTCACACAGCATGAGCAGTTCCTCTTTGAGAGCTCATATTCCCTTGGATGAATGGCATAATTTCATTCCTAGAAGCATTATAGGGATTCCCTTCTCCCGTTCCGTGATTATAATGTTGGAATAAATCCTTGCCTCCGCTGTCTCTCTGAAGTGTGTATACCTGGAATGAATACACTATAGATGATTTTTACATCATCAGAGGAATGAAAGGAAATGGAGGTGGGGGAAGGCAAAACAGAATTAGAGATTGAAGCTAAAACCCAAATCAGTGAAGGCTGAAAATAGTGAATCAGAGAGTCAAGAGATTGTCTGGATCCAGGAAAGAGTTGGAAAATGGAGGTCAAAGTAGGGAAGTGAGTCAGAACCAAAATGACTTTGTACGTTGAATTGAACTAGAAGTGCAGAGAGTGTTTATCAATGCAAGTGAACATAGATATACATGTATGGTTTACCAGGTAAGATGACCATGGGACCATGGAACTCTGTCTCACCTTATCGTGTTTTGACAGAGTAAGGACCAATGACTTTTGGCTGTGGTATGAGGAGACTGAGGGCTCAAGGCCATGCATCTGATAGCTATGCACTCGGTTATCAAGGGGTGGGAGTAGGGGGTTCTGGAATGCCCTAGAGGTTCGATTTTGGAAAGGATGCCTGTGCTGTGAATCCTTGCACTTTCTGTAAATTACATCAGCGTTCCTTGGTCCATGCCATTCGGAAACATGTATTGCAAATTTAATTTGCTTAATTCACAAGTCTATTTTTTACCTGTTCAATTTAATACCGTTCAGATTTGCCAACAAGTGATATGCCAGTTTCCTGCCAGACTCAAGGCAAAATGTGAATCATCAGCAGCTAAATGGCTTTTCTTGACATTGAATAAATTTCCTACTTCCTATTTAGCAATGATACATGTATATAACTGGCCTTAATAGGTAAAGAAGGTCTTTCTACACTTTATCTAACTCAAGCCTTCACATAATTCTGCTCTGTTGTGGACTTTTTGTGTATGTTAGTATAGCTGGATTTATACATATATGCATACCTATAGCATGATATGAACACACATAGATTTACCCATAAAGTACCCGTGGCTACGTAGAATAAAATGACATAAAATTATTAACTTACTGTTTTATTTAATTTTAATTGATTCTATGTATTGAAGATATAGAATCTTCAAGCATGTTTTATCTAAGCCTTTTAACAGCTTTTTGAAGTAGGTAATATTATTCCTATTTTCTAGTAGAAAAAACAGATTCTGAGAGGTTACAACATTTTCTGTAAAACTCCGAAGCCCATGTTCATTTCCATTGTCTCATGTGATTGCTTTCCATACTCTGTTTTTAGTCTCACTGACAACATGGATCACTTTGTTTTGCTATTATAGTCCATAGATCTTGAATGTAAGGGTGAAATTTATTGCCATCATACATTCATTGTCATTGCTGCCCTCCATTTATAATACCTGAGACTGAACCCAGTGAGGGAAATTCTGAAGGTAAAATTTGCATGCCATGTCTGTCTTCCAAAGAAATTTTCAATATGTATGGATAATACATATTAGGAATATGTGCCTAAGAATACCAAAACTTCTGAGTTCTTTTTTGATAACCACATCAAAGACAATTCTTGAGGTTTAGAAAGACAAAAATATTCCTTGAAAAAACAAAAGAAAATTAGCAAAAATTAGTCCAAACACAAACACCACAAGAAAAACTATATAACTATATTCCCATAAGTATATGTTAATAAATTTAGCAACAAAAATATACAGTGCTCCATGATGTGACTCATTAAAAATGAATTTAACTAGATGGTGGCAGAATATGAGTGCATGCACAATGGTTACAGTAAATGTGCAAGTGTACTCTTTCTTTTAGACCAAGTATTAGGGAAGAAAATTGCATACTTGATGTCTGGTGGTTTCTAGAATGCTGTTTTTGTTTACGGGTTGGGCAAATGCCAGTGGTTTCTACAAAATAAGAATAGAAATCATACATTATTGTGAAGTTATTTTAGAACAACAGATGCAAGGCAGGTCATGGAATGTTTTTGTGACTGTTGGGCAAAGAAATAGAACCAGACCCTATGAAATTCTTGAAGGATCGAGGGTGCAATTTTTATTTTGATATCAATAGAATTAATATTGTGAATGCCTCTCCTGATGCACATATTTTACAGAAATATCAGATTACTGGAATATTTTATCTGAATGGGTAATTGAAAACTGAATAAGTTTTTTCCAGATGGAAATGGAAGTTGTTTCAAAGAAGCTGGAAAGATGCTAAAATCTATAAATCTTTTTTTTTTCCCTTTTGACCTTTTTCTTTTCTCTCAGCGATATTCTCACAGAATTTGTGGGTGGCATTTTAACTTCGTAAGAGGAGCTCTTTAATTCATTTTAACTATGCCCCGTAAGACCTTCTGAGTATTTGGTAATATGTGCATATTTCATCATCATAAGCACCAAGGAAAAGTAGCTGTAGGCTGTGGAAAGGGATGAGTCACAAAACTTATTTCCAAAAGTATATTCCATTGATTTCCAACCCATGGTATGCATTTGAAAGGACCACCTTATGGGATAATTTATAGAAGTTAAATGGATACGAGATGTTCACAACATGAAGGTCTTGTGTCATCAGAAGGTCTTCGTGGAGCGTTGGGATACCTCATGGTTATCTTATGGTCCAAACAATGCGTTACTGACCTGGCTGTTTATTGAGAAGCTATTGCCTAAGAGTGTTTAATTCATTTATTGAATAATCCATTTACTATAATCGTTGCCTTCCAGTGGAGAGACCTGAAGGTTAAAATGTAACATGAAATTGTTATCTTTCAAAGGAAATTCCAGATATGTGTGGTTATTACAATCTCTCTTATTTGTAACACAATATCTGAACCATTCTGTTGTCTTTCTTAACTCTACCCCAAAATACATTAAAAATTTTTATATGTGATGGTTTGATTGTTTATTGTGGCCTCTAAGTGTTCCATGTATTTCCCGGCTTGGTTCCATGTATTTCCTGGCTGGCCTCTAAGTGTTCCATGTATTTCCCGGCTGACTCACTTCCCTACTTTGACCTCCATTTTCCAACTCTTTCCTGGATCCAGACAATCTCTTGACTCTCTGATTCACTATTTTCAGCCTTCACTGATTTGGGTTTTAGCTTGAATCTCTAATTCTGTTTTGCCTTCCCCCACCTCCATTTCCTTTCATTCCTCTGATGATGTAAAAAAATGGACTTTTTTTTTTTCTTCTCCAGTATCTGCTTGTGTCTTTTTGGCTTAACTGTGGTCAAGGCAGTAAAGGGCAGTGTTGTGCTACCCAGTTGGTTTAGGTCAGGCCAGGGTGTTCATGCCTTAATTCATTCCAGCCCATTTCCAAAACCACCAGAGTGATTGTTCTAAAACATAAATGTGAGTAAACCATTGTCCTTATTACAGTTTTTCAAAAACACTTAGGCAATCCTTTCCACAGGGTATAAAAACTTCAGGATCTGGTTTATTGATCTAGGCTTATCTTTGGTGTCCTGAAGAATTAGCCTTGACCATGCTGAGATATCACTGCCATTAAAAGTACCTTCTCTATGCCACAGGGACCTGAGAGAACTTAGCAATCTCCACCAATTTCTTCTCCTTCTGGGGTTATTTTCAGTGAGAGATGCCCACAAGAGGTTTGACTGGATCCTGATTTGCTACCAAACTTATGGAGTTCTTTCACTTGATGACAGGATTCTCCCCTTCCCAAGGTCACGTATGCCATCAAATTTGCTGAGCCTGGATGGGTTCTAGTACCAGCCACAGTGGACCTGCAGCCATCCCTCCCCTCTGACACTCACACTCACCAGTGGAATCTGGTCAACCTTCCAGGCACTTGTCCATATGATACATTCTCTCTCAGGGATGCTATTATCCCTGTTCAGGATGTTGACTTCCCTTTAGAAAGTCAGATAAGTATAAACTGCCAACTGTAAATATGGTTCAGGTTGCTTTATGTACTCAGAAGCTCATCAGCCACCATGTAAATTAGTGTATGCAGAACACTATACATGGAGAAAGGGGTGTACCTGGCACCACATGACTCTGCATAACTCCCTTGTACCACAAAACACATTACATTAAAATTACTAATTGCTCATGAAATCACTGCCAAGACCAATATTATGAAATTTTTCCTTGTTTTCCTGTAGGAATTTTCCAGTTTCAGGTCTTATGTTTAATCCATGTTGAGTTGATTTTCCTGAGTATGGTGTAAGATAAGTGTGCAATTTCATTCTTTTGCATGTGGATATCCAGTTTTCCCAGCTCCATTTCTTGAAGAGACTATCCTCTCCTCATTGTATATTCTTGGCTCCCTTGTTGAGGATTAGTTGACTGAATATGTGTGGATTTATTTTTGGGCTCTCTATTTTGTCCCATTGGTATATAGTATGTTTGTCTTTATGGCAGTACCAAACTGTTCTAATTACTGTAACTTTGTAATATGTTTTGAAATCAGGAAGTGCAATGTCTCTAGCTATACCAAAGCACAAGCAACAGAAGGGAAAATAGACAAATGGGAATACATCAAGCTAAAAAGCTTTTGCATATCAAAGGAAACTCTCAACTGAATAAAAAGGCAACCGATAGAACGGGAGAAAATATTTGCAAACCATATGTCAGATAAAGGGTTACTTTCCAAAATACATAAGGAACTCTTACAACTCAATAGAAAAAACAAATAACTTGGTGAAAAAAATGGGCTAAGGGCTTGAATAGACATTTTTCCAAAGAAGACATGCAAGTGGCCAGCAGGTATATGAAAAGATGCTCAATGTCACTAATCACCAGAGAAATACAAATAAAAACTACAATGAGATACCACTTCATGCCTTTTAGTACTGTTATTATATATAAAGACTTGCTGTCTTTATATATACATAGACAGCAAGAGTTGGCGAGGATGTGGAGAAATTGGAACCCTTATACATTGTTTGAAATGCAATGATGTAGCTCCTAAGGAAAACAGTATGGAGGTTCCTCAAAAAATTAAAAATAGAACTACTATACGATTCAGCAGTCCAACTTCTGCTTATTTATCCAAAAGAAATGAAATCAGAATCTTAAAGTGATATTAGCACTTCCATGTTCATTGCAGCATTACTGATGATAGCCAAATGTGGAAACAACCTAAATGTCCATCAACAGATGAATGGATTAAGAAACTGTGGTATATACATACAATGGAATATGGAATATTATTTTAAAAAGAAGGAAACCCTGTAATATATGACAACATGGATGAACTTTGAGGACATTATGCTAAGTTGAATAAGTCAGTCACAGAAAGATGAATACTGCATAATTCCACATATATGAGGTATTTAAAATAGGCAAACTCAAAGAAGAGAGAGTAGAATGGTGGTTGTCAGGGCCTGGTGGATTGGGAAATGAAGAGATATTAATCAAAGTGTACAAATTTCTGTTGTGCAAGATGAATAAATTCTAGAGATCTACTGTACAACATTGTACCTATGGTTAACAATACTGTATTGTACACTTAAAAATTTGAGAAGTTGGTAGATTTCATGTTGTTTTCTTACCACAATAAAATTAAAAAACCCCCCAAAACCCCCAAAATGTCTATTGTCTTTCTCTTCCTCAAAGATGTCGTCTTTGTGAGCAGGAATTGTGTGAAATTCATTTTTGTATTCCTGGGGTTTAGCACAGTCCATGGTATAACAGTAATTGTCTGTGGAGGGTAACATACAGAGGAGTTGAGCTGCATCAATAGATAAAGATGGAAGCTCTTAAAGGGAAGTTGTCAAGGTGGAGGGAGAGTTCTTTGTGCCTCTGAGAATGATGCTTCAAGACATTTATTTGCTGGTTCATTTCTCAGAACAAAGTGAAGAAATAATTTCTGGTGTATAGACCCATTCTTAGTGGTCAGAGTGTGCATAAAAGTTTAGTATTTTTATTCCCACTCTTTGTACTGGACCTGTTCAGTGGCAATAAGCAAGGACATCCTTGGAAATGGTGTTTGCCTATGAATCTTCTATTTGTGTCTGTTGCTTTTGGCCATATTATAAGAAAATGGGCATGGCTGAATTTATCAAATCTCTATAAGCTGACCGATCTCTGTTTGGTGTATATTTGATCATGAGAGATTCATGTGTTATGCAATGAACATAGAATAAAGATACTTTAAAAAGTACTAGTTACGTTAATGTCAGAGATGAGCAAACTGGAAACAATAAATGCATGCACTCTGTGCCTTTGTCTTCATGTAAGAATTGGATTGTCAATAATCTTAATGAAAATAAAAGTACAGTACACTGAAAATCAGTTGACAGAAACATAAATAATGCCATAATTACAAATAAATGTTAAAATAAGTTTAAAATTTTAAACATATAGGTCAGGTTACATATGGAAAAACATAAACAAATAGACTTCATTGCTTCACTGGCTGTAATTATTTCCAGTCAATTAGCTTATAAATTCCAGATTCTTTTTTATTTTACAGCATTATATGATGTGAATAAATACCTGTTTTTTGCAGAAGGAAAAGAGTACACTGTGTGTATTGGTGTAAAGATATAAGCATCTCTCTGTAATTTGTCTGTGTGCTGTTTTTTGCTAGCTGTATAATTTAGCTTTGATAAATAACACATGAGAGAGTTGGCCCTGCTGGCTGACCACCTCCAGAGAAGATGCCTAAAAGACTCTCTATAATATTTGCATAGGAGTTGGGTCAGTGACCACAAGACAATGGCCACTCCAGAGTAAATATACAAGCAGAAGGCCAGTGGTGGTCACAGTCAGTAGAGAAAAGGCAAGTCAAACTATAGATGAGAGAGACTAAAATAGAACAGTGAGTAGGGAGCCCCAGTCAGCTTCTAAAATCAGTGCTTCAGAAGGGAGAGAGTGGTCCACCTACTGAGCTTGCTTTATTTACCACCAGAAACCATTTTCTTCATTTCTGATTTAAAACTATGTTAAAGTTATAATGTAAAAAAGAACAAGGAATTAGCCCTGCACTCAAAGCTTTGTTTTCCGAATTTTCCAAGTTTTCTTTGGCTTTGGAACTATCATTTAATTTCCTCATCAGCTAAAACGGAATAATAACTCTAATTTAGATAACAACTCTAAATTTTAGAGTTGAAAGATAAAACCAGGTCATGTAGGTGAAAATACCCAGCATGGTAGCTGGAGTGTCCACCACTGTTTTCTTGCCTCCATCCATTCATGCATGTGTCTTTCCATCCAACCTATCTTCGTTGCATGACCATTTGCACCAGGTTGATTCCAAACTACACAACTGATGCTCTTGATTCTGAGATTCCAAACTACACAACTCTACGGGGATATAGTTTCCGCTCAAATCTCCTAATGCTCATTGTTGTGAATACCAGGCCTCTAAGAGACAATTCATATTTTTCAGCCAAACACATATATGCAGCATCCCAAACTCCTGCCTCCTAAATCTTTGCATAGGACACCTGATCCATTTCCATGGTCCTCCTCACTCTTCTCTTTGACTTTTTCTAACTTCTCATCGAAAACTCGTTCCTAATCTCCACTCTTTTATGGGGTCTTTTCAGACTAATTCTACCTAACTCAGTTCCTGTTGTCATTTTGACAACTACCTAGAAATTTGTGCATCGTTGTGTGCAACTCTAATTAGCAATGCATGTCTAACATGTTTTTGGCCATTTGAAATGTTTTCCATATTACATTTTATGTGGTGATGTAAAATATTTTTTTCTTTGGACTCCCAAGTCCTAATAGCTACTCTCAAATCAATGGTATTTCAAAATGATGATTGGCCATCCATTGGTCTTCCTCCACCCTGATCTTTATTTTCATCGTGAGATGTTTCTTCATACCCTTAATTTAGAGTAGTTTCAGTGCTTTCACCTTACTGTCCAAACGTCCACCTCTATTCATCAACATACTTTGCCTCAGTGCTATCTCCAGTCTTTTCCTGAAGCCCATGGCTTGAATTTAGCTTCCAACACAGAATCCTCAGCAGTTCTTGGTCATGTCGATCATTGTGGTACAATAAATGGCCTACCATCAGTTAATTTTTTTTACATGTGAAATATTTAATGATAAATTTTAATTCAAAATGATGTCATAGAATGATCTACTTATTAAAAATAATGTCAGTTCTTAAGCCTCTAGCTTCACATTCCAAGTATATATATGATGAGATATAACTTGTGGTGGCCAACTAAAGGATTTGGAATAAAAGTCACAATTTAAGAAGATAAAAACTATATAACTATGCCTTGTGACATATTAGGATTTACTACTTATAAGTAGTAAACATGCCTTTCCATTATCTAGGTCAAAGTACATAGTCAGGATAGTTTATTAAATCAGAAAAAAGTTCCTCATATAAACCCCACTGTTGTATTCATTGATCTAGAGAATCTGTTTATAAGCCATCATTTGTGACATGATCTCCAAAAGAATTAAAGGAGGATCCAGTGAACACTGAAATATTTTTGTGTTTGAAACATGTGATGTGATGGAAACGAATAAAAATCTGATGGGCTTCAACAGAAGAAATGTGGGTTTCCTAATACTTAAAAGCTCCTAAAAGAGAGATGAGGGAGTATAAAGCAATTATACTCCAATAAAGATGTTAAAAAAAAAAAAAAAAAGAGATGAGGGAGGAAAAATCCCCATCAAATCCATGGAGTTGGTCAACAGAAGCACAGTCACAGCGACCGGAATATAGTGATGAAGCAAACACAGGGCCAGTCTCTCCCAGGAAACACATGCACAGCCATCAAAAGGCAGAATTTGCCTTTTAAGCAAATGTGACAACAGGCAGAACAAACAAGGAACTGACAGCTAATTAAGAAACCTCTTGGGTAAAGCTTTTTGGAATGTTCAGATACCTGAATTATTCTCTAAGCAAACCCATAAGAAATTAGGAGGCAAAAAATTAGGAAGGAAAAGGAAAGTCAACTTATTTTTAGCAATAAAAGTGTAGTTAAAATGTTTCCTCAATTCCACTTTTCATATTTACTTTATACACATCTAGGTGATTCATCTGAGGAAAACAGAGTTAATCTAATATTATTGCAGTGGAACATTCTATTATCTGGCAATGTCATTTTAAAAACATATATAGTGAATTACATTAGGCTACATTCAATATCATCTGAAACTCAGTTCCATGAAATTAATTTGATTTTTTCAAACTGGTCAGAATACATAGCAACAGCAATATGTGTTTCCTTTTATTATCATGAACTTTTTACATAGCAGGCCTCCCATTTGCTGGGCTTTGAAAGGATGCATAAGCAAGATACAAAGCAGCCAGGGCCTCATTTTTGTCCCCTTAAGTTTCTTTATGCCTTGGAAGTTGTTGGTTGATTTAAGACCTGAAGTTGGTCTGTGAGAGCCAATTCTGGCTCATTCATAGTCTGGGACATGATTTACCTTCTGACCCTTTGTCTCCCCCAGCGCCTAACATGCCTTGGCTTCCTACACTTTTGTGATTCAAACCAGACAACTTGGGTATGAACATCTGACTCAGAAAATTGCTTAATTAACACAAAAGTGCTGGTAAAATTGACCAATGCTGCTTTTCTGAGTATTTTCAACATATTGAATTCATCTTATACATGTTTTTAGCAGCTTGAGCGTGGGGCAAATACAGTTCTCCATTCTTCTCTTCCATACTACTGCTTAGGCAAAACCCCTTTGGCACTATCTTTCATTCTTCCCAAGGAAGGGTGACATCATGTGTAAGGTCTCGTTGGGTAGGGCTACTTATAGGATCTTAACTGTTATTCTTTCCTCCTGATATTTTCTTTTTACTAAGGGCTGAACATTATCTACACAGCTCCCCTATTACTCCTTCTCTCTTTCTGATTTCTTGTTCTATGACTTCATTCCTTCTCATTCTCCCATTGCTACTTGACTGGCAAGTTCACTCCTTTTGACTTATTCATGTGTCTTCCTAGACTTATTCATATGTCTTCCTATACACCAAGATTAGGTGGTACAATGGTGAACAAGACATACACCTGCTACTCTCAAGGAGTTTACAATCTTATAAGGGAGAGATAGAGGTAGATAGGAAATTATATATGTGGCAAGTGCCACAGTTGTAAATACAGGGTAGGAACACATATGCGTGGCTGCAAGAATTAACAAAAACCAATGCCATTGCTGGGTGTGAGAAAATAAAGTGAGTCAATAAGATTACTTCTCCCAAGAATTTGAACCAGGAATACTGAATTAGCCAATTAGCAGTAGGAATTTAATCAGAAAGGTCATGAAGAAAGAATAATTCAGGCTTATCGTGAGGTAGCAGAAAATATAAGGAACAAAGGACACCAGTGAGTGAGGAAAATTAGAACAGGCACCACAAAAAGAGAATCAGAGCGCAAGAGACTATGCATCTCCTCCTAAGAGCTGTAATTGCTGGAAGGACTGTAGTGATGGTGGATGCATGGGAAGGGAAGAGCCTTAGCAGTCGTGCATCTTGAAATTGTAATCTTTGAAGATATATTGATTCCATGTTTCAGAGGATGAAGTCAGAGATAAAAGAACATAGCAGTTATCAGCATTGCATCTACAATGATATGGCTATATCATGTGACCTTTGGCAAGCTGACTGACTGTTCTAATACTTATGCTCTCCTCTATAACCTGGAGGAAATAATAATGCTGAACTCTTAGCGTTATTTTAAGGATTAGATGAGATACTACATGTAAAGTGCTTAGCATAGCTCCTTGTGCATCATACATTCTAAAAAAATTACCTGTTATTATTTTATTCTGCCTCAACATACTAAAAAATATTTAAATCGGTGTTTTTCAAATTGTGGGTTGCAATCATGAGGGCATAAAATAATAAATTTAGCAATTAAAAGAAAAATAAAATACAGTATATGAGAAACATTTCCTATAGTAAAGGTATTATTTGCAAAAAATTTTTTCAGCCACATGCACGCACATGCGTATGTGTATTGTTGTGTGTGTGTGTGTGTTTGTACAGGATCATGCTCATAAATATATAGAGACCACTGTACTATATGAATGCCAGATGGATAATAGATTGGATTATGATTTATACAATTAATTGGTTTGCCAACTCTAGCTCTGAGAAGGGGATGCCAGTCTATCCATTAGTGAAACCAAGGCCATGTGCAGAGTTGCTACAGACTTCAGTGTTTGCATGTGTATGCCTGAGTGCAAATAACAGTGGTCAATAACTTTGCACCTCCTGGTGTAAGGGTTTTGGGATCTCAAAGCTTGCATTTCCTTCAATCTTAGAGAATTTTAATATCTTTGCTGGGATCCCTACTATGTGGACACTCTTACCTATCCTTAGGATAAAGAATGATAGATTTATTAAAAAGTGTCTATTCCTGCTCTTCTATAATCACATGTAACAACACAGAGGGCATCAGTAGTGAAACCCTAAAGTTCTAAATCAAGCACATCATTGATTTATCAGAGTGAAATACAGACATATGCAGATATGAATTACGCAGATAAAAGATTATCCAAGTACTCAACTTAGAAAGATAGCTGGGAAAGCACCCTAGTCGATAGCCTGTAAGTAAAAACAGAGATCCTGAGATAAAGATAGGAAATGTGTGAATTGTGCAGAACATATACTTTAAAGGGTGCCTAAGAATGTATACCTTAAAGGATAGATAAAATTTCATGGAATAAAAGTGATAATACTGCAAGAAGAAGCATAATTATAGCCTGGAATCATCAGTACTAAACAAAATTAGGAAAACCTAGGAGTAGAGGCGCTTGGAAAGGGGGGTAAATAAAAATATTATAAACGTCTCATCATGTTGGGTTGGAGATGTGGGAAAGCATCTCGACCACTGGAAGAAAGATACCTTTGCTGGAGACGTAAGGTTGGCTGTAGTTAGCATATGGATGGTAATTGGGCCAATATACACCACTTTCCTCTCCTAGGTAGGATACCCTTACTCTTCCATTTTTCCTTCTACTTTACCAGCAGTCCTTTGGATCTCTTTTGTTCTCTAACTATTGATACGTTCACAGTCTTCTTGATTTCACCTAATCTCATCACATTAAAAAACATTTATACACTGAAAACTCTCACATTTATATATCCTCCTCTGCCCACTGCCCTGAACTCCAAATTCTCAGCCCTGCCCCCGCCCCTCATCTGCTCCACCCACAGACTTCCCTAACGCAATTACCAGGAACTCTATCATTCTGGTTGCTCAGGCCAAAAATCTTAGTCATCTGGACTGTCTTCTATTACAACCCGCCTCCAATCTAACAGTAAACCTAGATTGGTCCATCTTCAAAATACGTACAAAATACAACCAGTTGTCATATATACATTCCTTCACTCTCATCTGCATTCCTTCAATAGCCTCCTAACTGGTCTCACGTTTTGTTTGCGTGTCCCTTATTCTCAACATGGCAGTCAGAATAATCCTTTTAAAACTTAGCTCAGATCATATAACTTCACGTAAAACCCTCCAGTGGTTATCCACATCAACAAGAGTAAAAGCCAGATTTTTTAGTGGCTATACTACCATACGCACCATGCTCTTTTTAACCTATTAGAATGTATCACCTATAACTCTGTCATTTGCTCTCCAACACACACTTCCTGGAATTTCTACCTATAGATGTTTTGATGGCTCAAATATTCCCTCATCTCTTTCAGATCTTTTCACAAATGTTACCCTCCCAGTGGCTGACTTTGACCACATTACTTAAAATTGCATCTCTGTGATCCCAATCCTCCTTTCTTGCTTCACTTTTCTTCACTAGAGTTATTACCAATTCTTCACTAGGTTACAGGGAGTCCTGTAACCTCAACTAGAATGAAAGCACCAGGGATTTTTTTGTTGGTTTTGCTCCCCACTGTATCCTTAGTTCTTAGCATAGAGCAGTGCCTGGCACATAGAAGGAACTCACAAAATAATTCTTGAATGAGTGATAGCAAGTTAAAGATTAATATCTATGTAGAAAAAGAGTTCTTGCAAATTCATAATAAGAAGACAACTCAATAGAAAAAGGAACAAAGAATATTATTCTAATACTACTAAAGCTCTGATCCCATTCAGGACGTCCTGGATGCAGCTGAAGGGCTGCACCTTCCCCTGAAGCTGGAGTGTCCTTGTGATGTGGTCTTGGCCAAGGAGGCATAAGCATAGGTTGCTGTGTGGGCTTCTGAAAAAGTGCTTTTGCCTACTGCACTTCACTTTCTTCTTTGATTAACTGGAGCTCTGCAGCCACCTGTGCGCCTGGGGATGAGTTCATTTCCCAAGGAGGGATGAGGAGAGAACTCAAAGCAGCTCAGGTCCCTGATGGTCTTAGAGATTCACTGCACCAGGGCTGGACTGCTCACCTCTGCACTTATTTTTATATGAAGGAAAAATAAATCCTTGCTACATTACTGTTATTTGGGCTTTCTGTTAAAGGCAGCCCAATTTAATCGCTAACTGATACAAACATGAATAAATAATTCATTAAAGAACATACCTAAATGAGAAATAAATATTTGACAAGAAGTTCTGCCACTTTAATATTCACTGAAAAGTGAAATTAAAGGAACAGAACATATCACTTTATACCCATCACACAGGCAAAAAATTAAAGCAAAAATAGCACAAGATTAAGGGCTATGAAACCAGATAGCCTGGGTTTAAATCCCTGTTTTTCCATTGACAAAGTGTGTATCCTTGGGAAAATTCCTTAACCCCACGGAGTCTCTATTTAATGAACTAATAAATTTAGAAAGCTTAGAATTATGCCTGGAATATACTATTTTAAGTGTTTCTATCTAAATCTCTACTCAAGAGGTGCTTCAAAATAAAGGGCATTGTAACACATTTCTGATAAATCAGAACAATTTGGAAAATCAATCTGGTGACATCTTTAAAAATAAAAATATGCATATAGAACCTCCAAACCAGCATTACCACTCCTAGAAATCTATTCCATAGGAATAAAAGACCCAATGTGTAAGGATATATGTACAAAGGTAATTACTTTGTAGCAGTATTTCAGGCAACAAGAAACAAATAGGCTGTCCCTGCCCCCAACACCCAAACTGGAAATAAAGTGAATGCCTATCACTAGAGAGGTGCTGAATAACTTGTGCTACATTTTTATGAAGAGATACTATGCAGCCATTAGAAAGTAAATTTGATGTATGTATATCAGTTAACTTGAAGAAATTTTTGCTATGTACTATTGTGTGGGGGTGAGAAGGTTTCAAAACACCTGTATAATATGCACATGTATCTTTGTAAGCAATTACATGAACATGAAGACTTGTAAGAAGGGTTCAGACCAGGTAACATCACCTACCACAGTGGGGTGTGCTGTCATTTTAGAGGAATGGGAGAGGAAAGAAGAAAAATAAACTGCATTTAAACAAGATGATCATAATGGAATATGATGTCATGTATGTGAAATTATAGATCTGAGCATACTCAGCCATGTAAACTGAAGCATGAAAAGGTGTTTCCAAAATATTAATGGTGGCCAACTTAGGGGGGTAGGGTTTAAGGTTATTTTTACCTTCTTCTTTATTCTTTATTTGTTGTCTGCTTTAAAAAAATACTGTGTATTTTATATAATCAAAAACAGTTTTATCTGGCTTCCCTGGTGGCGCAGTGGTTGAGAATCTGCCTGCCAATGCAGGGGACACGGGTTCGAGCCCTGGTCTGGGAAGATCCCACATGCCGTGGAGCAACTAGGCCCATGAGCCACAATTACTGAGCCTGCGCGTCTGGAGCCTCTGCTCCACAACAAGAGAGGCCCGCGCACCGCGATGAAGAGTGGCCCCCACTTGCCGCAACTAGAGAAAGCCCTCACACAGAAACGAAGACCCAATACAGCCATAAACAAACAAACAAACAAATAAATAAATAAATAAACCCAAAAGTAAAAAAAAAAAAAAAAACTAAACTAAAAAAAAACAGTTTTATCAATGAAAAATTAAAAAACAAAAAATACCTAGGAATAAACCTACCCAAGGAGGTAAAAGACTTGTACTCAGAAAACTATAAGACACTGATGAAAGATATCAAAGCTGACACAAACAGATGGAGAGATATACCATGTTCTTGGATTGGAAGAATCAATATTGTGAAAATGACTATACTACCCAAAGCAATCTACAGATTCAGTGCAATCCCTATCAAATTACCAATGGCCTTTTTTACAGAACTAGAACAAAAAAATCTTAAAATTTGTATGGAGACACAAAAGACCTTGACTAGCCAAAGCAATCTTGAGGGAAAAAAGCAGAGCTGGAGGAATCAGACTCCCTGACTTCAGACTATACTACAAAGCTACAGTCATCAAGACAATATGGTAGTGACACAAAAACAGAAATATAGATCAATGGAACAGGATAGAAAGCCCAGAGATAAACCCACGCACCTATGGTCAACTAATCTATGACAAAGGAGGCAAGGATATACAATGGAGAAAAGACAGTCTCAATAAGTGGTGCTGGGAAAACTGGACAGCTACATGTAAAAGAATGAAATTGGAACATTCCCTAACACCATACAGAAAAATAAACTCAAAATGGATTAAAGACCTAAATAGAAGACTGGACACTATGAAGCTCTTAGAGGAAAACATAGGATGAACACTCTTTGACATAAATCACAGCAAGATCTTGTTTTGACCCACCTCCTAGAGTAATGGAAATAAAAACAAATGGGACCTAATGAAACTTAAAAGCTTTTGAACAGCAAAGGAAACCATAAACAAGACAAAAAGACAACCCTCAGAATGGGAGAAACTATTTGCAAATGAATCAACGGACAAAGGATTAATCTCCAAAACATACAAGTGGCTCATGCAGCTCAATATCAAAAACAAAAACAAAAACCCAATCCAAAAATGAGCAGTAGACCTAAATAGACATTTCTCCAAAGAAGATATACAGATTACCAACAAACACATGAAAGGATGCTCAACATCACTAATCATTAGAGAAATGCAAATCAAAACTACAATAAGGTATCACCTCACACCAGTCAGAATGGCCATCATCAAAAAATCTAGAAACAATAAATGCTTGAGAGGGTGTGGAGAAAAGGGAACCCTCTTGCACTGTTGGTGGGAATGTGAATTGATACAGCGACTATGGAGAACAGTATGGAGGTTCCTTAAAAAACTAAAAATAGACCCAGCAATTCCACTACTGGGCATATACCCAGAGAAAACATGCACATAACGTTGAACATAATTCAAAAAGACACATGCACACCAATGTTCATTGCAGCACTATTTACAATAGCCAGGTCATGGAAGCAACCTAAATGTCCATTGACAGATGAATGGATAAAGAAGATGTGGTATATATATACAATGGGATATTACTCAGCCATAAAAAGGAACGAAATTGGGTCATTTGCAGAGACGTGGATGGACCTAGAGACTGCCATACAGAGTGAAGTAAGTCAGAAAGACAAAAACAAATATCATATATTAACGTATATATGTGGAGTCTAGAAAAATGGTACAGATGAACCAGTTTGCAAGGCAGAAATAGAGACACAGATGTGGAGAACAAACGTATGGACACCAAGGGGGGAAAGCAGGGGGTGATGGTCGTGGTGCTGATGGGATGAATTGTGAGATTGGGATTGACATGTATACACTAATATGTATAAAATAGATAACTAATAAGAACCTGCTGTATAAAAACATTAAATTAAATTTTAAAAAAAACAAACACAAAAACAAAAAAAATTAGAAAAATGTAGCTGAATGTGTCTATAAGGCAGAGCAAATTCACATTTGAACTAATATTAAAAGAAAAAAATAAATATCCTTGGCCCTCAAAAAAAAATGGGAAGTAAGGCAGTCAAGAGGTAGCTTGTGCAGATTGTTTTTTGAGATTCTTGGCTATAAAAGAAACAGAAGTGCTGTGGAAGCTAGAGTTGAAGGTGTCATTGGGAGTTTGGTTAAAATGCAATCACCAGCATGAATTTGATGCTCAGGGTAATGACTTTGCAGAGGTGGAGAATTTGAAGATTCAGATGATAGAGGAAATAACTGAAGGAGGAAGATTCTGGAAAAGGTAAGAAGGTATGAGAGGGTGGGATCCAGAACAAATGTGGAGGCCCTGGACTTTGGCAAGAGGAAGGACACATCCTCAATCATGAGGGTCTGGAAGCAATAGAGAGAGGGGAGGAGGAGGGTAAGGTGCAGGGAGAAAGAAGAGACAGGAAGATTTGTAGTTGGAAAGATGGAGGAGTTCCCAGCTGATGGCTTCTATCTTCTCATGATGTTTGAGAGGTCTGGAACATGTTGGAAGTGGCCCAGAAGGAAATGTGATGAGAGCATCAGTGGTCATAGGGGAGAGAGTGAGCTCACTAGAGAAACGAAGAACTGCCTGGTGGAGAGCAACCCCCTGTATACTGTGTGACTCCTGTTTCCCGGACTCTGCCTTTATGTTCTGGCTATGCTGGACCAACAAAAGGTATCAGGATCTGCTCCAAGTGGTGGGAAGTGTGACTCCATTTTGGATGTGAGCGAAAACAAGGATTCCTCCATAGTGCAGAAACATGGATACCACAGTACTTCCTATGTAATAGTTTAGCACCAACATACTATGGTATGTGCTACAGTAGAAGCCCTCAGGAAGTAGAAGCAAACATGGCTACTGTTACAGGGAAAAAAGCCCCCATAATTAAGAAATATTTATTGAACACCTTTATTTTTTTATATGTAGAACTGTGGGAAATAAAAACATTTAAGATACAGGACTCTGCTCATCAAAAATCACATGAGAACACACTACTATATATAAAATAGATAAACAACAAGGATCTACTGTATAGCACAGGGAACTATATCCAAAATCTTGTAATAGCCTATAATGGAAAAGAATCTGAAAAAGAATAGACATATATATTATAACTGAATCACCTTGTTGTACACCTGAATCATTGTAAATCAACTATACTTCAATAAAAGAATAAAATAATAATAAAAATTTTAAAAAATCGTATAAGACAATTAGAAAATAATCAGGTGGAGAAAGAACTTGACTCATCTGAGATTACTTTTTTCATTATATCTCTGATTCCAAGGGTGAAGCAGTAATGGTACAAGTCTAGGGTAGGAGTAGTTAAAAGAAATCTAACTGTCATCCAGCCTTATCCTAGAATATAAGACAATTGTTGAGTCTGCATCTATGTTCTATGTGCTTTGCTGATTCTCATCCACGTAAAGTTATAAAGACTTAGATCTGAGTTCAAGAAGGGACCTAACTGGTTTCTTCGAACCTACTGGAAAGGGCTATTCACCCTGGCTTATCCTATACCTCTAATGTGTTACATCTCCAAAGAAGGCCAGATATTTTTCTTCCTAGTAATTGTCTACCTTGTTCTGCTAATACCAGTTTTTCTTTTGTCTCTTCACACTATACCATACCCAAAGTGTTTTCTATTGTATTACACAAATTTTATTTTCTCTCAGTGTTAAATATGTGTGCTTTTGCTATAGTTGCCCAAACTAGGAGTGTGCTAGTATCATCTCTCTCTTTCTAGTAGATAGTTCTTTAACCGTAGAGAACTCTTCATTTTCAGCTTCCCAGAGACTCTAACAAGGGTCTATTCTGCTTTCTGAACCTTTCTGGGTTGTAACAATGTGCGCCATATGGCCTCAACAAACACTTCTTTGCAAAGCCTAATTTTTTTTGCAGCCAGCTTTCCCTCTTGAATGTATGTACTTGACGTGATTTTGCATATGCTTCTTTTATATAATGATCCAGATTCTTTGCTCTTCTGTTATATTCTTTTACCATTGCTTCAAGGTCTTTAGCGTAAGCAAAATATGACAGTGTCACCTACATATTTGAGGTGTCTCTGGTCCTTGAGTCCTTTTTCTTTATCTGTAGAAACCTTGAAAGTTTTCTCAAGGAAGGAGGTGAAGAGTCTTAGTGAGATACCACCTATTAATTCTACACTACAAGCTGAACTTTACCACCCAATTTTCGAGTTAAATGTGACTGTATCATTTGAGAAAATATGTTTGGGGCACTTACCATGTGAGTCTTCTATTGCTTCTCTTGCAGGGTTTCCAACAAAGCAGCAGTTTCCATTAAGTCAAAAAAATTTTCCAAGTCCCACAAAAGCCATACAAAGTGACTTGTTTATTGTCTTGTGTTCAGCGTGCTCTGCAGTTTGAAAGGAAATAAAAAATAATGCCCACTTTAACTACCCATACATGCTGGGTTACATCAATTTTTACATGTTGTTTATTGTCTATAAAAGAGGTGTATCTCTAATTGAACTTTTGGGCCACAGATAATATTAATCAAATGATTATTTAAGAAGCAACAATCTTAAATGAATAAATGTTGACTAAGGGAATGGCCATACTTTCAAATTGATTCAACCAATGCTGTCACCCAATTCAAAGTGCAAGCATGGCAAAACAGAAAATAATAAATAGAAGCTAGGTAAATATCAGGAACACTATACAGACGCACAAAATGTAGGTACAGCTCATATCCAGGCAGACTCTGCATACACAGTCTCATACATTTAACTTCAGAGTTTCCCTCTGGGTGAGAAGATATGCTCAGAACTGCCTTTACCATATCTTTTGTTCCCTCCCTCCCTCTCTCTTTCCTTCCTCCCTTCCTTCCTGCCTACGCTTCTCCCACTTTTCCTTCTTTCCTTCCTTACTGCCTTCCTTTCATCTTGGTAAGGATTGTTTATGAAATAGGATTCTATAACAAAAATCTGTGTATGGATGGTTCAAAATGCAATATTACAGGCAGAGGCTGTGGAAGGATGCTTTGTTATTTATGGCTGAGTAAAAAATTACTCCAAAACAGCAGGTTAAAACAACAAATATTTATTATCTCACAGTTTCTGTGGATTAAGAACCTGAGTGCAGTTTAACTGGGAGCTTTTGACTCAATCCTCTCAGGAGGTTGTGGTCAAACTGTCAGCTGGGTTTGGGGTCTCATCTGAGACTTGGTCAGCCAGCGACAAGGTGGCAGAATCCACTATCAGTTACACTTACCTGGTCGTTGGCAGATTTTAGTCCTTCACTACATGAACCACTCCACAAGCTGTCTCATGATGTGGCAGCTGGTTTCCCCACTGTGAGTGGTCCAGGAGGGAGTGAGAAAACCCCAAATGGAAGTCACAGTCTTTTAATAACCTAATATCCAGAGTGACAACCTTTCAGTTCCACCATATTCTACTCATTACAAGTGAGTCAAACAGTCCCGACCACACTCAAGGACAGTGTTGCGTAATATCAGGAGGTGGGTATTATTTCGGGCTATTAAGAGGCTGCCAACCACGAGGTCCAAAGATTTCTTTTGCTTCCCCACTCCTCCTTTCGCTTAAAATGGAATTTAAATTTAATTCACATATTTCCTGAAGTTAAACGCAGGAGCAGCCACTTGTTCCCATTTTAGTGCATTTGCAAATTTAGTGCCTTTCACAGAGGAATGACTTTTTCTTCCTAATCCCAACCCCGCTTCATCTCTTTTTATTAACATACTACCTATCCATCAAGTTGGCCCATCTAATGTATTTCTGTTATTCATTTGCCAGTGTATCCCTGGGGTCTAGCATAATGTCTTGTGCCCAACTGATGCTCAATAGATACTTGCTAAATGAATGAACTATGCCAGCTCCTTCAAGAACCATTACCAATGACTTCTTTAGATCGTGATCTTTCCTTCCATCAATCTCCTTGTGTTTTGAGATGGAGTATGGTTAAATACACCATCTCTGGAGACAGAATTCCTACATTCATATCCTAATTCTGTCCTTTACTGTCCTAGGGGAAGCTACTGGACCTCTCTGTGTCTCAGTTTCTTTACCTGTCAATTGTAGTTGCTCTGAGAGTTAAACTGAGATAAAACATGTAAAACTTAGAAGAGTATTTGTACATAGCTGACACGTTATTTCCTCAGTTATTTTTCATTACTCAAGTATTTTTCATTACTTGATTATTTTCTTTATATTTCTCCTATGAAGTCTTGCATTATTGTTGTTTACCAATGGATGAGTGATCCCATTGTGGTTGTTCTGAGTTATTTTTATCCCAGCAAGTAGAATATGTCAGAACAACTGCAGTGGGATCCCTCATCCATCTCCTTTCCCTACACTGTGATTTCCTTAAAACTGAGACCTTGTCTGATTTGTCTGAGGGTCCCCAGGGTAGGACTAACATACAGTTACTTTTTAACATGTATTTGTTGGACTTCAGACTAAGTAAGTATGAGCAGGAATGGTCACTTACCTTTTTTTCTTTTGTGAAAACTTTAATATTCTAGAGGTAACAGTGCCTTTTATAAAAATGCTCAAAATTTTTTTGAATTGATTTGAATTAAGCGGGTACTTTGTCCATTTAATTCTGCCAACACTAACTTTTTTCCTGCAGTCACAGCGGTTTAACACAGTGAATCCAGACCTTCTGCCATATAATATTTTAAGCTGCCATGAACACTTTTTAGACCAAGGTAGGACATGCCTTGAAGTAAATAAATGAAACAGATTCTTCATGTATATCTTTGGCTTTGATTCCTTATTTTCCTTGAGACATTACCCTTTCCCCTGTATTCTCAGGGACACAGCATAATGATTCTTTTTAAAGCTTTTTTTATTAACCAAAAATACACAATTATAATTCTCTTTTAGGATAGATGATAGTGGTTGAATATTAGTGAACAGGGCAATAAACTATGAAAATGCTGCTCCAAACAGATACAAACAAGGGTGAGAAGTAATGGTATATTAATATTTTCTGCAACAGTTTTCTCTGAATCTATTTTTTTTTCATGCAAGAATTATTCCAAACCTACACTTTGTAGAATGAGAGATTTGAGGGGCTGGTACATGATGTTGAGCTTGATTATGCATATATAATAAGATAAAAATTTTGGGAATTCAAAGATATAACCAGGAGAGAAACAGCATCCAATTATTTACTTTAAATGTTTTAAAATAAAAACAGAAAATGGCAGCTAAACAAAAACTAAGCTATTCATTTTATTATAAGTAAGTACACAATCTAAAGAGCCTGGTTAGATGCTACATTTAGAAATTGCTTAGAGGTTGAGTTCATCAAAATATATCATCATTCGGTTAGTGTTGTTTGAGAAGGGAGTTCAGTGAAAACTCAAACAAGAGCTGTGCCTATAGGTGTTCAAGAAAACATGGGATCAAAGTTTAACGAGAGCTGTGCCTATAGGTGTTCAAGAAAACATGGGGTCAAAGTTTAACGAGAGCTGTGCCTATAGGTGTTCAAGAAAACACGGGATCAAAGTTTAACAAGGGCTGTGCCTAGGTGTTCGAGAAAACATGGGATCAAAGTTTAAAATAACTCATTTAACTAAAATGTAAAGTATAAATTCCCCATTTGGAGTCAGTTTCTACCAGCTGTCTTTTAAGTATTTACAATTATAGCACCAAGAAAGCTAAAAATGAATAAAGTAGCATGATTCACTTTCTATAAGTTATTTCAAAGATTATAGACTTTCATTTGAGGTTTGTGTTAGGAACTCATTTTACTTTTTACCATTGTGAACATGTTCAGACTTACAATTAAAAGTTTAAAAAATGTTGGTGACATGTGAAAATAGAAAATAATGGTACAATGCTGCCTATTTTTTAGCAATAGGAAAATCACATCATTAACTATTCTCATTTATACAAAAAGCACTCTAAAGTTCTACCATCAGAGTCATTCCAAGACTATTTCAGGTGAGTATACTCGGTATCATTCAAGAGTGTTCAGATAGCCTTGAATCTATTGATGACTTGGAAATCTAAAGAAGCTGAAGAAAGAAGAATGCTTAAAGCATTACAAAGAAATATGGATGTAGGAGATTAATGCTAAATAAAACAACAAAGTAATTACCAATATAGAAAGTTAAGAGAAAGAAAAAGAAAAATATTTAAATGAAGCACCTGCAGTCTGGTCTTAAGCTATAATATCAAATGAGGAAAGTGTGTTTACAATCTCTTACTCATCAGTTTAAAAAAAGGCTGCTCCTTCTCAGGTTTAACTGTGGTACCACAATGTGCTTTTCCTATCGGAATGTACTCGCCTGGTGTCCTGTTCCCTCAGGAACCATTGCAGTGTTAGGTGGGACATTGTGGACATCGATCCATTTATTCCACTATATTAGCATTTCAGAGAGATTAAAATATTTCTCCTTTAAAGAGATGTTTTAGAAAGGATGCTTATGCTGGAAGCTTCTAACCCTGTGACATTCAGCATTGAGGAAGACTTTCTTCACCTTTCTGACAGTTGAGCCTGAGCTACCGAAGACTTCTTTGTCCCATAGCACTACTGGGAGACAGTAAAGTATTGGGTTTTAGAAAAATGAAATTTGAATCCTTAAAAGAGAATCCTAAGGGGAGTTCTATTGTTTTAGAAAAGTAAACCGTTAGACACATGGGTAAAACACTGTTCCTTTTTATCAGTAGTCATTGATGCTATAGAATTTAGTAGAATCACTATTAGATACTCCAGTGTTTTTTATTGGACTGTTCTAAGTGGAATAATACCATTAAATACAATCAAAATTGTGTTTAAAAATAGAATATGGACTCATTGCATTTTGTATTGTTTTTAGCTGCATTTAATTTTTGAGTACAATAAACATTTGGAGTGTACTAAGTACGTGCAATCAGAAATAATCATATTTTTGGAGAGGCTGTTTTCATCTAAATTTCCAGGCCTATATCAGAAATGTTAAGAAACATAAAAGATGTCATGAGCTGCAAATGGAGACTAATTAAAAGGGTCTTTCCTGCCAGCTGATGTTAAATTCTAAGCACTGGTATTTTTCTTTGCTTATATTTTTGGCTTTAGGTTTAAATCTGGAACCAAGACGATGTAGAAACATCAGCCTTGTTTCAGTTAACATTGTAGAAACAGCAAGTTTTCCTTTAATGTCCCTTGGGTTTGTAAATTTTCATGTATTAGATATCTTAAGTATCAGATATAGATCAAATGATTTGAGAAGGAATGATTTGCACTCATCTAAGACTTTGCCCCAATGAGCCCAGAGGGTTTGATGACATGCTCCTTTCCTTACACTTGGAGGCTGGTAAGGTGAGTGCTTGCAACTGCTCCGATGGAAGCTTGTGGCTACACACAGCTGTTCCTTTTAATCTTTACTGGCTCCCAGGTGCCACTGCAAAATGATGATGTTTTGATCCAAATCTCGATTTGGCCTCCAAAATATAAAACATTTCTGGTTATTCATTGATGTTAGGCATCAAAAGGCCTTCTCCTGCTGCAGGGAGGATAGAGAGATATTGGGAATGAGCGCAGATTTTGGAGTCATAGGTTTGGATCACTAGCTGTAAATTGATTAACTGCTCTGAGCCTCAGTGTTTTCATCTGTAAAATGGAAATTTGGGATAATAATATGTATCTCATAGGGTTGCAGAAGGGAGTAAAGTAGGGGATGGATGAAAAATGTTGAGTCCACACTTAGTTTATTGTAGGCACTCAATATTCCTTTTTCTCTGCCGGGGTCTGATAGCCAGCTTAACACGCTGTGAGCCCTTAGTTGGGTATCCTGTTCTCATGAGTCTTTAGGCCTTTGTCTCCAGGGAGCAATATAGATAAAATTCTAAATGCTGAGTAAATTGTGATAAACTAACATTAATCCCAAGACAAAATCTGGGAGATATACATATATATATGTGTGTGTATATCATATATATATATATATGGTATACATATATAAAGAGATTTATTATAAGGTATTGGCTCATGCAGTTATGGAGGCTGAGAAGTCTCATGATCTGTCATCTACAAGCTGAAGACCCAGAGAAGCTGGTGGTGTAGTTCTAAGGTTGGAAAGTCCAATCAGTCTGAAGGCCTGTGAACCAGGATCTCCAAGGCAGGAAAAGATAAGTGTTCCAGCTCTGGGAGAGAGAAAGAAAACGAGGGAATGGAAGAGAGAGAGAAAGAGAGAGAGAGAGAATTCAACCTCCCTCTGCCTTTTTGTTCTATTCAGACCCTCAGTGGATTGATGATACCCACCCACATTGGGGAGAATCATCTGCTTTACTCAGTTTGCCAATTCAAATGCTATTCTCTTCTGGAAATGCTCTCACAAACATACTCAAAATTGATGTTTAACCACCTATCTGGATGTCCCATGGGCCAGTCAAGTTAACACATAAAATTAAGCATCACAGCCTCCAAGGGGCAAACGTTGTATCAATTTACATTATCATCAGCAGAGTATGAGAATGCCAAGTTTCCTAAAATGTTCACTGACACAGGATATTTTAAATAATTTTAAAAAATATGTACGGTCGTGACGGTGGAGAGAGGTGCAATTTTTTTTAGGCAAAAAATTGTATCTTGTTATTATGGCTAATATATATGAAAGATTTTGGTTTCCATCCATTTTGTGAATTCACTATTAGTTTGGAAAAGATGTTTAATATCATTATTATAGTAAAATATTTTAAATTATATTTCTAGGAGAAAATAGATATGGAGTTTCACTAAATATTTGTTTATCCTCTATTTAGATGTTTTCTCTCCCTTGATTTTACTTTTTAAAAGCACCTATAAATATTTTCTTGTGATTAGTTTGTGTCTATTCAAACTGGAGTGCAGTAGCCATACTCTAGTTCCTCAAGGGTCTTGTACAGTTGGGTTTTATGAAATGAAGTCTTTACTTATAAAATTTCAGCTTCATTCTCTGAATATTCAAATACATTTGTCAACTGCTTTTAGAGAAGAGACTGTGAAAGAATGATGATAAATCTGGAAATATAATTCTGATCTTTTGAAACATAAAATTGTGATACAAAGAGCAGGGGGTCCAGTGGTTCTGACTCTAAACCATACCAGAAACACCAAAGGGATGTGACAAAATACCCAAGACTTGGGCTCACCCCAGATCAACTAAGAATGTAGAGAGGGGCTAAAATGTTAGTTTTTCAAACCTTTGCAGGTGATCTAATGGGCAACCGGGATTGAAAAACAGTTAAGTGGGTGCAAATTCAAATCCAAACTCTGCCCCTACCCAGCTGTGGCATCTCTGTCAAATTACCTAAAATGCTTGGGCCTCAGAGAGGTAAGATGAGGGTAAATAGCTATTGAAATCTAAGCTCTCTACCTGTTCTGCAAGAAACCAGTGCTTCCACAATGCACGACTGTCCACGGCCCGATGGCATCAGGAAGAAATGTTAACATCGCAGGTACACGTCTATGTATTTGATGGAGCATATTTGTGTGGTTTATATACAGAGTATATCATTTGAAATTAAAATAGAGGAAGTTTTAAGTGATTTCACTTCAGGGTCCCTGCGAAAGGCCGGGTAACGCTGCCAGTTCTTCTGTGAGAATTACAGATTAGCAAAGTGAGAATTGTAGCAGTTTGGCTGTAAAGATATTAAAAAGTCTAGTAAGTTTAAGTTATTTTCACTCCAGGAAAACTATAATCATTTGAAAGATCGAAGAACAAGAGTGAAATTTAAAATAGGATTACATGCTCACAAATCACTGTGTTGTTGGTAAAGAAGGCGTTGATGATTGTTTACCTGCTTTTCATTACACTAATGGGCTAATATATTCATACTAAAAACAACTTGCAGTAGCTACCTTTAAACCTATGAGATTTAAAAACTTTGCTTGACAGACTTTTTTGGTGGCAGTGGTGGTTTTCTAAGGAAGTCGTCTCATTTTACACCAAGAAAACCTTTTCTTTTATTGAAATCTCAATGTATTACTGGACATAAATGTTAAAATGTCACTGAGTACCTTCTCTGTCTAGTTCTTAAGATCTGAGCGGATACAATAGTCTTGAGTAGTCCTTTCCATAGATATTCCAGAACTGAGGGTTTGCTGAACAAATGACTCTAAAGAAAACACATTATAACATAACATTTCAAAGTGGAGCTTAAAAAAAAGCCTAGCAGTTAAAAAGTGTCCATATGTCTGAATTAATGTGTTGATGTGAGTTGATGTAAGTTTCCATGGCCTTATTATTTAATCTTTGTAGATGTGCATCATTATTAACTTTTTATGCAACAACTGTTCCTGTATTGAGTCAACCAGTATGAGAGGCGGAGTTACCATAAGTGACAGGCACAGATTTCTTGATCCAGCTCTTAAAAGGATGCTCGTGAGGGAAGTAGCATGAAAGATGGAAGAACCCAGGTTTCTCATGAAATTTAAATTGTATAAATTCATATACTAAAATTACTGCTTTTAGCTCCCCTGTTTTACCGGTATATTTTCTAAACTAGGGCAAGTAAGCTAAAATTCATAATTTATAAACTATCTGTGGAAAAATTAGTGAATTATTTACAACACTTTTGAAAAATGTGTTTGTATCTTATACAAAAAATTAGCTAGTCAGTTAATCACCACGGTGCCACAAATATGCTGGAAATTAGGGCTTGCAAAAGTGAGTTTGCAAAAAAAAAAAAAAAGAGTCCTGTAACTCAATCTGAGATTGGAAAACCAAACTGATCCTGAATGGTCTATTTAAACAAGTGCCAATTATTGAATAATTCTCTGACCTAAACAGAAAGTTATTGTATATGGAAAGATTTTTTTTTTTTCTCTTGGAGTGCTTTATTCCAGATGCCCTCTCAAATTGTTTTTAATTCTCTGTGGGCAGTAGATAACTAAACCTACAGAATGTAGTAATGGCAAGGAGGAAGCAATCACGTTGGCCACTTCTAGTTAAGAGTCATGGAAAAGGCATCTGTTATATATGAATTGCAGACTATAAGGACTTTGACAGTTCATAGACCAGACCTAATTTATTAAACTAAGTTTCTAATATAAACAGTAATTTGTTTCAGGCACTGACACTGCAGGTCTGGATTATGTGAACCAAATATAAAGAACTGTATTTCCCTTTTGGAAAGCGTGTGCCTTTCGAGCGCTGAAAGAAAATAATCTAATATGTCATAATAGTAAACATGATGAACATGGCCCGTCTTCCTGAGCATGAGCTGATTCACACTCTCTCCTTTTTAAATTTTCCAGAAGTTATTTTAAAAGTACTGAGGCACGGTTTATAAACTTCAAAGCACACCTGTGCATTATATTCCAAATGGATGAGAAAATGGTAAGCCTGCTTAGGGAGGTTCAAACTTTCCTGCATTTTAAATCTGAGATGTAGTTCAGTTTAAATTGCCAGAAACATTCTCACTACAAAATCAACTGTTTGATCAGAAAAATATGAAGATTCCTGTTAACCCTGTTGTGTTATTTTGCAGACAATGTTTGAGGGAACGGGGATCCTGAAATTTATGTATAAAAATAGCCTGGTCTTTTGAAAAAGACTATGGACTAAATATAGCTTTATTTCAAGACTTTTGAAGGTACGTTTCAAATAAGTCAATATGTGGCTAGATTTTTAAGTGGCTGTATTCTTTGTTTGTGAAAGCATTAACACATATTCTCACATTCACCCAGTACCCCTTATTAAATTATTTATATGCTGCCAATTCCTGTGTAAGGCAAGAAATAATCTACAAATGCTTATTTTTGTCTTGTTCTAAAGGGTGGCATATTAGCTAGGATGATTTTGGCTGCAAGTAACAAACTCATCTTAAAATATGGCTAAAACATAAAGGGCATTTTATTATCTTATAAGAAGTAAATTGGATGGAACTTCCACGATTGCTTAATTCAGTGACTTTATTCTTGTATCTCACTCAACATTGCCCGAACACATGAGAGGGTGAGTTTCTGTTACATTTCCCTTTGTAGGGAAGAAGAAAACTTTTCCTGGAATCTTACATCGGACTCATTGGTCGGTGGCTGGGTCTGCAGACACGCCTATGTTGACCATAGCCAGGAGAATGGAGTTACCCTGGTGGGCTTAAACTAATCACCGTTCCGCTCCCAACCATGAAGGATAAGGTTATTTGATACCTAAACAAAATTGGGGTACATTTAACAAGGAAGAAGAGGGAAATTGCCATTAGGTAGCCAAGGAGCAGTGTCTGCCAAAGGTAGGAATAAGAAATGAAATTAATTTAGTTGTAACATCTGAACAATACATGGTACTCATAAAAGGAAAGTCTATACAATATTATTTTATTAAGTCACAAGCATCTGGGAAGAACTGCCTTTGTATTTTTCCATGACACGTTCTATACAATGTAAATAGAACACTTTGTAGCATAGTACATTTATAATAAAGTAAAATTCCAGGAGAGGCAGTGTGATATAATTAGACTGAAATATTTAGAGCATTTTGGTTGAACTGACTATGCAGTTAATCTCTGATAAGATTAGTTTTCTCAAGCCATTTTGGTTTACGCAACCCTGAATTGACAAATTATTGACTGAATACAACCAGTCAATAGTTTGTTTTCATATTGCAGAGAAGCCGTCCGAATTTTTCCCTTACCTAATCACTTACTTGTCAGGGGTAACATTAGCTTTGCGTGGGGATAATGAGAGAAAGATGGGAGAGGGAGAGGAAGAGGGAGGAGGGGGAGGGAAGAGACAGTGCAAACGTGATACAGGGGGATCCAATTGTTGGTCACAGTGAGTCACTCAGGGTTCCTTTATTTTACTATATTGGGTGGTAGATACTTTTTTTCTTGCTTGTAACAAATTGATTTAAATAACTTTCCTTTTTTAAAGTTAGAGTCTTTAAGATACAACTTGAACTCAATGTAATACATCTGATGTCCTTTAAAAATGTATTTTTTTCTTAGTAAATGGCTCTCCTTATAGATAATGGCAGTGATCTATTGGAAGGGGTTATTTCCTGCCACACCTTAGGGTCTTGAAATAATAGCTTAACAAAATCATCACCTTCAGGCAGTAAATGTTGAAGACCTACTAGAACTACAAGAAACAGTACTAATACTAGGTGTTTCTGTCTATAGCACAGAAATTATGTGCCCTTAATCTCTGGAAATATTTTCAATGGGTAGGAGAGATACAGATAGAAAAAAGAAAAAAACTGATCTAATCAGAAACACACTAATTTAGGGAATAACTTTAAACAGAGAGATGATATCCGGGGAATAGCTTCAACTGTTTTCCCCAACTATACTCGAAATAGCACTTGGTCCCTCTGTTAGATTTAGAGCAGTGGCTTACCTGGCCATTGATCTGATTCTGCCCACAGATAAGCTATGTCCATGAGGTATGGCACACACAAAGCAAGGAAACTGAAAAACATGTAAACAAACAACAAAAACAAACCCAGTCTTATTTTACAGCTGCACAGGTTTTTGGATTTAGATGTACATGTTTACATATGCAGGCAATTACTTGGGGAAGGCACATTAGTTATACATATGTTTGTAGTTCTTAAGACTATAATTTGCTTTGGTTGAGGTTATTACTGCTTTTTTTGTTTGTAAGAACTTGTTTGTTTCTTTAAAGTATAACTTTTTAATATTGTCTTTGGATTGAGAAACTTTGGCATAACAGCATCCATATAGAGAAAAGTTAATCTGGGATTTAAATCAGTCAGGAGCTCACATTAAAATACGCTCGTGTAAAATGCCAATTTATTCAGATGCCTCTCTCTGTGTCTCTCACTCCACCCCAATATTCTTCTTCCCTTGAAATAGCATTATAAGAGAAATTTGTTTAGAAGAAAGCATTTTACTTGGAGTCAGGACACTTGAATTCTTGTTCTGCCAACTCCCTGATTTTTACTTCCATTCATGCTTTAGTTGGGATAATATAATTCATGTTTTTCTGACCGATTCACATTGATGCCATTTTGGACGAGACAGTGTGCTTCCGTTTCCTCACCTGTAGCAATAAAACGCTGTGATTATTAGAAGCTCAGATTCCCATTTATGGTCTGATGATCTTTGTTTTGCATGCTATGCCTAGAATCAGGAGAATTTTTAACATTTCAAAGGAAGGATTTCAATTATAGATTTGTTCTTGCCGCTACGTAGCTACATGGCTGTTCAGTCCTTGAAATGAGGTGCACCTGTCCTGAGTGTGATTTTCTAATTAGAAGAACAACTCATTTCACAAATATAGATTTTCTAAAACCAAGTAATTGCAGATGTAGAATCACACCTGCAAAAAAATTCAAAATTTGAAAATTTTCTGTGCATATGCTTATCAGTGAATTTGGTTGAAAAGAAAGTAAATTGTATAAATTCATTAAGGTTTTCTTATTAGAATGCTTTTATTTGAGCTTCTCTTTGCTTCTGTGTTATTTCTGGTTTCAATGTAAAACTTTAAAAGGAATTTAAAAAGTTTGGTGTTTGCATTGTTTGTTTTCTTTGAGAGAGGCAAAAGCAAAATGAACAAATTTTTAGGGTTATAAAAATTGTATATTTTTTAAGTTAAATAAACCTTTAATGTACACACTTTTGAAGGTATCTCCTTAAGTTGGTATTTTTTAAAATTCCATTTGTTAATTTTAAGACATTATTATTTTAAAATAAGGGAATAAAAATAATATTGATACACTTTTAAGCATATATGATTCCTTTATTTTTTCACTGACTCTCACATAAAATGAGTAATCATTATTACCCATTAGTTGGTGCATGGAGCATGGAATCTAGTCAAACAATGTGACATTTTATTTGTGATTGTGTTTTAATTTTAATTGATTATCAGCTTTTTGATAGAGCATAGGAAACAGGTGTAAATGATAAAGCTGATTATTGGTCAATTATATTTGAAAGCTTTGGGGGTCAATCACATCAAAAAAGAAACTCAATCTACAAATTCTAAGCTATGCAATAAAGTATTATTCCAAGTAGTCTCTTCATCCAGTATTGAGGAAATTAGATCTGATGTATCAAATTTCTAAAATTTCCAATATTTGTCTTCAATAAAATCTCCCCTGGTTTTTACTTTCGTTCATGCTTTAGTTGGGATAATTGGTGTGTTTCTGATTTATTCTCACAGTAAACTGTATTTTTCCTTAAATCTATTGCCCATCTTTAAAAAATTACCTTAACAGCTATATATTTTCTTACCAATGATTATATTTTATCAGTTAGAAAAGTAGCTATATATCAAAATGTGGAACTTGATGTAATACCCTAAGTGTGGCAGTGTTACTATTAGACTGATAGTCACCCCATAGTCTAAAGGAGCAGAAAATTGTATTATTTGTTCACCATTTATGGTTCTGCTTTTTAATCTTGGTGATGGAATTTCAGGTGTGGATATCACTACCTCAGTCTGTCTCTACCTCACATGATCTTTAGGACCAATAGCCAGAGACACTCAGTAGTTACTTTGGGTCCCAGGGAGAGGACCTGGCAAAAGCAGGCCTTGTTTCTTAATGCCTTTCCCAACCAGCTCCTATACTACTGGTGCTTGCCTATCCTGTGCCCTTGGGACACTGAGAGATTATTTCTGACTCATTCTTACAAAGAATCTCTCCCTTACCCCATGCATTATACTTCCTGAACTCTGGGGGTGCTACACTGGGAGATGCACTAGGTAAATGGTGGTTATGGGGATGAGAGTGGGGTAGGGAACTGGTGAGACTTACTTCTTTGCATAAGATCCGATTAGGAAGCTGATTATCTTTCTAATTTTTAGTACTATTTCCAAGAGATAGCTTATAAAATGACATTAGGTTTATGTATGTTATAGAGATCAGAATAGTAAAAAAATAAAGAAAATATGGTGCCATGGTCTGAATATTTCTATGCCTTCAAGATCCATATGTTGAAGTCCTAACCCCAAAGGCAATTGTATTAGGAGGTAAGGCCTTTGAGAGGTGATTAGATCATGAGGCCAGAGCCCTCATGATTGGGATTAGTGCCCATATAAAAGAAACCCCAGAGAGCTAGCTTGCTCCTTCCATTATGTGAGGACACAGGGAAAAGGTGAGGTCCACGAACTGGGAAGTAGGTCCTCACCTGACATCTGCCTGCACCATGATCTTGAACTTCAAAGACTCCAAAACTGTGAGAAATAAATGCTTGTTGTTTATAAGTCACCCAGTTTATGGTATTTTTGTTATAGCAGCTCAAATGGACTCAGACATATGGTAAACTATTTTAGCTCTAATTCTTTTTTTATGCATTTGTATTTTGCAAATGCTGCTGTCTTCGAAACCTTTGAGAACAACTTATGTGGAATTTATCTTCTGGAAGGAAGGGTAGAATAGGAATATGACCTTACAAAAGTAATGACAATAGCAAAATTATTTCCTGCTTGGAACGAGTGGTGGGCTTCTAGATGCCTGTTTTGATTGTTCCAAAGCAGGGAAAAGAGGCTTAACTTTTTCCACCGCATTAAATATAAGAAAAAGGAGAGGGGTAGAAAATAACAGGGTTATAATATAATATGACGTAGACTAATACCTACTTTTCAAGAATGGATTTTCCTAGCCCTCTGCCCAGAACACTGTAAACAGGGCCACTCAGGTTAATAGGGATGCAATAGTCTCCACACATACCCCAGCATACCTCACGCTCTCAGCCAGTACACCAGAATAGCTCGGGGTTAGCAAACTTTAATGCACTCCTAGGCCCAAGTAATTAATCTAAATGAGTCAAGTGTGTTGAGGGCAAGCTGTAGCCACATGGGGAACACAAGCCCTTTCTCAGCTGGGTCCTGGTGACAGCATTTTTTGCCAAGTGGGAATGCAATTTTTGAGAGAAACCGCAAGTTTGGATTTCATGGAAAATATGGACTTTCAATGGGAAATCTAACAATTTTTAAGTGTTGGCAACTGAGTACAGATTAGAAAAAAGAAAAAAAAAAAAAAGAACCCACCTACCAGTCAGATTGGAGCAATGAGTTTGATAGTTCAGATGCAGTTTGATAGCTCCAGGCTGCTGGAAATTGTAACAATGATGGTCACAAATACTATCTTCCTGACAGGTCATTTGTGCCCTGCCCCTAAGTGTAATCATAGATGTATTCACTAAAGCAACTTCTGTGTTTGGAAACACATGTGGACGGTTTTTCTTAATGTCCATACAAGGGGAGAAGTTGACCAAATCTTTTTTAGATTTTTAATACACAGAGTTAGCAATACTAGCATTTTGGTATTCAAGTACATATTTTTTATGCATTGAAATACCAGTGTTTTGTGAGAATAATATTGTTTTGGCATTAAAAATCTGAAACTTGAATCATTCACATTTTAAGGCATACCCAGGATGAAATTTTTTAAATCAAATAAAGTTTAGAAAGTGTTATTCTGTACTTGCATAGTCTTCCTAAGAAGGAAGAAATACGATAATTACCAAAACAAAGATTTCTTTTGCAACGAAAATGTATACAGTCATAGCTACTTCAAAGATTTATAAACTAGTAGAATATGTGACCATATTAAAATTATACAAATAACTCTGCATCAGAATCTCTATCTAATATGATAATAACTGATGATTATAAAGTTAAACTGGAAATGCTTTTTCTTGAAATTAAATTATATCTTGCTATTAATAAAATGTCTACAGTAGTAGTATAGGTATTTTGATATTAAATAAAATAATGGTTTATGGTACTGCTATTTGCTCTGTATACAACCAATATATGTACTGACCAATTGTGGCTAATTTGAATGAATGGATACATCGTGTACAAGTGAGGTTTAATAGGATAACAGTGGTAGTATGATTTTTTCCTTGTATTTTCCTACTAGTGATTATATATATGTTAAATATTATTCACTTCTTAAATGAGCTCACATACTTTCACCTAAGTGACCTATTCTAGATAAATATTCTAGTTAGCTTTCCTAAACCTTGCATGAAATTTTGCAATTTCTATTTCCCTAGGCAGACACATTTTCCCATCATCTACTATCTGAATAATTGAAATACATCTAAAATGTATTTTTGTATGGATGTGATTTCAATATCCAGCAACCCATTTTCTTTTTGTAATTCACATAAAATTGTGTCATTTCTTTTGAAGCTTTTACTAGGTATTTCAGGTTGTGAGAACAGTACATGATACCAAACAGTACTAATTTGCTTTGTCAAAATGAATTGTATACGATAAAATGTACTACCAAAAACATAGTAATTATTAGGGAGAGAATGCAGTTCCATTTGTGGGAAAAAAGTGGCTAAATCTTGGACCAGACAGATTCCAGATTTTCTGACTGCCACTCAGGTGCTTAGCTGAGCTACTCTGTACTTCAACCTTTGTCTTTGAACTACAGAGCTCACTCATGGCAGCTTTTGACCAGTTCCAGGGATGTGTGTTAGCACATGGAAAGGGACAGAATATTTGATAGCTTTGAATAGATTCTAGTGCTTATGAATACTCCATTCTACTTTCATAGAGGTTACTAAATTTTATAATTTACTTTATATATCTGCAGTATGTTATTTTGCTTAAAAACATTAACATTGTTTACAGCTGAAATAGAAAAACTAAGGTCAAAATAAACAGCTCTTGTTAAGCAGACTATATAAAGCAAATACCCCTGTGATTTTTTTTTTTTTTAATGTGAAAATCTCAAAGGGTTGCCTCCAGATTTTCAGAGCAAAAAGTGATACTGAGCAAAAACTAGCAAACCGCAAAAAATATAATCTAACAGCGTATGAAAATGGCATTAAATTTAATAGAAGTGTTTCAATAGAGACTATCTAATAAATCAGGCTAAGCTCTCAAGTAGCATTAAATATTTTATATACGCAAATGAAACACATCTGAGGCTAATTTGACATCAACATCGCCAATAAGGAAACAGTCGACGGATATAATTATTTAACATTTGCAGTGATATTGCAGGAGTAAAATTTTTCATCGTAGGTTTTATTAATTGCCTCCCTTGATCCATTTGCCTCAATGACATTAAAATAATCATTTCTCATTATTGGGCAGTAGGAAAATAGACCACCTATGCCTCACAGAGAGTTTATGCCTACTGGGAGTAAGTCCATTTTAGTGTTGATATACATGAACATTGGGTATATATAAGGGATACTTAAATACTGCATATTGACGATGGTCTTCTCAGGGGAAAAGTGGGCCCCTGCCTTATAAAAGGCAGATGTCAACGTTAGCTATTTTTACAGATAAATATAAAGATATTTTCATTTCCTCAAATGATTGTAAAATGTTCTATGTGCAAAGAGCCACTTTATGAATACAGAATTACCTAGATATGTGTGTCTAAACTATTGCTGAGCTGCTACGGAGGAAAAACATTCTGAGGTTTGCAATTAAAATAAAACCTTTCTGACTCTGCCAAATGCTCAGTATGTGACCTTGGAAATGAAGAAAGGCCGTGAGGATTGCAAGAGAAACACCCAGAGCATTGCTGGTTAGGCTGATGCTCTGAAAGTTCACAGGTGGTATCTTCAGACAAGTCAGGACAAGAGGTGGCCACACATCCCACTTGTAGATGAGCATGGAGTTTAGGGAAAACAAAACTCGTCTTCTCTCTAGTTGGTGTGGAGGCCTCTGCTTGGGAAGCACTGACCTGACATACAAAGCTTGGGCATTTGTTTTGTCATAGTTAAAAAAGGGGCTTGAACTTGTAAATCTCTGAGGTCTCCTCCAGTTCTAAAACTTGATAAACACTTTTCCATTAAATCAGACTTCAGTCATTTCTTGGCATTGGGTCTTTCTATTGATTCCTGGAGAAAACACCAAACACCATTAGGAAACCCTTCTTCCTTGATCACTCGTGGAGAGGCACTGATTTCTCTTGTATGTCTGTTCTTGCGGACACTTGTTGTATCTCTCTCTTCGTTATTTTGTCTGTTAAATGCTCTCATCTCGTTTACTTAAATATGTTGTAAGTAGTTGATCCTTTGCACGTTTCTCCAAGGTTTGTCTGCTTATATTCCCAGGAGCAAATATTTCACTTATAATATATCTGCTTTAAATTATATTTGTAACAAGGTTAGAATATACACATTTAAAAAGTACAAATATAAAATGAATATTTCGATCGTGCAGAAGGGATGAAGGGCTGCATGAAAAGGTGTTAAATGAATTCGGGTATTTTAAAAATTATTTATATGTTGTAGATGAGGTGAGATTTTATGAGACTGCAGAAGTGAAAAAGGTTATATGTTCCTTTTCACTGAAAGAATACAACCTTTTAAAAATAATACTTTTAATGGAGATTAGAAGGTTCAGAGTTTAAGAAGATATGTGTAACTAGAATTAGGAACAATGCTGACAAACTTCCCAGGTATTCCATGAATAGAATCTTTTGAAATCATACATTCATTGAACTCTATTCTGTGGGAAATAACATGCAGGGAACTAGGGTACAGATGATGGAGGAGTGGAAGTTGATAAAAATGAGTAAGACACTGGCTCTGGCCCCAAGGAGCTTACAATTTAGCTGGATGTATGTAGAATGAGAAGAGTGCATAAATAAAAGGGCTGAGAAGAGGAATGCTGGGCAGGGAGGGCTTGATCATTAAAAGAGCCAATTTTAAGGATCTCTATTGGAACATGCATTTGACAGTTATTTGGGGATACTCTCTTCTGTTTTGCTTCATAACCATTTTATTTAGCGAATAAGATTTTAGTGGCCATTTTTAATATACAAGTTATGATATAAGACATAACACCAAAAGAATGACTTCGTAAATAAATGGACTTCTGTGTAACTGGAAATTATTAATTATGCATATTTAAAGAATATACAAGTAGACATGCAGGAAATAAACTGCTTTTCATGAACTGTTGCTTTAATGATTATTTTCTTTTACAATAGAAACCTTACCAATGGAAAGTAGAATATTCTTAGATTGTTGATGACAAAGTATTTAAGAGATCATTTCCTCTTATGCATGTGGAATTTGCTGTCCTACAGGGCAGAGGGCTGCAGGGAAAAACTTTTGGATGTAGTGTTAGTAAGCATGGAATACTGAAGGGAACTAAACTATGATTCAGAAACCCTGGGTTTTAGACCTACCTCTCCTATTTATTTGCCCTTCGTTCTTAACTTCTCTGAGCCTTGGCTTCTTCTTTGATAAAAATGGGATTATTAATACCCACTTTGCCTATGTCATCCCATTGTTATCAGGTTAAAATGAGATACAGTGCGTGAAAGTTCTCTGAAAGCTTGTGAATTACTACATAGATGCAAAGAACTATGATGAAGAAATAATAAACGTGTGCCAATTTTCCAGGCATCTTGCCTCTCCTTTTAGAAAGATAATATCTCTTTAAGAATTATCTTTTTAGAGTAGTAAACCAATATTTTTTTGAACCTGGTTTCTAGTTGTATTCTGCTGCTGTATACCAAGAGCTGGCCTGACCAGTTCAAGCATCAAGGTTATTATAAACCAGGTGTAGCTAGACCTAAAGATATGGAAGTCCCTACCATGTGGGAAGGGGAAAATTCCATCCCTTCCATCCTTAAAGGAATGTGGGAAGAACAAAGGAAGGTCAGGTAGGTTACGAAAATCACATGATGAAGTCCTTATTATCCCTAATCTTGAATGAGGGCAGAGAGCTGAAGAACTACTTAGAAAGACATGAGAAAATTGGAGAACACCAGCACTAATGCTTCAGTTTCCCAAGCATTCTTCTCGGTGCCATGTGCAATTTGGCTTTGAAAAATAGAGTAGCTCTGGCAGAGGGAGGAGCCAGAATGAGAATGTTGAAGCTTCTCAACCTGTGCACGGTCTTTAGGGGATTGAAATGTAATTGTGTGGTACCCTAGTGAGGATCGGACGGGGGCAGTAGTCAGGGGTCAGGAAGAGGCAATGGCACGGCCAGCAGTTAGTAGCAGTGGATGCCATCCTATGCTGAAAGGCCAAGAGGAACTGGTGCATCACCAAGGATTCAGGGATGACTGGGGCTCCTACAGAGACCCAGGAGGGGAAGAAACACTGCAGGCTGAGAACACTGCACAGAATCTCTGGCCTTTCGTTGGCCATTGTCATGAGAATACATGACATCCTTGCTCTTGATATGGGAGCAACAGAAGAGAGAAGAGAAAATATAAATGTTTAACCATTCATCCAAAAATATCTTCTGAAGATGGTAATTGAAATTAGAAAAGTTGGAGATAAAATTAATGGGCAAGTTTTGTATTGGGTCCACCACCTCCTCATCTTACCTCCATCTAATAGGGTAGAGGCTTATGAGGAAGATAAATCTGTTACAGAAAAAAGAAATGTACGTAGTTTGAGAAAATGTGTTTCTCTTCTACATACATATTTGTTTCACTCACATACCATTTCTCGAGGTTTTATCTTATCAGTTGTTCCTTCTTTGTTTTCCCCACAGGTGTTCAGACTCTTTATTTTGTCATTCTTGGTTACTGAACTTTTTTTAAAGACAATTTTTCCAAAGAAGGTTTAGGTTTACAATAAAAATGAGAGGAAAGTACAAAGATTTCCCATATACCCACTGCTTCTATACATGTATAGCTTCCCCCATTATTAACATCATTCACCACAATGGTACATTTTTTGATCAAGGATGATCCTGCATTGACACACCATAATCACCCATAGTTTATATCAGGTTCACTCTTGGTGTTTTACTCTCTATAGATTTGGACAAATGTATAATGACACATATCCATCCTCATAATATCATATAGGATATTTTCACTGCCTTGAAAATCCTCTGTGCTCTGCCTATTTACCCTTCCTCTTCCGCCATGGCAACCACTGACCTTTTTATTGTCTCCATAGTTTTGCCTTTTCCAGAGTGTCATATAGTTGGAATCTTACAGTACAGGTATTACTTTTTAATGAATGCCAGTCTTTATTATGTGCTAGGTACCGTTCTAAGTGCTTTACAAGTGGTAATTAATTTAATCTTCATAATAGTCCATTGAGTACTACTATGGTGCCCATTTTTCAGGTGAGAAAACTGAGGCACAGAGAAGTCAGTTTTGTAAAAAAAAAACAGTAGTCGTGCCAGCATTCCAACTCAGAAAATCTGGTCTCAGAATGCAGTATATCACATGGCCTTTCATTTGTCATGCTTACTCAATCTCTTTAAGTTTCTTAATCCCTTTACATTTAAAGCTCAAAGATAGATCGATATTAGTATTGGATAGTTTTGATTTGTACATACCCAAGAAATACTGAGTTCTTATGTGGCCTCAAACTCACACCCCCTGTTTGGGGAGCTAGCTCAAGTAATATATAATATTTGCCTCAAAAGGCCAGATGTTGGTTAGTAGTTGGTTGTCATAAAATTCACCTATTAAAAGCCACTTATTATGTTCTAATAAAAAAGGCACTTAGAGTCAGTTTGTGACTTTTAAGCAGTTGTAAGTTTTTATTTGGTGATTTTACCAAGGTTTTGTTTTGTTTTTCATTATTTACCTAGGAGCTCTCATGAGACACATGCAATACATTTTTTATGTTCCATAAAATTCACATGGAATGGCAACAGAAGGCTTTTTCTTGGGAGAAGAAAACTTCCTCGTGAAGAAGTATACATGCTAAAAACACAAATGTCGAAGAAAGTTTATACATTACCTTAGCTCTGTGGCCATATATGCGTAAGAATCTAAAAGAATTTGTGAACATAATTATTTTCATCCTGTGGTATGCAATATCATATCCAATTACAAAAAAGTTGAAAATGTTTTTAGGAAGTAAACTTGCAAACTCGGTGCCTGTCCACTTCGCTGGAGAAAAGCAATATTTTGCTTACAAATGTGAAAAATGGAGGGCTATTTTGATAGCCATACAACTCTCCATGTCTGATTTTGCCAGAATTATCTGAATTGTCTGTGTAGGGAGAAGTCTCACTCTGTAAGCCCAATATCTTTCTGCTGAAGAGCTGTGGTTCATTGTTTCTTGGTCAGGCTCTGTAGATTAATGAAGAGCCCACCTCACATACCAGGGAGGTGGTCAAGTTTTGAAGAAGAAACATTTCTTTCTTTTCAAAGGTGACATCCCATGCAGAGCCTCTGTTGTAACAATACAGCCGTAAATAAGTGGTACAATATTTGAAATCACTTGTGGTCAAATTACATTTGGGTTTGTACTTTGAAGTCTGATAAAGAATAATACAATTGTATGGATATACAATGCTTATTATTAAATTTAAATAAGCAAAGGTAAATGGATATGAAACATGGTATTTATAATATATGGTTAAACAGTAATTTCTCCTGTTTCACTTTTTTTTTAAGCTTCTGTTAATTAGAGGCATTACTTGGTTGCTAATCCCTGACAACAATAATTATTGCTTAGACTAACAGTAGGTGGATAAGCTTGAGAACACAACCTTCCCCTTTAGTGATCCCGAGTATCAAAATAAAGGTTAAGTAGTCATTTAACGAAGGTTAAATAATCCATGTTAAATGGATTTAAAGTGACAAATGCGGTATGATATCTAGTCTTTTACATGATTATAATAGAAAGACCCAGTGGTTCTCATAAGATCAGGGACTGTTGGTGGTTAAATACCTCATTTTTGCAAAAGGGAGACATTTCCTTACAGAGGAGTAACAGGCAGATCATCCTGGGTTTAAACAAGTCTAAGACAGATGACAGAGTGGGCAGAGATGCACTTCACTGAGACCAAGCACCGTAGGAGGAGATAATTGCTGGACTTTACATCCCTTCTGACTGAGGCTACAACAGAGGCTCTATAAACTCATTAATGAAATCACCGTGTCGGAATAACTGTGCCGCCCACCTCCCAGCAGGGCCTTCCAGACCCAGGGCTTGTGTGCACATCATTTGGAAGGATAAGCCGTTCAATGGAATCTGCTCTTTGAAAAAAGTTCTTTTTTTCTCTTGGTTTCTAAAGCATTAACATGTTGTAATATTTGACTCAAATGAGAATTTAGTGTATGCTTTTCATACATAAGGTGCTGGGTAGGATCTATAGGGATTCTGACAAGGGCAAGACAGTGTCCTCGCCTTCAACATGCTTATGTCAGGAAGGAAAATAAGGTAAATCCTAACAGTAGGCGCACCATTCATTCATTCATTCATTCAATAGCTATTTCCTGAGCCCCAGGGTATGCCTGAGAGCATTCTGGTGGCTGGGAATTCAGGGATTTAACAAGACAAAGTCCTTCTTTGGAGCTGATGCTTTGTGGAGGCTGTGAGCATGGACCTTGATAAAGACGTCCCGACTGTAATGAATCAAGGAGCAGAGAACTTGGAGCTGGCTGGGAAGAGCAGGACTGTTTAGAGAGTGGAGGGTCATTTAAGTTAAGCCAAGGGAATGAGAGACCACAGTGGTCAAAGTGACAGGGGAATAATGTGCAACAGCCCTAGAAAAATAGATTGGAACCATGCTGTTGAAGTATTTAATAGGCAATGAACGGCCATTGAAGAATTCTGAGCAGTCACAAAATAAAAACACTTCAGGAAGGTTATTATGGCAATAGTTATTAAAAAAATGAAAGTGAGGAAGTCGAGGGCAGGATAAACACATAAAGGATTGTTGCAATATTGGAAATGAGTGGTCATCAGGCCTGACCTTGTGGAAGCAAAGTCAATAGAAATAAAGATAAAAAGCTAGGGTCTGTGGGATATTTTCGATGATCTGAGGCCTTGGAAATTCTTTGAATTAATGTTCGATGCCTGTATTATGGGTAGTATCATTGCGCATTGTATATTCAATCAGTATTCTCAATTTCTTTATAACCCATTTGGACTGTGTTTGCGGATATCTGTAGCATTTCCAACCCCTGCTCTTTATCTGGTTGATATCATAGGGTTCTCCTCGTGAATCAAGCAATCATTCTTCTTTGCAGAGTTTGTGCTGCAGATTCGCTCTATGTTTTGGAAGAAGGTTATACACTAAGGTTTGCACTATTTAAAGACCTAATTAACCCTTATTATACATTGCTCACTATTTTCTACTTTTTTCCTATCTTTTTGCAATGGAAACTTGTGGCCTTCAGCTCATTCCTGTGGCATGAGGGAAAATAAGCTCTTTTAAGTACATAGAGAAATTTTCCTGTGGATGTGAGAGGTGAGGGAGGCCGGTGGAGTGGAGGAGTGGGAAGAGGGCATGAGAGGACCAGGCTGGCCAGTGTTCTGGAGGCGTCTCCCAGTTTCATAGAGGGACGGCGCACGCAGGAACAGTCATCTGTCTCTTGGAGAGGCAGTTCTTGCTTTTTTCTTTTTGTCTAATTTTCTGTCTCTTTCTGTGTCTGTCTTTCCATCTTGTTGTCTTTCTTTTGTTCTGATGTTCTTTCTTCCCTCCCTCCTTTCCTTCCCCCTCCCTCTTTCTTCCTTTTTTCCCTCTTTCTCCCTTCTTTCCTTCTTTAGTACACAACCAGAGTATAACCATCTTAGACCTGAAAATAATTGCTCTGGTCCAAATAGAGTACGGACAAGTTTAATGAAGTTCAGGTAGCAGCAGCAAAAGCAGCTGTACTCACCAGGTATCTTTTGGTTTGCTTTTCTTAAGGATACAGATTCATAGAGCTCTCTATTATGTGTTTCAATAGATTAAACCATGAGCTGTTTTATTTACTCTTCTAATGGATCCCAAACATTTTTGGATCATAGACTCATTTCAGGAAAAATATTTAGAGCACTCAGTTTCTGAGCCCTCAATAAATGCATGTGTTTTTATTATATTATTGTTATATGTTATCATATTACTTTAAATAATAATATGTTTTATATGTAATATATATAATAAATATAGTAACATAACAAAATAATATTTAAATTTAAAATAAAAATAATGGTTAAGAAGAAATATGTTAGTGTATCCTATGATAAGTGCATTACTTATCTTAGGTAATGTCTCAAAGCAAACTATACCCTGATAGTGAGGTTTATCATTAGCAATAGTGAATATGAATCCATATTTCAAGTAGTCTTTTTGAAGACTGCAAAAATTGACCTTACATCATCTCAGATGTTTTTCATCCTTGCTTTTACCCCAAAATATGGCTGGTGAGCTCAGCAGAGGGAGAAGAGAAATGGCGCCACTATCTTTCTCCAGTGGTTTGCTTCTGCTTACTTTGTGGTATCTCCTTTGGTCCGTGGTTTTTTTGCAATAATCTTTTAAGTTGTTGTTTTTCTTGTGAAGCTTAGTTTACGTAAAATTTGATAATAAAATCTGCAAATCCACTTTCTTGAGCCCACATGCACTGCCGTCCCCTGGATTATGGTGATGGCTAAACAAATGGGTTGGGTTTCTCTGTCATCCACTCTGGTTTTTCCTTCTGAATATTGTGAACACCATGGGGCACACACCACCCACCGAGAGAGACCCAAAAAGGGGACTAGTATCAACCTAAATTTAAATATTAGTAAAGCTTTATTTCTTTCTCATTTTTATGTGAATAGTAAACATAAGTAAAAGTTCTGATAATAATGTTCCTGTGCCATGTGGTTTGTGTTGTTCATCTCCTGAGGTTTATGCATCTTCGCTTTGGAGGCTTCTGCCTGGAAACCCAGAAAAACCCTCTTCAACCCATCTTACTTACTTGCACATAGTTTGGCGACACGCACATAATAATTCATTGGTTCTAAATGTATTTTATACACTGATAGACATTCCCTAGATGGTTTTCCCAGGATTCAATTCCATTTTATAATATAATCAGATTAGTTTTTCAAATTTAATTTAAAACACACACACACACACACACACACACACACACCTTTTCTATGCTGTTGTTGCAATCAGTAGTCTGCAATAGATAACATTCAACTTCTACTTCCCTGAAGCTGCCTTTTTGATGTTGATTGATTTCCTGAGTGTTTCTTTTTAGTATAAAGACCACCAATACATATTTTTAATATATTTTTTTAACCTAGGCAATGTTGATGTGAGTTAGAATATTTTCATTTCTTTCCAAATGAAAGAATTTTCATTTCTATCTATGAAAATAAACTCCGTTTGGTAAAATATATGTACCCTAGTAGCAGAGGCTCATAAAAACAAACAAATTAACCAGACAAATATGTACAATTATCTTTGATTCATCAATGTTTATGTAACATAAGTGGGCATAATGGAAACATTTATAGATTCAGATTTCACATGTTGTTCAGCTTTGTAATCAGAAGAGAGAAGAAAATGTGCAATGGAAATATCACGTTGACCTAGATTTTCATAAGGACATGAACCTGGTCTCTAAATAAGGGTTCAGAAATTTAATTTCTGAGATAGAGAAACTTTTATACTAATTCATATCCAGAGCGAAGGAGTTCATTTGCTTGAACATATTATCAAGGGTTTTTTAAAAAATCTTGAAACCTAAGTGAGTGGATGGATTGAACATTTAGTCCCTGGAAGATTCATTGTGAATTTTGGTGAAAAACAATAACTTAAGTTTTAGATTTCTCTTCTTAACTCTCCATTACTTCCTGTGTAACTGAAAAAAATGATTTTATTCATCAATGATTTATTGCCCCACTTTCAAGATAGTAATGATAATTATTCTCACAGTTACAAGAGAAAAATATCCCATGTTCTCATACTTGACTGTTGTTTTGATACTTAGGAGGAACATCTGTTTACATATAGGCAGCTGTCTTCAGAAAAAAAATAAATTGCAAAATGAGGTGAGTAACCCTTAGTTTTATCAAGTTAATTCTGTTTCATACAGAATATAGACTTACGATTTTTGAACAAAGAAGAATTTTATGTGAAACTAAGTAAACACAAATATATATCCTACATTCAGCATTTAACCAGTTTTAAAACAAGCTAGTTTCTAGACTAAAGTTTTTAGACTGAAGCATTGCTACATCTTGATTACGCTGCCCTAGTTCTAAAGGTATTTCATACCACTTCCTCATCCATTAGGCAAAGACTATTGAATGGTCCATTATAAAGAATGAACATTTTTAACAGCTTTTCCTTAAATTAACATGACAGGTACCACAGTGCAATGTTAATCTTTTCCTAAAAGCTTAATGTTGCTATTTAGTTGTTTACTAATAAAACATTCCTTGTCATTTTAACTTAGACATAGATGGATGAATCTTCAGTGTCTTTGGAGATGGAGAGAAGATCTTACAGAACAAGTAATGATAATTTTCTTAAAAAAAAAAAAAAAGCACACACACACACATTGCCATGAATACTATACCTGAAGAAGATGAAATTAGAAGAAATCATATACATGGAAACACTTTGTAAACTACAAAGTAGCAGTGTAAATGTTGTTTTATTTGTCTGCCTTTCTTTACATTTATTTATTATTTGATCTTCTTGCTTCTTTGTTGCTTTCTTGAAGGTCAACCAGAATAAAGTACTTCTTGGTAGTTTTGCAAGTTTTTGTTTAGTGTCTTTCTAATCACATTTCAGGCTCCTGTGTCCATTCCCTCTGGAGCTTTGCTTGTTTATTTAAAAGTCTCATACAGGCCTATCTTCAGTTTCCTGAGGATTTCTTTGATCTTAGTTAAAAAAATTTATTCTGGTTGGGACTGATAATTTGGTATTTCAGACTACTAGGAAATAAGATAATATGTACCTTTAGGCTAACAATTTTATTTTGTTTATTTCTGTATTCCCTCTAAGTGCTCTGTAGCAATAGATGCTGAACAAATACTAATGAGTGAGGGAGTGAATGAAGTAAGAAAGAATAGGCTATTTTGGAGGGTCAAATTATGAAATGTCACCAATATCTAAACTTAGGTTTTCCTTTTGCAGTAGCACCCTGAGTTCTTCATAAAATTCTTCTTTTTATTATGGTTGATGACAGGACTGAAAATACAACATCTTTATCATATCAGCCTAATTTTGCATCAAGTTTTGCTTTGGTTTTAGTACTTCAGCTATATTTTTTTCCACAAAAAACATATAAATTGGAAAGGCTAGTTAAAACAGGAAAACTTGTCTGAAGACCATCCACAGTTTGGTTTCTCCTAAAGGAATTAACCTTTGAAACAGTCTTGCAGACTTAGTATTGGATGATAAAGTTTTGGCCTGATCGTTACATAATAAGCTGGTGCCTTCCCAAGTTATTAAGTTTTTAGAATCATTTTCAAAATTGTGTTTATTGGGTTTCATAAAATGTTAATGTTAGTTATGAACTATTCAAAACCTCCAGGAATTTCGGCATTTCTCTGGTGTTCAAGAATCAAGAAGATTTAAAATAAACATATTGAACAGAATAAATAATACACCAAATGAAATATTTTCATCACTTTGAGCTATGTTGTCATCTCTGTTAATAGCAATTTATTGACAGTCTTGTGGCAGGATTAGGTAATTGACAAAATTTGGCTACTAGAGCAATTTTTTCTGCAGAACTGAATAAACTAGTTTAAGAAAGACAACTACTGATAATGCAGAATAGTTGGTCCAAGTTTATTGGTAAGAAAGTCCCAATAATTAGAAACACATAAGAGGTCTTGATATATGTTTAAAAACATCATGCTTTCAGCTACAACAAGCCTTGGTTGATCCAGGTCGGCTCCCAGGTATTAGATCTTGTCTCTCCCATCTCCTGGCTCAGCAGCTCTGGGGATGGTGCGGAGTTGTGTCAAACGGTAAAGCTTCTTTTTAGGACCCCGAAGAATTCATTCCCTGTGTCAGTGAAGTGGTTTTACCCTCTCCTTTAGAAACATCTAGTTTGATTTAAGTTTTTGAGGGATAGGGAGGACAGTTCGAAGGTAGGAGGGATGGGATGTCATGCTACAAAGATGCTGCAGCGGGAAGAGAGAGGGCCAGAGGGAACAAGTAATGAGTGGTAGGAAGAAACCAGGTTTAACATGATCTCTGGGGCCACTAGGAGTACCATTTAACTCAAGGAACTCATTTTGAATCACCATAGGAAAGCATTTCAAGGAAAAGTTCTTCTCAGAAACTTGACCCTCTTTCTCCTTTTCTGACTTCTGCTTATGGTACTCTCAGTCTCGTTTTTACCAAGTCTAGAAACTTCACAGTTTTTCTGGTCCCTCACTTTCTACCTTATCAACATAGCCAAATATTTGCCAAGATCTGAAGACTGAATATGATACAACCATTATTTCCTTTCCTTTATTTGGCCAACCCCCATCTAGTCTTTCCTTCCAGTGCTTCCCTATATTCCGAAAATCTAGCCTCTAAAACACTTCCATACGCATCTCCTAAAGCACAGACCTCATTGATGGCCTTCCTTGATGACAGAATAAAGTGGTCCAAGTTATGCCTAACCTGACATGCAAGGCCCTCTATGATCACTTGATCAAAATCCTCATCTCAGTTATTTCCTTTTATTCATTCATGCCACTTTCAACCATGAAGTTGGAATGTTAACCATTGTCCGAACAATCCCCAAAACTCTCCACTTCATTTGGGGAATTTTTTTCAGCCTTGCTATTTGTTTGAAGTACTATACACTCTTCAGGATCCATTTCAAATGTCTCCTCTTTCCTGGTGCTTATCTGACTCCTTTAGCTTAAACAGCTGATCTTTCTCTCTCTTTTAAATGTCCATGACACAGTTTTAATGGCATTTATTAGATTCTAGTTTTTACTATCCAGTCATTTTTATCTACAATTTTTCTCAAACAGTAATGTTGTTTGATACATGTCAAATAAACAAACGAATGATGTATCCATGAATGTATTTCCTTGTGAGAGCATTTCAGAGTGGTGGACAAAAAGGGGATTATTTTGTTCATATTTTTGTAATTTTCTAAGGCCATAGTAACATGATCAGTTGAGAAAGGGACTTTAATAAATAGCATATAGTGTCAGAAAAATCACCTAAGACAATTTAATGTCTTGCCTTGCTCATCTTACAATTTCAAAGGCCCTTCTTAGACTGATGTGTTAAAAACTATTTGTGATGATTTTCATCTTTATTTTATTACTGCTGACTTACTACATGTAAAGCATTGATCTTTCTTTATATTGGTCTTAGTTTAGGTATTTTGGGTATTTTATTTCAAATTTTGTCCAAATGTTGTCCTTACTTGCCAGAATGGGCCATAAAGAATTTTGGGCTTTAATTGTTTATGAAAACTTTTATTCCTAAATATGATTTCAAGAGGTAGAGATGAGGAAATGGCATTTCAGGCTGACAGGATAGTTTGAGCAAAGATCAGACAAGGTAAAAAAAATGTTAGGGTCGTGTGGAAGTTAAAGTTCTGTTTGCTTGCTACAGAAAAAATGGCAACAATCTAGGAATTCAAGGCTAGGGCATTGAGAATCTCACATTTAAAAGGTAAGACCTATAGATGCCTGACACCCTTGGAAGGTTTACAGCTGGGAAATGAATGAATAAAACCTCTATTTTCAGGTATACGCATGATGGGGGTGTGAAGGGTAGACAGGACATATGAAAAACTAGAAGTGAGAAAACTTAAAAGTCTCTTGTGATAGACTAGGTAAGAGGCCCTAAATTGGATAATCAGGAGGGCTGGGCTTTTGGAGTTGTAGCAGAGGAAGACTGATAGAGTGTTTCATCCTCAAAGTGTTGGCAAATCTTCCTGATGTTCCTGGCACGGGTGATAGGAAGGACAGGCCGTAGCGGATCTGGGAAGCAACACTGGAGGATGGAGGATGGCAAGCTATGAGAAGGGATTCAGTTTCTGGCCCACTGAGTCTGAATGCAATTCAGATTATGGACATTGTTATGTAGAGAATCAAAAATTCAGATAGGAAATTCAAGGGATAAGGGGCTATAAATTCAGATTTAAAAGTCATAGCATAGATCTGATTGTTGAAACCCAGGGAAAAGCTAAAAGCAGCCAGACAAAGGATTTATTGCAGCAAGAGGAAAAGGATGGAACAAAAATCCTCTACAAACAGGTGAAGGAAGAAGGATGGAAGGAATAATGGAGACTGACAAGAAACACACAGAGCTCACGGAAAGGGTGGGCTAACGGTTGCCTTTGCTAGGTGGGGCTAGGAGCCGGCTTGCAGAGTGAGTGGCAGTGGGTCAGGAGGAATTTATGCCCTGCTCTTGCTTATGAATGACTCACAATTAAGCATTCAACTTATCTTCACGTATTTGAAAATTGTTAAATGTTCTCCTTCAGCTGTGCTGTTTCTTAGGCAAAAATGTCACTTTCCTTTTGTTTAACCTAATAGAGCATAATTTTGAAAACTTTTAACAGTTTTTTTGAGGCTCTTTAAGGAATTGCCTCCAACTTTTCACACCTCCTTTCACATGTGATCCCATTGTACATTAGAGGGGACCTGATTAGCTGAAGAAGATCATGAGGCCATTTTTCCTTGACCTGCTGCTAGATATACAATTCCAGTATGACGTTTACTTTACAACCTGTAGCATTGCTGGGCAAGTTCACTTTTGGTGTTCAACTAACTTTGACCTTTGCTCACAGTATAATACATACCACAGGTTCTCTTTGCAAGTGCATATCAAGCATGGAAAATTTTTTGCAATGAATCCTGGAAAAGAGTTTAGTCTTAATCAACTTAATAGCTATTTCTAATGTGGCATGGTATAACCTAAATGTGTACCTATAAGACCATCCAGTTTAGAGATGGATTAGTCATTGAACTGGTCAAGTTAGTAAAAACACAATTAAGGCTAACTTGGTTGCTTCTTCTTATTCATATGTGGGCCTATGAATTTAAAAGAAAAGGCCAAATAAGCTTGCATTCCAACTTTTTTTACTCAACCATTTAGAATAGCTCATTTTTTCCTGGTGCGTGCCTGCGTGGTGTGTTTATGTATGTTACTATATATGCTCTTGGGTTTTCGAGCACGTTTTGTACATTCTCTCTTATTATTTTTATTCTATAGTCAGAATTATATTTACTTCTGCTCATGGTTTCTTCCCTTCTTCATCATAAACTCCCTTACAGGCTAGGTCAGTGTTTTGCTTTCTCTGTGGTCTCTATAGCACTCAGCCTCGTGGTTTGTTTCAAGAACATACTTAATAAGGAGTTGTTAAAAGAATTAATCCAATAACACCCTAACAGTGTTGAGTTGCTACCTCCATTTTGTATGTCTAATTGACATTTGTTAGATCCTTGAGGCAAAGGATGCTTCTACGTTGTCTTTGTGACCTTTTCTCTTACATCTAATATATTACCTCGCCCATGGTAGGTGCAATTATTCATAAAACAATGTGTAACTGCTACATGTCAGACACTGTGCTAGGCATTGGGATGTACAAAATGAAAAGGTGGGATCACTCCTGGGTCAGTGCAAGGAGTGGGGCCCACACATTTTCCTGAGTAGATGTTTGGATGTGAAGGAAGCTGAAGGTTTATGGGACATGCAGTTTAGGCATAGTTATTAAATATCAAGATGTGAGAGCTCTTGAAAGCCAGCTAAACTATAGACCTAATCCTATGAAAAAAAAAACTTATTTTTTTCATTAATTTTCTTTAACATTGCATGTGTGTTAATTCCCATTATAATATCTTTGCACATAAAGACTGTAGTAGAGACTGGGATATGTGCTTACCCTAATGTCCATTCTTTCTTTGCTTCTTAGCAACTGACTTTTAGCTGGATACCTGGCCACCTGAAATTAAAGTCTCTATTTCCCATCTACCTGCATTTAAGTGTGTCCACGTGAGAAGGCTCTGACCAATAAGATATATAAGTGGAGGTAGTTTATGAGTTTTCTGGGAAGGCTGATTAAAGGAAGCTGTCTCAGCTGAGAGGACCCAGTCTTTGGCCCTTTTGTCTTTCTTTTTTATTCTGGCTTATAACACTGATATAATGGCTGGAGCTTCAGCAGCCATCTTGGACCATGAGGTAATTTTATACTATAATCCATATACTAGAATGATGGAGCAGAAAGATAGGAGATTGGGTTCCTGATGGAGTTGCCTTACCAGTCTTAGACTGCTAATCTCCAGACTTCCTTACATAAGAGAGACAGTAACTTCTATTTGTATAAACTTCAATTATTTTACAATTTTCTAAGTCTCACTAGTACAAAGGCAATTATAACATTTTGTATTAATCTCCTTTGGAACATAGAAAAATATTATAGACATAATAGATCCTCTTAAGGCATGTTTGATTTCTTGGCAGATAAAACTACCTGAGGGAGGGTGTTATCACCTTAAGATTTTTTGCTCTGGCTACAGAAAAAGGACTTAAAATAAAATACAATTTCTTAGTTCTTGATCTTAAGCAGTATCTTATGAGGGAGGGCTGTGTATGCAGTAAAGAATGGACCTTAGTTTGAATTTTTTTCTGGCAGTGTGACTACGGATAAGTCACATTTTCATCTGTGGAAAGGCGGTTGCACCTACTGCCTGGCTGGTTGTGAATATTAGATGATTAAATGAGGTAACATAAGAAGTAACACAGTGGTCTTATTTCCCCCTTTCCTTTTTCTAAGAATAAGAACTTTGAAAATTATAGGATAAGCCAGGTTGATTCAGATCATTAAAAGAGGCATTTTCCTTAAACATTGATATTGATATCATGTTGTTGTTGTATTAGTGTTGTACTTTTTGTCAAAAGTCAGATTTCTAAATCCTCAAATTTTCTTACTTGCCTTTTGCCAATATACAACCTTGCTTTCTATTTTGTACAATAGAAAAAGTTGGTTTTGAAAATTATGAATAAATAACTAAATATGCGTTATAAATAGTTATGATGGCATATAGAAACTGATCATTTTTCTTTCGCATAAAATTCAGAATGATTCTATGTCAGCACTATAAGGTTCTTCCTAATGTACTGTCATTAATACTGATTACTAAGCCCTTTTCTCAACTAGCTTCCTCATCTGATTCCATATGAAATTGTAAATAGTATAGCTGTTTTAATGACATTAACCATTAAGTAATATAGATTATGTTCTTGTAAAATTTTAATTTTCATCTTACAGCAAACCCAATTTTACCATTGTAAATTAAACATAAACAATGTCTTATTAGATTTATTCCCGGAAGTGTTCAGAAGTACCCATTTTGCCTTATTATTTTAAATTCATATGGCTGTCAATATATAACAGGTGGCAATAGAGAAAACAGCTATCCTAAATTTATTATTTTCACCATATATTTAATATTTGGAAGTTAATTACTTTTTATATAAGGGGAAAAATAGAACAGTCTGGTACAGATTAGAAAAATAGAGGATGATATGAATAATTAACATGGGTTTCAGAAGAGATCTTCATTAATCATTAGCAACCATTATAAATAATTTAGATTTTTATTAAAAATCTAATGCCAAACATTTTATAATTTGCATGTTGAGGAGTGAGAGTGCTTGGGAAAAGTTTCATAAAATAAATTCAGAGTCAGCTGGAATTTCAGAACTGAACTTATAAACTCAAGTTTTGTTCACTTGATCAATAGCTGAATGTATCCTGTAAATAACTGTCACAAATCAGCATGAATATCGCTTCTGAAACCTTGGTTTGATTTTTATTCCAAATACGCTGTAAGCTTTGTGCAGAATATAGAATAATAGAGTACATGAGATTTTTTTCTTAAAGTTATAAAAACTTTAAAATTATATAAATTTGGTTTATTTAAAGATTTTGTTATGAAACATTTTTGTTACAAGGTGATTATAAAGAAAGACTTAAGAGGATCACTGTTAGAATACAGTGAAATCCCAGTATGGCTTGCCCACCTTTTCATGATTGCTGGCTTCTGTTTTCTCTCACTTCCATTCACACTGTATCAACCATCGTGAGCTCCTGTGCTTGCCCTGAGCAATTGTGCTTTCTCTTCCCTCTGCTTTGCAGATGCGTTCCCTCAGGCCAGAATTGTCTCTCTCTCATCTCCCACTCTGCCTGCCTTTGCCTGGTTTAAATCCTATTCACCTTCAGTGTCAGCAGAGAGCTTATTTCCTCTGCAAGACTTCCCTGAGCCCCAGCCTAGGCTAAGAGTCCTGCCTCTGTGTTCTCAAAGTGCCCTGTTCTTCCCTACTGTCGCACCTCCCATGCCTGTGCCATACTCTGCAACTGCCTCTCTAAATCCACTTCTGGAATGTAAGTCCCTGAGCAAGGACCCCACTACTCCATGGCCTTTGCTACCATGGTAAACCTGCATCTACCAGAATGCTGGCACATAGTAGGCAATCAATCAATATAATGAATGAATGAATGAAAAGGAAGAAAATGAGACATCCTCAGCTTCAATGTATATATGCGTGTAAAATGCTAGCTCTGACCACATTTGTTCCCTGTTACTGAATTGGATTTCAGCATGGCCAATTTGATTATAAGTACCTTTAAGAATATTGCTTGATTTATTTAGTCACAGTTTTGGTGCCAATTGTGAGGATGACTGTGATTATCAGAATGACATCCACACAACATTATGCTCGGGCTATTCCATTTAGATACATCAAAATCAATATATATTAATAAAATATATAATTGATCAAGGTTGAGGGCAACACTAATATTTATAAATATGAATTCAAATGGTTTTTAATGAGTGGCAGGACATTTTTAAAGGAAAGATGTAAAAAGAAGAAGTTGGCAGCAGAATAATTTAAATAGAGCAAGAATTTAATTAAAAAAACTTTATCTCGGCATTATCTCCATTTTGTGATATCATATTTATGGATGTTTAATTGCACTTTAACTTAAAATAAAGTTGGGGTAAATGCAGGAGACTAAACATACCACAAAAAATTGCTAGACTTTATTTTCAAGGTCTGCAGTGGCTTTTCTTTCCTTTCTATATTTGTCCTTCAACAGTAATAATAAAATAAGTTGGAAACGTTGAACCATGTAATCACTCCTCCATGGTCCCATTTAAGCAACCCTGTCATCTGGGCTTGTGTCCGGCCCAGAAGCAGGCTGGACACATCTTCAGGCTGCCAGGCCACCAGGTTGGACACTGAGGTGGCAAGGCCACCAGGGGTGACAAACAAATCTAACGTATAACGTAGCTGGGAACCTACACACATCCTCAGAAACTTCCGTGTGTGTTGAACATTTGGAGACAATACTTCATCTCATTTTTTTAAAATGTTATTTCCCTCTCTCTTTGTGCTCCCTTCATCCAGCTCTGCACTTGTTTATTTTCTTTGCATTTCCTGTCACTCTCCCTGTTTCTATCCCCCATCGTCTGCCTGATCCGTACTGCACTATTGCTCTGTAGTGAATGATGTATCACTAATGCCTTAAAGGCAGAATGAACCACCTGCTGCCCAGGGGCCGCAGACGTGACAATGCCCACAACCACAGAATTTCAGAAGAACGTCACAACAAAAAAAATAAACCTATTCAAATGGATAAACAATCACATTGATTACGTCTTCACACTAGCTCGCACCTGTGTGCTTTGTTCTGAGAAACTGCCCCTTGAGTCAAGAGAGCCTGGGGCAGAGCAGCTGCTTCAGGTGATGGGTGGGGCACTCATAGTGGCTGCTACCTGGAACGTGGCTTTGGGACCTGCACACCAGGCTTGTGAGATGGTACGAGCGAGGAATCAGAGCCCATGGACAGGAGAGGCATTGTGGCATTGCTTACATGTCCTTGAGCGGGGTAGGGCTGCTGTGAGAATGGTTTCTTGTAGCTCTGTCCTAGATCAGTAATTGGGAGGGAAAGCCACACAGAGTGTTTAGTCGTCCTCCTCTCTTGCTCAGATTTACCTGCCCCACCCCAAGTCAGGGCAGCTTCTTCTCCAGTGAACCAGGAAATCTCTCAGTGATGCTGAGTATTTTGTCCCTGTCCGTGGCATAACAAATGTGCCAACCAATTGCCCTGCCCCGAATTCCTCACATCTGTGCTATTGGGTCTTACTTATCATTGCATGCTATGGTATGTTTTAGCTCTGTAGATTCTGACATCTTAGCTGAAAGCAGATGGTGGTGGATGGGGGAGAGACAAACAGAGGTGGGTGGGAGGGAGAAGAAGGAAAGGGGAAGGATGAGGAGAAGAGGAAAGAGGAGGAGAGAGAGAAAGAGAGAGAAGGAGAGCTAGATCTTAATGTCAGGGAAATAACGAAGAACACATTTTCTATTTCCTCATTAAAAATAAAAAACAACTAGGTATATATAAGTATGTATATAATCCTCTTGAAAGCAATTCTTAAATTTTAATTCTTTATTTATCCCTCTGATGAAAAGATAGCATATAATTAGAGCAGACAGCTATAGAAAAAATAACTTTATATTCCTCAAAGAGGGCAGATACAGTCAGAAAAACTAAAGTGGCCAAGTTTTGCTCATAAACATTCCAATCTCTATTTTGTCATTGAGTCTAACTCTAAACCTGATTCTAGTTTTCTTTGCCAGGGAGAAACTACTTATTACTTTTGTTCAATATAAAAACTATTAGTTTGTTACTCAAAAAAATAATGTAATAGCTTCTTTAAGGTAGTTGTCATTCTGTATAATGCTTTAAACCCTCTTTTTCCCCTTCCATCCTCAAGGCTTTATCATAGACAGCTTCTCACTGCTGCTGTGTTGGATCCTTCTGCTTCCCTCTGGCTCCTTGGGGATTGGAGATAAAGGTGACACAGGGAAGGGCTGCTCTGGCTGGGCCCATAAAATGCTAAAATTTGTTTTTAATTTTTCTGGTTGAGGTCTGAATATGGCTGGGAAATAAGATTGTGTGTGACAAATGAAATAGATATGTGTTCCCATTGAAAACTTCACCAGATGGAATGAGGTTGAAAACTTCTGAGGTCCTCTTCCTGCATCTCCATCACTAGCCCCAGGAAATGGAGCTGTTTTAGAGACACAGGCCATCCACTAGGACTTTTCCTTAGTGGACACTTACTATGGTGCATTTAGTATAAAAGCATTACCAAGCCCATCTGTGACTATTATTGTGTGCTTACGAGAAGCATGGTCGCAAGCTGAAACTTCAGATGAACACTGTACACTATAGCTAGGATTCTATTTTAGAAAAACTCTCTCAGACTGAGCTAAATAAATTAAAATGAAAAGACGGTATATTTTGTGTAATAAAATCTAGAGTAATCCGTACCACACAATGGCATTCAATGATGCTACTTGTCATTACCATTATTCTGCCAGCGGCCAAAAGGAGCAACTGCTCTGGAAACTGACATATGACAAAGCGTGTTCTAGAATTGCTCTTGGTTCTTGTTAAAGTAATAGAATCAAGAACATCTCTAAAAGACTAAGAGAGATTTCACCATGCCTCACTTCCCTCCTGATCTCAGTCACTACTTTCCAGTCCCAACTTTACACTGCTGTGTCCATTTCCCTCTCCGTAACTTCATCCACACCCCATCCCCAAAACTCCTCCAGTTTGTCTACTGAACATGCCTTTCTGTGTCCAGTGACTTCTCATATTCCTCAACCTTTACTCAGAACTCCATTTCCTTGCCTTAACTGAAAACTGGATGTCCCACTTTCTCTGCAGCCCCTCTCAAGCATGTCCTCAGGTCACTAGGTGAAGTAGGTGACCTCCTCCCTCTTGGTAGCCTTTATTCACCTATGATTCACCTAACTCCTGCACTCCTAACTCCATTGCTACTCTGAGCTTCATGTACTGGTACTCTGCCACATTCCTACCATCTTCTCTCACAAATCTACCAACTTTCTTGACAGTTTCCTTTGTTTACTAAAGTTTTCTGTCATATTCTAACACTGACTATCTTGTTGGGCTACTTAAACATTCATGGGTGATTATAACAACTTCTTACTACTGTTCCTCATGGCTCCTTGGTAAAAGAAAGGTCAGTTCCTGTCCTCTCAGTATCTTGATAGTCTCACTTCCCATGACTTTTCCTCCTCAGCCATTGCTCCCATTGTTGTATCATGGATTTCATCATCAAATCTGCAGCACCTCCTAATTATAGGTCTTCAGCCTTTCAGGTGAATCCCAACTCCTCTGCTTCTTATTTGCTTAGCTACTCCCTATAGAGGAATTCTTTGTCCGCTTCGAGAAGTCCAATGCATTACTCCTATCACTTTACCTCTGTTTATCAGACCCACTTCATGGGTCTTTTTTCATGGTACAGCATTTTGATCACTCTCTTGACTTTCCCTCCACCCCTTGTCCATCTCCTTACCCAGTGCACTTATCTGGGGAATCTCCAGGCTCCAATAAACACACTCATGTAATTTCTATGTGCCTGAATCTGAGCAGCAGAATAATAAAAGGAAAAAAAAAATCATGCAACTGGGACTGGTTTTTACTTTAAATTCATGATCACAAACATCAAATAGACATTCAACAATTCCTCCAAGCTGAAAATATTTGCAAATGAAGCAACTGACAAAGGATTAATCTCCTAAATTTACAAGCAGCTCATGCAGCTCAATATCAAAAAAACAAACAACCCAATCCAAAAATGGGCAGAAGACCTAAATAGACGTTTCTCCAAAGAAGATATACAGATTGCCAACAGACACATGAAAGAATGCTCAACATCATTAATCATTAGAGAAATGCAAATCAAAACTACAATGAGATGTCATCTCACACCAGTCAGAATGACCATCATCAAAAAATCTAGAAACAATAAATGCTGGAGAGGGTGTGGAGAAAAGGGAACCCTCCTGCACTGTTGGTGGGCATGTAAATTGATACAGCCACTATGGAGAACAGTATGGAGGTTCCTTAAAGAACTGCAAATAGAACTACCATACGACCCAGCAATCCCACTACTGGGCATATACCCTGAGAAAACCATAATTCAAAAAGAGTCATGTACCAAAATGTTCATAGCAGCTCTATTTACAATAGCCAGGACATGGAAGCAACCTAAGTGTCCATCATCGGATGAATGGATAAAGAAGATGTGACATGTATATACAATGGAATATTACTCAGCCATAAAAAGAAATGAAATTGAGTTATTTGTAGTGAGGTGGATGGACCTAGAGTCTGTCATACAGAGTGAAGTAAGTCAGAAAGAGAAAAATAAATACCGTATGCTAACACATATATATGGAATCTAAAAAAAAAAAAAATGGTTTTGAAGAACCTAGGGGAAGGACAGGAATAAAGACGCAGACGTAGAGAATGGACTTGAGGATACAAGGAGAGGGAAGGGTAAGCTGGGACGAAGTGAGAGAGTGGCATGGACATATATACACTACCAAATATAGAATAGATAGCTAGTGGGAAGCAGCCGCATAGCACAGGGAGATCAGCTCAGTGCTTTGTGACCACCTAGAAGGGTGAGATAGGGAGGGTGGGAGGCAAGAGGGAGGAGATATGGGGATATATGTATATGTATAGTTGATTCACTTTGTTATAAAGCAGAAACTAACACACCATTGTAAAGCAATTATACTCTAATAAAGATGTTAAAAAACACCAAAAACAAAACCAAAAACAATTCCTCCAACCCAAATTTCTTTCCCATAAACTAGGATGACTCTTTTATACCTTCTTTCTTTCCTCAATCTTTCCATACTCATACCTCCAGATGTTCAGATGTGTACTCAGTCTAATTCCTCTTAGGAGGTGTTTCTTTCATTTCTCTCTATGAAAGAAAAAAAAAAACACATCTTATTGGAATACCTCCTAAATTTACAGTAAATTTACAAATCTTCTTACATCTACATCTATTTTCTCTTCTTTTTCTCTATTAAAGTGGAGGAAATGTCCCTCTACCTAGCAAAGGTAAGTTTTTCCACTTGTCCTGTCAGACATGCCCCCTCTCACCTTTTCAAATACTTCCCTTCTTCAGTGATTCCCCTATCTCTCTCCCACATCAACCATTTCCCCTTTATAGTGAATCATTCCTACTAGTATTTAAACATGTTCTAGAATTTTCTGCCTGAAAGCCCCCCTCCAATCCCACTAAAATGAACCAACAAGGTCTGTCTTTGGTACTTACACTCCATGTAGTTACTACCTAATTTCTTGGATGTAATCTTCTCAGCTGTCTCCCTCCCCTTCTCCATTACTTTTTCAGTTGAATATGGCTTTTGCGTTTACCACTCAATGGAAAACTGATCTTGACAAGGTCAACATTTGTGTTGGCAAATCCATCTAAAAACAGCTAATTTTCTATCTTCATTCCACTCACATTTTTGGAAGCATTCAACAGAGTTGGGGGTTTTTTCCCTATAGAAACACTCACCCTTCTTAGTTTCACCGACACTACCATCTATGGGTCTTTCTCTTATTTCCCTGGTTCCTCCTTTTCAGTTTCCTCTGCCAACTGACTAGTAAATGTTGGAGCTCCATTGGGTTTGCTATCCTCTTGGGAAGCTTATCCCTTTCATGAGTTTAAATACCATCCATATGCCTACACCCTTTAAGTTTCCATCTCCAGCTTAGATTCTCAACTTCAGACTCACATCTTCCCCACATATACTTGGAGAATTCATAGACATATCAAACTGAACATACTCCAGATTTAACTCTTTATCTTAACCCAGTCACCCTCTCTCTAGCATGTCCATCCCCCAGCTTTCCTCATTTGAGACCAGGGAATGTGCTTGATTTTTGCTTTTCTTCACTTCTGCTTCTAAACCATCAGCAAGCCCTGTTGATTTTACTTTCAAACTACATTCTTTTATTAACTGAAGCTACTTTATTTTGCATATCTAGCTTTGGAACCATGTAAATATTCTATATATTTGCTTACAAAAAATTATAGCAAAATGAAAAAAGCAATTTCTCAATATTAAATGGAAAATAAAACAAACAAAACTGTGCATAGTTGGCCCTTGAACAATGTGGCGGTCAGGGTACTGACCCTCATGCCCTTGAAAATCTGCATATAACTTTACAGTCAGCCCTCCCTAGTGAGATATATTCTAAAGACAAGAAGAATGGCAAAGAAATATTAAATAAGAGTTATATTGTTAATAATAATATTTTGTACTTATATATAAATAATTAATTACGTTAATGCCACTGGAAACCAAGAATTTTATCATAGAACAAGATACAAGTATAAAATCAAGGAGGTTAAGTGAAAGTCCTGTTATCCTTACATTTGAGTTGGAAGTAATTTGTATTAACTTGTATCCTTACATTTGCGTTGGAAGTAAGTTGTATTAACCTGTATCCTTACATTTGAGTTGGAAGTAATTTGTATTAACTTGTGATGTATTTTTTTCTGAGTGAAAAAAATATCAGACTACATTCTTGCATGTCCCTGCTTCTGTCTGTATCCCCACCACTACCTGGCTAGTCCAAACGTGATAAGCACTTACCTGGATACCTGCGCAACAAGAGCAGCCGCCTTTCCTTTCTGCTGCTTCTACTCCGTTTGCACATAGCAGTCAGAGTGATCTTTTTAAAATGTCAAGCAGATGATGTGGCTTTACTGTTTACAACCCTTTAATATTTTCTTACTCCTGTGAAATAAAATCCAGCCTCCTTATGGCCAATAAGACCCTGCATGATCTGAATTCGACCTACATCCAGAGTTTCATCTCAGTTTGCTCTTTTCCTTGGTCACTATCGTTTACTGACTTTGACTTTATTTTTAAATTCCTTGAACACACCAAACTCTTCTTGCGGGGGCTCTGCCTATGCTATCCTTATACCAAGACTGCCTGACCTTTCCTGCTTTTTTCACAACCGACCCCTGATCCCTCAGAACTGACCCCTCGTTGTCGAGGTCTCGGTTTAAATGTCAATCCCTCAGGGAAATTTTCCCTGACTACACTATGTATCACAAACCCACCCTTGATAATCTTTACCATATTATCCTGGTTTTTTGTTTCCCTTGTGAAAATTATGATAATTTATACTTATTTACTTAAAAAAATGTATGTACCTGAATTGCCATATCACTCACTAAATTTAAAGTACCACGAGGTCAACCATGTCTCTCTTGCTCTCTTGTCTCTCTGTGCTGGGAGTCTCCAGTCCTAGCACAGTTTCTGGCATGTAATAAATAGTTGCTAAATGAAGTCTATACCAAATTCAGACTTGAAACAAGTGGAATTTTTGCTTATGTTTATCCTCTCCGCTCTATTATATCATATTCAGTAAAAAAACTTCATTATTAAAAATATATATACTCAAAAGAGATTCCATAAAATTTTTCTTTGGATAATGGTAATCTCTAATTATACATGTTTATATAATAATGCTATATGATTATGTGGTAACTTCTATTTTAGGGTCTAAAAACTATTTTGAAATAATAGTTAATGAACAAGCAGATGTGGTGACACGGGGTCAATAAAATAATTCTACACATAACCCCACTTGCTTTCTTAAGAACCCTGCTCTATCAGATGTACATGATGAGTTTGATTCAAGACCTAGTGACTGCTTTGACCTAGTGATCCTCATTTAGTAAATAATGTGCCAAGTTGAAAATCAACAAAGTTCCATAATTAAAGATCCATGAGGTGCTTTTGTTGATAGCCATGGTGGAAAAAAGCTTAGAAAGAATGACAGGAATAATAAATAATTATACTTCTCTTGCCTGACATTTACTGAGTACCACTGTATTCCAGAAAGCTTTCTGGACTCTGGAACTGTAATGGTGAACGCGGCATGATCTTTGATTTCATTGTAGTGGGGAGACCTGTATATCAACAGGTAATTATAGTACAGTGTGGTAAGTGCCATAGAAGAGTACTGTATAAACTGCCTTGTTACATAAAGAAGCCCGGAAAGGCTCCACACATGAGATTTTTGGACTGCAATTTAAGAATGAGTAGGGGTTAGCCAGGAAGAGAAGGTGAAAAATAAAGAGGAGGACATTCTCAGAAGTGGAGAGAGGCATGCAGATGGGAAAGTGTATGACATGTTAACGAGAATGATCAGTGAGGTTGGAACAGAGGATACAGGAAGGGGAGTGGCAAGGAATGGTACCCATTTCCTAGCTGCACTGATATTTCTGCAAAAAATGATGAGGACTTAGCATGCTCCATCAGTAACTGAGAAGCCTGTAAAACATGAAAACTTCATTCTATGCAGTTTATCTCCATTACATTTTAGGTTAATGTCATGGTTTAAGAGTTCATAATCTCGATAATGTTATTATAAAACTGTTTAAATAACCAGCCTGAGCGTTTCCTGCCATTTTTCTTTAAGAACAGAGATCATTAAGTCCATTCAAACATGGTGGTCTTTTATCTATACGTTTCTGCATCTTTAGATAATTTAGGGCTTAAATTTTAGGCTATCAATTTCAGGATTGTTTAAAGGTTAAATTGAAAAAGTTTGGCTTATTAGAGCTCCTGCCCATGACTTGTTTTTTACATATGTAGAGTGGGTGGTCATCTGTGTTACATGATGGGGAGATTCCAGGAATGCTTTCTCGCTCATTCTTTGGCAACCCATGAGTCACAGTGATAAACCTGCCATATTAGAAATTCCTTAGGGTAAAAATACTATCTCCCAAACCCAGTTTCTTTTCTTTTTCTTTTTAAGATACAAATGGCTTTCTGTCACATTCCAAGGACATTCTTAAATTGTCATCTTCTTCTGCCAAATTTGAGACTCTGAGTACATCATTTTTCTTGAGTTTTTTTTTCAGTTTTTATGTTCTCTAAATAGTCTTGGATTCCTTCAAACTCATGCTTAGAAGATATAAGCCAGGGTTCAGAAAATAGATTTGTATTTAATCCCACTCATTTTAATATGTTGCCTCACTGCAGCCTTCTGTTTGTTTGGTGTCCCCAAGACAGAAGGTGTTCCATTTAACTTTTCCAGAGAGTCAGGCTTCTCTCTTCTGACTGAGTGTGAGGGCTTTGGTTCTGGCTGAATGGGATGGTGAAAGAGGATCTGAGGTTTAAGTTCTCCTTCTTCCGAGTTTCAACCAATCTTCCTGTTTTTGTTTGCAGCCTCCTTTCCTATTTCCAGAGGTACTTGGTTGCTCTGCTTTATGGCATTTCCAGGTTTTAATAGGGCAGGTCCATTTTTCCCTTGTTGGCTTCCTTTTCTCTGGCACTTAAATCCCTCTCAGCTTTGTTAAGTCAATAACCACTTGTTGAACTTCTTTTTGTTTTTCATGATATAATTAATATCATCTGCTGTCATTGCCGCTCCCATTCTTTTGATCTGGGATTTTAGTGGTTTTATTCCTTTTAGTAGGGTTTTGGGAAGGAACTAAGATAAATGTCTGGCTTTAGGCTGCCATGTTTAATTGGAGATCTTCGGGACTATTTTCCTAAAATACAAAGATGATCCTATTAATTCACTGTTTAATTCTTTAAATGAACTTGCCTACCTCAAAAGTAAAATCTGAACTCCAACTGGATGTTTTCCAAAGTGCTTCAGGCTCTTGGCCCTTATTTACCTATATTCTAGGAATGTCCTTTGCCTCTTTCAATTCTGGTCCTCTTAAAGAGTCAGTTCAAGTATAACTGTGTTCTAATGTTTCCTGGTTGAAAGGTACAGAGAAGTAGGAGAAAGAGTGAATAAGCTTTTAACACACATTGTGAAATAAAGACTTTGGATACCTCTTGATATGTTAAATAGTGAAAGCAAGAAGTAATGCAGAGCATCCTTTCATGCGTTTGTTGGCAATCTGTATATCTTCTTTGCAGAAATGTCTATTTGGATCTACTGCCCATTTTTACATTGGGTTGTTGGTTTTTTTGATATTGAGCTGCATGAGCTGCTTGTATATTTTGGAGGTTAATCCTCTGTCAGTTGCTTCGTTTGCACATGAAAGGATGCTCGACATCACTAATCATTAGAGAAATGCCAATCAAAACTACAGTGAGGTATCACCTCACACCGGTCAGAATGGCCATCATCAAAAAATCTACAAACAATAAATGCTGGAGAGGGTGTGGAGAAAAGGGAACACTCTTGCACTGTTGGTGGGAATGTAAATTGATACAGCCACTATGGAGAACAGTATGGAGGTTCCTTAAAAAACTGAAAATAGAGCTACCATATGACCCAGCAATCCCACTCCTGGGCATATACCCTGAGAAAACCATAATTCAAAAAGAGTCATGTACCACAATGTTCATTGCAGCTCTATTTACAATAGCCAGGACATGGAAGCCACCTAAGTGTCCATCGACAGACGAATGGATAAAGAAGATGTGGCACATATATACAATGGAATATTACTCAGCCATAAAAAGAAACGAAATTGAGTTATTTGTAGTGAGGTGGATGGACCTAGAGACTATCATACGAGTGAAGTAAGTCAGAAAGAGAAAAGTAAATACCGTATGCTAACACACATATATGGAATTAAAAAAAAAAGTGGTTCTGAAGAACCTAGGGGCAGGTCGGGAATAAAGACACAGACCATAGATGTAGAGAATGGACTTGAGGACACAGGGAGGGGGAAGGGTAAGTTGGGATGAAGTGAGAGAGTGGCATGGACATATATACACTACCAAATGTAAAATAGATAACTAGTGGGAAGCAGCTGCATAGCACAGGGAGATCAGCTTGGTGCTTTGTGACCACCTAGAGGGGTGGGATAGGCACAGTGGGAGGGAGACGAAAAAGGGAGGAGATAAGGGGATATATGTATACATATAGCAGATTCACTTTGTTAAAGCAATTATACTCCAATAAAGATGTTAAAAAAAAAAAAAAGAAGCAATGCATAATGTGTAGAAGAGGATTTTTAGCAGAGAAAAGAGGCCTAAGATACTCACCAGAACACTAAAGAGGATCCAGGATCAGGTACAACAGATATAATGGGGGACAAGGGAAGAAGCTGGCATAAAAATGACTATAACTGTGGCATTGCCTACTTATGCTGTTTTAAGTTCTGTCAGTTTTTGCTTTAGGTTTTTTGAAGCGTGGATGTTAGGTGCATAACTGCCTAGGATTGCTATGTTATTTGATTAAATGAATTCTTTATGAAATAAACTTCTTTATCCCTGGTACTATCTCTGATCAGAAATAGATTTTTCTGATTAAATTAGGCACTCCAACTTTCTTTTGACTAGTGTTCACATGGTATATCATTACCCATCTTTTTGTTTTAATGTGTAGGTGTCTTTATTTATTTAATTTTTTAAATTGAAATATAGTTGACATGCAGTATTATGTTTTGGGCGTATTACACAGTGATTTGATAGAAGACTTATCACCATGATAAGTCTAGTAACCATCTGTCTCCATACAAAGTTATTACAGTATTATTGACCATATTCCTTATGCTGTATATTACATCCCCATCGCTTATTTATTTTATAACTGGAAGTTTATACCTCTTATTCTGCTTCACCAACTTTGTCCCACCCCACCTGGCAATCACCCATTTGTTCTTTGTATGTATGAGTCTGTTTTTGTTTTATTTGTTGGTTGGTTTTGTTTTTTAGATTCCGCATATAAGTGAAAATATATGGTATTTCTCTTTCTCTGACCTTTCACTTAGCATAATATCCTCTATATCCATCCATGTTGTTGCAAATGCCAAGATTTCATTTTTTATGGCTCCAGTTTGCATTTATATTTAAAGTAATTATTGATAGGTATGTACTGATACTTATTGCCATTTTGGTAATTGTTTTCTTCTTATTTTTGTAGTTCTTTTTGTTCTCTTCTTCTTTTGCTCTCTTCCCTTGGGACTTGATGACTATCTTTGGTGTTATGTTTGGATTCCTTTCTCTTTTTTGTGTGTGTTTATCTGTTATAGGTTTTGGATTTGTGGTTACCTTGAGGTTAATATACAACAATCTATGTTTGTGTGTGTGCATGTGTGTGTGTGAGATTATTTTAAGTTGCTGATGTCTGAAGTTCAAATTCACTCTAACAACCCTATGTTTTTACTTCTGCCTTCCCACTGTTTAATCTTTCTGATGTTATATTTTACATCTTTGTGTGTGTGTATCCCTTAACTACTTACTATAGATATTGATGATTTTACTACTTTTGTCTTTTAACCTTCCTACTAGCTTTATAAGTGATTGATCTACTACCTCTACTGTATATTTTCCTTTACCAATGAAATTTTTTTCTTAATTTTCATATTTCTATTTGTGGCCTTTTATTTTAAACTTAGAAGTCCCTTTAACATTTCTTGTAAGACTGGTTTCATAGTATTGAACTCTTTTAGCTTTTGCCTGTCTGTAAAACTTTTGATCTCTCCATCAAATCTGAATGAAAGCCTTTCCAGGTAGAGTATTCTTGGTTACAGGTTTTTCTCTTTCATCACTTTCAATATATTGTGTCACTTCCTTCTGGCTTTCAGAGTTTCTGCTGAAAAGTCAGCTTATACTCTAATGGGAGTTCCCTTGTATGTAACTAGTTGCTTTTCCCTTGATGTTTTTATTATTCTCTTTATCTTTAATTTTTGTCATTTATTTGTAATCTGTCTTGGTGTGGACCTCTTTGGGTTCATCTGTTTGGAACTCTGTGTTTCCTGGACCTGGATGTCTGTTTCTTTCCTCAAGTCAGGGAGGTTTTCAGCTATTATTTCTTCAAATAATTTCTCTACCCTACTCTCTCTTTCTTCTTCATAATCAAATGTCTGTATGTTAGATGTTGTCCCAGAGGTCTCTTAAACTATCCTCATTTTTTAAATTCTTTTTTCATTTTTCCTGTTCAGCTTGGGTGATTTCCATTACTCTGCATTCCAGATCACTGATCCTTTCCTCTGTATCATCTAATCTACTGTTGATTCCTTCTAGTGTAGTTTTTATTTCAATTATTGTATTTTTCAGCTTTGTTTGGTTTTCTTTAAATTTTCTGGCTCTGTTAAAATTCTCACTGTGTTCATCCATTCTTCTCCCAAGTTTGGTGAGCATCTTTATGATCATTACCTAAACTTTTTATTGGGTAGTTTGTTTATCTCCACTTCATTTAGTTATTTTTCTGAAATTTTGTCTTATTCTTTCATTTGGAACATATTCCTCTGTCTCCTTATTTTCCCCAAGTTTCTGCATTTATTTCTATGTATGAGATGTGTTGGTTACATTTCTTGATCTGGGAGAAGTGACCTTATGTAGGAGATGTCCTATGGGGCCCAGCAGCACTCTCCCCTCTGGCCACCAGAGCTATAGTCTCCAGGAATGTCCCCTATGTGGGCTGTATGCATCCTTCTGTTGTGGTGCAGCTGCCTACTTTGAGTGTGCTGGTAGGTGGGCTGTCCCCTGGTTCAGTTGGCATTAGGGTCCTACCTTGTGTGGTGCCTGCTGGCCCAATGTAGGCTTCCCTCACCATTGGCTGCTTGACCCAATGGGGTGCACAGCTACTGTCAGCCCACTGCTGCATAGGGCCAAGTTCTGGTGATGCTGTCTTCATGGCCCAGGGGGCTCAGGTTTAGTATTCATCTGCTGGTGGATGGGGTTGGGTCCCTGTGTGGTCCACGGGGGTTTGTGGATGATGTCAGCATGCTAGTGGGCAGGGCTGGGTTCCCTCCCCATTGTCTGCATGGCCTGGGGACAGGGCTTGGGGTTGGTGCAGGCCTGTTGAAAGGCAGGTAAGCCCTGGTCCTAATAGGCTAGAGAGAGGATTCCAAAATGGTGCTCACCAGCACCATTGTTATTGCAGTAGAACAAGCTCCTAAAAGATGGCTGCTGCCAGCATCTCTGTTCCTAAAGGGAGTCCCAGTGGTCTCCTATCTCTCTGAGAGGCTCTCCAAGATCAGTAAATGCTCTGACCCACGATCATTTCAAACTATGCCTATATGCTGAGACTTGGAGCATATGAGATTTTGTGCATGCCCTTTAAGAGTGGAGTATCTTTTTCCTATATCCCTCCTGCTCTCCCAAGCAAAAGCCCTGCTGGTTTTCAAAGCCAGACATTCTGGGGGCTTGTCATCCCTGGGCAGGACCCCCAAGCTGGAGAGCCCAATGTGGAGCTTGGGCCCCTCATCCCTTGGGGAGTGTCTCTACAATTGTGATATTCTCCCCATTCTGACTGACCTCAGTCACTGACGCAGGGGTGTGTGTTCTGACTACCCTGCATCTTTGCCCCTCTTACCTGTCTCATTATGTCTCCCTCTTTATGTCTTTAGTTGTGAAGATTTTTTCTGCTAGTCTTCAGGTTGTTCTCATAAATAGTTGCTCTGTAAGTATTAGTAATTTTGGTGTGTCCATGGGAAGAAGTGAGTTCAGGGTCTTACTACTTCTCCATTTTGGCCACCTCTTCTGTATGTGTCTTTATAATAAATTGTGTTCCTTGTAGGCAGTGTGTAATTGGGTTGTAGTTCCCCCAACCCCCAGTTTTATTGAGATATAGCTGATATACAATACTGTATTAATTTAAGATGTATAACATAATGATTTGATACATGTATATACTGTGAAATAGTTACCACAATAAGTTTTTTTAATATCTATAGTCTCACATAGTTATGCATCTTTTTCTTATAGTGATAAATTTTAAAATCTACTCTCTCAGCAACTTTCAAATATACAATACAGTATTGTTAACTATAGTCACAAAACTGTACAGTGTATCTCCAGAACTTATTTTTCTTAGAGCTGGAAGTGTGTATCTTTTGGTCACCTTCACCCATTTCCCCCATGTGCCAACTCCCTCCTCAGGCAATCGGTTTTCTGTTCTTATGAGTTTGGGTTATTTTAGATTTTATATATAAGTGAGATCATACATTTGTCTTTCTCTCTTTGACTTCTTTCACTTAGCATAATGCCCTTAAGTTCCATCCATGTTGTTGCAAATGGCAGTATGTCCTATTTTTTATAGCTGAATAATATTATATATATACACACGCATACATACACATATTTTCTTTTTCCATTTGTCTGTCAGTGGACATTTAGGTTGTTTCCATGACCTGGTTATTGTAAATAATGCTGCAATGAATATGGCTGTGTAGATATCTCATTGAGATAACAATTTTGTTTCCACTGGGTATATACACAGACATGGCATTGCTGGATGATATGGTATTTCTATAATTGAATTTTTAATCACATCAGACAATCTCTGATATTTAGTGGACTGTTTTGACTATTTACATGTAAGGTGATTATTAATTTTGAGTTTATGTTCTTGTGATATTATACAACTTCATGTATAGTTCACAAACCTTACAATAGTACACTTCCATGTCTTTGTTTCCAATCTTTTTATTGTCACACATTTAAATTCTACATATGTTATAAACCCTACACTACATTGTTGTTGCTTACATTTGAGTCAATTATCTTTTAATGACACATATATTTACTCCTATAGTCCAGTTTCTAAATGCTCTTCATGCCTTTGTTTATATTCATATTTTTATCTGGTATTATTTTTCTTCTACTGGACAGACTCCCTTTTAAAGTTTCTTGTTGGGTAGGTTTACTGATCATGAACTCTTTCAGCTTTTGCATGTCTGAAAAAGTCTTTATTTCACCTTCCTTTTTGAGGGATTCTTTTGTGAGGTATAGAAATCTAAGTTGATATCTTTTAATAATTTAAAGAGGTTGTTCCACTGTCCTCTCCTTTGCATTGTTTACAACACGATATCTGCTGCCTTTCTTATTTTTTTCAATACATAAAAATTCTTTTTTTTTTTTTTTCTTTTCTGGCTGCATTTGAGATTTTCTCTTTATCACATGTTGTGAGCAACTTAATTATGCTGTGCCTCAGTGTAGTTTTTTCATGTTTCTTGTGCTTTGGTTTTACTGAACTTGAATTTGTGGATTTATTATTTTCATCAAATCTGCCAAACTTCCTATCACTGTTGCTTCAAATATTTTTTCTGTACCCACCTCTCTCCATTCAAGAGCTCTAATTACATGTGTTGTCCTCTAGTTCACTGATACTCTTTTTAAAAATTTCATTTATGTGGTTATCTATAGTTTATCTTTTTAGTGTGGATATAATTTTTTCATCAGGAAATAAGCCATTCACATTTTGAAAAAAAGTAAATATTGAATGCCTAGATATTATTAGAAAAATAAATGCTAGCTATCTGTTCTCAGAGGGGTACAGTGTTTTTATTATATAACAGCACAGACAGAAACCACTACTAAAATAATTGATAAATTTCAGATAAATCTGAAACTCATATGCTTCATAAAATACCATAAGTATCTTCGAAGGCAAGTGACAAACTATAACATATTTACAAAAAAATTAATATTTTTATATAAGAACTACTTACTTAAAAAGGTAACCTAATAGAATAATGGGCAAAAGTATTGACTAAAACATTTATAAAACAAGGATACAAATTCCAACAAATGTGAAAAAGTGGCCATCACTATTAATAATTAAAAAATGCAAATAAAATACTGCAACATTGAGCATGCTTGTTAAAAAATATGGTATCTGTTAATATAATAGTCTCTTTTGGATAAATTTCATGATGTAGAACTGCTGGGACACATCATATAAACATTAGGGGGGTTTTTGATACATTTTATGTTATTTTCATAGGAAAAAGTACCCGACATAATAACACATCAGTATGTGTGTGTGTGTGTGTGTGTGTGTGTGTGTGTGTGTGTGTATGTATCTGTAGGCTGGAGAAGCAATATGATATAGTAGTAAAAACAATTGTCTTTGGAAACCGACTCCTGGGTTGAATCCCACCTTTACTACTTACTAGGCATTAGTAACTATTATTACTAGCCTTTGGCCAAGTTACATTATTGCTGTGGGTATTATTTTATTCAGCTGTAAAATAAAGGTATTAAAATAAGGATAAATTAATAATCTCTGTCATAAGGTTCTGTTTTTATTTTTTAATTTTGTTTATATGTTTATTTTAGAAATAAATAATTTAGTACATATATAGCACTCAGAAAAATTTAGTACACGTATAGCACTTACTGTGCCTGGTACACAGTAAGTGCTCCATGTATTTACTTATTATTATTATATAAAGCTACTTACATTGTCAATCATCCTATAGAATTATCTTTAATGACATAAAACTTTGAAAGATATAGTCTTAAAAGAGAAAAGTAAATTATAATATATATGTTAAATTCATTTTTCATAAATAGATTATGTGCTAAAACACAACAAAATATTTCAATGAATATTTCTGGGCTGCATTTTTTACTTTTCTGTATTTCCTGAAAAAGATTTATAATTAGAAAAATCACTTAAATTAAACACACACACACATAACTTAAATGTCCTCTCTTCAGGTGCCTTCCCCGGTTTCTTAGTCAAAGTTAATTTTTCCCTCCTTAGTTCTCACAGAGCTTCTATTAGGGAATTGGGTTCTAATGACTTGTTTACATTTCTGTCTCCACCACTAGACTCTGAGCTCCTTGAACGTAAGGACCAAGCTTTGTTTAACTTTATGTCCCTATGTCTGACACACAACAGACCTGTTAGGTATTAAAATCACCCTTAATAAGGTAAAACCCAAAACCCCTATAGCAGCAACTTTCAATCAGTGTTAGAGGGAATAGTGCTTGTGGTATTTAAAAGGCATATTCTATGTTAAAACATAATTTCATACATGGAAAATGAAAAAGATGCCAGTTACAGAAGGTAAAGTTTGACAGGCCTTCTTGGGTGGTGGTGATAGACTGATGTCTTCACTGGGGGGTATGGGATAGGCCACCCTGGAAAAGTTAAATAATTTGGGCTAGTGAGATGCAGGGTGCGTGCGTGTGTGTGTGTGTGTGTGTGTGTGTATGTATGTGTGTGAGTGTGTATATGTGTAGAGTGTTTACATTTAGGAAAAGGAATCCTGGCTTTGAAAAATACCGCTCTTTGATATGCCTGAACCTCCTGAGTTCTTTGAGTTTCTTCCCCAGAGTCATGTGCATACTGATCTCAAGGGGTGTACTGCTCTTTCTAAGTAGATTATGGCCCAAGCAGAGTCAAAATCCTTTCCTCGAGCTGAGGCGTCCCACGACTCCAGATGGTTTCTACTAAATACTTAAAGGGACAAGAAACTATGTATGAGTAGTCTATAGGGAGTGTAAATTGTCTCACAAAATGTAGATTTCTTATCCTCTCCTAACTAACTGACTCCCATTCAACTTCACACAAGAGTTTGCAAATGGAATAAAGGCCACCAGGGAAACTTATATCACTCTATATCCCGTCCCTGACCCATCCTGCCCTTAGGGTTCAAGTTCTTTCTTCCAGGCTTGTCCTCTGGCCTGAAAGGCAGCGTCCTCTCTGCCAACTGGCACCAGAGGGACCTTACCTTTAGGTGAGACCCTGCTTCTTAGCAGTAGGGATGTGGACTTATTTAGGCACAAGTTCAATGGTAGAATCAGGAGTGTAGAACATAGCGTTCTGAAGCAAGAATTGAGCAAATATTAACCAACTGATTGTTCCCTCATAGCATGCATTGTGATTCTATGAAAGAGAGTAACTATATTCTTTATTCATGATCTGAATAGCCATGACCCAAGAAAATATTTTTGAGGTACTAACTGAAGTTTTTGTTCTTGGTATCTCTTTCTACTCCCTAACTCTTTTCAGCAAGGCATTTTATCTTCATTGCCTCAGAAATTCGGAGACAGAAGAGGGGGTTTTTCTTGATATTAGTCTCAAAATCTTGGGCACTTCTGAGCCAGAGTAAAAATGGAATATGCTATCATGTAAAGACTGTGTCTACCTGCCCAGGTAAGGCCCCAGGGAAGCAACAGGACAGCAGGTTCTTGGCACTCAGAATGACACTGAAGCAGGAGTGGCATATGTGGTATAGGTTGCCATATGGGGCTGTACCACCTCTCAGATTTCCCTGCAACATAGTGCGGGCAGAAGGTACAGAAAATTTCAAGGCTCTGGAGAGGTGAAGATGCCATTTCCTGAAGCCCAGAGCTGTGTCAGTACGGGAAGAATATTTCCCAAGCCTTGAGGGTGGCATGCTTATTGGACAGAGAGCACAGAACGAGACCAGGCCTTGCAGTGGAATATGCAAAGCCCCAAATATATCTGGGCTCCCTGCCTTTGAATTGTTTAAATCCCATGCTTGTTCTTTGTGATCACATCAGATTATGGGTACAGAAAGAAGCTTTAGCTCAATGTAGAACAAAATTTCTTTTCTGATTTGAAAAGTGCATTTGATACAAAGGGCAACATGCTAAACAAGGAAAATTAAAGGGGAAGTGGAAATTTATTGAAAATAGTTTTGTTTATAAATGGTAGTCATATAATTAGCCTAACACACAAATGCAACGTAATTAATGCTTTTAACCAAAATGCATGTTTTAAGATATCTAGGAAAATTATATAATTATAATGTAATTGAAGCCATTTAAAGTGAAGCTTTGCCCCCTTCTTTGGTCTTGGATATCCTTTCCGTTGTCACGCCCATGTTTTCTGATTAAAAAAGGTAAAATACGTTGAGGTATTTCAAATCTCTAGACTTCTTTTCCTCTGATAAACTGACTTACATTTAGCTTGTTCTTATATAGTTGTTACCATGATCCAGTGCCACATAAAATTCACACTAACAAAATACATATATGTCACTTTGATGAAATGTATACTAATCTCAACATTATATGAAAATCCCAAATATAGTTACAAAAATAGATAATAGTATGGGTCCTATAAATAATCAGTGTCTCTATGGTTAAAATGATGTTAGTGTTTTCATTATAGTACCTATTTCAAAAATTATAACTTGACCAAAGGATTTTATACTAAGATTTAATGTGGTTTTTCAGCTCTAAACCAGAGCAATTTCTTTTTTCGAAGTGATTTTTCCAAGAAAGAGTGGCCATTTCTTAGTAGTAGACAAGTATAGAGGGTGGACCCGCTTTCCATTGCAACATCACTTCAAATGTCCTTTTGTTATCGAAACATGCTTGCATGCAAAAATAGAGAGATAAGCCACAAAAAGCTACCTGCATCCTTGGATCTATGTCATGGGCTATCTTATAAGGAAAACAACTTATCCAATGATGAGACTCTTGACTGGTCTCCAAAACAGCACATTTCCTTTGCTGCTAAATTCTTCTTTTTATCTAGAGTTTCTGCACTGTTTTCCTAGTTCTCTATTTCAAAACCTATCAATTCTAAGAATCTTTTTTCCCTCTGAAATCCTGTCAAGTGAATAAGTGATCTCCCTAAAACTGTAAGACCTTTCTATTATTTACATTCTTTTTGTTGTTTGTTTTTAACAGATATTTTCCAATCTGTTCTTGTTTTTTTTTTTTTTTAACATCTTTATTGGAGTATAATTGCTTTACAGTGGTGTGTTAATTTCTGCTTTATAACAAAGTGAATCAGCTATACATATATCCCCATATCTCTTCCCTCTTGCATCTCCCTCCCTCCCACCCTCCCTATCCCACTCCTCTAGGTGGTCAGAAAGCACCGAGCTGATCTCCCTGTGCTATGCGGCTGCTTCCCACTAGCTATCGGTTTTACATTTGATAGTGTATATATGTCCGTGACACTCTCTAACTTTGTCCCAGCTTACCCTTCCCCCTCCCCATATCCTCAAGTCCATTCTCTAGTAGGTCTGCGTCTTTATTCCTGTCCTGCCACTAGGTTCTTCGTGACTTTTTTATTTTTATTTTTTCAGATTCCATATATATGTGTTAGCATACAGTATTTGTTTTTCTCCTTCTGACTTACTTCACTCTGTATGACAGACTCTAGGCCCATCCGCCTCACTACAAATAACTCAAATTCGTTTCTTTTTATGGCTGAGTAATATTCCATTGTATATATGTACCACATCTTCTTTATCCATTCATCTGTCGATGGACACTTAGGTTGCTTCCATGTCCTGACTATTGTAAATAGGGCAGCAATGAACACTGTGGTACATGACACTTTTTGAATTATGGTTTTCTCAGGGTATATGCCCAGTAGTGGGATTGCTGGGTCATATGGTAGTTCTATGTTTAGTTCTTTAAGGAACCTCCATACTGTTCTCCATAGTGGCTGTATCAATTTACATTCCCACCAACAGTGCAAGAGGGTTCCCTTTTCTCCACACCCTCTCAAGCATTTATTTTTTGTAGATTTTTTGATGATGGCCATTCTGACTGGTGTGAGATGATATCACATTGTAGTTTTGATTTGCCTTTCTCTAAGGATTAATAATGTTGGGCATTCTTTCATGTGTTTGTTGGCAATCTGTATATCTTCTTTGGAGAAATGTCTGTTTAGGTCTTCTGCCCATTACTGGATTGGGTTGTTTGTTTTTTTGATATTGAGCTGCATGAGCTGCTTGTGAATTTTGGAGATTCATCCTTTGTCAGTTGCTTCATTTGCAAATATTTTCTCCCCTTCTGAGGGTCATCTTTTCATCTTGTTTATGGGTTCCTTTGATGTGCAAAAGCTTTAAGTTTCATTAGGTCTCATTTGTTTATTTTTGTTTTTATTTCCATTTCTCTAGGAGGTGGGTCAAAAAGGATTTTGCTGTGATTTATGTCATATAGTGTTCTGCCTATGTTTTCCTCTAAGAGTTTGATAGTATCTGGCCTTACATTTAGGTCTTTAATCCATTTTGAGTTTATTTTTGTGTATGGTGCTAGGAAGTGTTCTAATTTCATTCATTTACATGTAGCTGTCCAGTTTTCCCAGCACCACTTATTGAAGAGGCTGTCTTTTCTCCATTGTATATTCTTGCCTCCTTTATCAAAGATAAGATGACCATAGGTGCGTGGGTTTATCTCTGGGCTTTCTATCCTGTTCCATTGATATATATTTCTGTTTTTGTGTCAGTACCATACTGTCTTGATTACTGTAGCACTGTAGTATAGCCTGAAGTCCAGGAGCCTGATTTCCTCCAGCTCCGTTTTTCTTTCTCAAGATTGCTTTGGCTATTCAGGGTCTTTTGTGTTTCCATACACATTGTGAAATTTTTTGTTCTAGTTCTGTGAAAAATGCCATTGCTAGTTTGATAGGGATTGCATTGAATCTGTAGATTGCTTTGGGTAGTAGAGTCATTTTCACAATGTTGATTCTTACAATCCAAGATCATGGTATATCTCTCCATCTATTTGTATCATCTTTCATTTCCTTCATCAGTGTCTTATATTTTTCTGCATACAGGTGTTGTGTCTTCTAAGGTAGGTTTATTCCTAGGTATTTTATTCTTTTTGTTGCAACGGTAAATGGGAGTGTCTCCTTATTTTCTCTTTCAGATTTTTCATCACTAGTGTATAGGAATGCAAGAGATTTCTGTGCATTAATGTTGTATCCTGCTACTTTACCAAATACATTGATTAGCTCTAGTAGTTTTCTGGTAGAGTCTTTAGGATTCTGTGTATAGTATCATGTCATCTGCAAACAGTAACAGTTTTACTTCTTCTTTTCCAATTTGTATTCCTTTTATTTCTTTTTCTTCTCTGATTGCTGTGGCTAAAACTTCGAAAACTATTTTGAATAATAGTAGTGAGAGTGGGCAACCTTGTCTTGTTCCTGATCTTAGAGGAAATGCTTTCAGTTTTTCACCATTGAAAACTATGTTGGCTGTGGGTTTGTCATATATGGCCTTTATTATGTTGAGCTAGGTTCCCTATATGCCTGCTTTCTGGAGGGTTTTTATCATAATCGGTGTTGAATTTTGTCAAAAGCTTTTTTCTGCATCTATTGAGTTGATCATATGGTTTTTATCCTTCAATTTGCTAATATGGTGTATCACATTGATTTATTTGCATATATTGAAGAATCCTTGCATTCCTGGGATAAACCCCACTTGATCATGGTGTATGATCCTTTCAATGTGCTGTTGGATTCTGTTTGCAAGTATTTTGTGGAGGATTTTTGCATCTATGTTCATCAGTGATATTGGCCTGTAGTTTTCTTTCTTTGTGACATCTTTGCTGGTTTTTGTATCAGGGTGATGGTGGCCTTGTAGAATGGGTTTGGGAGTGTTCCTCCCTCTGCTATATTTTGGAAGCGTTTGAGAAGGATAGGTGTTAGCTCTTCTCTAAATGTTTGATAGAATTCACCTGTGAAGCCATCTGGTCCTGGGCTTTTGTTTGTTGGAAGATTTTTAATCACAGTTTCAATTTCAGTGCTTGTGATTGGTCTGTTCATATTTTACATTTCTTCTTGGTTCAGTCTGGGAAGGTTGTGCTTTTCAAAGAATTTGTCCATTTCTTCCAGGTTGTCCATTTTATTGGCATATAGCTGCTTGTAGTAATCTCTCATGATCCTTTGTACTTCTGCAGTGTCAGTTGTTACTTCTCCTTCTTCATTTCTAATTCTATTGATTTGAGTCTTCTCCCTTTTTTTCTTCATGAGTCTGGCTAATGGTTTATCAATTTTTTTTTATCTTCTCAAAGAACCAGCTTTCAGTTTTATTGATCTTTGCTATTGTTTCCTTCGTTTCTTTTTGATTTATTTCTGATCTGATCTTTATGATTTCTTTCCTTCTGCTAACTTTGGGGTTTTTTTGTTCTTCTTTCTCTAATTGCTTTAGGTGTAAGATTAGGATGTTTATTTGAGATGTTTCTTGTTTCTTAATGTAGGATTGTATTGCTATAAACTTCCTTCTTAGAACTGCTTTTGCTGCATCCCATAGGTTTTGGGTTGTCGTGTTTTCCTTGTCATTTGTTTCGAGGTATTTTTTGATTTCCTCTTTGATTTCTTCAGTGATCACTTCGTTATTAAGTAGTGTATTGTTTAGCCTCCCTGTGTTTGTATTTTTTACAGATTTTTTTCCTGTAATTGATATCTAGTCTCATAGTGCTGTGGTCGGAAAAGATACTTGATACGATTTCAATTTTCTTAAATTTACCAAGACTTGATTTGTGACACAAGATATGTTCTATCCTGGAGAATGTTCCATGATCACTTGAGAAGAAACTGTATTTTGTTATTTTTGGATGGAATGTCCTATAAATATCAATTAAGTCCATCTTGTTTAATGTATCATTTAAAGCTTGTGTTTCCTTATGTATTTTCATTTTGGATGATCTGTCCGTTGGTGAAAGTGGAGTGTTAAAGTCCCCTAGTATGATTGTTTTACTGTTGATTTCCCCTTTTATGGCTGTTAGTATTTGCCTTATGTATTGAGGTGCTCCTATATTGGGTGCATAGATATTTACAATTGTTATATCTTCTTCTTGGATTGATCAGTTGATCATTATGTAGTGTCCTTCTATATCTCTTTTAATAGTCTTTATTTTAAAGCCTATTTTGTCTGATATGAGAATTGCTACTGCAGCTTTCTTTTGATTTCCATTTGCATGGAATATCTTTTTCCATCCCTTCACTTTCAGTCTGTATGTGTCCCTAGGTCTGAAATGGGTCTCTTGTAGACAGCATATATACGGGTCTTGTTTTTGTATCCATTCAGCCAGTCTATGTCTTTGGGCTGGAGCATTTAATCCATTTACATTTAAGGTAATTATCGATATGTATCTTCCTATTACCATTTTCTTAATTGTTTTGGGTTCGATTGTAGGTCTTTTCCTTCTCTCGTGTTTCCTGCCTAGAGATGTTCTTGTAGCATTTGTTGTAAAGCTGGTTTGGTGGTGCTGAATTCTCTTAGCTTTTGCTTGTCTGTAAAGGTTTTAATTTCTCTGTTGAATCTGAATGAGATCCTTGCTGGGTAGAGTAATCTTGGTTGTAGGTTTTCCCCTTTCATGACTTTAAATATGTCCTGCCACTCCCTTCTGGCTTTCAGAGTTTCTGCTGAAAGACCAGCTGTTAACATTGTGGGAATTCCCTTGTATGTTATTTGTTGTTTTCCCCTTGCTACTTTCAGTATTTTTTCTTTGTATTTAATTTTTGATAGTTTGATTAATATGTGTCTTGGTGTGTTTCTCCTTGGATTTATCCTGTATGGGACTCTCTGTGTTTCCTGGACTTAATTAACTATTTCCTTTCCCATATTAGGGAATTTTTCAACTATAATCTCTTCAAATATTTTCTCAGTCCCTTTCTTTTTCTCTTCTTAGGGGACCCCTGTAATTCGATTATTGGTGTGTTTAATGTTGTCCCAGAGGTCTCTGAGACTGTCCTCAATTCTTTTCATTCTTTTTTCTTTATTCTGCTCTGCAGTAGTTATTTCCACTATTTTATCTTACAGGTAACTTATCCGTTCTTCTGCCTCAGTTATTCTGCTACTGATTCCTTCTAGAGAATTTTTAATTTCATTTATTGTGTTGTTCATCATTGTTTGTTTGCTCTTTAGTTCTTCTAGGTCCTTGTTAAACATTTCTTGTATTTTTTCCATTCTATTTCTAAGATTTTGGATCATCTTTACTATCATTATTCTGAATTCTTTTTCAGGTAGACTGCCTATTTCTTCTTCATTTGTTTGGTCTGGTTGGTTTTTACCTTGCTTCTTCATCTGCTGTGTGTTTCTCTGTCTTCTCATTTTTCTTAACTTACTGTGTTTGGGGTCTCCTTTTCGCAGGCTGCATGTTCATATTTCCCGTCGTTTTTGGTGTCTGCCCCCAGTGGTTAAGGTTGGTTTAGTGGGTTGTGTAGGTCCTGGTGGAGGGGACTAGTGCCTGTGTTCTGGTGGATGAGGCTGGATCTTGTCTTTTTGTTGGTCAGGTCCGTGTCTGGTGGTGTGTTTTGGGGTGTCTGTGGCCTTATTATGATTTTAGGCAGCCTCTCTGCTAATGGGTGGGGTTGTGTTCCTGTCTTGCTAGTTGTTTGGCATAGGGTGTCCAGCACTGTCGCTTGCTGGTTGTTGAGTGGAGCTGGGTCTTGGCGTTGAGATGGAGATCTCTGGGAGATTTTTGCCGTTTGATATTACGTGTAGCTGGGAGATCTCTGGTGGACCAATGTCCTGAACTCAGGTCTCCCACCTCAGAGGCACAGGCCTGACACCCGGCCGGAGTACCAAGACCCTGTCATCCACATGGCTCAGAATAAAAGGGAGAAAAAAAGAAAGAAAGAAAGAAAGAAAATAAAGTCATTATAATAAAAAGTAAAAAATAATTGTAAAAAATAAAAAAAAAATTTTAAAGTAATTAAAAAAAAGAAAGAAAGAAAGAAAAGAGCAACCAAACCAAAAAACAATCCACCAATGATAACAAGCATTAAAAACTATACTAAAAAAACCGGACAGACTGAACCCTAGGACAAATGGTAAAAGCAAAGCTATACAGACAAAATCACACACAGAAGCATACACATACACACTCACAAAAAGAGAAAAAGGAAAAAAAAAAAAAAAAACATCATTATTCCCAAAGTCCACCACCTCACTTTGGGATGATTCGTTGTCTATTCAGGTATTCCACAGATGCAGGGACATCAAGTTGATTGTGGAGCTTTAATCCGCTGCTTCTGAGGCTGCTGGGAGAAATTTCCCTTTCCCTTCTTTGTTCACACAGCTTCTGGGTTTCAGCTTTGGATTTGGCCCCGCCTCTGCATGTAGGTCGCCTGAGGGCATCTGTTCTTTGCTCAGACAGGACAGGGTTAAAGGAGCAGCTAATTCGGGGGCTCTGGCTCACTCAGGCTGGGGGGACGGAGGGGTACAGAGTGCGGGGTGAGCCTGCAGCTGCAGAGGCCAGTGTGACATTGCACCAGCCTAAGGCGCGCCGTGTGTTCTCCTAGGGAAGTTGTCCCTGCATCACGGGACCCTGGCAGTGGCGGGCTGCACAGGCTCCCGGGAGGGGAGGTGTGGATAGTGACCTGTGGTTGCACACAGGCTGCTTGGTGGCGGCAGCAGCAGCCTTAGCGTCTCATGCCCTTCTCTGGGGTCCGCGCTGATAGCCGCGGCTCGCGCCCGTCTCTGGAGCTCCTTTAAGCGACGCTCTGAATCCCCTCTCCTCGCGCACCAGGAAACAAAGAGGCAAGAAAAAGTTCCTTGCCTCTTCCGCAGCTGCAGACTTTTTCCCGGACTCCCTCCCGGCTAGCCGTGGCGCACTAGCCCCCTTCAGGCTGTGTTCACGCGGTCAACCCCAGTCCTCTCCCTGGGATCCGACCGAAGTCCGAGCCTCAGCTCCCAGCCCCGCCCACCCCGGCGGGTGAGCAGACAAGCCTCTCGGGCTGGTGAGTGCTGCTCGGCGGCTCTGTTGGGGAATCTCTCTGCTTTGCCCTCCGCACCTCTGTTGCTGCGCTCTCCTCCGTGGCTCCGAAGCTTCCCCCCCTGCCACCGGCCGTCTCCTCCCGCGAAGGGGCTTCCTAGTGTGTGGAAACCTTTCCTCCTTCATGGCTCCCTCCCACTGGTGCAGGCCCCGTCCCTATTCTTTTGTCTCTGTTTTTTCTTTTTTCTTTTGCCCTATCCATGTACGTGGGGAGTTTCTTGTCTTTTGGGAGGTCTGAGGTTTTCTGCCAGCATTCAGTAGGTGTTCTGTAGGACTTGTTCCACATGTAGATGTATTTTTGATGTATTTGTGGGGAGGAAGGTGATCTCCACATCTCACTCTTCCGCCGCCTTGAAGCTCCTCCCCTGTTCTTGCTTTTGAAGACAGCGGCTAAGTGAGTTTCCCCAGCTTTAAATTCTTAGTGACATAGTTCAGTGCCTTCTATCCTTATATACACACAGATTTAATACCTCCTAAGGCCCTAGGCCCTATCAATTAGAATGGAACTTTTAATGATAGTAATAATAATAATTATTATTAGTTAATTAAATTTTTTGCTCCTATGTCTTCAGTGTTCTTATAACACTTTGTTCAGTTCATTGTTATAGCACTTGATCATTTAAAGGACTTCTGCCCTGAGAACTTCTTATTTATTTATTTATTAATTATTTTATTTTATTTTATATTTATTTATTTATTTTTGGCTATGTTGGGTTTTCGTTGCTGCATGCGGGCTTTGTCTAGTTGTGGTGAGTGGGGCTACTCTTCATTGTGGTGTGCGGGCTACTCATTGCTGTGGCTTCTCTTGTTGCGGAGCATGGGCTCTAGGCACGTGGGTTTCAGTAGTTGCAGCATGCGGGCTCAGTAGTTACAGCACGCAGGCCCTAGAGCACATGGGTTTCAGTAGTTGTAGCTTGTGAGCTCTAGAGCACAGGCTCAGCAGTTGTGGCACACCGTCTTAGTTGCTTAGCTGCATGTGGGATCTTCCTGGACTGGGGATCGAACCCATGTCCCCTGCATTGGCAGGCGGATTCTTAACCACTGCACCACCAGGGAAGTCCCATGCCCAGGGAACTTCTTAAAGGGAAGGTCTGTCTGACCTAATTTTGCTCCTCTTCATGTGTCCACTTCATCTATGAATCAGAGGCTAAATATAAAATAGGGCCCTTTGACTCTGACCTACTCCTGGCAACTGCTTGGACTCTCTAAATTGGCTCTGCCCAAATTGTTGCTACCTGAGACCCAATTTGAGCTGGCTGATCTAACATCTCATATCTTACCATGGAACATCTCTGTAGTACCAACCATGCACTTCCTTCTCTCCCTCAAGTTGGGAATTGGACAGGGACCAAGACTTATTCCTCTTTGTATGTCTAGAACTAAGGACATAGCAAATGTACACTATATATTTTCTGCATAGGTGAGATAATCTACTAATCAACAAATTGAGATTTGTTTGTCTACTCTTCCTAGTAATTAATATAATGAGTAGTTAGAATGAGGGACCATCTCTCTGTCCATGAGGCAGAATAAATGGGAATTAAATACATGATTCTATCTGTATTAACTCCATTCACCAACCAAATGAACTCACTATGTGCAGACTGTTCTGCAGAAGGTGTTAATTCACAATGATTCAAATTACATTAATATTTGCAGACATTGCCTTCCATTTATCTTAGTTCATTTACTTTATCATAAAATAAAGCTGAGTTAAACATTACTATATGCAGAAGATATTTAAAATGGTTATGTAGTACAGCAAGCCTTATAAGGCATTAATCTTCATTACTGAGGCAACATTTGATAATTCCCTTAAGGATACACCACTCGAGTTACAAGATTCCTCAAGGGAAAAGATGAATTCTTTGAGATATAAGCATCTTGCATGTTACAGGATTTCTTATGATAGATAAATGATGTCTTATGATAGATTTGAGGGTAGAGCCCAGGAAAAACTGGAAAGTATATGTGTTAGATGGATTGAATCGATGGCCCCAACTTTTTATATCTCCCTGTAGCCATGCCCTTTGGTATCACCCTCCCACACTGATCTTAGACTTGGCCACATAACTTTCTTTGGCCAACGAGACAGAATAAATTTGCCATAAGAAGAACCTTAAAAAATGCTTGTGCATTTCCACTTATTTACTTGGACTTTTGCCACTACCCAGAGAACATACCCAGGCTGGTTGACTGGAAGGAATGAGAGAGGGTGGAAAAGATCAAAATTGTCCTGGCTGAAGCCATCCCAGACCAGTCAATTCTGGTCCATCCACCAACTGACTGGACACATGAGTGAGTCCATCCTAGATCAACTGAACTCAGCCTTAATCAGCAAAACTGCTCAGCAGAGCCATAGTTTTGTGAGAAATAATTAATAGTTGTTGTTTTAAGCCATTAACTTTTAGGGTGATTTGTTAAATAGTATTATTGTGGCAATAGACAACTGATACAGTGGCTGATTTTCCTACAAGACAATGTGAAAGCTACATTTCATTTAAGAATATATAAGGAATTTAGATTTTAAACTTTTCAGTATTTTCAAGCAGAGAACAGGCATACAGATTAAAAAGTTGAACTGGAAATGAAAAGTTATTTTGTTTTCGGAAGGGATAAAAAAAGATCAGAGAAAATGAGATAATCTTCAGAGTCAGTTTGTTGTTTTAGTAAAACACAGGCTCTGGAGGCAAATTCTGTGGGCTAGAATTCTCGCTCCAACTCTTTCATAGTAGTGTGACCTTGATCAAATTATTTAACTCTCTCTATGCTTCCTTTTCCTCATCTGTAAAGTTGGAATACCTACTGATAGTTGATGGTTATGAAAATTATATGAGGAGATACATGTAGGATACTTTTAACAGTCTGACATATAATAAGCAATCAATAATGTTAGCTATTATTATATAAGAGGTGAGGTGGCTAAAACAGAGTGACACCAAATCATTACTGTGGCAAGTTTCAGGAGGCAATGTAGAACTTCAAATAAGAGAGATTTTTAGCCATTATCAATTGTTTGTTTCTTTTCTGGATATTTTAAAGGCTGGTATCAGTTGCAAAATCATTAAACAATAGAGGAGTAGTGGGTTACAGGGGATGGCAAACATGAATTTAAATTATGTGATGATAGGCAAGTCATAGAGCCTTCCTGGAATTCAGCTTATTTATCAGTATGAAGGCTTTGCTGAACAAGATGGTCTCTAAGGAACCATACACCTTGATAATTTGTTACTCCCAAACTTATAGTAGCAGAGTACTAAAAATAAATAACTAGTGACTTTCTTAATGCATGAACAGTTTTAAATGGTAAGAAAGAATAGCAGTGATAACATTTTAAGTAAACTCCATTGTTTTATACAAAGACAAATAATATGTATTGGTAATGTTTCCTGAGGACATACTGTCTACCATGTGCCAGATACTGTGGTAGATGCTGAGGACTAAGAGATAAAACATATTTCCATACAGTACCTGTGGGTACGTATGGGTACTGTAGTGGGAAGACAGGGACACCCGAGAGAGGGAGAAAAGTAATTTTCTACTTAAAAAAAAAAAAGGTTACGTCTTGCTCTTCACTAAAAGTTGGTCTTGCTGACTGATAAGAGATGAAGTCAAGATTTCTTGCATTTATGGCCACTAGTACCTAGACCCTCCTACAATCTTTACTTGTTTTATTATTTTTCCATAAGAGTATAAAAATGGAAAATTTTATCCCTAAACAAAAATTGTCTCTAAACAACAACAACAAAAAATAAGGTGATGCTTATTATTAAGTTGTCTCAGCTCTACAATCTGCATTCTACACTCCGCTTTATGATGCTGGGGCCAGGAGTCTGCAAATCAGATTTTAGCTTTGCCAGAGGCTCCCTGTAACATTCTGCCAATAGAGGGCACTAGAGGAAGACCAGGGAGCTGTGGGAGAGAGAATGGACTTTCTCCTTCCTGTTTGTTCCTTGTGAGCTTCCAGCGGGCTTTCTGTGAGTTTGTGGTAGCCGTGACAGTCACTCTAGTAACATCGAAATCTAGTTTGCGGATTTTCCGGCAGGTCAGAACCAGTTTCATGGTGTATCAATGCAGAGACACCAACGCCAGCTGATCAGCCCCCCTTAGAGAAGCCTAATGTTCAGCCCACTGGGCCCTTCCTCTAGAATTCTGTTCTATAATTATCTCAACCTCTTGTTTTTTGTCCCATAATCTGTAAGCTCATAGCTGCTTCCTGAAGTTGCTATTTCTGAGATACCTTAAGATAATTCTTTTACTCTTTTAATTACCTAGTTAACAACTTTATATATATTTATTAATTCTTTATATTACATTTTCTCCATGCAAAAACTGGTGTGGGCTCTGTCTGGGGACAAAGTAAGGATCTTAACAATATACTTTAAAAAATATTTTTAATTAAAATAAAATTACATACAGTAAGCATATGTCTTAGTCTGTTTTGGCTGCTATAACAGAATACACTTGACCCTTGAACAATTTGGGATTTAGGGGTGCTGACCCTCTGCACTGTTGAAAATCTGAGTATAACTTTACAGTCAGCTCTCTGTATCAGATTCTGCATCTGTGGATTCAACCAACTGTGGATTGTGTAGTATTATAGTATGTATTTAGTGAAAGAAATTCATGTATAAGTGGACCCATGCAGTTCAAACTGTGTTGTTCAAGGGTCAACTGTGCTATAAACTGGGTAGCATATGAAAAATAAAATTTTAGTTCTCACAGTTTTGTAGTCTGAGAAGTCCAAGACCAAGACACTGGAAGATTTAGTGTCTGGTGAGAGCTCACTTCCTGGTTCATAGATAGCGATCTTGCTGTGTCCTTACATGATGGAAAGGGTATGAGAGCTCCCTTTTATAAGGGCACTTACATGATTGGAGTCTCTTTTATAAGGGCACTACTCCCATTCGAGAGAGCTAACACTAACCCTAACCCTAACTCACAACATATTCACCTTCCAAAGGCCTCATCTCTAAATACCATCATATTGGGGATTAAGTTTCAACATGAACTTTGGGGGAATACAAACATTCAGTCAATAGCAGTGTGTAAATCTTAAATGTAAAGATTGATGTTTTGCGTATATATATATATATTCATCATCTGGATCAAAATATAGAACAATTCTAGTACTCACATGCTTCTTTGTGTCCTCTCCTAGTTAATATTCCCTGCAAAGTGTACTATTGAACTTTATATTAACAGAATTATACAGTATGTAATTGTTTGTGTGTCTGGTTTCTTTTACTGAACATAATATTTTTGAGATTCATTGACGGTTTTGTGTGTAGTTATTTGTTCTCTTTTATTAGTGTGCTGTATTTCATTTATGCATATCAAAATTTGTTTATTCATTTTCTTGTTGATGGGCATTTGTTTCTAGTTTTTTGGCTATTTTGAATAAAGCTGTTATGAGAAATCTTGCACAAGTCTTTTGGTAAGCATAAGCCCTCATTTTGGGGTACATGCCCAGAGATGGAATTGTTGGGTCATAGAATATGTATTGGTTTAGTTTTAGTAACTACTGCCAAATTGTTTTCCAAGTCAGTTGTATTAGTGTATACTCCCACCTGCAATGCATAAGAGTTCCAGTTGATATAATCTTTGCAATTATTTCTTTAAATATTACTTCTTTCCCAATTTCTCCCTCTTCTCCTTCTGTGATGGGGTAAATAGAGGTTGGAGTTGTGTCCCACATGTTACTTATACTATGTTCTTTTTTTAAATTCTTGTTTCCTTTATGTGCTTCAATTGATATATTTTTTATTTATGTGACTTTGAGCTTATTCACCCAGTCTTCTGTTGTGTCCAGTCTGATGTTAAACTCATGAGTTCTGAATTTCAGATATTGTATCATTCAGTTCTAGAATTTCCATTTTATCTTTTTGAAATTCATTGTTAAAATTCTCCATGTTTTCATATATTTGTGCATATGATTTTTATATGTATTAATTATAGTTAAAATCCCTCCCTATCTGATATCTCCTTTATCTGAAATATCTGTAGATTTATTTTGATTTTCTATTTCAATTGAGATATGTACATTGTTGAAATTATATATATTGAGTTTAATCACCATTTAAAATATCTTCTGAAAGATTAACCTATGATTTAGTGTTGAAATGCAAAGTTATTGTGTATTTGGCAAGGTACAGAAGCTGGAGTAAAATCATACTCACTTTTTTTGAAGAACCAGCTTTTGGTTTCATTGATTTTTCTCTATTGATTTTCTGTTATTCACTTTCATTGATTTAGGCTTTCATCTTTATTATTTCCTTTCTTAGGCTTGACTTGAGTTTAATTTGTTCTTCTTTTTCCAGTTTCTTAAAATAGACACCAATTTGAAACTTTTCTTCTTTTCTAGTATAAGCATGTTATCATACAAATTTTCCTCAAATGATGCATTAGCTGCATTCCACAAATTTTTGATGTGTTGTATTTTCATTTTTATTCAGTTCAAAATATTTTAAAATCTCCTTTGAAATTTCATTTTTGAACTATGGTTATTTAAAAGTATGTAGTTTAGCCTCCAAATATTTGGAGATTTTCAGATTTTTTTTCTCTTTATAATTTCTGGTTTAATTCTTTATAGTCCAAGAACATATTTTGTATGATTTCTATTCTTTTAAATTTATTTTATTACTCTGAATATGGTTTATTTTAGTTAGTTTATGTGCACTTTAAGAGAATGTGTATTTTGATGTTGTTGAGTGGAGTGTTCTATAATTGTCAATCAGATCAAGTTGGTTGGTAGTGTTGAAACCATCTGTACACTTAGCGATTCTATCAGTCTTAATGGTTTGCTTTACCAATTACTGAGAGAGGATTCTTGAAGTCTTCAACTCTAATTGTAGATTTGTCTATTTCTCCTTTTAGTTCAATCAATTTTTACTTCATATATTTTAAAGCTCTATTATTAGGTACATACTCATTTAGGATTCATATGTCTTCTTGGTAAATTGACCACTTTATCATTATATAGTGTCCTTCTTTATTGCTAATAAATAGCACTTCCTTTCTATTTCCTACCTTCTCTGGTTTAATTGCATTTATAGTTTAATTTTATTTCTTCTATTGACTTATTTATATCTCTTTAAAAACTTAGTGGTTGCCCTGTTGTCTAAAATATACACATTTAATCTATCACACCCTACCTTCAAATAATATTATACTACTTCTATAGAGTGTAAGAACTTTATAACAATATGCTCTCAATTTATTCTCCCATTCTTTGTGCTATTGTCATATATTTAAGTTGTAAATTAACTATATATATATACAATAAATCACAATGGTATCATATTCTTTCCCTATGAAAAAAAATTCTTTCCTTCTATATTTCTTAGAGAGGAGGATGTTTGGTGTTGAATTTCCTCAGTAATTACTTACCTAAGAGAATCTTCACTTCTGTTTGGAAATATATTTTTGTTCAGTGTAGAATTCTGGGTTGAAAGATTCTTTTTTCTCCAACATTTAAAAAATGTCACTCATGTCTTCTATTGAATAGTTTGCGTCATTTCTAATGAGAAATCTGCTGTAATTCTTGTCTTTGTTCTTCAATAGGTAATATATCTTTTTTCATCTGATTGCCTTTAAGATTTTCTCTTTTAGCATTTTGAATATGCTATGTAGTTTTGTTTTTTTTGTATTTACCTGGTTGATGTTTTCTGAGCTACTTCAGTCTGTGATTGGTATCTGTTATTAGTATTGAAAAATTCTTAGCCATTATTTCCTCAAATATTTCTTTTGCCCCCTTCTCTCTTCTTTCCAGGATTTGAACTATGTGTATGTTAGATCAATTGATATATTGGTATTGTTCCATAGCTTTGGGACACTCTGTTTGTTTGCTTTTCCACTCTCTTTTCTTTGTTATCTAAGTTTGGGTAATTTCTGTTGATTTCTCTTCAAATTATCCTTAGGTTTACTGATTCATTCCTTGCCTGTGTCAAGCCTAATGGTGAGCCTGTCAAAGACATTCTTCATTCTTGTTATTGTATTTTTAATTTCTAGCATTTGCAGTTGATTTTTTCTTACAGTTTTCATCTTTCTCCTGAAATCACCCAACTAATCTTTCATGCTGTCTACCACCTACCTCCATTAGAGACTTTAACATCTTAATCACAGTTACCTTAAATTTCCTCCTGGGAAATTTTACTACCTGTGTCATATCTGAGTCAGAATCTGATAATTATTTTTTCTCTTAGGAGGGTGTTGTTTCTATTTGCATTTTTGTTGCTTGCCTTGTTTTTGTTTTTGAAAGTCAGCCATCTTGTGTGCTTTTTTGCCTGGAAATCGGGATCCTTTTCCTTCTGCTAGACCTACAATGTAGGGATTTGAATTAATGTAGTTAGGAGGTGGGCCTGGCTTTAGGTTTATTGTTGCTATGGTTACCCTTAGGGCACCACAGCTTTCAAATTCCTCCAGCTGATTCCTTGTGTTAAGTTGGTTTGCAAGAGGGTTTTTTTTTTCTTTCTTCTCAACAAATGCTCCTGCATTAATTTTAGATGTTCCATTGTACTGTGAGTGTTTCTTTATCTACTCTTGTTCCTCCCTATTCCTCTCCTAGCCATATTCCATTGTCGTTACTTAGTGCTTGTTAGCTTGTCTATAGGATGTGGTAGTAAGCATTTTCTCTTGTTCATATTAAGTCTTAGTCTTACACCGGAATGATATCATGTCCCTGGGTCCTGGAGTGTGGACTCTTCAGTGATGCCCCTCTCTAGGCTCTGGCCCTGGACCCTGCATGCAAGCCCACTCTCTCTCAGGAGCAGGATTTTTTTGTTGTAACTCCCTTCCCCCAGCTGCCATTTGTTTTCACCAGTGTCCTAAGTGTGACAGTGTTTTTTTCCCCCTTGCTCCCATAAGTTTAAGGCTTTGCTCCATAGTAGAAGGTAGGTAGGGGATTGTGCCTCTCTTGCAGTGATGGATCTGCACCATAAGGATCACTTTCTTAAAACTTTCTTTGGTATATTCTGTGATTGTCCTTGGTTCATGGAGAAAAGTCCTAAAGAAGATGTGGAATCCCTCAATTTTCTCATCTCTCAGGGACTTCATACTCCTTCTAGAGTATATTTTGCCTCCACCAATTTCCCAAACAACCTAATTGAACTCTTTACTGGTGTTCTGTTGCATCTGCCATAGGTAAGTCATTTCTTACGTTATCACTTCCTGCAGGCACCCATCTTTTCTTAGATTTTGGGCTAGTTAGTTGCCCTGCAATCTCAGCTATCAGTAGTTTCAAGAAAACTCATGAATTTTTATTTTTGGCTCTTTTACATTATATGGGTGTAAATGACACTCTTTACAGTTCTCCACATTGCTGGGTGGAAAATAAGTTTTATATTAATAAAGCATCATTGTAGAAATGATCAGAACTTCATATTTTCTTACAAATTAACAACCAAGGGTTTTATGGACCTAAAAAGGGAAGATATCCACAAGTAGATGAAGATGTGTTATGTTTTGTTCCTGAAATACTTGCAAAAAGATTATTCTCACACTCTAAGCACTGCAACTGAAGGTAGGGTAGATTGCCAAGTTCTTTGGAATAGACGAAATCATTTCAAAGCAATGAGGGGCTGATGTTATCAATTCATGTGTTGCACAGGATTATCACTAAGGCATCATGTGATGGTTTAAATAGCAGCATTTTTTCTTCCTTAGTGGTTTATAAAATAAAGGTGTGCCCTAAAATTGATAGCATTCTCTGTGCTGTTACCAGTAGGGTGGAACTTCATGTAGATAGGGTGACAGATGACTTTCAGATTAGGCATTGCTACTTAAATACCTACAAAATAAAAATATTTGTGTAAAGCTGCCACTTTAAATCCTTCTCATTCGTGATTGCCTGAAAATAAACTTATTCATGAGGTTACAGTTGATACATTGGAAAATGGGTAACAGGTTTTATTGAACTGGAATGTAGATCAGGTATATTTTCAATGAGGGAAAGTAGATTAAAAGTCAAGCAGCCGAATAGCACAGGGAGATCAGCTCGTGCTTTGTGACCACCTAGAGGGGTGGGATAGGGAGGGTGGGAGGGAGATGCAAGAGGGAGGGGATATGGGGATATAAGTATACGTATAGCTGATTCACTTTGTTATACAGCAGGAACTAACACAACAATGTAAAGCAATTATACTCTAATAAAGATGTTTAAAAAAAAGTCAATACAAAAACAAATATTGTTGGCATCTAAGAAGTGCATCATGTGACATGGGTGGCTTGGAGTAGGAAGGAAGGAAAAGGGCTGAAAGATAAACAGAAGGACTAGTGAATAGAGACAAGTGAACATCAACAGTTTTCAGTTTCTCAGTATTACCTGAGTCAGTCTCTTCTTCACATATTATTCTATTAATAATAAAGTGAGTATAAATTTATGAGACTGATCTCTTTACTACATATCCAGAGGAAATCTAACTCCTCCTTTTGACAACCATATGACATATATCTTGGGGAGAGAGTACAGGATTCTTAATCAGTAAATTGACTCTTGTTCATTCTGCTTTGCCAAAGAGACATCAGTGTATTGTGGAATTCTATATGCCAACTTCCTTAAGTAAACTGGTTCATGGTTAGAGAAAGTATTTAGTTACAAAAAAGTCCTTTAGCATTTTACCAATCTTTACAGTTCTTGACATTTAAAAAAAATGTACATCTCTATCCCAAAAACCCATTATAGTTTTCAAGGCAAAAATAAAAATTATGTTGTGTAAAGCTAAGGCTCCATCCTTCAAGGAATGCTTGATATGTTTGTTTTTACATTAGGATGCTACCTTTAATCTTTGATTCTAAATAAATATAAGATTTGTACATGTCATATGTTAGGGAAAAAGGTAGACTTGAGGCCAGAAAATATTTGGTTTCCTTGTGTCTAGTTAGCTTTATCATTCATAAAAATTCCAAGTGAAGAGATATGCCACATGTTAGTGTATTTTTTGTGATGTATTTCTTTGGTAGTATTTTAAATAACAGGGAGTACCAAAAAACTGATCATTATGGAGGGATTTAACCTCAGCTAGCTATTTTATAACCAATGCTTTATTCCAGCTCTATAATTAACATCTAAAATTAACATTTTTCAACATGACTTTAAACATTAAGGAATCTAAGTAGATATAAATACTTAAAGTACTATTGCTTTGCACTTTTTAGGCCTTTCAAAATGGAACTAAAGGCAGTCTCTCTCCACATGAAATATGGCACAGTACATGCTTTGGAACTGTTTTATAGTTTTAAATATTTTTTATGCAATTGGGTATAACTATTTCCATATGTTTATAAAGAGTAAAAGGAGGTAGCAGCAGAGATGCTGAAATAGTCTATGTCCCTTTGCTTTACTAGCCACGTAAGAGATCTGGTCCCTTCTTATCTCTTGTCTACTGGTAAATAGAATTTATTCACTTTCCTTAATACTAACCTGAAAATGCTGTTTAATGCACCATAAACAAATCTTATGAATTTTTTACATGATTAAAATGGTCATAACTATCCAATGTTTCTTGCTGATTGAATCTGCCACTTCTGTTTACTAGGAAAATAAATAACACGTGTTTGCTCTCTTTCTAAAATGTTCCTATTTATTCTGTGGTCATTTCCCACTTATAATATTTCCAGCTTAATTTCATAAAACAGCTTTTATATGACTTGAAAAAAATGCCCTTATTGTACATTGTCTTCAAGTATTTTTTGTCTTTGAGCTCTGGACTTTTATTTGAAGAAACATCCAGCCATCCAGTTTTTCTTTTCTTTCTATTTCCTTTTTTTTTTTTTTTTTGCCTGTATTAGAGTTGGAATTTAAAAAGTGAAACAGCTGCATGCCTTGCATATGCATGCAGAACAGGCAGAATTCAGCTGTTTGAGAACTTCCTCCCTCCACCCCCTGCCCACCATATCAGCAATTCTTTTACCCAATTTATAGTTGTCAAACAAAGAAAATCAAGGTTTACAAGGCACTTGTCTGTCAGAGAGCTCATTAAGATGAACACGCATGCACAGAAAACTGTCTAGCCAGAAAACTTTCATTGTTATCATTTCTTAAGTCATGGATGCCATAAGATATGCTATTTTTGCCTCCCTTCCAATGATTTAGGGCCTGGATAAAGTTCAATGAACATGGCTAAATCATATCTTCAATATATAAATTCATAGTATGTCACAACTCCATGTCATATGCTTAACATACATTCAAACTGAGAGTCACGGTCTGTTTCTATACCTTCACATTTATGTTAAAATATGAAGCATCTTGGGTACATGTTTCAAGGCTTTTCTCAAATTTCATCTCCTCTAAGATGCTTTCCTGTTATCTGTGTTGGATATGACCTCAAAGTTTTATGTGATATGACATGTTCTGCCTTGTTTTATAATTATGTGTGGGTTTGTCTTGTTTTCTTCCATTTCCACCATGTCATTTTCTACTCTTCTTCTTTCCATCCCGGCTATCATTATACGAAGACATCTCTCTTGGTAATATTCCTTCAATCTAGAGCAAGGTTTAAGAGTAGGTGTTCTTCATCCACGGAATTGAAATACTGGTCCAGTGTTTCCTTTTACAACTTCTGATAACATCCTGATATTGGAAAAGTTAAATTTTAATGTAGGTAAAGAAGACATATAATTATAAGGACTTCCCTGGTGGTGCAGTGGTTAAGAATCCGCCTGCCAGTGCAGGGGACATAGGTTAGAGCCCTGGTCCGGGAAGATTCCACATGCCGTGAAGCAACTAAGCCTGCGAGCCACAACTATTGAGCCCGCGTGCCTAGAGCCTGTGCTCCACAACAAGAGAAGCCACCACAATGAGAAGCCTGTGCACCGCAAAAAAGTAGCCCCCGCTCAACACAACTAGAGAAAGCCTGCGCGAAGCAAAGAAGACCCAACACAACCAAAAATAAATAAATAAATAAGATTGATTCTTAAAAAAAACCAAAAAACATATAATTATACACAATTAATATATCTTACAATGATCAATTAAAAGTGTCAATTATGTAATAAGCTTAATTTGACATTTCTAAGTAATTATATGAATTTCATAAAAGTCATTGAACTCTAGATTGGAAAGTACTTTAAATTCAAGCAATTCATATTACAGAAAGAAGAAACTGATGTTCAGACTTTAGAGACACATAAGAACTTTATTTTACTTTCAGTTAGGAATATTGTAAGACAACACAATGGACATCTGATTCAGTTACTAATGGCTCTTCTTTTGCTTGGAAATTTTCTGTTAACACAGTTTTAAGTCAGGCTTGCTATAAGTGATATTCCTCATTGTCGAAAGTGAAGATATTTTTACATAATAATTTTCCAAACTTTCTCTTAGAAATTAAATTTCCAGCTGGGTGTATAGATTTTTTGCTGACAAAGTAGACCTAACTATATGAGGTTCCAACAGAGAAGTATATTATAGGAGCCTATGAGTGGTACTAGTATTGATCATGTCATATATCCTCATACATACTTTACCTATGTTATCTCATTTAACTTTTGTAATAACCCTATGACATTGGTGTCATTCCCATTTTACACATGAAGTACCTGAGGCTCAGTCATATGAATTAGTGAATAATGGCATTGGACTTCAAATCCAGGTTTGTCTTACTTGAGACTACATAATCTTCATTGCATCAAGCTGAATTCATCCTAAATTTAGTTGTAGATCTCCTATTATTTGAAAATCTAAACTTGATTCAACTTCATCTGTGTGAAGGAAGAGGCAGAGTTAGCCTTATTTGTAAGTGGAATGTCATATTATATGCCATAATCAACACAGTCTGCACAAACTGCCTTTTGCATTTCCAGATGTGGCAAAAAGGGTTATGTGAGTTATGTGAGACTGAGTTATTTAACAATTAGCAAGTTGCATACTATAGATATTCTGTGGAGTTCACACCAAAAAATGGGAATATAAGGTGTTTTTATCTTTCAGGGGCTTACATCAAAAGGGTCATGGGAGAAACCAAGCCAGCTATATAAGTAAGATTTAAGGTGGGCTGAAAGGAGACGTGTCCTTCCTGGAAGACTGGAAAAGCATTTTCAGGGCCAAGTCAACAAGATAATGTTGCCTGAAGGGCACTTGGGAAGTATCATAATATTGCCCTTGATTGCAGGATGATACGTCTTTGACCATAACCATTTCATAGATAAATTAGATAAGCATTACCAGCTGATATAAGCCAATCTTGACATGCACAACCATTTTGGGTATTTTTGTAGTTAATATGTGCCACTAACAATTAGCACAAGGGTTAGATAGTCCTCCACAAGCTCTAACCACCTATCCTCATCTTTCCTCTATGCTCTACCTTTCTGCCTCCTTCCATATATGAACTATTCTCATTCCTTTCTAAAGCCAGTCCTCTACTAGTGCAGTAGATTCCATCATAAGTCCCTTACTCAAAGACATTGCTCCAGAGTTCTCCCCTCTTTCTCCTGCTCATCATTTTTAACTCTCTTCATATAAATCTGCTCTTATTTCTCCCTGTCCATACTTTCCCTGATATATATTGATCCAATTATTAAATAGATTAGTCAACTTTTGAGGAAGATGATGTTAAAAAAGAAGTAAATATTTTGACATTTGGGACTGATTAAAGTTATAAGGTCTTTATAACAAAAGGGATGAAAGAGATTTGAAGCTTGAGTGATTGATTCTTTTAGGTTTAACATGTATATGAAAATTTCCACTGAGAGTTGAAAAATCACCAGGTCTGATGTTGATTCATAGCTTAAATCATGATGGAAAAATATTCCTGGAAATATACTATTGATCTTATAAAGGTGAGAAAACTCTAAAGATAAGAGGTCTTCAAATGAATGGCATGGAATAATGGGATAGTTCTTCCATAAATGTACTACAAGGAAATGGAAAATCTCCTGAAGCTAAAGATTGTCTTAGAGTTAAGGAATTTAGGACTTCCAACTACTAATGATGTCAAGAGCGGCAAGGGCATGTGAACAATAAAGGAAATCTGTCAGAATAAACACTGTAGCTTCCAAGATATACTGGTGATATATTTGGAATAAGTAAAATTGGAGCTGCCTGAGTACAAGGTTAAGCAATAAGCCTGGGGCAATTATGCCTGTTGCAGCTGGCAATGACAGTGGATAATTGAATCTTTAGTGATTTTGAAGGACAGGTGAACCCCAGAGAACCAGTACCATGAGAAACTCAACGTCTGAAATTTAGCAGTGGAAATGAAGATAATAGATCTAGCCTATATATAGGAAAGGCAACATTATTCCATTTCTCAATTTGTGGATATTTGCTGGGAATCTGTGTAAAAAGAGCTATGAAAGATTAAAAATATATGAAAGAAATGTCTCCTGATTTTATTATATAGGTAAGTGCATAAGTATATTCACTGAGCCAATCAAAAAATTAAAAACTAAGTTCTCTAGAATTTATTGAGCAGCTGCTATATGCCCGTTAATATACCAGGCACCTTTCTTCGATCTCATTTAATTCTTGTAGCAATCCTGAAATGCTGGTATTGGTAACTCCATTTCCATAGAAGGCAGTCAAGTAACTTCTCCAAAGTAAGGCAGGATTATGTTTTTCAAGTTTCAAGGGAAAAATTATTCTCTCCAGACTGGGATTGTCAAAGATTTAAGTCTTATATTAGACAATGAAGAATGAAATAAAAAGATAAGAGACGTGGAAAAATATTAGAGGTCAGTGTATAGAAGGAATATCAAAGGCCATGAATACCAACCTGGCTGGAAGAAAGCATGTCTTTAAAAGCAGATGGAAAATATTTTGGAAAGGGGAGCTGAGTCTAAATTACAATGAGTCTATACACTTTTAAAAACCTCCTTCCTACCTATTTCTCATCTTTCTAGTTTTTCAATTCCATTGAGAGGAAGGTGGTTTAGTTTTATTTTCTCTATTTTATAGCTATTTGGTTGATGAAAGATCAAAGATAAAAAGAAGAGGATTTCAGTTTCAGATCCTCTATCTTGTAGTGATTTGGTTTTATAAAAAGATCCCCAAGCTACACTATTTGGATCTAGTTCATAATTTGTGCCTAATATAGTCTACACCTCAGATATGTATGCATATAAAGCCAATTCCAAGCAACTTAAAAGTAACACAGGAAATTCAGGTTAACATTTGTCGCAGTTCCCAGTGGAAACAGCCTCTTCTATTTAACTTGTGATGAAATGAAAATGCTACACCTTATTTTCTCTCTCTCAGTGTAATGCCTTCTTCTTCTGTCCTAGCCAAAATCTCACAAACTTGGACACTGCAAAGAATACTCTCTTCCTGGCCTTTATTGTGAGACACTGAGGACTGTTTCCTGTACAGGACTAAAAAATATGCATTTAAGGGATGATGAATGTTGCTCAGTGGTAAATCTTTGTGTAAAAATGTGTTAAATTTTAGTCATTTTCTGTGGGATTATAGCATCAGCAACTGGCATGAGATGAATCAGACTGATGATTCCAGTTCTTTGCAAAGCAGACAGCATGATATAATGGCACTGAAAAAATCTCCCTTGGCAACTTTTGTAGCCACAAAGTGCAAAAGAGGTGTTAGATATTACTATACTTGGAAAGAGCAGGAGTCCTCATTTCAACTATTGAAATTATTTGAAGCCATCTTTTACCATTTCCTTTAATGCTCATAATGTGGCTATCATCAGGATTTGATCTCTTGAGCAAGACAGCCTTACCTTGGTTTTCTGTGGGGTCCTGGAGCCCTTCAGAAGTCTAAGAACCCTTTCTATCAAGGGACTGTTTGAAACAATACATATCCAGATATATATTTTTTTCTTTGCACATAACGTTCCCAAGTACCATTTCAAGAATTGAATGTTTAGTTTTTTTGCAACTGCCATAATCTTTCTTGGAAGGTCACCTTCTGTGAGAACTGAATAGATGCAATTCTTTCAGGGAAGAATTTAAGATGGGTTGTATATTCATAATTTAAAGAGAAACACACATGTTACAGAAATCGCATAAAGCAATATTCCTCAAGCAAGAAGTTGTAACTGCTGTCAGGATATGTTAATTTAGGAGTTGCAGGGATTAATTGACCACAGGGTCAATTGCAGAGATTTTCAGTCTATTCATTGAGCCTACCATGGATGCTCAAAGTGATGAATGCTAACACAGAAATGTTATCTAAGTTCTATTGGAGCATACAGCTGAAAGAGACTAATTCCAGCCAACTTGGCGTAATTGTCTCCTGCCTGATTATATATGAAGCTATTGACTATTATGGAAGTGGGAAATCTGTTTTTAGCCACAGTTTCCCTACAGCCGCCAAGTATACTTTCCCCAATCCTAACCAGGCTAAATCCTAGGAAACAAGTTTTAGAAACCACATGGCTTACATTAAGCTTAGTAGCACCGATGTCAGGCTATGCCAACAACATCTACCTGGCGTTGTTGGCCTGTGTTTAGGTGACAGAAGCTTCTATGTGCCAGTTATGAAGAGTTTAGAGTGCTCTCCAGCTGCTATTCCTTTTTGCCTGTTACTGTTGCCATTCTGTCTTCCAAAAAGCCCTCTCTCTCTATTGTTCATATTTTCACAACTATGAAATATATAACTTCGAAAGATTTCTCCTTATGTTCCTCATCCATACTCTATTAAACAGCGAGCCACATACTGTGGCCCTTTTTTTTTTTTTTAATTTTTATTTATTATTTAGTTTTGGCTGTGTTGGGTCTTCGTTTCTGTGCGAGGGCTTTCTCTAGTTGCGGCAAGTGGGGGCCACTCTTCATCGCGGTACACGGGCCTCTCATTATCGCGGCCTCTCTTGTTGCGGAGCACAGGCTCCAGACGCGCAGGCTCAGTAGTTGTGGCTCACGGGCCTAGTTGCTCCGCGGCATGTGGGATCTTCCCAGACCAGGGCTCGAACCCGTGTCCCCTGCATTGGCAGGCAGATTCTCAACCACTGCGCCACCAGGGAAGCCCAGCCCTTTTAATGTTATTCAGCAACTTTAAGCTCATTGCTGACAGGTGCCATATAAACACAGTCTTTTTGTGATATTGGGATTTTAGATTTAAAGAGATATTTCATTTTAATTATTGATAAATATTCTTTCATATTTAAAGGGTGCTTTTCATAAAAATATGAAATATTCTTTCATATTTAAAGGGTAAAGGGCTTCGTGCATTTATTGTAGTAAATACTTCAAAGGCCCAGTTCTTGCAAAAGACCAAAAGGTACTATATGCAATCTGTTAATCTCTTCTTTGGACATTCTATGAATTGGGGTAGTCTAACTGCCACCACAAATGCCAGATATTAGTTAAGATCATGAAAGTTCATTTCTTACTCCTATAAGAGTTCAGCACAAGTGCTTTGGGAGTGGCTTCTCATACGTTGATTCAGGGACTCCATTGCCTCCCATTTTCTTATGCTACTGTCCTTTAGCGTCTCATAGGCCTCTGCTGAATCCTATACCTCCAGCCATCAAAGGGCTGAAGAGAGAGTGGACCATTCCATGGGAGGATATTTATAGGCCCAGCCTGTAAGTGGTGTCTGTCACCTCCATCCACTTTCAATTAGTTAGAACTCAGACTCACATCCTCACCTACTTACAGTGGAGGCAGGGAAATGTTGCCTAGTTGTATTCCTAGGAAAGAAGCGAAACAGAAAAACGAGGTAATCTCTACTACAGCCATTCTGCCTGGATTTTTGAACTGCTTATATTCCTGGTAGTGAATAATTTTTCATAAAATTTTGCTTTCATATAGTAGTATCTTTACATTGCACCATGAGCTTCCAATGAAATCACTTCACTATCCAATCTTTAAAAATATTTTACTGAAAGCTTTCTTATCTAAAATGTACATTCTCAACTTCTGCTAAGTATAAGAGCTTTACTTTCAGAGGATAATGAATGACCCTTGTGGTCAAATAATTGGGTTATTTCTGGGAAAGACTGTGAACTTGTTGACCATTGTTTTTTGACAATGCCCTCTTTGACTTTCTAAGGGGTTCACAGTTTACTGAATCTCCCAAACCAGATACCCATTGTCTTAGTGCTTCCTCCCGGCTACATCTGGGCCTCCATTCTGGCCCCACCTGTTAAGGACATTGACGGTAATGGATATTTACTGCTTGCATTTTAAAGCTGGATTTCTGGAGTTTAATGCCTTAAGATGTTTCCGCTAGCCAATCCTGAGAAGCGCTGATTTCTGTGGAATGTTAGTAGATGTTTCACACAGATGCACAAAAATACACATACATAGAGACACACATACACGCATCTTCACATGGATTCTGTGGCCCTCTATATTTGGGAAATTATTTTTTAAATTCTTAAAATTTTATTTTTATTGGAGTGTAGTTGATTTACAATATTGTGTTAATTTCAGGTGTACAGCAAAGTGATTCAGCTATACATATACATATGTTCATTCTTTTTTAGATTCTTTTCTCATACAGGTTATAGCAGAATGGGAAATATTGATTTAAGAAAATTAAACAGATTTCTCTTTTAAAATATTTCTTAAGTGCTATATTATATGAATGTGCATTTTGACACCCCAAGAATTAAAAATAATATACAGTATTTCCCAAACTTACTTGACCCTGGAAACTTTATTTATTTATTTATTTTTTCACCTCAAGGGATTAGCCTGCAGCAAAACACTATTTGGAAAACACTGCTTTAATCCACAAAAGTGGTCTTTATATCAAACACTTAGATTCTATGGCAGTCCTGTGTAGGTGAGAACTGGGGACACAAAACTTTTTGTAAAAGGAAAACCATTCATATGGGATATCAATTCTCTTTCTTCTGCTCAGAAGAAATTATTTCACCTGAAGTATGCTTTGTTCCCAGTAGACACTATAGCTGAGAGACATATTATCATGATCTACTACTTCAACTTCTACTAAAAAAAATCTAAAGTATTCTTTGTGTGAATTCCATAAGCAACATTTACTTAATACTTCAAAGAAGAGCCAAGAAACTCTGACTCTTCTTATTTTTAATAACTTTATATTGTCCACATCTCTTTGGGAGATAAAAATGATGAGCATTTTAATTTTACGGTGCAAAGTGATTCTAGTGTACTTCAAGAAGCTTTTTGGTCTAAAGAAGGAACTCTAATGACTAGTTGGTAAGGGAACAAAATGTTGGTATTCTTTTGAATCTAAGCAGCGAGGTTTTGGTGATGGATTTCAAATCATATGCTATATGTAACCAAAACTGTGGGAAATGACATTATAATATTTTCTGACCTACAGTGTAATTTCAAGTCCCAGTCCTATTGGCTGTATATCTGCAGTTGGCATAGAATTATTTAAATTATTAATTTAAAAATTATTTATTTATTTATTTACTTATTTTTGGCTGCATTGGGTCTTTGTTGCTGCACTCAGGCTTTCCCTAGTTGCGGCGAGTGGGGACTACTCTTTGCTGTGGTGTGTGGGATTCTCATTGCAATGGCTTCCTTGTTGCGGCCTCTAGGCTCGCGGGCTTCAGTAGTTGAGGCACGTGGGCTCAGTCGTTGTGGTGCACAGGCTTAGTTACTCCCCAGCATACGGGATCTTCCTGGACCACGGCTCGAACCCGTGTCCCTTGCATTGGCAGGCAGATTCTTAACCACTGTACCACCAGATAACTCCCTTAAATTATTAATTTGCTATCCATTTTATTTATATATGAAATTATTATAAATCAATTTTCCCATTCTTTGGTTAGTAAACCGAGTTATCAATATTATGCAACCAATCAAATACAATTCAATTTGAAAAAATACTGAATTCTAAACACTTTATTTTTTTTCTTTGTGAAAATGTTGAGGACTTTCTTTTCAATGCACTTTTCCAAATCCTCTCTGGCTGATGATTTGAATAAAAATGAACATTCAAAGACTTTTAAAAACTAAATACTGTCATTTTACCAGTGGGCTAAACAGAGTGCATTGGAGAAAACTTGCCCTGGGGCTTGAGAATCTTGCAAGAGACTAAACTTAACATCTTAACAAGAGACTAAACAGTGCAAACTACTCCTCTGTTAATGGTTGGGCAGAAAAGAGGATAAATGAAAAACAGTGAAAAGTATAATTGGGTCTGTTTCTTGGACATCAATTGATGACATGCCAGCAAAACTGAGGCATTTTCAAATGACATGTTTGTTGACATCAAAGAATCTAAGGAAAGCTGAAATATCTATGTGATAGGAATATTTTTAACTTTGTATTGACCACTGAAACATCCCTTTATTCACTGTTACCAGAAGAGGAAACTGCTGATTTACTCACTTAGTTAACATGGCAAATATGTACATACAAGTAGCATGTGGGGTTTTTCTGCCAGTAATCCACACTGTTTTCCATTAGTGGTTTACTTATATGTTTCCCACAAGTGGATAAGGAGTTTACATTAAATAAAATTCTTTTTATTTATAGAAAACCTTCTTGACTAGATATCAAAATCCTGTCAGCCATTATGTGACTGTACTAGAGCAAGGATGGCTAATGCTTTAAATTTTAGGAACTCATTGGCAATACATAAGAAACCATTATATTCTCAAAGCTGTTCATTAGCCAAATATTATCTGCATTTCTATTTGGTCACTGAAAATCAAATTTGCATCTTATCTAGTGGGTTGATTGTATTAGACAGGATTTTTCAGAAATTTTATCACGTCGAAGATTTAGAATTTCACAGATTCATAAGAAAGTAAGCAACCTCTGATTGGTCTGTTCTGATGTATAAGTTGGGGTTATTTCCTGTAAAAATGAGGCCATCTATATTTTCTAGTCTAAAGACAACTTTCATTTTTTTGAAATGGAATGTTACTGAAATAGCTAAGGAGATATTAATAGGCACGAAGAACATTTTTCCTCAAAGGGAATTTTCAAATTTTCAAATTTTGAAAATTTATATAAAAATATTAGAAAAAAATCCAGAATTTAACCAACTTTTCACAACCTCCTCTGCTTCCCCCTGGGCTGTGCCATTACCATCTCTCTCCCCGAATACTGCATTGATTTTACCGCGGGTCTTCCTACTTCTGTCCTTACCCTTCTGTGGTCCGTTCTCATTGCAGCAGCCAGATTCTTTCAGAAATATGTAAGAGCATGTTAACTGAAGTCCTTGCAGTGATCCACAAAGGCCTACATGATCTATCCCCTACTAACCACTGACCTTCTCTTCTCATATTTTCCACGATGACTCCCCTCTAACCGGAACATTCTCCTTGCTGTTCCTCCAACAGGTCAGACATGCTTTCACGTTGGGATTGCTCTCTGTGCTTACAATGCTATTTCTTCAAAGATTTTCCTTTCAAACCTCCAAGTCTTTGCCCATATCTCACTTTCTTAATGGGAGTCACTCTGACCACTCTATTCAATAATGCAATCTGTACTCCGATCCCTGTACCCAACCCCTCATTTCCCTTTACCTTGTCTTTATTTTTTCCATGGCACTTATCACTTTCTAACATTTATGTAATTTATTTCTTATGCTTGTTATTTATTATTATTTATTTATTCATTATCTCCCTGTTGTTATTATTTGTTATTTCCCTATTGTGGCAGGATTTTTGTTTACCTCACTGATACAACCCAAGTACTTAAAAGAATGCCTGATTGGTGGTAGACTCTAAAATATTGGTTTAAAAATGTGTGAATGAGTAAAGTTGGACTTGAAAGATGGTAAATCTTTGTATATTTTTCCAAAAGTAAACTTTTTTTTTGTTAAGCAAAAAATGTCTATGGTAGAAAAATTACAATATTTTTTAAAAAAGCAAAACCAAAATAAAACCCTCAAGCCAACCAAGCAACCATAATTGTTGCTGATAACTTGACACATATTTGTTTTTCAGAAACATATATACATACATGTATATACACACATGATCAAATGGTTTATAACTTGATGTTTACTTTTTAGAACTATTTCTATATTTATATATATTCATAAAATCAAATTATTTTATAACTTTTTTTTTTTTTGCTTAATACTACAAATTTCAATTAGTTAGCATATTTCTCCATTAGTACTCTTAAACAACATCATATTAATGGCTATGTTATTTAATCCCCTGTTGGTCACTTAAGTTATTTCCAGTTTCGCACCACTAAAAATAATATTTTAATGAACATTCACATAGCTTACCTCACATTCTGAGGTACTGGGGGTTGGGACTTCAACATATGAGGGTTTTTTTTGGCGGGGGGTGGATAATTCAGCCTATAACAGGAACTCTGGGAGACAGTATACAGAGCACCTTAAAAGCTTTTCTTCAGCCCAAGAGTAGTGCACTGCTTCATAAACAGGGAATTTTGACCCATTTCTGTGATATATTTGTATCAATAGGATCTGAGTGTAGCCCATTGAGAATGTTTCCAGTTGTGCCTTACTAACCTTCAATTATAGCTTCTTTTCCTTAGTCCTTATCACTGCTCTGCAGGAATAAAGACAGCTTGAGCAGAAGCCTTCCAAATCTAGAGTATCTGAAACCTACTCCCTGAAAAAGAAATACTAGTAAGAGCAGCGTTGTTCCTTTAGGGAAAATGGGGAACAACTTTACAGATTGCTCAGTTTGGAGTTTTCCTCTGAGTTACCACTAAGGGAAATTTCCATTACAAGTTCTCTAGATTTTTCTTTTTTTGGTAAATATTTATCTATTGGTAAAATATTTTTCTATCGGTAAATATTTTTCAAGAGGTATTAGAGAACCTGGGAGAACAAAAATCTATTAGGACAATCCTGAGAAATAGGAAAACCAAATTTGTTCCTTTAGGAAGCAAAAATATTTGTTTAGGGGCTGGGGGAGGAGAATTATAATGGTAAAGATTAAGTAATTTTATGCTCCAGTCCATATAACGATGGAACACATGATGTCTATTGCATGGTCTCAGATTCAATTTCTATTTGGCCCCCTTGCATTCTGCCTTAAGCCGGGTGTGCAGACATTGCAACAACTCATAGTTCAACTGATTAAATATTAGCTGAAAGCCTTATGCTGTGCATCTCAGATTTGGCCATGTTCAGGAAAAAGAAGCATTTATATATTGGTTCTCCTCTTTTATTGGTCAATGGTTGTTCCATGGACTTCCAAGTTGCAAGTGGGTAAGTGTCAAAAGGACACCCCACACCAGGGTCTCAGTGAAACCCTGGGGAAAGAAGCAAGAGGAAGCTGATCAGGTGCTGTCAGGCTGAATCTAAGTAAAAGGAGTCAAAACAGATATAGAGTGATCACCACAGGAATGGCTGGGAAAAGAATGTTGTGCTCTAGAGGATGTGAAGTGATGCACAGGTGTCCCATACATCAGGTAAGATAAAAAAAAAAAGAAAGGTGGAATTTTATTCAATCCTTCAATAATTATTAGGGAGTGAGTTATGTAAGAAAAATACAAAACGTTGTGGTAAAAGTCACTCTTGATTACTCTATTACCGTCAATAATATTTAATGTTACTTTGGCTTACAATCAAGCAGAAAACATATTTAGGCCCCAGGGTGCCTGCTGTGAATGGGGTGCTTGAGCATATGTTTCCCTAGAAAATTCAACTTGCTTCCCATAGAAGCCATGGACTCAAGTATGAGTCAGAGTACTTTCATCAACACCTCCCCAACCAAAAAAAAAAAAAAAAAAAAAATCTGATCACCATTTCCAGATGGAAAGTGTGCCTGGAGTATTTACAGGTTAAAAAATGAGTTTTGTATTAAATTAGCTTTATGTTATTGGAGGCACTTTTAAACTCAGCAAGTGACAGGGAATTAGCCAGGTGATAGTGTTCTGAAAACAACCCAATTATAATAAAAGATGTAAAGAACTTTTTTTAGAGGATAAAAGCTTAAATAACTTTTTCCCTGAAAGGCAAATATCATAACACATTTGATTGAACCTAAACATTTTCAGTTATTGTCATCTTAATGTATTTAATGCTTAACTATTATGAAATTATGGCAATTTAGAATAAAATTAAATATTTCCTTATGTCACAAATACCATCTCTTCCATACTGCAAAAATGACTTGCTGAGGTCTTGTCAAGTTTATCCTCCAAAGACAAATATTAGCCCACTTTCATACAGATTTTTCTCCCAGTACTGGAAGGACTGGACTTCTTTCCTAAGTGGCTGAGGTATTAGAGCAAATGAATTCCAGTTTTCCACATTATAATTTCTCTCTCTTCTACTACTATACCTTACAGTATTACCAGAAGTCTTGAAATACATTCATCTTGATTCATACAGTAGTGTAGGTTTTAGAGATTATGGTAGAATCTCTATAATTTTTTAGTGCTTTTGGAAATACTGTTCTGAATGCCTGTTCCATTGAAGGTGGGTTGCCAATTAATATCTATTTGTCTATCTATCTGTCAAATAAAAAGATAGTGTATTTTAAATCAAGACCATCTGTAGCTTAGCAAAGTAAGGATTTATATTTAGAAAAGCACAGAATTAAAAAACAGAATAATTAACTACTTAAGTTATTGTCTAAAATAATGTAAATAATTTTTAATTGGTAACTAAAACATTCTTGCATCTTATTATTTATGAAAATTGTTCAACATTAATTATTGGACATTTAAGCTTCTTGTAAATGTTAATATACTGAAAGACCTTTGTTATGTCCACTTCCCATTTAAATTTGTAGGAAAGATGATTATTAAAACTAATATTTTTCTTAGGAAAATTAGTGTAGTCATTACTATTTGATAATTGGCTTCTACACACACAGTCACAGTTATGTGCAATTTCTTAAAACACTATTTTGTAGACACCACGATTAGATTTGAATCAAGCTTGGAGTAGACTGGTATAATATGAGTGTCATGTCAACAAATTACGTGATTAAGTAAAGTTTCAAACATCTATTAGATATTTTAAGGATAATTTATTTTTTTAAAGTCCTATACTTCTAGACTGCTGGATTTTCAAGATTTTTGTGTATATGTTCTATTTTAAGGGGCAAATATGTTTAGAAGTGTTCCTGAGGCATGACTTAAAAATATGTAAAGAGTAATTAGATGAGGTTTATTTTGCTAATTTATGGCCTAAAGAATAATTTTTAAGAATCTGTTTTTCTAGAGTAAAATTTTAAATCAAAAGAGCCACCAGGAAATGTTTTCTATTTCTTTTTGACCCTGTAAATTTTGGCTTGCTAATCAGGGAACTCTGTTAAATACTTTAAAGACTGTTAAGAATTTTAGAGGGAATATCAGGGACAAGATTTATCTTCCTGCTTTAAACAACCAAAAAATCCCAGGCAAAATATAATTTTTTTATAAAAAGAATTTAGGCATTGGAAGGCAGTTAACTCAGGAGAGTGATTCCTGAGAGAAATTGTCCTAGCTGCCACTGTCTTAGCTCACTGCATGAGCAGTGCTGCAACACAGGGAGGGAGAATCCCCAAATACCCCAGTTGTCTCTGCAAGGTGAGGAGACAGAATTTGGAGTGGCCAAAGGGGCTAGACTTTGGGCAAAGTGCTGGGGATAAGAGAGCGGCACAGTGAGAGAGAGAGAGAGATCTGGAGTGCAGTCTTCAGCTGAGTATTGATCACCACATGAGTGTAAAGAAACTTTGTGAAGCTAGGAAAAGAGCCAGAAAACATGGATCAGACAATCCTTGGCACTCTACCAATTTTCTACAATCTCTTTAAGAGTTTAGAAGCACAGGGAATATTTTCTAACTCAATCTATGTGGCCAGCATTATCCTAATACCAAAACCAGACAAAGACATTACAAGAAAACTACAGACCAATATTTCTTATAAACACAGATGCAAAAGTCTTCAACAGAAAATTAGCAAACTGAATTCAAAATAGTGTAAAAAAGAATTCTACACCAAGACCAAGTGGAATTTATCCCAGGTATGCAAAATTGGTTCGACATTCTAATATCAATTAATGTAAACTATTACATCAAGACTAAAAAAGAAAAGTTACATAATCATATCAATAGCTGCAGAAAAGCATTTGACAAAATCCAAAACCCATTCATGAAAAAAACTCTCAGTAAACTAGCAACAGAGGTGAACTTTCTCAACTTGATAAAGATTACAAAAAACATACAGCTAACACTATACTTAATGGTGAGAAACTCAGAGTGTTCCCACTGAGCTCAGGTACAAGGCAAGGATATTCCCTCTCACCACTTCTTTTCAGCATTATACTGGAAGTCCTTGTTAATCAATAAGGCAAATAAAGGAAATAAGTTTCCTTTGGGAAGGAAGACATAGAACTGTCTTTGTTTTCAGATGACATGACTGTCTATGTAGGAAATTTGAAAGAAGCAACAAAAAGCCTCCTGGAACTAATAACCAATTATAGCAAGGTTGCAAGATATAAGATTAATATATAAAAGTTAATCACTTTCTTTTATACCAGCAACAAACAAGTAGAATTTTAAATTAAAAAATCAATACCATTTACACTACTATCCTCCCCCAACAAAATGATATGCTTAGGTATAAATCTAACAAAGTATGTACAAGATCTGTACAAGAAAATCTATAAAATTCTCATGAATGAAATCAAAGAATAACTAAGGAAATAGAGAGATATTTCTTGTTCATGGACAGGAAAACTCACTTTGTCAAGGTGTCAGTTCTTCCCAACTTGATCTATAGATTCAATGCAATCACAATCAAAATCCAGCCAGTTTATTTCATGGATATTGACACGCTCATTCAAAAGTTTATATGGAGAGGCAAAAAGACCCAGAACAGCCAACACAATACTGAAGGAGAACAAAGTTGGAGAACTCGCTTCAGGACTTACTTCAAAGCTACAATAATCAAGACACAGCATGGTATTAGCAAAAAAGAAAAAGAAAAACAAAACCCAAACCAAATAGATCAGTGGAACAGAATAGAGAGCCACAAAATAGACCCACAAAAATATAATCAACTGATCTTTGACAGAGGAGCAAAGGCAATACAATGAAGCAAAGACAGTTTTTTCAGCAAATGGTGCTGGAACACCTGGACATCCACATGCCAAAAAAAATCTAGATGCAGACTTACAACCTTATTGAAAATTAATTCAAATGGATCATAAACTCAAAACTATAAAACTCCTAGAAGATACCAAAGGAGATGTTATGATTTGGGGTATAGTGTTTTCCTTTCAGATATAACAGCAAAGAATTGATCCATAAAAGAAATAATTGATAAACTGGACCTGATTTTTAAAAATCTGCTCTGTAGAATTAGAAAACAAGCACAGACTAGGAGAAAATATTTGTAAAAGACACATCTGATAAAGGACTGTTATCCAACATATACAAAGAACTGTTAAAAATCAACAATAAGAAAACAACCCAATTTAAAAATGGGCCAAAGACCTTAACAGACACCTTACCAGAGAAGATATACAAATGGCAAAAACACATATGAAAAGATGTTCCATATCAAATGTCATCAGGAAAATGCAAATTAAAACGATAATGGGATAAACACTACACACCTATTAGAGTGGCTAAAATCCAGAACACTGACCACACCAAATGCTGGTGAGAATGTGGAGTAACAGGTGCTCTCATACATTGCTGGTGGGAATGCAAAATGGTACAGCTACTTTGGAAGATAGTTTGTTGGTTTCTTTCTTACAAAACTAAACATACTCTTACTGTATGATACAACAATCATGTTTCTTGGTGTTTACTCAAAGGAGTTGAAAATATTATATATCCACACAAAAACCTGCACACAAATGTTTAGAGCAGCTTTATTCATAATTGTCCAAACTTGGAAGCAACCAAGATGTTCTTCAGTAGGTGAATGGATAAATAAACTGTGATACATTCAGACAGTGGAATACTATTGAGAACTAAAAATAAATGAGCTATCAAGCCATGATAGACATGGAGGAAACTTAAATGTATATTACCAAGTGAAAGAAACCAATCTGAGAAGGCTACATACTGTATGATTTCAACTATATAACATTCTGGAAAAGGCAAGACTATGGAGACCACAAAGAGATGAGTGATTATCAGGGGTGTGAGGAGGCCGGATGTATGTTATTATATATTTGTCTCAACCCATTGAATGTACAACACCAAGATTGAACCCTTAGATTAAATTATGGATTTTGGGTGATTATGATATGTCATTATAGGTTCATTCTTTGTAAAAAAAAAAGGTACCACTTTGGTGAGTGATGTTGGTAATGCGGACAGCTATGAATGTGGGAGCAGGGGTCATATGGGAAATCCCTATGTTTTCCTCTCCATTTTATTATAAACCTAAAACTACTCTAAAAATAGTCTTTTAAACCAACCAACCAACCAAACAAACAAACAAAAACTCTCGGACAATATTCCTCATGAACATAGGTGCTAAATATTAGCACATCAAATCCAACAATATGTGAAAAGAATAGTATATCCTAATCAAGTAGGGTTTATCTCAGAAATACAAGGCTGGATTAACATTTGAAAATCAATCAATATAAATCACTATTTTAATAAACTAAAAGAGAAATGCCATATGGTCATTTCGGTTGATGCAAAAAAATCACTTGAAAAAATTTAATATCAATTTATGATTTAAAAAAATACTTTCAGTAAACTATGAAAAGGAGGGACTTTCCTCAAACTGATAAATGGTGTCTACAAAAACCCTACAACAAACATCATACATGACCAGATTAAATGCTTTCCCCCTACTCTTTGGCACAAGGTAAGGATGTATGCTCTTACCATTTCTTTTCAACATTATACTAAAGGTCCTGGCTAGTTCTATAAAACAACTAAAGAATTAAAAAGCACGCAGTTGCAGAATACCAACATTCTTAAATAAATGAGCATAGGGATAGCAAGTGTTCTTGTTTAATGAAACCCTGATTTGTTTCTAGTGCAGATGAATGTAGTTTTCCTCTATTTTTGTAAGTTTAAATTTCCTATTCATCATTAGATAAAATAAAGAGGTAAATTTACTTCATAGTGATATTTTTGCAAATGAAACCTTTTATTTTCTTCTACCAGTGAGTGCTTTTGAAAGGCTGATGTCAAATAATGTCTATGTTTTGTAAAGCCTGTTAATATTGACCAAATCAGTATTTTCATGTTCTTGTATGGCAGTTAGCCTACTAATTTTTTGGCTAGCTCTGTAATATCCTAGTATATTCTTATAGACGTAATAACTGCCAGGAAAATGTTTTGCCAGGCCTCATTCAAGTAAGGGAAAGGATATTCATGATTATGTGACATATATATTTAGAATATAGTATTTCAAGTTAGATTTGGCAAGAAAAGAGTCATGCACTAAAACGTGAGATATCTTGAATCCTTTTGGAAAAACCCTCAAAGGAAAATAATTTAGGAGTTACTAACATTTCTCTTAACTCTGACTTTTCAATAAATGATTAGTTCATTTGCATTTTTCTTGACTGGTTTCCTTTCTATACAAATTTTCATTAAACATGCTTTTCTTTCCAAGTGTTCTTTGTTGTAAGAGACCATGTGATTTATATTTTCATATGAATTCGTATACACTGAATAAAGATCGTTTTATGGATTTCTTTGGGAGACTATCATGGTGTTGGGGAACTTTTCTCCCAATTTTGTAAAAATAGTCCGAGGACTAGGAATGTAGGTGTAAGTGCATCTATAGTTAGACCATCATAATAAATTCTTGTGTTGGTTGACTATAATTGGAAACCTAGGACATCAACTATACTGTAGTTCTGGCCTCCAATTGTCTTCAAGCCACGTACATGGAGCCAACTTTGGCAAATGGCTTTGCAATCTGACATACCACTTACTGCTTGAGATAACTTCTCTCTGGTCAAATTCAAAGTAATTTTTTGCATAGTACACTGGAGCTACAAAGAAAAAAATCCAGCTGGTTTGATTTCAGTTGTTTTGACTCCTCTCTCGGAGTATCTCTTGTTAAAACCAATTCCTGTTTTGGAGAATTTGATAATGGGATCATTGAAGTGTTGGTGACCGTGGCAAATATTAGAGAAAGTAAACTTGTTAGCGAGGGCTTGAAAGTCTTATTGGTATGGAGACTGGAAGATTAAAGAGACCAAGCCCATTTATCTCTTCCCTGGACTGTATGTTTGTGGAGACAGCATTTCAGTTCCACTAACATCACTCAAGAATATGCCTGGGGAATCTATTCTTCCATGACTCTCTGCCAAAACAGCCTGCGAAACAGCTGGTGATAATTCTGGCTTCCTTCCCCCGCTCAACAGCTGATGTTCAGAAGCAGGGTGGCAATTGAGTGGGTGTGTTCTGAGCCATCGTATCACTGCTTCCCCTTCAGCTGCTCCTGTCCCACGCTAAGGAGCAGATTGGAAGGCTGAGTTCCTAGAAGTGGCCTCAAAGGGAGGACAGCCCTACCACTTTAGGTACTGGGGGAAAAATGATTTTGGCAAGTAGAGGTCCAGGGGCAAGAGTAGAAAATATCAAGTGCGTCTATCATCTGCAGCGGAACCCTTATTTCAGAGGCACTGTTAAGAATTCTATTCTTTAAAATGGGACAATAAAATAAGTATGGAATTTGGTGATTTATCATCTAAGGATAAAGTCTCTCAATTAACATACTTATCATTAATTATTTTAAATGTTACCTTTTCTTAACCCTGGGCCCTATTGATTAGAAAGTTAACAGGTGGTAGCTTTAGATAAGGATACTCTTGTCAACAGTCTATTTTCCCTTTTAATAGTCTCATGTAGTGAAAAAAGCCCCTCCACAGCTGGAAATGTTTAGACATGTGTTCTAGTCTCAGCTTTACCAGCATCTAAAGTCATGTGAATAAATCACTTTATTTCCTACAACTGAATTTTCTCCCTGTAAAATGAGAGAATTAGGTTAAAATGAATTCTAACTGTTGAGGTGATATTAGTACATTGCAATGACAATTTTGGATCATTGTAGAATGACTTTAATCCTTCTTTTGCTTAATAGCCTTTCCCATATTTGAAAAATGCACCTGTGTTCATTCTATGTATTTTCTCCTCTAAGCTCATATTTGTTCTTCTTTCATCTCTTTTTCTCACAAATCAGTTTCTATTAATGGGTTTGAACATGCTCAAGAATATCACACTGGTTCTTAAACCATAACTTCAAATATTACACATGATGTTGCAAGAGTGGTCTGGTCAATTCAGAGTAGCATTAATTTGGGGGCAGTTATATCATTCTCTTGATTTTTATTGAGCTTGAAATCAACCAAAATCATTTTAAGACGTTGTTATCTTTCATTACTGTTACCTTTCAAGCCCCCCTTTTACATTTATATTACTCATCTTTTTAGGTTTAAGTGCAGATATTTTGTCTGTATTTTAAAAGGAGACTTCATTTCCATTTTAAGAGGAGCACATATTTTTGTTTAGGAGCCAACATTTTTCTTGTCAGACTTCTGTTTAAATCCTAACCCTGATACTTCATGGCTTTGGGACATTATTAAATCCCGTTAAAAATCTTGATTCTCGCATCTGTAAAATGGGAATACCCACCTAATATTTTTGTGTGAACATCTACTGAGTTGATGTATGTGCAGCACTTGGTACAGCACCTGGGACTTAGTGGGTGGTCAACGAGGAGTAATTATTACCATTGCCCCACCTCCATTTTCCATTGTATTTTCTATCTCATTAAAGAGTTTCCTAGGGACTTCCTTGGTGGTGCAGTGGTTAAGACTCCACCTGCCAGTGCAGGGGACACGGGTTCAAGCCCTGGTCCAGGAAGATCCCTCATGCTGCGGAACAACTAAGCCTGTGTGCCACAGCTACTGAGCCTGTGCTCTAGAGCCTGTGAGTCACAACTACTGAGCCCCTGTGCTGCAACTACTGAAGCCCGCATGTCCTGGGGCCTGCGAGCCACAACTACTGAGCCTGAGTGCCACAACTACTGAAGTCCACGCACCTAGAGCCCGTACTACATAACAAGAGAAGCCATCGCAACGAGAAGCCTGTGCACCGCAACGAAGAGTAGCCCCAGCTCGCCGTAACAAGAGAAAGCCCGCACACAGCAACGAAGACCCAACGCAGCCAAAAATAAATAGGTAAATAAATAATTAAATCTTTTTTTTTAAATAAAAAGAATTTCCTAAATAAACCACCCATATTTTCGTCTTGGGCTGTGATAAAATTTTTAATGGAAAAACACTGAGATATGAATCCTAAAGTATGCTACCAGTGATCTCTAGTTAAGTGGCGAGGTTTTTTGTTTATTTGTTTGTGGCATTTTTTATGAAGCACTCCTTGGACCACATTATTCAAACATTAATCATCTAATAGTATTTTCCAGATCTCCTATCTCTATCTTGTCCATAAGAAAAATTTAAAAGAATTAAGGTTTGTTCTGACCTAATGTATTCCTTGTGATGTTATTCCGGCTTCAAGTGATCATCAATTTCCATTCTTATTTCTTACAAACAATCTTTTAATAATTTGTTCTAGATTCTTGTTCAAATCTAAGCCAAGTTTACTGACACTGTACACTGCAACATTTCCTTTATTTTCCTTTTCTATTTATTGGCATTGCACACCATCATTCCTGGAAAACTATTGCTTGTAATGAAATGATTTCTTCCTACAGTAATTCCATTCCCTTGGGCCAGGTCAGAAGACCTGCCTTTGACAACATTTAGATGGTTCTTGCCATAAGCTCACTGATTTGGGTTTCAAATTTCTCCTACCTGTGTTTTTTAATGCTCTGCAGTCTGGTGATACTTCTCTTAATATTTATTTCCTTTCCATTCAGAATCATTTTGTTTTGAGAAGCTTGGAAGCTTCTTCAGTAAAGCATTATGAATTAGTTAGGGTTCTTTGGATGCCAGTAACAGAAAATCTAATCCAAGGGAGTTTATTGGGAAACAACTGAACAGTCTAGGAACAATATGACTCAGACATTATTGGCATGAAGGATTCAAACACTGTCTTCAGGACCTAGCTTATCTTTCCCTGTATGGATACATGTTACCTTTTAAAATTTACTCCATTTGCAGATATTTGCCCTCCTGTGTATTAAAGTCTGTGGCAGCTCCGATATGTATTGATTTGGCCAAAAAGTTCTTTCGGGTTTCTATAACAGCTTATGGAAAAACCCAAAAGAACTTTTTGGCCAACCCAATAGTTCCTCTCAAGACCAGTGGGAAGGGGCACCTGGCTTTCTGGCAACTTCTGCAAAAATTTCCTGGTGTCTCTTTGGCTCTCCTGAGATCACATGCTCATCCCTGAACTAATCCCTGTGACCAGGGAAATTTGAAGTTCTGTTCACTAGGCCTGACTGTTTGCTACTCTCTGGGATAGGAAGGATCCAACTCCAATAGAATCATGTGGAATGTGAATGAGCACCAAGCCACATTACAATACCATCTCTCTAAATTGAGGTAGTAAACCAGAGAAGCAAAGTATAATTGTAATCAAACAAAATCCTTATTTTTCCTGGTTATAATCTCTCTCAAAGGCATGTGTGCACACATACTCATACACATGTGAGTGTGCCAGATGCCCACTTGCTTCTTTTGCTCTTCTGAATCTCCTCTGTATCTGTTTATCCCTTTTGCTATTAATTGGACATTTGCAAACAAAAGAATGTCCTTGCTCTTAATTTTAAAATGATAATTAGCAGTTAAGTATAAAAGCTTGGACATATTTACCTCTGCTTTCTCCCCAAACTACAGTAAAATTACAGTAATGTAATAAATACACACAGACAGAGAGCAGGAGTAGAGACAGCTGAAGACTAGAGATATAAACAATATTTTGGAAGTTGGAAATTTTATAGGCAAGCAAAATGGAGAAAGCCAATATCTCATACTCTGTAGTGACAGACGTTAATAAAAAACAAGATAATTTGCACTTGAGAACTCCAGAAAGAGTTAGGAAATGAAGATATCACACACATCTGAAGACCTCAGCATGAAGCAGGGCTGAAAACAAGATGGTTGATTGACGCTCTGTGTTAGGAATTCTTAGACCACTCATGTTTCTTCACTTGGACCTACAGAAGACAGACAGGAGGTGTATTCTATATAGAGATGGACTCTGACCTTGGGAGTCCCAAGCACAGTAGATGATAAAATGAGGTGCTACAGAAATCTCTGCATTCCTATACACTAACAACAAAAGGTCAGAAGGTGAAATTAAGGAAACAATCCCATTCACCACTGCAACAACAACAAAAATACCTAGGAATAAACCTACCTAAGGAGGAAAAAGACCTCTAATCAGAAAACTATAAGACGCTGATGAAAGAAATCAAAGATGACACAAACAGATGGAGAGATATACCATGTTCTTGGGTTTGAAGAATCAATATTGCGAAAATGTCTATACTACCCAAAGCAATCTACAGATTCAATGCAATCCCTATCAAGTTACCAATGGCATTTGTTACAGAACTAGAACAAAAAATCTTAAAATTTGTATGGAGACACAAAAGACCCTGAATAGCCAAAGCAACCTTGAGGGAAAAAAATGGAGCTGGAGGAATTAGACTTCTTGACTTCAGACTATACTACAAAGTTACAGTAATCAAGACAATATGGTACTGGCACAAAAAACAGAAATATAGATCAATGGAAAGGATAGAAAGCACAGAGATAAACCCACGCACCTATGGTCAAGTAATCTATGACAAAGGAGGCAAGGATATACAATGGAGAAAAGACAGTCTCTTCAATAAGTGGTGCTGGGAAAATGAGACAGCTACATGTAAAAGAATGAAATTAGAACACTCCTTAACACCATACACAAAAATAAACTCAAAATGGATTAAAGACCTAAATGTAAGACCAGACACTATAAAACTCTTAGAGGAAAACATAGGCAGAACACTCTATGACATAAATCACAGCAAGACCTTTTTTGACCCACCTCCTAGAGTAATGGAAATAAAAACAATAATAAAAAATGGGACTTAATGAAACGTCAAAGCTTTTACACAGCAAAGGAAACCATAAACAAGAAGAAAAGACAACCCTCAGAAGGGGAGAAAATATTTGCAAATGAATCAACGGACAAAAGATTAATCTCCAAAATATATAAATAGCTCACACAGCTCAATATTAAAAAAACAAACAACCCAATCAAAAAATGGGCAGAAGACCTAAATAGACTTTTCTCCAAAGAAGATATAGAGATTACCAACAAACACATGAAAGGATGCTCAACATCACTAATTATTAGAGAAATGCAAGTCAAAACTACAGTGAGGTATCACCTCACACCAGTCAGAATGGGCATCATCAGAAAATCTACAAACAACAAATGCTGGAGAGGGTGTGGAGAAAAGGGAACCCTCTTGCACCGTTGATGGGAATGTAAATTGATACAGCCACTATGGAGAACAGTATGCAGGTTCCTTAAAAAACTAAAAATAGAATTACCATATGACTCAGCAATCCCACTACTGAGCACATACCCAGAGAAAACCATAATTCAAAAAGACACATGCACCCCAATTTTCACTGCAGCACTATTTACAATAGCCAGGTCATGGAAGCAACCTAAATGCCCATCAGCAGACGAATGGATAAAGAAGATGTGGTACATATATACAATGGAATATTACTCAGCCATAAAAAGGAAAGAAATTGGGTCATTTGTAGAGACATGGATGGATCTAGAGACTGTCATACAGAGTGAAGTAAGTCAGAAAGAGAAAAACAAATATCATATATTAACGCATATATGTGGAATCTAGAAGAATGGCACAGATGCACTGGTTTGCAAGGCAGAAATAGAGACACAGATGTGGAGACCAAACGTATGGACACCAAGGGGGGAAAGTGGTGGAGGTGGTGGTGGTGGTGGGATGAATTGAGAGATTGGGATTGACATGTATACACTAATGTGTATAAAATAGATAACTAATAAGAACCTGCTGCATAAAAAATAAGATGAGGTGCTAGACTGAAAATATTAAGATTAATCCTTCCCACTGAATCTTGAGATTCAGACTCCTTTTCCAACTTAGCCCTAGAATGCTGGTAGCCCAGATTAGAAAACCTGAAGAAAATTACAGCAAGGCAAATTTTAACCAAATTAGTTAAAAACCAGTGAGAAAGAAAAAATATTAAAAGCACCAAAGGGAAAAACCCACATATTACATATAGAGAAATAAAGATAAGAATGAGAACAGATTTGTTATCAAAAACATTGCAGTGATAAGACAGTGGAGCAACATATTTAAATAACTGAAAGTAAGAAAAACAAAACAAAACAACATGAAAATATTAATGGAGAATTTATAACCAGCAAAAATATCTTTCAATAACAAAGGTGAAATAAATCTTTGGCAGAAATACCCTCACAACATGAAAGTCCATCAGACACCAGGGAAATGATTACAGATGGAAATATGGGTCTACAAAAGGGAGTAAAGAGCATTGGAAATTGTAACTAAAGAGGTGAACACATAATATCCTTTCTTATTTGAATATCTTTAAAAGATAATCAACTGTTTAAAAATAATGACAGTGTAGTGTGAATTTTATAACATATGTAAAAAATGTATAACAAATATAGCACAAAGATCAGGAAAGGAATAAAAGATGTGTACTAATGTAAAGTTATTATACATACACAAACTGGTATAATATCCCTTGAAGGTAGAGTGTGATAAATTAAAGGTATATACTATAAACCAAGTATCCACTCAAATAATTAAATGAGAATATATAGCTAATAGTTCAACCAAGGAGATAAAATGGAATAATAAATATTCAATTAACCCAAAAGAAGACCAAAAAAGGACAAAGGAACAAAATAACAGATGGAACAAACAGGAAATGAATAGAAAGGTGATAGTATCAAACCTTACTATAGCAGTAATGATACTAAATATAAAGAGTTAAAACATCTAATTTAAAAGGGAATGATTTTCAAATTGGATATAAAAGCAAGATCCAACTGTATGCTGTCTGTAAGAATGTACTTTAAATATAAGACACAAGTAGACTAAAAGCAAAAGGATGGAAAATGATATGCCATACTAACACTAATTTAAAGAAAAGAGAAAAGGCTATATTAGTATCAGAAAAAGTATATTTTTGGATAAAATGATGTTACCAAAGATAAAGAAGGTCATTTCATAATGATTTAATGATTCATCATGTGTACAAAACAATGTTAAGTTTTTATGCACCTCATAAGAGAGCTTCAAAATACCTGGAACAAAAAGAATAGAACTCCAAGTAGAAATAGTAAAATCCACAAGTATATCTGGAAATTTCACTACCCTTTTTCAACTATTGATAAAATGAGTGGACAAAGTCAATAAGGATATAGGAGATTTGATCTGTACTATCAATTACCTTGACCTATTTGATACTTTTTAAACACTCCACCCAACAAAAACAGAATTCACATTCTTTTCAAGTGCACACAGAATATTGTTGACATTGATCATGTTCTAGATCATAAAGCAAGTCTCAGTAAATTTAAAATGATTCAAGCCATATAATGCTTGTTTTCTGAGAACAATGTAATTAAGTTAAAAATCAGTAATGGAATAATCTTGGAAGATTTCCTAATATTTGTAAACTAAATAACATAATTCTATATAACCAATTGGTCAAAGAAAAAATTACAAGGGAAATTAGAACTTTTTTTGCACTGAATGAAAATTAAAATACAACATGTCAAAACTTGTGGGGTGCGCTAAAGCAGTACTAAGAAAAAAATCATAGCGCTAAGTGCATATATTAGAAAACAAGAATTGTCTCAGATCAGTGACACTAACTTCCATCTTAAGAAATTTAAAATGTAGAGCAAATTAAACCCAGTGCAAGTAGAAAACATGAAATAAAAACCTGAGCAGCAAGCAATGAAACAAAAAACAGAAAAGCAATAAAGAAAATCAATAAATCTGAAAGCTGTTGTTTAAGAAGATCAATACAAGTGATAGAACTCTAGCTGGACTGACTAAGAACAAAGGAGAGGAGACAAATTACCAATATCCAAAATGAGAGGAGTGATGTTAGTACAGAATCTGGAGATACTAAAATATATTAAGAGAATATTATGAACAACATTATAACAATAATTTGACAACTTAGTTGAAATGAACAAATTCCATGAAAGCCATAAACTACGAAGCCTCACTGAAGAGAAAGTAGATAATGTGAATAGGTTGTTCTCTTGCCCCACTTTATTTATCACAATTCTAACTTTAACTTATTGATTATAGAAGTTCTTTTTTATATTCTGGGTATTAGTCCTTTTTGTCATAATGTATTGAAAATAATAACTTCCCCATGTTGTGTCTTACTCTTTTCACACTCTTAATAATTTTTGATGAAAAAAATTAACTTTAGTGAAATCAAATTCTTCAACCTTATGCTTTATGATTTGTGCTTTTTTGTGTATCATTTCAGAAATCTTTCACAAGATAATGAAGATATTTCCAATGTTATTTCAAGACACCTTATTATTTTACATCTCACATTTAGATCTACAAAAATCTACAACCGATCTGGGGGTATAGTAAGGAGTAGAAGTCTACCTGCCACTTCTCCCAGGATACAATTGTCTCTATCAACACCATTTATTAAAAAGGTTTTCTTTTCCTCTGTACTTAAGTGACAATAAAGAAAGAAAAGAGGAAAGAGAAAGAAATTGAGAAAGAAAAGTAAAAGAAAAAATAAATATAAAACAGAGAAAGAAAATAAAATGAGGAAAAGAGAAAAAGGTTATAGAGAACAAACAAGTAGGGATATTTATTGGATTTATGCACTTACCTATAGAACATTTTGCTAGAATTGACATTTTGATAATGCTTATTTTTCTAATCAATGAATTCAGTATTTTCTCCATTTATTTCAACCTTATTGATATTTTCTTTCACAGCATATTAGAATTCTCCAGAGAAACAAAACCAATATATACATGTACATACATACAGATATATAGAAAGACATTTATTGTAAGGGATTGATTTTGGTTCATGGGACTATGGAGGCTAAGAAGTCCCATAATCTGCCACCTACAAGCTGGAGACCCAGGAAGGCTAGTGGTGTAATTCAAGCCCAGACCCCAGTGACTGAGAATCAGGTGTCTGTAGAGATAAGTCCCAGTCTGAGTCTGAAGACCCAAGAACCAGAGACTTTCTCCTTTGCAGTTAGGTTGGAGTTATGTAGAAAATCTTGGGTAATGAACTGTGAATAGAAGTGAATTGTGCCACTTTGATCCGAGGCAGTTAAGGGTGGGTGTATGTTCTCCATGTACTTTCTCTTCCAGTGATGCAGCGAATTCTGATGCTGTTTCTTGATAGAGCAGCATCACAAGATGATGAAGATTTTGTTAGCCTGGGATTCTAAGTTACTATGTGGAGAAGTGTTGCTTGCCAACCTTCACTGAACTTACAACATGAGCAAGAAATATTAAGCCACTGAGAATTCGGGATGCTTTGTTTCTACATCATATTCTAGCCTCTTGTAGTAATTTTATGAGTAATCATGGCCACATAGTAAGTACTCTTTATGAGAGAGTTGCCATTTGAGTTTTATGATATGAAACATATTTTTTAGAGCTTTGAAGTTTAAAAGTGCTTTAACATATATTATCATTTGGTTTCACAATAATCATATGAGGTAGGCAGAGAGGCTTCATTTTCTCTGTTTTACAAATTAAGAAAATGTAACACAGATCTGTTAAGTGACACACTCAAGAGCCCACTCACAGGAGACAGTATTGGGGCCTAGACATTCCAAGTTTGGGTCTAAAGTTCACATATCCTAAACTTGTAGCAAATCCCATATTCTAAATTATTTTTTCTTCAATGAACATTCATATTTCTCACCATCAAGAGTCAGTTTTGTAGTAAGAACTCGTATTATCTAAAGAAAGTTGATTTTCCATTATGTTTCCTGCCCTTTGGGACCTGATAGACATATTCAGGAACTGCACATTCCTTAAGGAGCATATAATTAATAAATGGTTCATTTTACTATATGATATATATGAGTACATTTTCCCTCTTCAGATTTTTTTACATCTCTATATATTGTAACAAATTTAAGTATTTTTATATATTCCTACTGAACTCGACTAGCACGTGAGTACCTATATTTGCTCCTGGGATAAAAACCTTAAACTTACTCCCCCAAGATATCTCTGTCATAACCTGTTTTAAAGGTAATCAATCTGATTTATCTGATTTAAATTGAGTCCAGTGGATGTTTTCTGTTGGCTCTTTTTTCTTCCTCCAAGGGCAATCTGTACTGGGGGGGCGGTGTGTGGAGATTGAGTTTATACATCATCCTTCATCAGGAGTCTGCAGGGGAGTAGAAGAGCTTCTGGTCCAAGTGGGGACCTTGGGACCCTGCTGACTTCTGTTTTTTCTTTCTGGTCCATGGGTATGCCATGCTGCCATCTGCTTCCGATGTCCATAGTCCCTGCCATGATCCTGGTCACAATGTCAACCTCTCAGGTCCACCTTGTTTCCACCTCAGCTGCCTTCTGGTCTCCCCAGCCTTCTGGAAACTTCCCTGCCTGAGTGTGGGGAGGATTGCAGGAGGGATAGTTTGGGGGCAGTTTAGGAATTCATTTCTGTGTACCCAGCCACGATAGGGCTTCTATGAAGCTGCCCTTAGGTCCCTGTATAGAGATACCTCCACCCAACAGTACCTTGGACATTCAGCTTCTCTAAGTCACTTGGGCTTTCCTGGGCTATGTCCTGGCATTCATTTTTATTAAGCTCCTGCTTCCTAGATCTTAAAAGATCAAAAGTTTCAAAGAATTGTGATTTTAAACGATAGTGCCATGCTGTGAGGGGGAAAAAAAAAGAAAGAAGAGCTAAAATTTCCTTCATATCAACAGATTCCTTTGTCAGCAGCTGTTAACCAATTTTCTCCTGAGGGCAGTCTATACATGAAGCTAATTATTGGTAAGAGTAGGTTAAAGCTAAAAGGAATGGAAACAGTTTACAATCAGTGTATTATTCTTTAATACACCTAGGTTTTTCTTGTCCTCAGCGTTTTCATTTTCCCCATTTTTTAAAATTTTAATTTTTGGCATTTATCCAAAGAATGTGTCTTTGGCACCTCTTGTCTCAAGTGCCTACTTAGGTACCGAGTAGCTACTTAGTTAATGCATGCTGATTGCAGTAGTTTGGATGAGTTTCACATTGCACCTTTGTGTACAGTATGTAAACTATTGATTCTTCCAAATGCCTTCAAAAGTGGTGAACGTAAGTAAGCATATATGTTTACTGATTCACTGGTATATGAATCATAATTCTTTTGAATACAAGGAATAGAAGGATGACTTGAACTATATGAGACAGAAGTAAGTTATTTGAATGACACTGGACTATTTAGTGTAACTCTGAGAAGGACAAGGATCCAGTCGGCCCTCAGAGTTAAAGATACCACAGCACTGAATCCTCCAGATCACTCATCTCCACTCTAAATGCTGGCTTCAGTCTCAGTCCATATGGCAGGAAACATGACCACTGAATTCCCAAGCCTCAAACATCACAACTTGACCACCAGAGAGGAACTACTCTTCATCCTTTAGCTCATTTTTAGAGCCTTAGGATAAAACTTTAGTTGACTTATCTTGGGTCAGGTATTTGCCTCAGGACCGATTAATACTGACAGTAGGTTGTTATTACTGACCCTACTAAAGCCAAAATGGTTGCTGGTTCTCTCTTAAACGAGGTGACCTGGAATGAACAAATAATTACTGCATTGTATCCCTGTTATTTAGCAGAATGATGAACACATAGTAGGCGATCATAATTATTTGCTGACTAGTTGAATATTTTGTTGACTGATTAAAGAGGTGAGAGACTTGTCCATATGGTGGTATCATTTAAAGGAGCATTTTCTTTGAATCATTGTGTTTCCTCACATGGAACCAACTTCATTGTGCACTTTATGAAAAACCATTCTCCTTCTAATTTATGAAAACAATCACTGAAGTGATAAATATCCATTAATATGGACTAATAAGGCAGATCTAAACTAAACCATAACAGTTTAATTTGAAACGCATTCAGAGTGATTTTCCCTAGTTTTGAAGCTTTTACAATTCCCTACCAGACCCTCCTTTTTGAATAAAAGCCCAAAATACTCTTTTGGGTTTATTTAAGTAACTGATGGTAAATGACTATTTCTTTGACATATGTTGTAAAAAACATCTTTCCTAGTGTTCATGGGCTTAATTTTCCCACCATATACCTCAGCACTGAACGTGCATAATATTTTACAGGACACATAGTTTAGTCGCTACTTCTATTTAAATACTATAACACAATCACCTTTACCTCTTAAAGCATTGTGATGTATCAGTCTACTTTTTATGGGGCTTGTACATTTAAAGTAATTTTTAAAAGTCTGTTGATTAATTAATTAGGTTGCGATTACCCTTGTTCACAGCTAAAGAGGTGGAGGGCTAAAGAAGAGAGCATCTATATGTTCAGGGAAAGAAGACATGGAGATCAAGGATCTCACTCCCATGCTCAGTTACTACATATGAGCCTACATTGTTTATGGATTCTGGATGAAAGTATTTCTAATTAATTCTCATTCAGGTATAAAGTTGTGCACATTAATCCCAAAACAAGGTAGTTTTTACTTAGGATAAGTGTTATGATTGTGTAAGAGGCTGAAGTAGGATATATGTATGTATACACACATGCACATGCATATATACACATACAACATATATATTTCATATATATACATATATGACTATATCTGTATCTATATTCAATGTAAAGTATGTCTCAAAGCTGTTTCATAGTCTACCAAAGGTATCAAAGAATTTTCTATTTCTCCTAAAACTGAAAAATCAAGCGGGCCTGTTGAAACAGAGACTTGATTAGTCACTTAGGGATTCCCTGAAAGAAGGGATAATAGAGTGAGCATATCACTATTCAAAGGTTCTGTTTCTTAAGATGAGGATAGTGGAATTTTATCAAATCTAGCATGCTGTTTTATTTGATCAAATTTATGGATATACCTAAAAAATTTTTAAATTATATTTTTTGTTACCCTGATGATAATGACTAGTGTTATAATATAACCATATGTAATTGACACTGTCACACAATATTAGAATGATTCATGGAATAATAATTACTTTACTCCAAACAATTATCAGTTAAATTCTTGGGATCTAACAAGATATTTCTATATTTCCCAATTACCACTGATCTCTAGAATATGTAAACCTAAAAATTACTTCCTTAGAATTAAGGAATTGTTACATAATGGAAAAGGAAAACTTGTCCTTTTGTTGGAAATTAGACCATAATTCATTTTCTAATTCAGTGTATTTTTCATCACTTTCCTTTCCAAAAGTCAAATGCGATTGTTTTTCTTACTTTATTTTCGTGAAGTGCAAATTAGAAGTGTAATAGCTAATCAGTGGCACCAGAATAGTTCTTTTCAATAACCAGGACATGAACCCTCTAACAAGGTTCAGTCAGTTCTATTCATAGTTCCCCTAAGCTAGGAACTATTTGTACTCCCATGTTTCTGCATAATGACTTTTCAATGTGGTATCAGCAATCATTCCACAAGGCACAATCTCAAGATATATACATTCATAAAGAATCTATTTAAAATAAAGGCTAAATTGGCTGGCCATGCATTAAACCATTTGCTTGTGAAATCACTTTGTAAAATATCTCCATACAGGAGATGTTACAGCCGAGTGTAGGACACAGCAAATTTTTTTTTTTTTTTTTGCTTACCATATTGTATAACCATAACTTCTTTTGGAAACACTTCCTTCTCTAAGTGTCCTCTTCAAACACTTCTTCCATCTTGCTCTAAAATGACAAACCATTTTGAGAATTTGGACTTAATTTAGCCCACACAAGATTAGCAGAAGAGACTCTCAAAAAACTTGCCTTAAATACTTAATCGCTGAAATGAGATGTACTGATGATTTTGCAGAAAAAAGTATGTTAGCATCAGACTCACGCCCTCAACCTCAGAGAGTAGGAGAGCAAAGAATGAACACTATGGGTTCCCTTGGAAGAACGGTTGTCTTCTACATTTCTGAATGAGAAACTGTTCTATTTTTTTTAAGACTTTGGAAGGAAAGGCATTTAAAAGAGCCATATTTCGAATTTCAAAGCAAAAATAATTCATTTCTTTTGAGCTTTTCTGTCTTTGAGAACACAAATGAAATCTTTTGGCAGAAATGAATAATGCTTTTATAAGACAATGTCAAGGTAAGTACATTGTGCTCCTTACTGCCCTCTTTATATCTTTGTAAGTGTGAAGAGAGACATTAGGTCCAGACTTGCATGTGGTTTCAGAACTCTAGGAATAGAGAAAAAACTTCCTGCATTATATCCTTAATTTTCTAATATGCTCCCTTTCTGCCACCCAAATAACATCACTTTCTCAAATTATTGCAATCCAATTGGCCAGAAAATAATTCACCGTGCTTATTGTATTACATTTTTCTAAATTTTAGGCTAACATGTTCCCTTTCATTAATCTTTGACCAGTGTTTACAGAGAGAAAAGATAATTAGTAAATTCATATAATCTCTTCTCAAAGTAATTTTTATTTACTAGCCTCTGCTGTTCGTGTACCTTTAGAAAATGAAAATGTAATTCTACAAACTTGGCTGTTTTCTGAGGTCTTGTTTTTCTTACCATGGACAAAGGATCCAAGTTATCTATACACTAGGGAATCTTAATCAAGATACAGGAATACAAGTGAATAAAGACTCACAATTTTGTATTTGATAATTTTTCTTGTTGCCACAAAATGATTTTTATATGTCTATTCTTATCTCTGCTATCTATTTATGTGGACATACATATTTTTAAATGGTACATGATGATAAAAATTTTGAAGGTGTTAAAACATATAATTTAGTTTTAGGTGTGCATATTTATAGCCTCTAAACGGAGATACCTGCTCACTGTTTTAGATAAAAAGCAAGTTATATATCCTCCCTTCCAATGACTACACCTATTTTCCTTATATCAACACATGACATCATCGTTTAAATCAAACCGATTTCTAAGCACCACAGCTGTTACTAGTTATTTAGAAGTCTAATTTGAGCAGAATGTGTCACGCCAACTTTGCACACACACGCTCACACAGGCAGTATTCACATTAAAACTTTCACCTCTATTAAATAGCAACAGTTCTTCAAAAATTCCAACACTCTACTCTTAACAACTAAATAAAATATGTGTCTTTGAGGAGTAATGTGCCTATTTTATTTTTATTCCTAGAGGCAAATCGTGTATTGAGTGGTGCAGTTTTGTTACCCTGCTGTCACTTTAATCCATCCTCAAAGATGCACGTGACGCTGGGTGAGTTTAGTCTTCCAACGTCATTGTTTTACTCTTCCTGAATTAAGGGTAAATCTCTGTGACTTTGTCTTCAATGGAGGTCACATAGATATAGCCATCAATATTGAAATAACATTTTCTCATGCAAACAGAAGCTTTAATAGCCTTTACAAGGGTTTGCTCCTTAGGGAGACTAAATTCAAAATGGCACAAGCCATCTGTCATAGTGGGATTTTTTCAGTTCCCTTCTGCTGCACCTCTCTCTCTTCCATTTCTCCCTCTCTCTCTCCCCCTTCACTCTCTCTCTCTTTTGGTTCTGTAAAGTGACAGCTTTATAATCCATTCTTTCACATTGACTAACATAAAAATAGATCCACAAACCTTTGTAGAGAGGCACATTCTATACCCAGATCAAATGAAAAATCAAATTTGCAATATTGAGCCCAACAGTGAATTCCGTGTCTACTGAGGAAACTCCCTATCACTCCGGCCATGGAGCACTTTGGGAGACAGAGAAGCTGTGGGCGGGTCCAGATGGAAAACTGTTGCAGGGATCTCCTTATTGTGTACATCTCTAAATCCTGATCTCAGAAGACTTTTGGCTGAGCTGGAATTGATATGGAAAGCATTTTTAAGAAAGAAAAAGGTTTCTTTGGATAGAACTTAGATATTTCCTCCAAATTCAGAGATGAAAAAATTCATGAAAGAAAAATTTAAATCTTCATATCCTGAAAGTGCACTATTACTCCATAAAAAATAGAAATAATTATAAGTTAGTATCAGTTTTCACTGGTAGATTGTAAGCTTAATCCAAGCTGACGCTGTCTCATTCATTATATAGCCCTAGTCTCTAGCAGGGTACCTGGTACCTATTAAGTACTTAGGCAATATTTGTGGAGGGAAGGGAGGAGTGGGGGGGAGAAAGGAATGAAAGAAAAGGAAGAAGGAAGGGAAGGAAGGGAGGACGGGAGAAAGGAAAAAAAGAAAATCTACAATGAAAAGTGAAAAGCTCTCAGCTCTTTAGAAAGCATTGAACCTATGGAATCCCAACTATAAATTAAAACACTAAAAAAAGGTATATGGACTTCCCTGGCGGTCCAGTGGTTAAGACTCTGCGCTTTCAGTGCTGGGGACATGGGTTTGATCCCTAGTTGGGGAACTAGGATCCCACATGTCCTGTGGCATGGCCAAAAGAAAACTAAACAAACAAACAAATAAGAAAACCTAAAAGAATGGTATAAAAAAGCAAAACTACAAGTTACGGAAAATGTTCTTAAAACTAAATATCAACACTGTTATAAGTTACACTAGGTAGAGTAAGAATTGGCCTCCAGATTTGATGCTTTTTTTTCTTTGAGTCTAGAATTGAAATAGTTTTTGAATAACTTACAACCTCAACTTGTCTAAGATCATGTCCACAATTAGACTGGGAATGAACAATGCTTTGGGTAAAAGTGTGATTACCACTGTATTATGAATTTCCGTGCTATCATGAGGGATCCACCAGTTACCATTAACTCTGGACTATGTCTAATTCAATTTTCTAGACTGTATTTGTTGTATTCTAATTAATTTTTAGTGACAAGATTTGCAGGATGTGATAAAGTATGTTAAATCAGGCTGTATGAATAATGTTATGTATTTCTATATAAGTGAAATATTTTCCCTGGAATATGTGCCTTAATTTTCATTTCGTCTCATTAGATGGGCATGAGAACTAGAAATCATAACTACATAAGGAATATAGAATATACAAAAGGGGATGATGGTAACCATGGAAAGACAGACTGAGGCCGATGTGCTGGTGTTTCACTGTGTGGTGCCTTAGCCAGTCTTCCACATTTGACCTGGGCTTCATCTGATGCACAGTTAGACTAGCATTCAAGCCTCTCCGCTCCCCAGCTGGGTGTTACTCCATTTCACTGGACTAAAATAATACAATATTAATCTTGAAAGAATGAGAGAAACAGACTTCTGAGATCATCTAGTAAATGGTAGAATGTTTTTGGCAGCTAAGTTATTTCTTCAAATGAAATTTTTCTCAGAAACCTCAAATAAAAAACGGATAAATTCCATGTTGCTCTGGTTGAAGCTGAGGTGGGCTGTCACCCTATACTGCCCACTGCCTTCCACCTCCATCCTGAACATTGATTTGCATTTTCCCACATCTGGGCAGAACTTTAATGACACTATTCCCACCCTACCCCATGTCTTCTCCAGTGACCCCTTGTTTGCATGCCTGTTTTCTCATTTGTAGCCCAGCTCAAAACATTTCTTCTAGGTGGGCTTCTGTGATAGAGTTATTTGACTTTTCACCCCTTCTCCACAGAACTCCACATTATTCTCAATTCAACTTATACAGATATTACTTTGTTGATTAGCTGAGTAGAAGTTGGGTGTTTTATGACCCAAATATATTTGCTGCATTGTTCACTAAACTGTAAAGTCTGACAAGGATGGGCTCTGGTGACTCATGCTTCCTCAATGTTCACCTTGCCCACTGCCATGAGCAACTGAGGACTATGGAGGCTTCCATTTTTGTTCTAAAACAATGACAGCTGTTTAGAGATTTGTAATAATTAGTGGGCTTAACTTCAGCACTTATATATGTCCACTACATGGGACATAGCTTTAAAATTAAATTGTATAACCCTGGAGATCTTTGTTTAGGCCTGCATAGACTTGAACTCTAAACAAGTATTATTATTTAGTAGTAGTTTAAGCAAAGTAGTTTTCCAAAAGGAGCCTTTCAATTCATATACAAGGACTTAGTAATTTATTCAAATGATAGAGAAAGTAGTAGCAAAGCCTAGAACTCAAACCTCCAGACTCTCAAGTGAGTAATCTTGGGCACAGGGACCACAGGACATCATTTCTTGTCACTGCATCATCTTTTACCTAGTTTTCTCATCTGTGAAATGGAAGTGCATTACCAAATTGCACCTAGGGTTATGTTATGCTTCTAAGAACTAGGATAAAAGATCAAATTGATTGATAAGTTCTATAGAAACATAAGGTTTTCCACTTGATATTGATTGGAAAGTGATTAAATACTAAGGCCTGGAGACACTGTTACATGGGAGCTGCTGAATGGTAATATACAGGCATTGCTTAAATGGAAGACTCCCATTCGTTATTGAGTTCCATTGACAGAGACTGTTTTGACTAAAGGCAGGTGAACCTGACCTGATTTTTTGTTTCAGATTATTTCCCTCTAGATATGCTAGCTGCTCACCAAAATCCATTACTCATTTTTTAAAACATAACATCTGGCTGGGCATAAGACTACCCTGCTATAGGCTATATTTCCTGGCCTCTGTTTCAGGTATGTGGGTCAATGAGACTAAGTTGTTGTCAATGCAAGTGATGTGTTCTGTACATGAATGTTGTGTTCCACTATGTCACTTACTTAAAAGGAAATTGCAGGTATCCCATTTGCTTTTTTACTTCCATCCCATGGACCAGCTTAATCAAGCAGATGGCAACAATGCCCTAGGAGACTGGGGAGAAACAAAATGAAGGTGAACTGAGACCTGAATGACTTCATGGAGCAGGGCTGTGCCACTAACCAGAACTTCCCATCTACTTCTAGACTGGCACCTGGAAGAGAAATAGAATTCCAATCTTTTCAATTCAATTTTTGGATCCATTTATTACAGGGGTTTAGCCTGTAACCTAACTAATGGTGTATGTCTCCCAGCTGGAGGAGAGTGCAGTCACCACAGCTAGAGACAAAATACTAACGTTTAAGAGAGGCAGTGACCCAAGTGCCCTTCCATAGCTAGTGTACACATAGCAACAGTCCCTCATGAAAAACTCAGTTCCTAAAGACTAGGCACTGAACAAGTGCCATATCAAAGTGTAAGATAGGCCTTGAACTGAAAAACAGACATGATGGGGTTATCAAACTATATTGAATTAAAGCAATAAGAAATATATAAAGATATAAATGGAGCATAAAATGTCCCTTAGTCATACTGGTTGAAGGTTAACATCTATTCCTTGGTGGAACTGGAGCAGCCAAAACCCCTGCGTACCCTTCATAGTTCATTGGATAGATGAACTATACATATTTTCATTACTGATAGAATTTACTCATTCTTAATAACTTCATTGTTATCTGCATGGCTTCATGACTTCATTCATTAAAGAATCCATATGGGAATTGCAATATATAGATACCTGTTCAACAGACCCCATCTGGCATTCAGAGTTGATGAAACTAAGTAGTCAGCATTTGATTTATTATTTTTTTGTGGGGGAGTTCTAGGTTCACGTTTGATGGGATATGGTAACCTCATCCTCACTTTGATATCAGAATGCAATCAATATTCATTAATTTCTTCATACAGAGAAATCTTTCTGTTGAATGCCTAGTATTTATGCTCCTGATGGTGTTATAGATACGGGAGGTTTAGAGTAAAATCACTGTCCTCCCAGTTTAGGGAAGGAGCTGATAGCATTCACTCTAATTACTGCCATCATATTTCTGGACTTTGTTCTCCTGGTTATTCTTCTTTTCTTTACCTTTTATTCCATTCACCTCAGCAGAGTGCTTTCGAAGTACTGTAGTAGTAAATCAAAGGTGATGATCATTCTCGACTCATTCAAATTTTCATATTTTATTCTGTTTATATTGATACTGACAGCAGTTTTAATTGGGATCTTTATTGGTGTCCTCATATAAGTAGCTGATTGTAAGCAGTGGTCATTTGGGGAAGTATTTCCATTTAAAAAATTATCCCAAATATTGAAGTTGATATATATCTATACTTGTCATATTTTCATGCTTAAATGATTAGTTCAAGGGTTAATAAAGAAACTCATATTGTCTTTTGGATGTCCCAAGTTCATATACTTATTTCAGCTTCTGTATTGCATAGTGAAGGTAAATCAGGTGTCTTCGATATTCCTGTTATTTGACTATGTGCTATATAGCTAGTTGGTGGTTTTGGAAAAGTAGGTTGTTTCTCAAGGTAGGTTTTCCTCATCTGCATGCTCCAGGCATCCCAATAGTTAATACCTAACAACTTATATTGGCTGAGTTCCTTCTTCCATTTGATAGCTCAACTGAAGCTTGATGTTTATGGTGGAAATTGTCTTGATTTCTTTAGATGAGATGAGCATCCAAGGAGTTTGAAAATGTGTTTTAATTAAGATTCTGCTAAATTTTACCAGACACCTACTTGGAAAACAAAGCAACTGAATAATTAACTCTGATGAGAGCAGATGCTGGTCTAATGACAACCTGTTACCGCTCAAGTGCATCATTAGTTGTTTTACTATGCTCTTTTAATATGTCCAGAGCTCTCCTCTGTTAATGAATAAATTGGTAGCTGTGTACTTAAAATAGGTCCTCATTCTGGACTGTTGTAGAAGATATTTCTAGCATCTGCAAAATTCTTCATTTAAATAATTTGGTTCCCACCCAGCAACCCCCCTTCCTTCATCTATTTGGCATGTGCTTGGAACCAAGCACTTCCTCATTTTTCCTTTTGAGATTATTTTAGCCATACATCAAGTGAAGCTTACAAATGGATGAGAATCTAATGATGCATTTATTTACAGATGTGCATTTCAGTTCCCTGTCATGTTGTTGAGGGGTAGGAAGAGTTTAAAGACTCTCTCTCCTCACCCTACCCCCACCAACGTTATGGGAATGACCAAGCACTGGACAAAATAAGAAATAGAAATAGCCTCATGTTTGATTTTATGTCAAGTTGTCAAATATGAATTGGTATCAAATTTTTTTTTAAGTGCATAGTTCACCTTTCAAAATAGCCAAAGACTGTTTTTGTTCATTTTTTTTTTAATGATGCAATATCACTGTGTTATGACTTCCTACCATAGCATACATTATTTTTAGATGAAAAATCATAGGCTTACAGTTTACGTCTTTGGCACAACAAAAAACAACCTGACCAACAATATCAATTGTGAAACTGATGCAAAGCAAGGAAATGTAGAAACCAATTTGGATTCCATGTTCAGAACCACAACATACATACCGTCATCTTGAGAAAGTTGAACGGTTTTAGGGAAATTCATGAATAAAAGATGAATACGAGCAGGAGATGTTTTAGAGCACCTTAAATAATGTGCCAAGGTAAGGAGCACAGAAGTATGTGTGCTTCATGACATTCTGTGCTATGCCTCCTTTAAATCTGTCAGGCAATTCCCTGGGATTTGGTCACACCCTCTTCAGGTCCTGGAAGAGTGCAGAATAAGACCTTTTCCTCTTCCTTCCTTGTACTTCCAAAACCCAACTGCCTTCATCCAATAGAAGTTAATTTTAGTATTCCTTAAGGATCTTCTAACAGAAAAAGAGCTGTACATAAAGATAGCTGAAGCATTTTATTTTATCAAGTCATATTTCAAAATGGTCCTCTCACTGTGGTAAGCAAAGTTTCAAAATATTTCCAACTATTTCTATTGTGGGGGGCAAAGGGAAACAAAGCATGTCAGTAATTTGTTTTATGAAATGTGTTTTAGAATGGTTTTACACATTCACAATGATATACCACTCTGCTTTACTCATTAAGAATTCTGACTATCAACCAGAGACATTTTAACATAGATCGTGTGGAGAAAGCCGCGTTTCTGTTTTTGCCTTCAATCCATCTATACCAAAGCTGTGTTCAGAATCTGGCTTTAATGTGCCTGGACTCCCTCCTGTCAAACAATAGTCATTTCACTGCTACAGCTGGATGCAGCAAGGGACAGAGGCCTGCTGTTCGCTTATTCTCCTGGTAGAGAAGGAGAAGACACCATTGCCTGCTTCAATTCCACCCTTTCCGACCAAGGGTTCCATACAATGGCACTCAGGAGTTATTTTCAGTTTCTAACTTTTCCAAAAATGAGTGATGTGTTCACTGTTACAGATATGTGACTTACGTTCTATTTTACGTGGCTTAGCTTATGTTCCATCATGTTTCAGACAGTTTTCATTCTTCCCTATTTTGGGGCATGGAGAGATTATGGAATGAATGGAAGCTAAAGTGGGGTGGGTTGTGAGGAGTCAATGTGATCCCCATGAAAAGCACCAAGCCCAGAACAGATGCCTATGAATGCACTTCACCCCCAGCCCCATCCCCACCCCTAGGTACAGAGTATCCTCTGATCCCAGGAGAGGCAGATGCTGAAGTGGGCAACAGCCTAGAACTCAGAAGCCGGGGAGCTCCATTTAGCCCAGCCGTTCACTCTCTGTCCAACTTTGGACAAATCATCTGACCTCTGGAAACTTTTTATCCTCATTTATAAGCTAGAAACAGTAACATTTAATCCAACCAGCTCAAAGAATTAAATGTAAATACACTTAATTGACTGTCGCACACTTTATACATTTGAAGCATCATCGTCATGAATCACTGGAACAGAAAGAAACATCGGGCAGGTTTTCTACTCTGCACAGAAGAAATAGTAAGAAACAGAACCAAATATCCCCTTCAAGTTTGAGAAAGAAAGGAAACTGAAATATGGTAAACCAATCTCTTATGGTTTATGGTGGTGAATATGGCTTTAAAACCTACCACTAAAATATACTTTACATATTATAAAAATTCTAATATTTGCATGTACTTTTTCAGAGGAAGGTGGGTTTTCTAAATTATAGGAAAACACGATTGTTATATTTGATGACTAAAGGTATTCTTCAGTTTCAATCCTATAAAATCTCAGATTTGTTGCATCTGGCATTCCCAAATTAAATATGGATGCCTTGGAGAAAGACTCCCCTAAGATGAATTTTACTAGGGAAACACACAAAATGGCATTTCCGGGGAGTAACTGGCCTGTCCTGTGACCTTATCTCAGTGGGGAAGCTACAAGGAAGCTATAGAAGGTGGATGAAGAGGAGAAGGAGCAGTGATAAGTGGGAAACACAGTTCAGAGTCAAGTTGCTCCACAGAAGTCATTAAATAGTATGTTTAATGCAAATTAAGTCAATTTCCTTCTTTGGCACTTCCAACTTCACTCATCCACATGCAGCCTAATGCATAGTTTTGAACCTCTATTTAGCAGGGGTTGGGGGAGGGAGGGTGGTCATGGGACCTGTGACCAATGCAGTAGCACAGGGCCCATGCTCGGAAGGGTCCAGCCTTGGAGTTTAATGCTCTGTGGTTGCCATGTTGAAATTCTTAATACTTTTATCTTGGAATTTGTGTTTCATAAAAGTTAGCAGGACAATGGAGCATGCGCTGGGGGCTTGGAGGCTATGCTCTGGTGTGGACCAGTCCCACACTCCCCTTCCACTCCCCTTCTTCTCCCATCCCCAGCCAGTTCTCAGCTGCTTGCTTCCTCTGCCCTTGGTCCCCGAGGCCCTGACTGTACTCGCTCGTTCCTCATCCCCACACCTTGCCCCCCGTGCAGGGATGGCTATGGGTTCCATGGGCTGGGAGGGGATGGAGGAACCTGCATTCTGCCTCTGTCCTCTGCACGAGGGGTCCTGACACAGGGAAGGGTAAGGTCAGGCACGTGCCCAACAGTATCTTGGCTTTCTGGCTATGAGCCGGCAGCACCATGGCCTGTTTGGCAGGACACCCAATGGAAGCCTCTTTCACACCCCTAATCTAGGCACCCAGCACCTTCTAGCATAGGGATTACAATTCCTTGGTGGTCTCCCTTCTGCTGTGGGTTGGGCAGTGAGCATGTGGGAAGAGGAGGCTGACTTCCCAAGTGTCTGAGCTGCATTTTCCTCTTGCACGGGGTCCTGGCACACTAGGTAGCTGGCCCTGCTGTTTAGCAGTTTCTGAAACAAGACCTAAACTCCTCAGAAACAGTTGTAATGATATGGTCATTTTGTAAATGAGTTGCCAACTAAGCGTATAATAACCTCAAGTGCTTATGTAACAACCTAAATGGGAAAAGAATTTGAAAAAGAATAAATACATGTATATGTATAACTGAATCACTTTGCTGTACATCTGAAACTATCACAACATTGTTAATCAACTATATTCCAATATAAAATATAAAGTTAAAAAAAATAAAATAAAATAGGTAACCAAAAAAAACCCCAAAAAAACCCCAAGTACGTAATGGCACTTACACATTTAAGAGAGCCTGTGATCAGAAAGGTCACACAGGAATTGCTTATTTACCCTTATTGTTTTCTGGCAAATACTGCTGGGTCTGGATTGGACTGTTGTTCTGCTAACTCTGGATATACTCATGCCTCAATTTCCTCACTTGAAATTGGGGGTGGTGATAAAAGCTTTATGGAGTTGTGAGGGTGCAGTAAGAATGCACAGAAGACATTTAACACAGTGCTCTGCATATGGCAACTCCTTAATATGTACAATAGGAATTTTTGTTGAAATACCACCGCCATCCTCATCACCCATATCCATTTACTCTAGAGAAAGTCTGCAAGATGAAAACAAAAACAAAACCTAAAACATCAACTCAGACTGCTTTGGCTGCTTTGTAAGTGATCTGGCTTATGCATATCACCTCTACTTGCTAAGAAAATAAACACCTATTAAAAAAAAAAAGAGAAAATAAACACCATTACTAGGTATTAAATAGTAAATTGATACATACTGTAGATGGTAATTTTTTAATATATATGTCTCCTTGTGGATGTGAAATGGATCAGAACCGTCAAGAACCTCAGCGATCAGGTAGTTCAGTGTGTTTAGTTTATAGGGAAGGAGAGAGATGAGGGGGCTTATGCCAGATCACACAGCCTCTTAATGGCAGAGGAGGACTGAAAACCTTGCAATCCCTCGTCTGTCTAGTCCGTGTGCGATGTGCATTGAGGACCTGAAGGATAAGTAAACTTTTAAAAATTCTTATAGTTATTGTGGCTGTTATGTTTACCCTTTAGAGCCTATTTTTTGTCACAGCTATGATTTGTGTGATGTGACTCTTGGTTCAGAATGCAAAACTCCAGTCATCACCCCTTTTCTCTGCAAAGCACGATCTACTTTATGACACCCTGTTTCACGGCAGTTTCCAGAAATCCTTTACAAGCAAGAGGGACAGCCTGAGAAATCAATGTCTCCAATAAAATAGTTTCCATTTCTGCAGTTGATAGCCCTTCTTGCACACATATGAGGCCACGGATATGCCTTCCTTTAGGTCTGGTGCTGTGTGTTAGGGCGGCCTGTATAGGAGCATGCGTGGTTAATGGAACATGACTTGAATCATTTTAGGTTTCATTTGGCCAGGCTGTACACAAGAATCTGAAATCAGGAGTCTGATTTTCATTTTGCCTCTTCCCCTGGCAGATCTCCTTTGTGTCCAGGGTTGCCATTTACTTCAAAGGGAATGCTCTTCGTAGAGGAGGTATCCAGGAAAGGAAGAAAAATGAGAATCCAAGTCATTATTTTAAAGATGGTTAAAATAAACAAGTTAGCAATGCATGTTTTCTTTTAGACTACTCAATTGGGATCTTTTTGTCAAAGCAGGGTAGTTTGTGAGGCTTCTATTATCTGATCGCCATGTGAAGGGGATCAAATGCATTTTTCATTTGATGAAGTTGGGTAGAAGTTGGACTGAACTGAATTACACTGATTGCTATTCTCCATAATTCCCAACAAACTTTTAAAATACATTTACCTATTATACCCCTTCATTTTCTATAGCTGCAGAAGAAAAAAAAAAGACTTGTACAGATACGGAAACTCAAAAAAGCAAGCCAGTCACTTGTTTTTATACAGAAACCAACATACTGACATTTTAATGATGCTGGGATACTGCCATAGTATGAAATTTTGTATTCAGAGCATTTAAAAAGGGAGTGGTGAAAAGACAAGTAAGCCCCCAGTGGAATGGATTCGATGAGCTTGTGTACAAGACAGGTACAAGGTAACGATCAGCCTCCTTGGGTCACCTTTCCTCCTTAAAAAAATAGAGGAGCCCTGTAAATTTATGGGATGCACAGCTGACTGTAGTGCCTTTTATGGAGACCTCTTTGGGTCTGATTAATTAGTAATTGGGGCGAGAGCTATGCACTTCAGTGACTCTTGCTGCCTTGATTGTAAATCGCAATCTGGTGCTAAGTCTCAGCAGGTCACATTGCTGTTTTTGCTGTACCCCAGTGACACAACTGATTAAATCTGTGTAAACAGTATCATTATGAAAATATTTTTGTTATAGGCATGAGGAGTTAACACATTTTTATTTTGGATGGAAATTAAAATTATTTGTGGGAGCTTTGTATGTTTTCATCAATTGTCAGTCATCCCAATAGAGCATGTAGCGAAGTAACTGTTTAATTTTCACAAAGGAAAAAAAAAAATGCTCTCAGTCAGAGGGCTTGTAAAACTGAGAATTATGATAATTATGTCATTCATAGTACACATAGCTACATTACAGACAAGTATTATGTCACTTAATAGTTAGTTAAACAAGTAAACAGAAATATGGGAATTTGCCTGCATATTCCCCTTACAACGGGGGCACTTTTGAATGAGTAGATATGTTTTAATGGATGCCAGCACACACACACACATACGCATGCATGCACGCACACATACACACATACGCATGCATGCACGCACGCTCCGAGATACTTTCTTTATATTATACATGTTTCCTAAGTTAGCTTTAACAGAACTTTGAGCTACCTCTGGACAGGAGCACCGGAAGCTGATGTGTTGCTACAGAACACACAGACTCAGGATGATGACTCAGGGATCCCAGGGACCAAGAGGGGTTTCATTGGAGGGATAAAGGTGGGCCATTAGATCACCTTGAGCAGTTTAACATTGTTTACACTTGATTCTGAAGCAAGCAAGTTTGATTTTTACACTCTACCCACTTTGCAGTCTGACCATTGGCACCTCTGAAAAAAAAAATTATTTTGGAGGGGTAGTAAGGTTGAGCAAATGTGCAAGTTGCCAGGATTGTAAACTTTATAAATCTTCATGTTTCTTTTGTTCTGAATGGCTACCTAATTCTAAGTTGGCATTAAAATTGTATTTGATAATCCTAATGAGGATTTCACCTCTATTTGCTGAGACTGGTGGTAAGTCAGCCCAAGCAGATGGATGTTCTCCTGTTTGCTTCATTTCACAGAGCACTTACTGGGAAAGGCTTAAACGAACTTTAATCAAATGTGCCTATTAAGTTACTGAGACTTGAGTTGCCGATCATCTACTTGCTAGCAACTAGAGCTTAGATAAAAGAAAGATGACTTTTCTTCCCGTGAGCCTACAAATACCATGATCAAAATATCAAGGTGAAAAAGAGGGAGCTAACAAATCAGCAAATTTGCCATGTGCCAACTTCCACATTTGAACAAAGAATCTGCTGTATACATTTCAAATGGCTGCCTTCATATTACCTAGGCCTAAAAAACAAAACAAAAAAAAAAACAAAACTGCCTTTGAAGAGAAGAGGAAGCATTTACCATACCCTTTAATGCTGTACAGATGTTGCAAATGCTTTTGCTAAAAGTGGGAGGAACTATGTATGAAAGGACTGGCTGCAGGATATTGGTTATCAGTAGAATATTCAGAATAATGAAATTGTGTGTTACTACTTGGGGCATTTGTGCTTTCCTGATAAGTAGCTTGTTTGGGGTTTCCAAAGATCTTTGGGCATGGATACGTCTAGAGAAATCTCGTATTTGTTCACGACTCTCAGTTTTTTTTTTAACTATATCCCATTAGCCATTGGCAATATTCATCCCTAATGGGAACTCTGAGAATCAGTTGATTAGATCATATTAGGAATAGTTTTGTACGTATTACAACTATCTCTCCAAAGGGCAAAGATATTTAAAAGGATTAATATAGAGGAGGGGAGATAGAAAAGAAAAAATGCTGTTATCTACTTTTTTAACTACTCACCAACCTAGTTCAAAGCATAAAGCCAAATATAGATTTAGCTTCTAGTAAAAAGAGATTAAGGAAAAACAAAGTGCAAACTTGAGTTGTTCAAACAGGAATGAAGACTAGGAAAATGTGAGGATAGTTTATTATTAAATATAAACAAATTCAGAGTGATTACATTTTCTTGTCAAGTTTTTTTTTTTTTGCTAATTCCAACACTACACCTTGTTTGTAATCTAACTTATGCAATGCCAATAAAATTTTAACCCATTAAATTCTTTGAGAAGTAATATTTTACAAAGTGTACAAGGCAACCTTTGATCAGCTCTATATGCAAGATAATTAATTTTTACTGGCCTATTCATAAAATCAAGATTAATTCTGATTTAGGCAATAATAAATAAAATAATCACTCTTTCCTAGTAAATATTTGCACAGTAGTTTTTCAGAATATAATATACAGAGAAGTTGGGATATACACATACACACACCATATGTAAGATACTATACATTTGTATATTTCCTTCTCCAGAAGAACAGCCCCTGCAGCACAGAACAAGGAAAATAAGTTCATCATAGTTGTGTTTAAAAGTATTATTTTCTATTGTAAGTGTAATGCAAGCTTATTAAACAAGTACCAGAAATGATAGTAAAATACCACTGCAAGTAACAGTAACAGTATTTATTATAAAGCAATCAGTCAGGTATGGCTCCAGATTCCACAAATAAACTGTTAACTTCTGCTGTTTTCTGTGCATTGTGTGTGGATGTGTTGGTCATACTCTCTATGAAATCTTGATCCTTCTGTGCAAAGTCTTTAGTAATCTAGGGTCCTTTCATTATGGATAGATGAACTTCTTTTTGACATGTTCAGATAATGCTTCCTTCATTCATGAAAGACAATGTAAACCAGCAGATATATGGTGTTATTACAATGAAAGTTTTTTGATGTAAGTTCTTGGAAAATGAATCTTTTTAAAAAGTGCTTCACTCTTATAAATCACGAAACTGTTCTTGAAACCAGGCGTTAAATATGGGAAGAAGATTGGTGCAGAGAAACAAGAAAGAGCCCCTCTTGTGTATGTTTTCTTATGCTGCTACTTTTCTCATTATTCACACTTGTGCCCACTCTCATCCCTAGACTCAAGGAAATTCAGTAAGCAGCTCTAAGGATGTAACAGACACAAAGAAAATTGAGAATACCATAAGATCAGTTAGTTGTTTTATATTTGTGGAAACTTTGGGAAATATGGATATTTGCATATGAAATATTTAGAAGAAATAACAGATTAGTGGTTTGAAGTTAAGAAGGGGCAGGAGGCAGGAGGGGAGTGAATGTGTCTGTAAAAAGGCAACATGACAGATCCTTGGAAATCTTCTGTATCTTAAATATTTAGATATATATTATATAATATATATTTATCTCGATATTCTGGTTGTGATCTGCACCGTAGTTTTGAAAAATGCTACCTTTGGGTGAAACTGAGTAAAGGGTACATGGGATCTCTCTGTGTTGTTTTTTACAACTGTAAGTGAATCTACAATTATTTCAATAAGTTTAATGAAGAACATAAAATTGATTAGTTATTTTGTTTTTATAGAAACCTCTGGAAGTATGGATATATGCATATCTACGTGCATCTGTACAGATGACTTGCCTAAATTCTTTTAGGACTATACATTTTAATTTCAGCTAAATAAAATATGCAAACACTTGTCCATGTATTGTTTATGTTGAATATATTTAACTTGATTTGATATTTTATTTAATTTGAGGAGTTATTTATGTATTATTTTAAAAAAACTTAAGAATGATTGTTTCTGAAAGCATGGTGCAGTGCGATGGTTAAAAGCATCTTGGGAGTCAGATTGCCTGGTTTGAATCCCCTCTATCACTTATAAACAATGAGTCTGAGCAGTTTATTTAATCAGTCTTCCCCAATTTGCTCCTCTTAAACTAATGACAACAGTAGCTATCTCATAGCATTGTTATAGACAAATTAATACACATAAAACACATAGAATATAGCCTATCACACAGTAAGAACTATGTGTTTGCTGCTGCTATGAAGATAATGATGATGATGCTTTACAAGCATCAACTTATAGAAAACTCATGTCAGCCCTAGTTGTAGGTACCATTATTGATCTCATCATAGATGGCTAGAAGGGTTAAGTGTCTTTCCCAAGTCACAGAGCTTGTAACGTTTGGAAGAACTCTGCTTTAATCACTCTACTATAAGTTTGTTAGTGAGATAGTCCAGAATTTTATTTTTGTTGTAATAAAATAACCTTATATTTTATTAGGCAAATAAACATCTGATTTTCTATTTAGACAATAGTGATTCAAAAAAGCTTCACTTAAAGTTTACCCAATTATTAAAAAACAAAACAAAACAAAACAATAGTGATTTAGAAACACCATTAGAAGACATTAAAAAAAGAAAACAACAGATTTTCTTCTTAGATTTTCAACATTCTTGATTCTCCTGGGTCTGGAAGGCATCTTCCCTCTGGTATTTTGGTCTTTCAGTTTTTCAGCCTGGATAAACCCAAAGTGAAGAGGTGTATAAAAACAAAGGAGAGGAAGCCAACCCAAAGTTCATTCTCAAAGCTTTGGAAAAGCTGAGGTTTGGTTTCAGTCCAATAAAGGGTCAAGATTCAGGTCAAATCTTATTTTATATTAAATGACTGCCTTCGTTTTGAAACAATCTAGTAGTTAAAATTGTGGTAGTTTCTGGTTTTAGCTAGCCTTTGAGGGAAAATGCTGAAATTAATCTTTTCAGTGGAAAGGGGACTCAACAATATACCACAGCTACCAAAACAGGGACTTCCTGGGAAAAGAATGACCATTTGTTAAACTGATCGTCATGTATAGTAAAAAGATTTTTTTTGTTTGGTTGTATTGAGTATATGAAAGTGAGCATGTATTTATGTTTTCCAGGTATATTTGTGTAAAAATTATTGCCAAATGGGAAAATTGAAATCTTCATCATATGAGAGATAGTGTAGCATGATTATTAAGAGCGCAGACTTTGAGGCCAGACTTCTTTAGTTCAAATCTTGGCTTTGTCACTTAAACGTGTAACATTATGAGGATGGGAATAAAATAATTGTAGCTGCCTTATCAAGTGGTTTTAGAGAGTAAATAGCGAATGTATATAAAGCAACTAGAAAATCATATGGTACATAGAAAGGGCTTAATAAAATTTAGCTCTACTATAAATTGCATAATTAAATACTGACTATGTGCTGAGTTCTGACTTTACCTTATTTACATAAAAAATTTTTCTTAATATTAGTAATTTCAAGCTAGTTACAGCAGAAACCAAAGGAAACATCGTTAAGCAAGAAACCAAAGGGGGAGAAAAACAAATTAAATGATCCTACCTGGAGAAGTTGGAAAAAAGCAGGAAATGAAAGCTGGAAAAGGAATTACTAAAAAAATAAAAACAAAGTAACAAATAAGATAATAGCAAACAGTAAATTGATAATATTCATGAATTTAACTTGTAAATGTTATTAAAAATTACAACAAAACCTGAATATGTTAGTGACCACAGCGGATGCTAAAAAATTATCAGAGAAATTTCCCTTTGTAAAAGTTACTAGGCTCACAGTGTTTCATGGAGAACTTCTTTCAAAAAACTTGACAGAAAATCCTTAATTCATTTAACATCTTTTACAGAATAAAAGAAAATAAAAAGTTTCCCAACTATAAGAAATTCTGGAAATTCTGTATCAGAAATCCCATCATCAGAAAATAAGATCAATAAAAGATATAAGAAAAAAGAAAAAAACTAAGAAAAGTATGAATTAAACTCACTTAAAATATAATACAAAAATCTTTAGTAAATTATCAGAGATAAAATCTGTTTGATGTCATCAGGATATAAGGCAAACCTATTGACCAGCATGAAAAATACTGAAATTCAACTAACTGTCTGTTGACCTGCTGTTATCTACCAATTCCTTACCAAGTCCTTTAGCTACATCTTTCCATAATGATGGATAAAGAATGGTGGAAGAAGATGGGAAAAAATTCCACCAATTTTATTAACTTTTATTAGAAATCATATTATAGTGAACACAAAATTTAATCATGAGATCCCTGGAAGCCACAATCAAACAATGTAGTATTGATTAAAAACAGAAAATAAATCCACAAATATTATTTCTTTAGGAGTGACTTTTCATAAGATGACTATCTAAGAGAAATTTTTATGTGGAGTCCTATATAGAGATAATTAAACAGCTTAATGGGTAATGTCTCTAGTTTTCCTAGTATTGAAAAATATTTTTCATATAAATTAGTCTTTTATTGACTCTGAATTAAAAGATAAATGTAGCCAAATATTTCAATAGAAAGATAACTAGCCTGGGCCACTGCTTTTATCGTGAATTAGAGACTAACATTTAGGGTACTGTGGGGAATGGGTGGGCACACTCCATTTTAGACTCTGTTTCTCAAATGTATTTTTCCAACTGAATATCAGCAGGAATTGAACAGCACTCAGTTCAAGTCTGAGCTTTCTGGCCAATACCTGGGACACCAGAATTCTGTGTTGTTTGTTGAAACAGGACTCAAAAACCAAATGCCAGATTTTCAATTCCCAAGTTGACATTCTGTTATGACTACTGTATTAGCGATTTTGAATTGTATTCTTTTTTCACAGAATAAACAGTCCCATCTCCACATGGGGGAGATTTTCTTTTTCAGTGAAAGATTTTTTCTTTTTATTGAAATATAATTGACATACAATATCATATTAGTTTCAGGTGTACATAATAGTGATTTGATATTTACATATGTTTTGAAATGATCACTATAAGTCTAGTTACCATCTGTCACCATACAAAGTTACTACAATATTATGAATACGTTCCCTATACTGTACATTACACTCTGTGATTTATTTATTATATAGCTGGAAATTTATACCTCTTAATTCCCTTCACCAATTTAGCTCTCCCACCCAGTAACCTCCCCCTCTGGAAACTACCAGTTTGTTTTTTGTATCTATGAGTTTATTTCTCTTTTGTTGGTTCGTTTGTTTGTTTTTCGGATTCCACATATACGTGAAATCATATGGTAATTTTCTTTCTTTGACTTATTTCACTTAGCATAATACCCTCTAGGTCCGTCCATGTTGTTGCAAATGGCAAGATTTCATTCTTTTTTATGGCTCGGTAGTATTCCATTGTATATATGCCACATCTTCTTTACCCATTCAGCTGTTGATGGACACTTACATTGTTCCATGTCTTGGCTATTGTGAATAATGCTGCAACGAACATAGAAGTGCCAATATCTCTTTGATATCCTGTTTTCATTTCCATTGGCTATATATCCAGAAGTGGATATTGCTGGGTCATATGGTAGTTCTATTTTTAATTTTTTGAGGAAACTTCAGACTGTTTTCCATGTGGCTGTACCAATTTACATTCCCACCAACACAAGGGTTCTTTTTTCCATATCCTCACCAACACTTGTTATTTGTTGTCTTTGATTTGTTGCCATTCTGACAGGGGCGAGGTGATAGCTCATTGTGGTTTTGATTTGCATTTCCCTGAATACATGAAAAGATGTTCAACATCAGTCAAGTTTCTTACTATAATCAGGGACCAATTGAGGACAAAATAATAGAGCACATACTTTTAATTGTGAATGTGCACATAACAATAAATGACATCTATTAATAATGGCCATAATTTATTGCATAAACACATCAGGAACCATGCTTTACATGTATTGTCTCATTTAACCCTCACAACCATCAGTGAAGTCGGGATTATTTTCTTCTTTATTTCATAGATGGGAAAGTTAGACAAGTCCTTGAATTGCACAGTTAGTAAGGGTTGGTGCCGAGATGGAATCAGGTTGTCTGTCGACAGCACTCAAGTCCTGACAATTCTGCTATCCCGCCTCTTATAACCATTTGTCTCCAATCTCCTGCCACCACCTTAGTTCAAGTCCTCATCACCTCTTGCCAGAATTCTGAGCCAGAGACACCCTTCATAGGTGTACTGCCAAAATTTGAAATGCAAATCAGTTTCGCAAACATTATTTTTAGTTAGAAGATATCATTTTTTTTTTTTTCATTCTTGGGTCCACAGAATGTTCTTTCAAATTTATCAGAGTTTCACATTTTAAAATGCCATGGCTTTTGTTTTTGTTTAAGTACAAGGGAAAGGGCAGAAAGAAGATTAACATTTATTAAGCCCCTAATATGTGCCACGCAATATTTGCTTATGATTCCTCAAAATAACCCTGTAAGGGGGATGGAGACTGATACCTATTGACTGCCTCTTCTGGGACTCATGCGGAGCTCAGTATTTTGCATATGTTAATTAATTTAGGGAGTTTAGAGTCTAGGCTGTGAGGTAGATGGTCAGTGTTCCCAGCCCTCTGACACACAGCAAGGATCTCCCGTGTGTCTCCCTCTGACACACGGGATATCCTTGGGTTTTAAATAATTGATTTTTTTAATTTATTGTTTCTCTCTGAATATTAATTATTGTAACCCCAATGATGACTAAAGTAGTGAGAAAATAAACTTTGCTTTGAAGGTCAAAAACTGATATAATTTTTTTCCACTAGAAAAAAGTTGTGGTTTGATTTGCGAACATTTCATTAAATTTGTGTTTGCATGTTTTCTGAGTTCTGCCGGCCTTCCTTTTTTTCTTTCACATCGCCCATAGCACTTAATGGTGTGATGTCTGATGAAGAACTGAGGCTAGCTTTGGGAAGTTCTTAAATAATCTTAGGCCTTAAGAATTCACAGAACAATCTAGAGTCAATAACTCTTATCTTCCTAGCAGATATCATGTTTCAACAGTGCCTTTGTTGGCCATAAATAGCTGCTTACCTGTTCTTGCCATAACTTCTTCCTCTGAAATTGCCAGGTTGGGCACCCAAAGTAGGAACGGGTATATAATAAACACAGATGGCTGATTCAGGGAATATTGGTTATTTAATTTAAATACTATGGATTTAGCATCCATTTGGGTGCTAGTTCTGCAAAGTGGCTATCAATTTATCTCAGGTGTCTTAGTCAGCTCAGGCTGCTGTAACAAATACCATAGACTGGGTGGCTTTCTCACAGTACTGGAGACTGGGAAGTCCAAGATCAAGGCTCTAGCAGATTTGTTGTCTGGTGAAGCCCCTCTTCCTGATTTGCAGACAGCCTCCTTGTTGCATCCTTACACAGAGAGGGGAGGGGGAGCAAACACTCTGGTCTCCTCTTATAAGGGCACTAATCCCATCATGAGACCGCATCCTCATGACTTCATCTAAACCTAGTTACCTTTTAAAGGTTTTACCTCCAAATATCGTCCCTTTGGGGATTAGGGCTTCAACATATGAATTTTGGAGCGACAGCAAATATTCAGTCCATAGCACCAGGGTTAAATTTCAAAGATTTATTTTCTTTGGTCTCCTTTGGGTAGGACACATGCAATTGGGGAATAAAGGAATAACACACAACTCATTCAAGCCTATATTGTTTTGGTGACATTCATCTTCTCTATCATGTTTAGAAACAGTAGGAGAAAGTTCTAAGCATAAAGTCCCTGACTGTGGAAACTTCTGCCTTTTGCTGAATTAGAGGACAACAATAAATATCATCCCATGGCCACACATTTTCAATAGGTATTCTTAAAAGTGCTTCCCTCTCTTTCTCAATCTACACACACACACACACACACACACACACACACACACACGGAGGGTACATTTCTTTTGGTGCTGTGACATTTGTCAACTACATAGGGTGCTCGCGGCCCCACATAAGGTTACTGCCAGGCAATACAGAAAGGGGGCCAGGAGTTGGATGGGAATGAGGGGGCAGGGGAGTAAGGGATGTCAAACTAATTATTGATCAATTTACTATGTCTATTTAGTAAGTCAGTCAGTCTCCAGATACTTTTGTAGTCTTTAAGGAAGACAAATGTTCACAGTTTAAATATCCCTAAATATATAACAGATGAACAAGCATGCTTTGGTGTGTAAATGCTGCATAGATTCAGAACCATCAAAAAGCCCCTCAAAAATGCTTTTCCATCTGCTGCTTCTAACTACATATCGCACGTTCTGGCAGCGCACTTCACAGTGGTGTGAAAGATAGGTTCAGAGCCAACCTGGCAAAATCTATTTATCTTTTTTTTTTCTTCTCCTAAATGTGTTTCTTTGTGCAGCTAAACTAGCAAACATATATAGGAACAAGGTGCCAGGGCTAAGAAGAGGCACTTGTCAGGCCTTAACCGTTCAAGAGAAAACCTGCTTCATGTTATGCCCTAAAACACTGACACCAAATTGCATCTTCTTAGAAAGTATGTGTTGGAGAAACCTTGAATTCTGTGTTCTCGATACAACCCATTTCTAAGTGTTGCCTCAGTGTCCAGGGAAACTCGAGGGTTTCCTGAATAAGCCCATAGATGGAGTAGCCAGGAGAGTGCCTTTGGGAAGTGTGAGACAGCTTCCCTCAAAAGAGTATTGCTTGATTTTCACTGAAGTAGTTGTATGCAATTCAGAAAGTAGATTCAAGAGACACAGGTTCTGTTTTTATTCAAAGTAGCCCTTAAGCATAATCCTTCTCCTGATCTGCTTAGAAGTATGGCCTTTATAGTCATTGTGACAATCCACATGAATGCAGTGGTTGGAGTTACTGACCTACTCATAAAGGCTTCTTATTTGAAATGGTGCAACAGTTAGTTCCTCTACATAGTGAATGTTCTTATTTCACAGTGTCAAGAGTCTCTGGTAAGATAGTATTTATAGCGACCTCTCAGACTATGAGGTGTTATCACACTATGTTAACATCATAGAGATGACCCATTTCTCTTTCTTTATATGATTTACTGATACTCCACGCTAGTAGAGGGTAGGAGTATTGGTATTAGTATTTGAGCACATTAGAGGGTCAGAGATGGTATTATACTTTTTAGCAGTCAGGAAAAATAAAACAAAATAATAATATCTTTACCTTACAGTGAAAGTTATATTTGCCCTCAAATTCACTAGTCATTTTGGATAAACAGCAAGAAAAATCCTAGAGTTACTTTATGATTTATGTTGACACTCTTTAAGAGTTGAGATTTTGCTCCCAATTTAATTACTTTTCTTGTGATCATTTAATAATTGTTACCACCCTGATCTGACCAACATGATGTTGAGGACAGTGATTCTCTCAGGGTGACATCATGAGATATTTTGGGGGAGAACAGAGGTTCCCTTCGTGTCATCAACACCAAGTAGTGATGCACCTTTTTTGGTAACATGTCTGTAGCATAACGCTTGACCTATGGATGGTCAGCTCTTTTGGGATGTTCTTTAGGAATGACTTTTGATCATCCACAATTTTTTACTCTTCTCGAACATTTTGTCCGTTTTGAATATTTTCATGGTTTCAGTCTGGGAACATTTTTATTCATGTATTTATTCCACAAATATTCATTGAAGTCTTCTATTGTCTCTGGAGATATTTTGGTGAAAATAAAACAAACATGGCCCTTCAGTTGTGGGGCTTATAATCTAGTGAACAAAGTAAATGATAACTGAGGAAATAAGCACACTGTGTGTGTGTGTGTGTGTGTGTGGGTGTGTGCATATACTTATTCATATCTTCATTTATCCATTCTTCTTCATTCATCCATTCCTGTAATTGCTGGGTGTTATTACAAATTTCAAATCATGAAGGAGAAAATCAGGTGCAATAACAGGGAATTATGGGCAGGGAAATCTCCTTCTCAGGTAATTATAAAATCAAGTCTTTGAAGACTTGACAATATGCCAATACCTAGAACATGAGAAGAGCTCTCCATGTAAGGGAGAATGGGCAGCCTAAGCAGAGGAGACTGCATGTGTGAAAGTCACAGACAGGAAAGACTTTCCTGTGTTCATGGAACCAAAAAGAGGCTAAGTTGTCTGGAGCCAAGTATGAGAGTGGGAGAGTGATAAGAAATGAAGCTAGATTTGGGAACCAGCTCAACTTGTTAAGAAATTTAAACTTTATTCCAAGTGCAATGAGAAGCCATTGAAGGGGTTAAGCAGGATGTGACAGGATCCAAATATTTGTTTTTGTTTTACCATGCTCACTCTGGTGCTGCTTGGAAAACAGATTGGGAAGAGACAAGAATAAAATCTGGAAGACCATTAAGAAGGCAGGAGACCAAATGAGATATAATGGTGTCTTGGGCTAGCAGAGCTGAGAGTATGAAAGGAGAGAAAAGGTTGTATTCAAGAAAGATTTTGGAATTGATGAACACATTAATATTGTTTAGGGAGGATGAGAGAAAGTGGTGGGGCAGCACTCAAATTTCTGGCCAACACAATTCTAGATTACAATTTATTGAGAGGAGAGAGACTGGGGACGATCAGGTTTGCAGGAAAACCAAGGGATCGGTTGTGAACAGGTTAAGTTTATGACCTTTGGGAGAATCCCATTGCCTCCATTACATTCCAGAGGAAATAGTAATAACTAATGTTTATTGAGAAGTTACTGTGCTATCAACTATTTTATGTATCTTATATATAGTAACTCATTAGTCCTCAAACAGCCCTGTGAGGTAGGGGCTGCTGTTATCTTCCTTATCCTGTGAAGCTATTGAGGCTCAGAAAGGTTAAAAAAAACTTGTACAAAGACATGTACCTAGTAAATGGAGGAGCTGGTAGTCAAACCTGTGTAGTCTGGCCCAAGAACTCATTATCCCAACCAACCTGCTACGACTTCTAACAGGAGGACAATTAATGACAAGGAAACCATGATCCAAAGTTGACAAGTATTAGCAAATAAATGTTATATGAAGTGGAACAGATGTGATCCCATACAGAAGAAATGAAAGAAGAATTCCCTAGGTGTCACTTCCTGTTCTGTTACAAATTACATTTCTGTTATTTAACTCTAACTCTTCCTCTGTGGAGCTTCAAAGGTTTAAGTTCTCTGAGGTTTGTGGTGCTGATATGGCTCACCTAGTCATCTTTTTCATAACAGTGTGAAGATACATGCAGATATTCTAATATTCATTCTTGTAAGCAACAAATACAATAACAAGGGTAATTTCTGAACTTAATTTTAACAATAGTATCATCTATTTCAATAAAAATTGTTTGCAAATATATAAAGAAAACAGACTGGGGGGCAAAAAAGGAAACCCCTCTAGGAAAAATGAGGGATGACTAGAATGGAGGGCTGGCAGAGTCCTGTTGCCTCCCAGTCAACTACACTCCTAGCTGCAGGAACCTTTCTCAGGATTTCAGAAAGCATGCTTGGAAGAGTGTAGCATTTGAACAACGGTTGCACTAAAACACTTATATGGGACAGCCAAGTAAATAAATTAGGGAAGGGAAAAACAGAATATTGTATTACTAGAATGGTGGTGGGCAAAATGCTTTTAATTCTATCATATAAGTTAAAAGACAAAAGTATTAAAAACAGCTATAACTAAATGATGTTAATGTATACATAATGTAAATAGATGCAAATTGTGTCATCAATAGCATATAATATTAAGGGGAGGAGAGGTAAAAGCAAAGAGTTCTTGTATGCAAGTGAAGTTTATTTTTGATCAGCCTAAAATAGTCCTGTTATAACCTTATGATATTTTATATAAGCCCCTTGGTAACTACAAAGAAAATACCTACGGAAGTTACACACAAAAAAAGACAAAGGAATCAAAACCTATCAATAAAAATTTTTTTAAAAAGTCAAAAAAAAAAAAAAAAAAACCCAAAAAGAAACACAAAGGAAGACAGCGAGAGAGAAAAAGAGGGACAAAATAACTACAAGAGAAACAGAAAACAGTTAACAAAATGGCAATAGTAAATCCTTCTCTATCAATAATCATGTTAAATGTAAATGGGCTAAACTCTCCAATAAAAAGGCACTGAGTGACTGAATGATCTAACTATATGCTGTATACCAGAGCCCACTTTAGATTCAAGGACACACATAGACTGAAAATGAAAAGATGAAAAAGATATTACATCCAAATAGTAACCACAAGAAAGCAGGAGTGGCCATACTAATCCAGATAAAGTCGATTTTAAGTCAAAAACTGTCTCTAGAGACAAAGAAGGTCATTCATAATGATACAAGTGTCCACTCAGCAAGAAGATATAACAATTGTAAATATATGTGCACTCAACATCAGAATACCTAAGTACAGTAATCCTACCTTATCCTTGGTTTTGCTTTCTGTGGTTTCAGTTACCTGCAGGTAATCATAGTCTGAAAATATTAAATGGAAAATTCTAGAAATAAACAATTCCTACATTTATTAATTTTTTTTGAATAAAGTTTATGTCTTGAATTCTAGCCCCAAGTGTGCCATCAACAGTGCAACTTAGAATAAGTCAACAGTCTAGCCACTAGATTTTCCCACCAAAAAGATAACAAGATTAGATGACTCCTAGGGCTCTTCCAAATCTGATACTCTGTGACTTCAATCTGCAACAGTGTTTTCACCTTTGGGGACCAATTACTCACAATCCTTTCTTTCTCTATTGTTATAAAAATTGAAGGGCATACATAAAACAGATAAGGATCATAATTCTAGTCCTAGTGGTGGAAAATCTCTTCCCCATGTGAACAATTCATACATTTAAATTGCACCCTATTCTGAATAGCGAGATGAAATCTTGTGCCATCCTTCTCCGGCTTGCCTGGGATGTGAATCATCCCTTTGTTCAGCATACCCATGCTGTATACACTACTTGCCCAATAGTATAGAAAAAAACATAGTATATATAGGGTTTGGTACTATCCGTGGTTTCAGACATCCATTGGGAGTATTGGAACATATCTCCCATGGATAAGTGGGGGGGGATTTGTATACAACACAAATATTGACAGATCCGAAAGAAGAAATTTACAGGAATACAGTAATAGTAGGAGACTTTAATGCCTCACTTTCAATAGTGGATAGAACATCTAACCTGAAAAATCAATAAAGAAACAGGGGACTTGAATACACTATAGACCAATAGACCTAGCAGACAAACGTAGAATTATTCACTCAACAGCAATAAAATATGCATTCTTCTCAAGTGTACAAGGAAACATTGTCTGGGATAGGTCACATGTTAGGTCACAAAACAAGGCTTAACAAATTTAAGAAGATTGAAATCATACCAAGTAACTTTTCCAACCACAATGGAATGAAACTAGAAATAAATAATAGCAAGAAAGTGGGAAAATTCACAAATATGTGGAAATTAAATAACGCATTCTTGAACAACCACTGGGTCAAAGAGAAAATCAGAAGGGAATTTTAAAAATATCTCAAGACAAATGAAAATGAAAACACAATTTACCAAACTTATGGATGCAGCAAAAGTAGTACTAAGAGGAAAGGTTATAGCAATAAACACCTACACTAAGAAAGAAGAAAGATCTCAAATAAACAAACTAACTTTACACATCAAGGAACAAGAAAAGGAAGAAAAGTAAACCCAAAGTTAACAGAATGAAGGAAATAATAAGGACCAGACAAGAAGTAAAGAAAAGAAAAACAATAGAAACAAATTTAAAACTAAGAGTTGAATTTTTGAAAAAAATAAAATTGACAAACCCTTAGCTAGATTAATAAAAAAAAAGAAGACTCATATAAGTTAGAGAAGGGAACTAGGAATTTTATATTAATGTGTGGGCATGTTTTTCATTTTCACAAAGATGTATGCTCTCCTTCAGGCTTATAGAAAACAGTTCTTCAATTCCATTCCTTATTATATAACTTTTGGTGGTGACATGGTAGCAGAGGCAGTAGTATAAATGTGATTTTCAAAGGCAACCTACAGCCTCAGGATGGCAGAGGCATCAGGAAACATTGGAAACTGTGGCAAACAGAACACAAGCCATCTAATGGGGCAGCTGCTACTTTGCTTCTGCCAGATGTTGATCTATGAGAATGTGGGCATAGTATTGGTAGAGCCTTCTGAATGTTTAAAAGAAGTTTCAAATCCAGATTTTTATATGAAATGTCCTGATTTTTAAATATTGGCGTAATATTTTTAAACATTTTGCTGGCTGAGTGAAACACACTGAATAACTATAGGTCAAATTTGGCCCAGTCTGTGGGCTACTAGTTTGTAACCGGCTTTAAAATGAGCCATATTTGCTAGTTGGGACATAAGAAAGCCATCCAGAACACCCAAAATTTAGTTTATTTGAGCTGAGTTCTTATTATAATCTTAGACAATTTTGAGTAATAAAGCTTCAAATTATAAACTATGTAATGTAAGCCATATAATAAAAATGGGTTTTCAAATTCAAGAAGATGAGTTTAATGCCTGGGCCTATCACCAAGGCCTGAAGCACAATAAGCCCCTAAAAAAGATTCCTTGTGAAAACAGAAAACTTAATATCTTTTGTATTTTGGTAAGAACACAGATTTTGGTGATGGAATATGAATTTGAGCCCTAGATCTTCTGTGTGACTTCAGACAAATTAATTAAGATCGCTTAGCCTTTTCTCCTGAACTGTAACCATGGTGAAAACGATACCTTTCTAATGAGTATATAAAGATTCGACTAGGTAATAAACGTTAATGCCTGACATTTAGTAGACCATTTACCCAGTAAATGGTAGACCTATAATTATCACAGATAATATCTTTATATGTGTTGCTTTCTCACGACCTGACTTGTTCACAAAGTTTGTAAGGATGATTAAATTACATAATCTATATGACACATTGAATACAATGCCTGCTAAACCTTCCATCAATGTTGGTTACCATTGTTATTATTTGTAACAACAGTCCCATGTTACCCAGAGGTATAGAGTGAATGGTTGCATATAAAGCACAATATTGTAGCTCTGGTCAGCAGGGTTGCAGTTCTGACTAATCTTCGCAGTGCTCAGCAGGCATATTCTTAAGTTTTGAAGAGCTGGTAATCATGCAATTTCTCTAAAATCAGGATTGATTTTTTGGTTGTTTTTTGTTTGTTTGTTTTTGTCCCGTATAGTTCTCAGAGTATCCTGCACAGCAAGGATGAATTTGCCAAAAGATTTTGGGAGACTCAGATTTCATGGGAATGTTCTCTGTATCAAGAACTATTTTAGAAAAGTTCAAAATACCCTACTACAGAAAACAATCTTTCTAGAAGTTTCCACCATAAAATGGCCAGATCTGTTATTTTGTCGCGCATTTTACAACCATTACAACGCGTACTGAAAAGGCTCTTTTCCATTCTGTCTAGACACATTTTCCTAGGCAACATCCTGAAACATAAGAATAAACACAAAAATGAACATATTACATCAAACGTACCACTGAGAGGAATGATAAGTTTAACCATTTCCCACGTGGGAGGCATATTGATGGTAATTATCTTTCCGCCTACTTCACTCAGGTTTACGGGTTCCTCTGTCGCGGTTGGCAGGGTCTGGTCATGCTTCACCACATACTTGAAGTATGTTTTAGTTGGCTGGGAGCCTACTGTGGCTTGAATATGGAGGAAGGGTGCTGGGAGTTTAAAGGGGAACTGGGTTTTCCATGGTGGGTAGGCTGTGTACTGCTCATTGCTAGTACTCATGGGAAATTTATTCTCACAGGGACCTAGTGAGTGATCAGTGTGTTTAAAATAATATTGTCAGTTAGCAAGATTTTTTCAATAATATGAAGATTTTTTTTCAAGGACATTTAACTACCTATGGGAAGCAATTTATTCTTCATGACAGGTAATTTTATTTAGGGTAGGAATTATAATTTTAAGATAGCAAAACACCAGCTGACATGGAAACCCTCTCTTCTGTGAATTCTTTCTTTGGCTGACAGACATGAAATGTTAGCTGCCTAGGAAGACCTTCACACCAACATCTTACCAGATATAATAAGAGAACAGTCCTTTGGTAGAACCTGAAGTCTTTCTGAACAGTGTTCTGGAAAACAGGTGGTTCATAAGACCACTTAATACCTCTTCTTGAAAGCAAATGCTTGAAGGACTGTCCAAGTTTTTAAGAAGACTGGGTACTTTTTGCATACCACATTCAATATGCTAAATAGCCCTAATACATTTAATTCCTACCAAATTTTAATAATTGACACAAAATCACATTTTCCCATTAATCTATGAGGGTATGTATACACTAGTATCAGAAAAAAGAATTACTTCAAATTTTTAAACACTCTTTGAAGTTTTTATATCCCTGAGAGAAAATTAAGACAATTTAAAAACTTAACTCTGATATTCCATTTATTTTTAGGGAAAGATACATCCATTACCAAGTAGAGACTTTTACATGTTGTAATGTTCCTAAACACTTCCTATTTTAAACTTGAAACTAAATACTTTTTTCCATATTCTTTCACATACGTATGTGCACACACACTATGTATATTTATACTTAGCAAGTATAATCTATTACATGTAAATATAAATTTATATAATATTTAGTAAATTAGGTCCTAGCGTGATACCTGCCATATGACATTCAATAAATTGGTGACTATTCACATGCAGTGGATTAGTAAAAATGAAAAATGTGTGCATCTGTATTTTTCTTTGTTTAACATAATGATTAAAAAGTTTAGCCAGCCTAGGAGGCAGGAGTGTAACTGATAACATTCACTGACATATGATAAAGTTTTCCATTCACGCAATTTTCTGCCTTCTCCTCATTGCCTTTAGGAATTGAAGTGCACTATTAAACTGCTTACTGTAGATACCACAACACCTCATGATTATGGCTCTACGGAAATAATTCTCTCTAAGTAAACCTGGAAACATACTTTTAGGATTGTACTTTTTTTAAATTGAAGAATAGTTGATTTGCAATGTTGTGTTAGTTTCTGGTGTACAGCAAAGTGATCCAGTTTTATATGTATATACATATGGGTGTGAGTGTTCTTTTTCAGATTCTTTTCAATGATTACAAGATATTGAACACAGTTCCCTGTGCTATACAGTAGGACCTTGTTGTTTATCTATTTTATATATAGTAGTTTGTATCTGCTAATCCCAAACTCCCAGTTTATCCCTTCCCCTGCCCCCCCTTTCCCCTTTGGTAAGTGAGTTTGTTTTCTATGTCTGTGAGTCTGTTTCTCTTTTGTAAATAAGTTCATTTGTATCATTTTTTTTAGATTCACATATAAGAGATATTATATAATATTTGTCTTTCTCTGTCTGACTTACTTCACTTACTATGTTAATCTCTAGGTCCATCCATGTTGCTGCAAATGGCATTATTTTATTCTTTTTACCGTATGATCCAGCAATCCCACTCCTGGGCATATATCCAGAGAAAACTCTAATTCGAAAAGATAAATGCACCACAATATTCATAGAAGCACTATTTACAATAGCCAAGACATGGAAGCAACCTAAGTGTCCATTGCCAGATATGGTATATATATATAAATGGGTTGTATGTTTTTTAGACTAGTAAATATGCTCCAGCTTGTCTCATTGCTCTAATTTAACCCAAAAGATCTCTGCCAGCAGTTGTTCTGATTGCACTCACTTCCTGAATTGGGTTCTTATGAATCATTTAATTTTCTCTGAAAATGTAGTCTCCATAAACTAAATTGGAAGTTAGTAATGGACAACCTCATCAACTCTCTTGAATCAGATTCTAGTACAGGGATAAAACCACATCTGGTTATTCCACACCTGGAATCTAATTCCAGGGGCGATTCCTCAGCTTTTTACAAAGAAATACATCATTACATTTCTAAAGATGGCATTTTTTTTGAAAACATGTTTATTATCCTGTATTTGGTCCTCTTAAAATCAAATGAAAAACACTTTATTTTCCTCCTATTTTCTTTTATTTTTTCTGGGCAGGTAAAATCTCTAGGTCATTTTTTTGAGCCATCAATATGTCTCATATACAAAAAGCAGTTGTAGATTTGCTTGCCAAACAAAGTATGAGAGAATTAACAGAGGTGGTGTCATTCAATGGTAATTTAGCCTCAGATTTAATGTTTCAATTAAAACTTAATAAGCATGCATGAGATGTATCTACAGTGTATGTTGAATAGTGGTAAAAAAAACTTGTTTTGCCCACTTTTGCAAACTGGTAGATAGAACATATTTGTTTACTTGTAACATGATAATTCCTTGAGGTGTGAACACTAGGGTATGGAAGAGGTGAAGAGACAAACATTGTAACAGGTATTCTGCAGAAGTGTCAAGAGATGCAGAATGTTGCAACACAAACAAAAGATGGTGAATTGAAAATGATCTGTCCAGGGGTTGAACTAAAATTCTAAAAATGGCAAATAATCACGTTATGTTGCTTGATTCATGAATCTTTAGAAGCATTCAACGTGGATTCAAGAAGAAATGTTGAATTGTAATCTTTGAATAGATATTATTTCATTATTAATGACTAGTGCATATTAAGGGAAAACAAGTACTAGTGTATTTGTCCTATTACATAAAGCAAAAATAATAGCCATATTTCATTGCCATAATTTAAAACATAATTTTTTTACACAGTAGGTAAAATTATCACCTACTAAACTGAAGCCACCAATACAGACATCTACATTGTACCTTAATAACAAGTAAAATAGTAATAATTGAGTATAAAAATGCATTTATAAAATGTCAAACATAGTATCGAACCTTTAATTTTCTAATTTCCAATATTTTTAAATGGACCATTTTCTTTATTTGCAATGAATTATCATAAACTGTATTTTTTAAAATTTTGAAATACTATCAATATCAGGTATGTTTTAAATATTTAATAAAATGGTAGAATCATGACATAATGCCTAGTATAACTCAAACCTTTCTCTCCTTTGGTCCTTTCAGATTCTAAAGTCAGTTTTTAAAAAGCCTACTAGTTTTTGGAAAGTTATTATTTTTCTCAATAATTGATCAAATTTTGTTTTATTTTCATTTTTTCTTTTGATGTACACAGATATTTCACTTTGAAAAAAGAACATATGCTTAAGAAAAAGGACAAAATCTTACTATTAAACAAGGATGTTTCAAAGAGAAAGTGATGTCTCAATATGTCAGGGAAGTATCTGATTTAAAAGGAAAATGCCATTATTTGCTTTATTAATTCAGTCTCTAACCACAATTTCTGAGAAGACTAGTTCTTCAAATTATATTTTTTTAAAAAACTGCTTAATTGAATAAAGCAAGCTCTTTAACTCTTCAATCTATAATATATATTTTTCACCCTAATGCCAAAGCATTTCATTGAAAAAGTAAAACTAGCAACATGTAGCCAAAACAACCAGGCAAGTTAATGATTTTTTTTTCCTCTACCAGGTTGGTTTGGCACTTTGCAGACACCGCTAAGCCAGCTCGCGTTAGTGTTTGAAGGAAAGTGTTTTGGAGTTTCGCTTAGTTGTTTTTTCTCATTTTGATAGAACTTTTGTTTTCTGGAAATCTTCAAGAAGTTTGTTATCCAACACTACTAAAACAACCTGTTGCACTTTAAAAATTTAAATATCATAACAAAGAAGAATAAATCAAATGTGAGAACAGCTAAGTTTTTTACAATGTTTCAGTCTTTTGCTGCAACAGAACACTCATTGTGATGACAATGGCCATGAAAACAGGAAAAGATTTGTAAATGCTGACAAAAGAAAGAAATGTATTCTCTGACTCTGCAGATCAACTTTAAGACATAACTTTTCATATAAGAGTATTTGCTGCAGTCACAAAGGTAAAAAATAATACTAATGTAAAAATATTACTAAGTAATTAGTAATATAAGTTACTTTGTTAATTTATAATTAATTTCAAACCAAAAATTACTTTAAGCCACTTTTAAGGAAATAAGTTGTACCCATAAAAGTAATAGCCCCTTTTTTGTTTTTATATAAATTTAGCATCCAATATTAAAATATTTGTCTTGCTATCTATTTGGTTTTACACTCAATTATTTTACGTGGTTTCTTTAGTTTCTTAAGAGCACACACACAAGCACACATATTTACACACAAACACACAGTCACACACCCTGATACATACACACCAACACACATACTTACACACAAACACACAGTCACACATACTGATACATACAACCTCACACACATTCTCAAACAGCACACCCACATGCACGGATTTGTGTACACACACACTCATAAACACATATAGTGCTTATGGACCAATCAAAATGAAATCAAAGGAAATACTGACAAGAATAGGTGTAAACTTGGTGATGATAAGGATATGCTACTTAATCTTATGTCTAAATAGAGTGAAGGGATTCCGGAAAAAGGGAACAACCCATTTGTATATAGTTAGATTCGGAGTGTAGGAATTGAAAATATAAATTGAAAATAATATATGTAGTCCTGCAGTAAATTAGGAACATAATATTGTGAATAAAGTTTCACCAGTGTTAAAATACAGTCTAGAAAAAAGTTAGGGGTGCATCCACTGTGCTGATAAGGTGAAAAACATTCTGGGGATGGCTTATGTATTCCACTGATTTTGACAATTGTTAGGTTGGGGCGTCTTGACAACAACCTGCAACTGAGCTTCTTTTCCAATCAGTGCCACAGACAAATTGATCTGGCTCTTCTAATGATTACCAATATTTTCAGCACATTCTTCCAGATTTCCATGTGTTCTTTGGCAGAGAAAGAAGCAGTTTGAAGATTTTCCCTTTAAGCCTTTGAAATTTTGGAATTCCTATGCAACATTTGTCAATGCACTCATCTCTCTGACATTACCAACCACTTCCCAATTCTGGATATTTCTCTGAAGTTCTAATCAGAATTATATCAGTATTCTTGGCATTTCCTTGAGCCAGAAAGAATGAATATGGATTATTAGGTATTAATTAATTCCATAATAATGCTAAATGTGTTTCAACTTTGGACTGATATTTTAAGAATATTGTGAGCTTATTTAAGTCCTGAAAAATGATTCTCCTTGCCTTATATTATCTCTGTGATAATTGGGAGCAAACGTGGACTTGGGCATATTTTGGTTTCCTTACCTCCACATCCCCTTTGAAACAGGATCCAGACTTCTACTTTAATTACCTCTCCTCCTCAGAATGCAGCCCATGGTAACCTAGGCATATAACTCAAGTCTAAGCCATCAGATGCTCCATCCTTGGTTTGAGTCTTTGGGAGCCCGAAAAGTGGATGCTGGGATTTTTTTTCTCCTAGTTTCTGTTTCCCACATAATAAATAATAAATATATTCATAAGGAAAAGAAAACTTCTAGAATACTGAAAACTTACTCTGTGCAAGGCATTGATCTAGAAGAGAGACAAGTCATTTCTCTAGTCTAATGGGGGTGGGGTGGGGCAGATGATGAGAGGAGCTGTGTCCACCTTGGCTGTATTTCTCCAACATGGTGACATTACAGAAGTACCCAAGGCACAGATTCAAACTGACCTATGGAAAAGTACTCTCTGGGTTAGAGTCAGAACCTGCATTTGTAACATCCTCCACTGGTGCTTATACACGCAGTGACATTGGAGAACCACTGCAGATTTACCCAATGGTAAAAAGCATGAGTTTCAAGGTCAGTTCAGTGTGGAGAGTCCTGCTTGGTGGGTGGGTTTCCTTTCTGCAGGGATACAAGGATCTAGGTTTCTCCCTTCTTGTAATCCCTGCATTCATGGGGGTCTCAGAGTACTCAGACGCTGGATAGGGAGAAAGATAATAAAGAATACAGACTTCTTACAAATCCTTGTCTGGAAGTGATAATCACTTCTATTCACAGTTGATTGGCAGAACCTAATCTCTTGGCCGTAACTGAAGTCATAGAAGCCTGGGAAATGTAGTCTTTGGCTGGGAAGCTTTTTTTTTTTTTTTTTTATCAACAACTACACATTATGGAAGATGAAGCCCAAATAGTTGGTGGATTGTTCGTCTCTAATACAGCAGTCACTTAACTATCTGAACCTTAACATTTAAGGTTAAGGTTAGGTTAAAATGGGATAAGTAATAAATAGCCTGAATGTCTACTGTGATGATAAAATAATACAATGCATGAAACTCTTTGTAATACCCATGTCACTAGACAATTGCACATTATTATTTCTGATATGTCAAAATAAATCCTATGCATATCTTTGTTAAAGATCATTTATGTATACATTATAACTAGCTAGCTACTAGTGATGCATTTTCAATGTAATGCAAGTACCCTATCCATGAATTTTTTTTTTTTTAACTTATTTATTTATTTATTTTTGGCTGTGTTGGGTCTTCGTTTCTGTGCGAGGGCCTTCTCTAGTTGCGGCAAGCGGGGGCCACTCCTCATTGCAGTGCGCGGGCCTCCCACTATCACGGCCCCTCTTGTTGCGGAGCACAGGCTCCAGACACGCAGGCTCAGTAATTGTGGCCCACGGGCCCAGCTGCTCCGCGGCACGTGGGATCCTCCCAGACCAGGGCTCGAACCCGTGTCCCCTGCATTGGCAGGCAGACTCTCAACCACTGCGCCACGAGGGAAGCCCTCCATGAATATTTTGTCATAGCACAGTCTGAAATTACATCAAATCCTTTGCAACAGTACTTGTTCTTAAAAAGACGATGAACAGACAGTTTAAAGAGTCTAATCTCATCATAGTGAGTGCAAAACAAGCAAACAAACAAGCAAACAAACAAAACCCTACCATGTAGAATTTATGAAAGGGATTTTGAACAAGGAAATGGATTTATTTTTGACCTTGAGAAATCCATAGGCTGTGCATGACACACAAATAATTGTTGTGCTTTCCTAAAGATAATTAATAGAATTAAATCTTTTTCATTATCTTGTTGAAAATAAAACAACAACAAATAAAAGCCAAATATATTGCATTCAATGAAAATTTTCCTTTCAGGGCATGGGACATCTGGTCTGAACTAAGGGATACAGTTATTCAGAGATGTTATAGATCATCCTCCTCTGAGATACATTTTGATAATATTAGGCCATAATAAGACCATGAACTGATTAACATCCATTCAGATTTATTTGTTTAATAGATGGTCAGAATCACTGACTCAAACTGGGTCATTTTAGAATATTACACTATATAGAGACAGAATGAGCCCTAAACCTCAGATTCTTCACAAAATGTCCCTTAAGACAGGGAAACATGCATAGAAGCAACAATTTAAAAAATTTTTAAATTCAATACAAAATACTCATGGATTGGTTGTTGCGTGCCTGGTAGTCAACCCTAGAATTTGGGGTGGTAAGTAGCCATTTATACAACAATGACCACCACCATGAAAACTGACGTTTATTGAGTGCCTCCTATTTTCTAGATATTGTTCTACATGATACTCTCATGTTTTCTTCTAAGAGTTTTATAGTTTTAGCTCTACACTTAGGTCTTTAATCCATTTTGAGTTGATGTTTGAATATAGAATAGGGTGAGGGCCTGGCTTCATTCTTTCCCATGCAGAATATAAAGTCTCATTTATTCAAACAGTAGTTGTAGGAGGTAGATATTTGTCTTGTGCCAGGTTTTCCAGAGCAGACCCTGAGGTGATGTTCAAGTGTTTCATTAAGGGACTGCTCGCTTCATGAGAAGCCAGAAAGGGAGTAGTGGAAGCAGGACAAAAGGAGGGAAGAAGCCATGCAGAGTGCAACTTCAGGTGAAGTTCCAGCCTGACCCTAATCCTGCAGGAGAACTCTGGAAGGTAAAAGACAGCCTGGGGGTTGTCACCTTTCAGACAAAGGCTTTCATACTCCTAGTTTAAGGGTTACCCCAGGGCTTATGTAGACTCCCACGCACTTCCAGCTTTCTGTCCAAGTAGGCAGAATGTTCCAGTGGCTCAGGGGCTGTCTTCCAAAGAGAGTTTCAGATGCAGATCATTTCAAGCAAAAAGACCTAGGAGCTGGGGGATGACTACCTGTACCCATGAAAGAAATTGAGGGAATCTGGAAAGAACACCAACTATGTTCATTTCAACATCACTACCTTCACTTAACAGAGAAGTGTATGAAAGCTAGAAAGGTGGAATACCTTTCTCTAACTGACATGAATAGTAAATGCTACAGCTCAAAATAAGCCCATGTCTGTGACTCTAAAGCCTATGCTTTGGAGAGTTATGGGACATATGAGAAGAATGTGGTAGGTGGAATTTGACATTTTAGCAGGTTGAAATGGGGTGGGTACATACTGTTTCCTACAGCACCACTGAGAGTCTTTCTGTGTTCCACCCCCAGACGAAAAAAAAAAAAAAAATACTGGTATGAAATGATGAAGACTTGAATTAGAGGAGGCATTAGAGGTAATTTTTTAAATGTTCATGATCTTTCAACAAGTTAATCCCTTGCCTCACACCATATTTAAAAATTAACTCAAAATGGTTAAACAACTAAATGTAATCACTAAAACTATAAAACTCTTAGAAGAAGATAGAGGAGTAAATCTTTGAATTTGGCAATGGTTTCTCAGATATGACATCAGAAGCACAAGCAACAAAACTAAAAATAGATAAATTGGACTTCATCACATTTAAAATCTTGTATGCTTCAAAGGACATTCTCAAGAAAGTGAAAACACAACCCAAGGAATAGGAAAAGATATTTGCAAATTATATATCTGATAAGAGACTTGTATCTAGAATATACAAAGAACACTTACAAGTCAATAGTGAAAGGACATATAACAAATTACAAATAGCAATTACAAAATGGGAAAGGGATCTGAATTTTTGTAAAGAAGATATAAAAATGCCCACTAAGCACATCAAAAGATGCTCAACATCATTAGTCATCAGGGAAATACATACAAATCCAAACCACAGTGAGATAGCATTTCACACCTGCTAGGATGGCTTTAATAAAAAAGATATAGTGTTAGTGAGGATGTGGAAATCAGAACCTCATACTCTGCTGGTGGGAATGTAAAACAGTACAACTGCTTTGGCAAATTGTCTGGAAATTCCTCAAAAGCCAAACAGAGAGTTACTGTTTGATCAGCAATTCTACTTCTAGGTATATACCCAAGAGAAATGAAAACATATGTCCACATGAAAACTTGGACATGAGTGTTCATAGCAGCATTATATTCATAATGACCAAAAAATAGAAACAGTCATTATGGATGAATGGATAAACAAAATGTGGTATACCCGTATAATGGAATATTTTTCAGCCATAAAAATAAACGAAATACTGATACATTCTACAGCATGGGCGCTATGGTCTGAATGAATATTTGTGTCCCCTCGAAATTCACATGTTGAAATTCTAAGTTCCGAAAGTGATGATATTAATAGGTGGTGATTAGGTCATGAGGGTGAAGCCCTCATGAATGGGATTAGTATAAAAGAAATCCCTCAGAGCTCCCTACTACCTTGTAAGGATACAATGAGAAGTCTGCAGCCCAAAAGACGGCCCCCACCCAACTTTGCTGGTATCCTGATCTCAGATTTCCAGCTTCCAGGACTGTGAGAAATAAATTTCTATTGTTTATGAGCTACCTAATATGCTACCTTTGTTATAGCAGCCCGACAGTCTAAGTAAGACAATAAATGAACCTTGAAAACAGTATGCTAAGTGAAAGAAGCCAGACACACAAAAGACCACATATTATATGATTCCATTTATGAAATATCCAGAATAGGTGAATCTATAGAAACAGAAAGAAGGTTAGTGGTTGCCTCAGACTGGCAGGAAAAGGAGAATTGAACGACCATAGCTAAAGGGTATGGGGTTTCTAAAATTGATCGTGGTGATGGTTGTACAATGCTGTGAATATACTAAAAACTGTTGAATTATACAGTTTAAATGAGTGAATTGTTTGGTATGTAAATTATATCCATAAAATTACAAGAAGAAAAAAAAGACCATAGGAATACTATGCCTACTAGTAGCAATAAAATACTAGTAATTGCAAGTCTTCTCTCTCGTAAATATCTAGGCTGACAACCTGGAATCCAAGATGTAAAGCATTCATCTAGGGTCTTGCTGGTAGGTGTTTTGTGGTCCTTCAAGGCTACTTCACAGCTATAGGAGAAGCTCTTATTACAGAGCTGGGTTGGGTTTGGGAAATGCTCATTGAGAGCAGTTACTAAACAGGCAGGCGGTTGGGGCAATTTCAGCTCAGCCCCTGCCTTACCCATGTGATTGCATGCACTGTCCACTTTATGGGGCAAAGTGAATCCTGGAAGCTGAGTGTTTGAAAGAGCTCTGGCCCTTTGTCACCTGCTGGCCTGCTTTGCTATTTGGATGAGTGCTCGGATTGGAAGCCGGGCGACCTTGGCTGAGCCACTCCTTGAGCGGGGAGACACAGCACGTGTGGCTCCCGCAGCGGCCTCCAGATTGAAGGCGACTTTTTGTGAAATCAGCAGGGCGGGCAGCTGAAGAGCATGAGAATATTGTGCATTTGTAAATATTTGAGCACATCTGCTTGGTTCCCTCCCAAAAAACCACTGGGAAAAGCCGCCTCGTATTGTGCCACGCAATGCTGTTGCCCTGCTCTAATTGTCAAATCTGTCGAGTGTTTTTCTCATGCACACAAAAATTAAACATCGCTCTCCTCATTCATGATTAATTCAGCTGCAGCGCTGCACTGTGTCACACTGCATTTTTTAAAGTAATTGTTAAATTCTACCTCATAATCAGAGCAGTTTTAATTAACTTTTTGTCAGTTAATCTTTTTTTGCTCATACATTTTCCATGTCTAGTGTGTATACTGCCTGTCTCTGCCCAGGGGTTTGCAGCCCCTCAGTATGAATGCTTAAGCCGTATTAGTGCCAATGGGTGTGCCACCTGCGAGTGGCGAGAGGGGGCCTCCCAGGCTCCTTTCTGCTCAGCTTTCCTGGGCTTTGCTGGTTATTCATTTGCATTAAATAACTCCTCCACTGTGAGCTCATTTACAAGCTGCAACGTTCAGGCTTGCTTTTGTCTTTCTCCTAGAATGTGTCTAGGAGAGAGATGGCACCTAGATGGGAAAAAGGTAGACACAGAGGGTGAGAGGGAGGAGATCCAAACTGGAATCTAGAGCAAACCCAGGGCAAAGGATGGACCATGTTGGGTGTCCCTGAGTGATTCTCGCTCGCCTGCAGAGTGAGCCCTTCCTTCCTTCTTTCCTTCCTTCTTTCCTTCCTTCCTTCTTTCCTTCCTTCTTTCCTTCCTTCCTTCCTTCCTTCCTTCCTTCCTTCCTTCCTTCCTTCCTTACTCCCTCCCTCCCTCCCTTCCTTCCTTCCTCCCTTTCTTCCTTCCTCCCTTCCTTCCTTCCTTCCGAGCTGAAGGATACTGCCTTCAGTGTCTCTGACCTTGTCATTCTTACAAAGTCACATTTCACATATTTGAACTTTTTTTTGCAGAGTTCATCCATCAATTATACGTACCCCTCAACTTACAGCTCCGCTTGCCCATGTCTTTTACCCCTCAAATGATATTTCCCATGTGTACATACCATAGAAAATCCAATTCCATATTAAACAGTACACATCCAGGCTGTTTTCTCTCTCACAAGGGGCCTTGTTCAAAAGCAATTGTGTGGTAGCTTTTCTAAAAGTTTAAAAAATGTGCACATCTGTGTAATAGTGCCACTACTCCTGCTACTTCTAGCAAAGCAGCCACTTTTGGGTATTTACAGGATGTAGTTTTCAGGATATGGCATCAGTTTCTCAGTGTTAAAAAGCATAAGATTGAGAAAGTAGGAACTGAAAATTCCCTATTTTAGGATCTGACGCTAAAATGCTGAGAGAGTCAATAAACACACCAGATGTTCAAATTGCTAGTTAAGTTATTTAAACAGAGTGTGGTCAAGCCCTAGAAGAGGGAATAGACTCATTCTATGAACATTTGTGCTGAGGTGTCACCATGTTGAATTTGTTAATTAACCTCTTTGGCCCAGAGTCGACCTGAAGGATTGAATGTTATTCAGATAAAACTTGTGCCAGAGTTTCCTACTAAGAAGTGCATTAGAAAGTACCTTTGAGACAAAGTGTATTATGTATGAAGTGCTTTGACCTCAAAAAGATTAAGAGTGTGTGGGATTCAGAGTCTGTGCTCAAATCCTAAGTATGTGATTTACAGGGTATGTGGACAGGCAAGCAGCTTAACCCCTCTCAGTCATATATAAAAAGGCGATAACGATATTTTCTACATTATACTGTTTTCTGATGATTAAAATTTTTTTTTATTGAAGTATAGTTGATTTACAATGCTGTGTTACTTTCTGCTGTACAGCAAAGTGATTCAGTTATACATATGTATACATTCTTTTTTATATTCTTTTCCATTATGGTTTATCACAGGATATTGAATATAGTTCCCTGTGCTATACAGTAGGACTTTGTTGGTTATCCATTCTATGTATAATAGTTTGCATCTGCTAAACCCAAACTCCCAATCCTTCCCTCCTCCTCCCCCCTCCCCCTCGGCAACCACAAGTCTGTTCTCTACGTCTGTGAGTCTGTTTCTGTTTCGTAGATAAGTTCATTTGTGTCATATTTTAGATTCCACATATAAGTGATATCATATGGCTTTTGTCTTTCTCTGTCGGACTTACTGCACTTAGTATGATAATCTCTAAGTCCATTAAAAGGAATGTTTTTAACGTACTTAGCACAGTGTAAGTTCTCAATAAAATAGCAGTGATGATGATCATGATGGTCTGTGCTTTTCTCTGTGCCTGATATAAAATCCTTTACATCACTCTGCACATAAATTCTGTGACAGGTACTTGGTGGGTCCAAGTACCTGTCACAGAATTTATCGTGATCTGTCCTACCTCTGCCTTACAGAAGGAAGCGCCTTCTTGCGAGCTCTTAGAGGACTAGTTCCATGTCTTGTTTAACTTGTATGTCCCATAGCCCTAACACAACATCATTCTTGTGTTCTGCGTGTGTTAAATAGAGAGTTGCTGAGTTGTAATCGAATCCTCGTTTTTATCCTGTTACTCATGCAGTGACATTCAGTAAACCATACTGCTGAAAGCTGAATAAAGCATGGTTCCTGGCCTCAAAACATTCAAAATTGAGTGAGATATTATTTACGTAGACAGATAATTACAGAACTGGGTGAAGTGCAGTTGTTCTGCCTCCCGGAGCTGGGAAAGGTTTTATTGAAAAGGCAAAGTTCACCTGTGCCTTGAATAAGCAGGAGTTTTACACAAACTGAGTCTAAGGGAAGGTCATTCAGGATAACCAGAGCAGAGTATGTAGGCAAAGGGTAGACTCATGAAACAGTCAAAGCATACGCAGGAAATGGTGAGAAGTACCATGTGGTTGGATTTTGGTACACAGAGGTTGGTGGCGAATGTCACACTTTTTGTCCTATCAACATGTCCCTATAATTTACATGCTAAAATTCTACAAAATCCTTTGACTTGGGTGGGTGTTTGTTGCATTGTCAACTGTGGTGGTTGCAGAAGATGAGGTGGAGGGGAAAAACACAAACCAAGTGTCAGAGTTCTTGCTGAATGCCTCAGAGGTAAGTACGAGGTAGTGAGGGTGGGTGAATTTTAAAAGTGAGGGCTGATGTAGACAGGCTATGGAACAGTCTGGAGATAACTTTGCCATTTGTTTTCCATAAAAAGCCAATTTCTCTTTCCCTTAGTTAATCCTTTTGTTGTGTGTGTGTGTATATGGGTGGAAATGAACCTTAATTCTACTCCTAATGTGGTTGAGAAATTCAGCTCCCTGTTTGTGCTTTCCCAGAATTCTCTTATTTGCTCTTTGTATTCAAGTACAAAGTAGAATGGCTCTAATCCAATTTTGATTTGGAAGCCAAGTATGATGGGAGTGTAGATGTCACAGCAATGTGTCCAAATTTACTTTATTTTTGAAATGTCGTGAATATGCTGCTTAGAATTATTCATCACTGGTATTCATTTTCCTACATAGGAGTATTTTATGATTCTATTTCTTAATTTGTGAGTTCTAATGTAAAATGTGCTGACATATCAACTTTATTAATATATAACCCCTGGAGCTGTATACTTTAATGTATAATAATTTCTAAATTTATAATTAAAAATATATATTGCAACAGACTACATAAAACTATTACAACCATTAAATCAATACTCAAGAATATTTTAATTTCTAGACATTCCCCATGAGACGAGCATTTATTTCTTGTTGATAGGGACAGGGAAAATTTGTTAAAGACTTACTTTTTACATTTAATTTCAAATAAATTTAGCTATGCCATAAAATATCAAATAATTTTGGAGTTGGATTTGTAACTAAAATTAAATGACCAGTAAATTTTAGACTGCTAAATTTATAGATTTTTTGGAATGAATATTCTTCATATTTCATGCAATATAAACTAAAGACAAACACAGATAAAACAGAATTCACTATTTTTTATTGCATGCAAGCATTTATATTGAGTCCATTTGAAATTTATTTTTTATTGTTAAATCTTCATGGCCTGCCTCAACTTCAATTTTTCCTCTTAGCTTATTAAACAGGTCACTTTAATTATAATTGAAAAGAATAAATAAAATGTTGCTAGGTTTGTGGAGGACTCTGGATCATGGACATATTTGATTTGACCCCAAACTCAATAAAATTATTAATTACTAAGAGGGGATCCCCAAGGACCTCCTTTTAGAATTGAAAGCCCATGAAGTTCAAATGTACTTTGTAATTGGGTATTTCCAAACTAATATCAAATAGCAAATCTTTAATTAGCGTGCATAAAATTAAAATTTACTTACAGAGAATTAAACTGGAATTTGAAGTTCTCATAACCCAAACCAATATGAAGCTGAGAAATTCAATTTCACAGTCTCTTTTCTTTCACAATATATAATGCCATTTTTTTTTAACATCTTTATTGGAGTATAATTGCTTTACATTGTTGTGTTAGTTGCTGCTGTATAACAAAGTGAATACGTATACTTATACACCCATATCCCCTCCCTCTTGTGTCTCCCTCCCACCCTCCCTATCCCACCCCTCTAGATGGTCACAAAGCACCGAGCTGATCTCCTTGTGCTATGCGGCTGCTTCCCACTAGCTCTTGTGTCTCCCTCCCACCCTCCCTATCCCACCCCCTAGATGGTCACAAAGCACCGAGCTGATCTCCTTGTGCTATGCGGCTGCTTCCCACTAGCTATCTATTTTACATTTGGTAGTGTATATATGTCCATGCCACTCTCTTACTTCATCCCAGCTTACCCTTCCCCCTCCCCATGTCCTCAAGTCCATTCTCTACATCTACGTCTTTATTCCTGTCCTGCCCCTAGGTTCTTCAGAACCATTTATTTTATTTTATTTTTTTAGATTTTTAGATATATATGTGTTAGCATACAGTATTTGTTTTCCTGTTTCTGACTTACTTCACTCTGTATGACAGACTCTAGGTCCATCCACCTCACTACAAATAACTCCTCCAAAGAAGATATTCAGATTGTCAACAAACACAAGAAAGGATGCTCAACATCACTAATCATTAGAGAAATGCAAATCAAAACTACAATGAGGTATCACCTCACACTGGTCAGAATGGCCATCATCAAAAAATCTACAAATGATAAATGCTGGAGAGGGTGTGGAGAAAAGGGAACACTCTTGCACTGTTGGTGGGAATGTAAATTGATACAGCCACTATGGAGAACAGTATGGAAGTTCCTTAAAAAACTAAAAATAGGGCTTCCCTGGTGGCGCAGTGGTTGAGAATCTGCCTGCCAATGCAGGGGACACGGGTTCGAGCCCTGTTCTGGGAAGATCCCACATGGCACGGAGCAACTGGGCCCGTGAGCCACAATTACTGAGCCTGCGCGTCTGGAGCCTGTGCTCCGCAACAAGAGAGGCCGCGATGGTGAGAGGCCCGCGCATCGCGATGAAGAGTGGTCCCCACTTGCCGCAACTAGAGAAAGCCCTCGCACAGAAACGAAGACCCAACACAGCCATAAATAAATAAATAAATAAATAAAAGAACGTGAATTTCTAAAAAAAAAAAAAACTAAAAATAGAACTACCATATGGCCCAGCAATCCCACTACTGGGCATATACCCTGAGAAAACCATAATTCAAAAAGAGTCATGTACCACAATGTTCATTGCAGCTCTATTTACAGTAGCCAGGACATGGAAGCAACCTAAGTGTCCATCGACAGATGAATGGATAAAGAAGAGGTGGCACATATATACAATGGAATATTACTCAGCCATAAAAAGAAACGAAATATATAATGCCTTTTATTTTTCATTGTTGTTCCATTTAGCAGATCTTTTTAAAGCAAGGTTTGTGAAGAATCCTAAAAGCATGAAGAAAGATCATTAAGCAAAGCTATTGAAAGAGATACCAGATTAAAAATAGGCAACAAAAGGAATATATATATAAAATATATATTATATGAAACTACCTTTACACTAAAATGCTTTAGAGCTGATAGACCTCAGTTTAGAATCTGGGGTCCTATACATTCAAATGGGCTGAGTTTGAGGCAATAAGTAGCACTTTTGTTTACTGTGTCCTAAACTTCAGAATTCAACTTCTATTTACCCTGTGGACACATATAGCAATTGAAAAGGCGTCAGATTTCCAAAAAAAAACTCTTCGTATTGATTAAAAGTGTGTGAGCCATTGCTATCTAAAAGTGTCAGCCAAGATCAGAACAAATCGCCAACAAAATAAAACAGCTATTGTAAGGGTAGAAATGGATTTCAGAATCAACAGTAAATAAATAAATATAATGTTGTGCTGCCTTTGTCCATACTCCACCAAAGATACAGTTTGCAGAATTTTTATTGGCACTCTGCCATACTTATTTTCATTTATCTGCCTCAAAGCACCATTTCAAAAAGTGCAAAAGCATGTTGTTGATAAAGTAGATTGTTTATAGCTGAATTGAAAATTTCAGAACAACATGTATTGTAATAAAGTGGGAGAGGGAGGTCCAGGAAGACTGCAGCTGCAGCTTTTTGAAACCTATGTCAACACCACTGCTAGAAACGGGAAGATGTGTTATTTTGCCCTACAAAATTTAATAAGCAAATCTTTATAAACTGAATTAAGTGACAAGTATTACCAAAAGCCATAAAGTCTACTGAGTTTTTATTTACTGAAACGCTTTCCCAGCACATTGTTCCCATATTGCAGTCTCTTTTATAGTGTTGTGTTTGTAATGTACTCAGCTACTCAGGGGTGATATCAATGATAGTAAATCCTGGGCCGATGAGTCCCCATGTGTACCATAGTAATTTTAATACTTCTGCAGTTAAATACTGTTGGGTATAAATTTCAGCACCAACTTTAGTTGTTTCACTGTGTTTTATTCTTGTGGCTGTTCTTGCAAAATCACAGCCAACAGCTATGGAAATAAGAGAAATGCTTAAATAAATGACAATTAGAAGAATAGAGATGGTACATCTCCTTTCTTTAATAGGGTTAAATATCATAGTTGATGTAATTTATGTACTCCATCCAATAAGTGACTATTATGAAACATTTCAGAAAAATATATTTTATGAAAACAATAATCTTTCTAAACTGGGTTCCCCAGATCACTAGGATTCCTTAAGATGTTACTTGGTATTCTTGGGGGAAAAATGTATTCTGTGGTCAAATGTATTCAATAAGAAGTGAGGGGTTAAACAAAGTTAGATTTCTTAGACTTTTTGGTCTTTTATGTGCAACATGTAATGTTAGTCTCCACTCCAAGAAGATGTGCTATTTCCCAACGTATTTGGCCATTAAAAAAAAAAAAAAAGTTAACAAAACCTATTGAGCACCTGTGGAACCAGGTGCCCCAGCACCTTGAGCACCAGGTGTTCTGTTATAACCAGCAGGAAATGCTGGGTTAGCCTTCTATTACATTTAATACACTGGGATTTAAGCAAACATTTTACATCTAAATTCCAAGCGTTTAGGAGGATCAGTGCCTAGCATAAGATATTTTGTAAAACTTTACTAAACATTTGTTGAATAAATTAATGAAACCTTGAATAAAGGCTATCTTGCTAATTAATGAGAGCCTGACAAGCTAACCGGTGGTGTCATTCTTTTGATGAATCCAATGACTTTGTATCAATTTTAAGGATTATGTTGAATTATCTTGCCTCAATTGTCTTTTAGAAATCTGATTCTTTTACATTTGTGCATGATCTACCTTTTTTCCCCCTACTCTAGGCCCTTTTAGAATTTCTTTCGAGTTTCTTTAGAAATTACTCTTAGAATTAGGTCTTAGCTCTTAGAATATCTTTCTCTTTGATGTTCTTCAATTTTACTACAATATGTCTTTACTAATCTATGATCCCTTGTCTTCTGAAGTTTTTCTATTATGTTTTATGTGATGTTTCCATTATCATTTATTCAAATATTTTTATCCCTTTCGATTGTTATTTTCTTCTCTGTGTTCTATTATCTGTTTGTTGACAATTTTACTTCTACCCTCCATATCATTTAAGTTTATTTAAAAAGTTTTGTTCTCTTTATTTCTATCAATTTCAACCTGATTTTTCAGGACAATAATTTATACTTAGACTATAGCCGTCCTGATTAGACTTGTCAGACAAAATATAGAACACCCTGTTAAATCTGAATTTCAGGTAAACTTTGACCACTTCTTTTAGTATAAATTGTCCAAAGTGGTATAAGTGGTAAAGTGGGACATAATTAAAATTTTTTTTCATTTATCTGAAATTCAAATTTAACTGGGAATCCTCTATTTTTATTTGCTAAATCTGTTTCCTCTGTTTCTATAACCTAAACACCAGTTTCTCTTTTCTTTTGCTTCCACGATCAGTAAAATTATGTCCAGAGCTTCCATTTCTCAGTGTCAGTAATATTACACGTCAACGAATGAATGGATATAAATCATTAATATGGACGTTTCGGGAAAAATTTATCAAGATTCCTGATCTGTTGAAAAGAGAATAGACAGGATCTTGGGTCAATTAAGCATTATACTATTCAGAAGAACAATGGGCTGATTTTCAGGTTTTTCAAGAATGCTGTCTGAATTATATAAGAAATTATATAGAAAAATGCCAACTGCTATGACAACTGAATCTCCAAATGTATAATGTCTCAAAAACAATAGAATTTTATTTCTTGGCAACATGACAATCCTGAGTGGATAAAATGGCAAGCATTTTAGGCAGCTAAATAGTTGGCTTTTTCCCCCACACCTATAGTTCACCGCCACCATGATTACCTCCGTCCTGGTCAGCCAGAAAAGGGAATAAAGCCTAGAAGAACATACATGAAAGTTTCTAAAGGATGAAGCCTGAAAGTGATACATATCATGTCTGCTCATACTCCGTTAGTTGGAATTCGATCACATAGCTGTGTCTAAGTTCAAGTGCGTCTGTAAAATGTAATTCAGCTCTCCCCAGGAAGAAGGGGTGTAGATCGATTTTAGTGAGTAGCTAAAATTTGCGGTCATACACGCACTGCTTAAAGTGAGACATGGCTATGCAAAAGAAGTAGGGAATCGACTGCATGGATAATATCGGAGAATATTTTATTTTCCTGGAATTCATAACAATTGGATTTTTTGCTTCATCTGTAATTATTTAGATATGATTAAATAGCACAGGTGCCTCCAGGAGGAAAATAAAATAAAATAAAAAATTTGACATTACACTGACATTTCCCAAGACTCAAGGAATGAACAGATTATATTCTCTACTCGAATACTTAACAGATTATTAAGATGGATCTCCAAGGTGGTTTGGGAAAAACAAGGTGGTTTTATGTGGAATATGGGTAAACCATTAAACAAAGCAGAGTGAGGAAGTCTGCCAAGGTATGTGAGTACCTCTTTAGCAGATGAATCAGAAATTTCTGTTTGCAGAGCTGTCAACATACCCCCTCTCCTAAATACTAATTGCTTAACAAACAAGATATTAAGATCTTTAAAATAAGTGTTTCTTTGTCTTTTCTGTTTCTTTTCTATTTATAAACATAGGATGGAAATCTCTACATGCAAAATATTTAGAGTTAGATGCTGTTGTAGGTAATTAGTGAAAAAGACTGTATGTTTTCTCATCCACCTGCTGGTAGAAGCAGATGGTAGCTTATTTCTGCCCATGTGACCTACAGATTCTTCAGGTTTACCAAAATACTATGACTATGGTAATAGCATTGTTCCCTTCCCAGGTATGATTAGGATTCTGGTGTATATAAACTGTCTAATTTCCTTCCTTGCCTCACCGACATTTTGATAGGAAATACAGAAGAATAGAGTATGGGTCTTGCCACCTGAAAAACGGTTTTTAAATAATGCTTTCAAAAGCATAACTTTCCCCCACAACAACAGTTACAATTTTTGATGGAAAGGGTGCTATTATTTTCAATCTTACAATGAGAGAGAATCTTTTGGAGTTTATATCTTGTTTGATTTTAGCAAAAAAGAAAAAGAAGCAGTACCCTAGGTATAAGGGGATTGTCAGCCCCCAGCCGTTATGACCTGTCTCCAAGCTCTGTTGCATGACTGGATATTTAGCTCTTCATTCTTTTATAAGAAACTGGTGTATACATTATAATTTTATTAGCATATCAGAGAAAAAAAGATATATTTATTCAGCATATTTGATTTGAATAACTATACGTAATTAAAATAGAATTAATTTTTACTTCTTTCTTTTTATTATCCTTACCTAGTTCTAAAAATGTGCATTAAAAAAAGATGAAATGAAAAGTACAAAGGACATTTTATGCAGCATCTGCTTAATCTTAGAACTAAAATGTGTTAATGAAACTAACAGGTTAAGAAGAATTCATGAAAAGATACTAGTCTGTGGTTGTAGACCCTTCTCTTTGGCCAAACCATTAGAGTAGAAGATACGACCATTTGAAGCCTGCCACAGCTCAGATAATTTGCCAAGTCATTATTAGGACAGCTTATCTTTCCTTAGAAGACTAATCCAGAAGACTTTTCTTGTTAACCTCAGCATCAGTTAATGTTAACTTGTTTTAAACTTTGCCACAACTCTTGAGTGAGGTCTTCTAAAGACTTCATTTATATGTGGTGGGCAGGACTTGAAATGTTTTTTCCTAAGCTCTTCCTGATGTCTAGAAATGTGGTTATTCCAAAATTAGACTTTTTATACATTTTTAACAAACTTCAATTTTTCTGCAATGCATTTATGAACAAGGCTTTTGGTTCCCTTTCTTCCATCAAATTAAGGGCTACATAATCAGCCAAAAAGTTGAATAAATCAAGAAATTCTGGTCAGGTGTATTGAAAACTCAAGAATGGCTCTTACAGGGCCAGTGCTATCCTCTGCTTAAGACCCTGGACACATCCATTCATCATTGTGTATCTGGGTTTCCTCTTGGAATGGAAATACCCAATATCTTTTTTGTAAGGGCTATTTTATAAGCTCAAATAAAGTAATGTAAACTATTTTGGGAAAAAATAATGTGGAAAAAACCCAAAGTATTGTTATTATAATTAAGTGGCAGTTCAGTTAAGTGTATACTAAATGCTTTGAGACTTCGAAAGCCTCACACTCAAAGGGGGCTACTGGGACCAGCCACAGAGGCATCACCTGGGAGCTTGCTAGAAACTCAGAATTGGGGCTCCACCCAAGACTTACTTAATTGGATTTTCATTTAGTAAGATTCACAGGATATTAATATGCACCTTAAACTTTAAGAACCACTGAAAAGCAACTCTGAGAAGTGTGTATGATGATCTCAATTCTACAGAAAAGGAATCTAGGCTCAGAGAGACAAAATTGTACAACTTGAGAAGCTCAGGTCTGTTTGAAGCTCACGTTCACACATTTCTACCACACTTTCTTGCTTTCAGTGCACCGTAGCCAGTTTTTAAAGACAAGTGCAAAATCGTTGTCTATTTTTTTTTTTTTTTTTTTACTATTTTTACTAGCTTTTGACTTATTCTGGCAATATTCTTCAAAAGGACATGCACTTACACAAATTCTGATGACAGTGAAACCATGCATTGCTGAAGGAGACCAAGTTTGGTGGGAAGATCAATAGCATGGATTTTTGTGGCTTTGCGCAGTTCTATTTTTGAGTGCTTGGAGGATCTTATTTATTAGAGTGTGTTTGCAGAAACTGTCAGTAAACATCTTTTCTTTGTTAATATTTAACCCACCAAGTCTTTCAAGCTTCCATCTTTTCCAGTCTCACAGTCCCACATGCTTTTTAATCCACTAATAGCACCAAACTGTCTCCATGGTGCAATAAAAGTCTTCTATTTTATGACTTCCTTGAATTACTACCCTAACTTATAATTTGCCAGATTTGTTTTTGCCTTCAAATCCCTTACTTCATTGTAGCCACTTGAAAAATGTTACACCCTATGCGTTTTCCTCCCCAAACTCTAATGCTTATTTTTAATATACTAATAGTTCTTGCCCAGAATAATTTAGTCTTGCTGACATTCAGAATGTTTTATTCACCATTCCAAAGGACTTTTAGAAAGTTTTTCTATAAAATACTAGGAAATATTTGAAGTAGTTCTAATGATTGTTGAAATCTAGTAAACTTTAATTACATTACATAATTGACAAAAATCCCACAAAGAGTTTAGGGAAACTACAAAAAAAAAAAAAAAAAAAAGAAAGATTGGCTATTTAGATGCTTTCTAAACTTGCTTTTTAATGCTGAAGTTTTTAGCATGGGCTAAATGGGCTGAGTTTCCATAAGTCAAGAGAGCGTCTTTTTTGAGTGGCAGTCATAAATACCTTGATCTTATCTGAAACAAGTGAAAGAGTGTGATTTGAGTTGAAGATAATTTTATTTTCACTGTATTTATTTAAGAGCCAGAAGGTGGGGAAGGGTTTAGTTTACAGCTTCCTGTCCTAAGGAAGGGGAGATAAACTAACGAATATGAAAAGTATCGAATCATCAGTGCTCTTTCTTTTATCATAGCTCCAAGGATTGACACTAGTTGCATGTGCATGGGTCAACGTCTAGGAGGCCTTGGTTTCTAAATTAGAATCCGCCTAATACTTGTTCAACTCCCTTGTCTTGCATTGTCAACAATGCAGACTCTCCCACATGAAGTATCAGTAGAATAGCTGGTCACATTCTAAGCAGGTAGTGAGTAAGTTTCAAGCTGTGTATCTCTCAGCCTGGAACTTTTGCCCAGGATGCCAGGGAACTTTGGCAAGTTGTACACAGCTGAACCAAACACAAACGCTCTCTGCACTTCTAACTCAGAAATTTCAGAACATGTAAGGCAGTGAATAGATAGAGCAGGGTCAATTACTCTTCACCACATATATAGCAGCTGAGTTAGGCTATTGAACTAACAACGTGCAGATTGAATTACTGGGGAAAATGTGCTTGTGGGCTCATAGCTGGATAGACTAATCAGGAAATACAGAGGAAAGCTGTATTTTTTCTTAACCATTTTACTTCTGAAATAGTCAAGAGGGACATGAGACATTGATTTGGGAAATTCATTCCGGTTAACTGGCCACTGATATAACTTCAATAGAAACTTATTTTATTGTACAGTTGATTTTACTAAATTAAGTACCGATCATGCAGCTTATATAGTTCCTTATATGTAGCAAGCCCTCAGGAAATATTAACTATTTTATTGCAAATAATAGTAATAGTAATCATGTTAGTACCATCGCAGGATTTGTCAACATAAAATTTATCCTAATTATTAAGGAAAATATTGCCATCATCTAATTTTCTATCTCTTATGAGTAATGAAACAAAACTCTTGGTTGGAAAATACAGTGCATTTGTAATCGAAAAGGTTGTAATGCATGAAGGTATTACTCTTATATTGTAACATGTGAGATTTCTCTAGCTTACTTATTTGAATTTAGCATTGTAATACTTATTCTTTCCAGAAAAATACAAGTGTAAAATGAAACCTAGACTTTTGTTTTCAAGGTATGTTATTAGATTGTATCAGAACAACCTTCCCACTGAAGACCATAGAAAATCTCATTGAAGGAGAAGTTATGGGGCATCAAGACTTGAGGGACAATGGACCTAGAGATTATCATACTAAGTGAAGTAAGTCAGGCAGAGAAGGACAAATATCATATGATATTGCTTATATGTGGAAGCTAAAATATGATACAAATGAACTTACTTACATAACAGAAATAGACTCACAGACATAGAGAACAAACTTACGGCTACTAAAGGGGAAAGTTGGGGGAAGGGATAAATTAGGAGTTTGGGATTAACAGATATACACTAGTATATATAAAATAGATAACCAACAAGGACCTACTGTATAGCACAAGGAACTATATTCAATATCTTCTAATAATCTATAATGGAAAAGAACCTGAAAAAGAATATATATAAATATATATAATATATATATTATATATATATTATATATATATAATATATATATATAATATATATATCCCAGATTGAATTAAAGTAATCTGTCTGCCAGAAGCAAAAGTCAGTCCCCTTGGAGATAGATCATATCACCCAGACTCTTAAATAATCTCTATGATTTTTGATACAAAATATCCTGTAGTCAAAAAAAAAAAAAAGCATACCAAGAGGCAAGATTAAATGACCAGACACTAAAAGAAATATAGATAATAAAAACAATCTAGTAGAAATCCAATTAGTGGAGTTACTAAACACGTATGTTAAAATAACTATATTTAAAATATTAAAAACAACTAGTATCAATGTAAAATTTTTCTCCAATAGTTTTATTATAAAAAGGAAAAAATGGATATTCCAGGTCCAAACCATAAAATAATTAAAATTAGGAACCCTATAGATGCCTTTAATAGTGTATCAGGTAAGCTAAAGGAAAGATTAGCATGATAGAAAATGGGCCAGTAAGAAATATTCAGACTGAAGCATGGCGAGAAAAATATGTTCATTTCAGGAAGCACAGAAGAGACATATGTGACATCATATAAAAAGCATAGCATATGTGTAACTGGAGTCCCAGAAGTAGAACAGGAAGGGAAGGAGGAAGAAACACTATTTGAAGAGATAATAACTAAGATAACAGATATAAAGCAACACGTTTAACTAGTCCTATGAATCCAAGCAGTATTAAGACAATAAGATCTACATCTGAAACAACATAATAAAGTTGCTGAAAACCAGAAATATAGAGAAAAAGGCGAAATGGAGAGAAGACCAGAATTTTATGTAATAAAACCCTGGCAGTAAGTTTCCTTCTTTTTTTTTTTTTTTTCCTTTCTGATATCCCCAGGTCTGGACTTGAGGCAGCTTAAAACTCACATGTGGGGGCTTCCCTGGTGGCGCAGTGGTTGAGAGTCTGCCTGCCAGTGCAGGGGATACGGGTTCGAGCCCTGGTCTGGGAGGATCCCACGTGCCGCGGAGCAACTAGGCCCGTGAGCCACAGTTGCTGAGCCTGCGCGTCTGGAGCCTGTGCTCTGCAACAGGAGAGGCCGTGGTAGTGAGAGGCCCGCGCACCGCGATGAAGAGTGGCCCCCACTTGCCGCAACTGGAGAAAGCCCTCGCACAGAAACGAAGGCCCAACACAGCCATAACAAAATAAATTTAAAAAAAAAAAAAGAATGAATGAAGAAAATATTAAAAAAAAAAAACAAAAAAAACAAAAAAACAACTCACATGTGGGCACCAGAGAGATCATCAGGAAAAGTGCTGTAGTTCTGGCTCAAGATGCAGAGAAGGAGAATTCCAAAACTTAGAGTAGAAAAAATATTCCTGTTTTATTTTTGTTTCCTTTATTCCATTCTCTTGTGTCCCAGACTCAAGGAAATCATGCAGCTGTGATAGTGGCAGGAGTGACAGTGGCAGCAGAAGGGGCCCACAGGTACCGAAAACTCTCTAACAGAAGAGGTGTGGTCCCAGGAAGGTGGGAAGAGCCAGCGGAACTGAATACATATGGACAATTTGAATTCAATTTCTAGTTGCTTGGAGGCTGCCCCTAACTAGTGTTTGAACAGAGATAATGACTCCAAAACCTCAATGAGATTGTTCTGGATGTACAGATGACCTACTCAAAGAGCATCGATGGTTCCTCCATGAGGAGAAAAATGAGTTGATTAAATATTTCTTGAGCCCTGACTGTGTGTGAAATGTTTCATTCGATTTGTGGAATCAAGGTTTTAAAAACCACGGTCTTGATCCTGAAGAGTTTCCAGTCTAGTGATAACAACGAATACGTAAAAATAACTGTAATATAGCAGGATTAATACAATAGTAGAGGTATGGATACACCTGCTCTACACCACGGGCAGGTTGGAAATACCTCCAAGACAACTTTTAGAGACCTCTGTATTGAGATGTCTTGCTAACTCTTATCCCACGCCTCCCAACAGAATTTTAAAAACGTTAAAATCTTAATCCTCTTAATGCTATACCCTCCTCCTTCATTGAGACTACATTGCCTCAGTAGCAATAAAAAAATGGAAAAAAAATTCTTAAGTAATCTGCAAAGTAAAGAGCAGTAGAAAGTTTTGCAGAGACAATTGTGTTACTAAAGTCTGAGAAAGGTGTTATTCTTGATATTATAAAGACAAAAGAGGAAGAGAGACATGATATATATATAACAATTCTGGTAAAACATTTGATGCAACATTTATCAAAACGTGAATGAATTAAGATGAATTTTTAGTTGATCAGTCAGCTTTAGAAAATTTAAACCCCATCTTCCACCCTCCAAAATAAATAAATAATGAGAAACATGGCAGTGGCAGATGAAGAAGGAATTTGCAAAATTCCATTGGGCTTGGTATTTAGTTCTATTTTTTTTACATTGATTTTGGAAATTAAAATTTCTAGGTAAAATCCAATAGACTCTATTGACAATTGTTAGAATTAACAAGAGTTCTGCAACACTATTGTAAATGCTTTTAATTTATAAAATTGATTGCATTCTTCTACACCAGAAGCCAAAATTAGTCAATGCAATTTCAAGACATATATAACATTATAATTTTTAAAACCATAAGATCCTGTGAATCACTTTTAGGAAAAAAATATAAAATTTTATTGAGACTTTAATAAGCAAAAAAATTGAGAGCTATACCATAATCAAATGTTAATGCTCTCTCAAGTTAATCTATAAATTCAATGCAACTTTAAGTTCTAATTCTAATTCTAAACTCTATATGGAAGAGCAAGCAAGAAATGTAAAAATATTACTGGAAAGAAGAACAAGGTAATAACTTATTAGCTATCAATACTTATTATGAAGCTGCAGTAATCCAGACAATAAGGCATTTGCATGAGGACAGACAAGTAGAATAGAGAAATGCGCACACATGTGGAAACTTGATATAAGGCAAAGATGGCATTACAGATCAATGTGAAACTATGAACCCCTTGCTAAATGGTCCTGGAACAATTAGTTATCCATGTGGGAAAAATGTGATTGAACCCCTGTATCACATTATGCACAAAAATAAATCCCAGCTGGATTAAAGACCTAAATGTGAAAAGCAAATTCTAAATTTTGGAAAAAATATATTTGTATCCATAAGGCAGTATTTCTTAAACACACACACAAAACTCAAGCCATAAATTAGCCCATTGATAAGTTTGAATACATTAAGATTTAAAAATTTTGTGCTCTTAAAGAAAATATTTTAAAAAATTAAAAATGAGTCACAAACTGAGGGGAGATATCTTACAATACATATCACAGATAAAGGTATCCTAGAAATAACTTTGTTAAAAAAAGAGAAGAAGGAAGGAAGGAGGGAAGAAAGGGGATAGGGAAGAAAGAAAGGAAGAAATGAAAATCGAATAAAAGAATGATCACAAAATATGAACTTGCACAGAGAAAACCATAATAACCAATAAAAATATGAAAATATTCTTACTCTCATTAGAATAAAAATATATATAATTAATCCTCCAGTAAGAAATTTCTTCCCTCTTTATCAGATTCATTCATATTAAAATGAATGACAATACCAGGTATAGGTAAAGATGAGGAGCAACAGAACCTTATATTCTGATTTGGGAATTGAAAATTCACTTTGGAGAGAAATTTGGCAATAGCTTGTCAAGATGCATGCACCCTAAACCAAGCAACTCTACTCTTACAATACAGTCTAGAAAAAGTCTTCCCTATGCAAAAGGAGAAATGTACAATCATGTACAAAGCAGCAGTGTTCTTAATAACAAATTGTTGGAAATAATCTAAATGCCAGTTAAAAGAATAGATAAATAAATTTTGATAAAGTCATGCAGAGGCTTATAAAGTAGTAAAAAATGAATAAGCTAAAGCCATTCCTATCAACATGGATATATCTTACAAATAATGAATCTCACAATCTCAGCAAATAACGTTGAGGAATAATAAAAAACAAGTTACAGAATACATTATGATGTCATTTATTTAGGTTTAAAAGCATACAAAACAAAATTGTATATTGCTGAAGGATACAAGCAAATGTATAAATGGTAAATAAATCCATGGACTGATAAGCAACAAATAATAGTTACATCCAAGAAGAAAGGTCAGGAGTTGAGATCTGAGATGGTACATGGGGACTTTACCTATATTAGTGATGTTTTATTTATTAAGCCTAATAGCTAGCTAGTAGATGGATATGTAAGTATTCATTGTACTGAAAGTTGCTGGGCCTCTAATAAGTGAATACTATACTAATAAGTGTAGTTGCAAACTGAAGAAGTTTATGTTACAGAAGACAACTATTTGGAAATATATATCTGGCCAAACAATACGTGTGTGTGTGTGTGTGTGTGAGTGTGTGTAGACACACATAAGCAGAAAGAGAAAGAGAGAAATGTAAATTTGGAAGAAGTTGATAACATCTGAAGAGGAAATAAAAATAAACAGGAAAGAGTTCTGAATTTTATCGAACATTTTTCAGTTACCAAATACTATGATTTGAGTTTCCAGGAAGGACATATGGCAAAGAATTAGATTCATCTCTCCTGCAGAATGATTGTGTGATGTTCACTGACGTTCCCTGGGAAGATGATGTGATGTCTCAAACATAACTTCTATGAGAGTGGATACAGTGGTTAACTTGTTTAGCTGTTTCCTTAGTGTTTGACAATTAGTAAGCTTACAATGAAAATGTGCTAAATTAATAAACTTCTCTTTCCATACCACAGTATATTCACAAATCCACTCAATTCTGCTCAGTATAACAAGTCACTTTTCAAAATAAATTGGGAGGTGTGATGGTGGGGATGGAATCTTGATTTTTCTTTTCAGGGATCCATTCCAGAACTCTTTTCAGGATCTGCCTTTGGTGTCTCAATCTAACTTAACTGCCAGTTGGTGTTCCAAATGTTCTAAACCAGTATTCTCAAGTGTTAGGGAGCATCAGAATCACCCAGAGGGCTTGTTAAAACACACATTGCAAGGCCCTACCCTCAACGTTGATCATTCAGTGAGACTGAAATGAAGACTGAGAAATTTGCCTTTCTAACAAGTTCCCAGGTGATACTGATGCTGCTGGCCCTAGAACTAACTCTACTTTGAGAATCATTGTTCTAGATATGCTAGTACTTACATACACTTTTCATAATTGTGTAAAAGGTTAAAAATAAAAGAAAACCCTGATCCTTTTTGTAATCCTATAAGTAATTCTAATGATCTCTCATGCCAAAATGGGATGCTTTCATAAGTCTTTCTCCTGCGATCAGGAAATGAGAATGTCAGAGGTCTTAAAGAAGATTAGTCCAGAGAATAAGGAGGAAAGAAACTTTACCCACTCAGGTGTGACTGCAGACTTTGCCCTTGGCGGAGGGATAGGTAGGGGTGGGTCAACCTGTTCTACATAAATCCTCTGTGCAGTATTCGACACTGCTGACTGACTGCAGCATCTCAAAACTCCCTCATACTTTAGACCCCCAGATTTCTGAACATCATACTTTCCAGGTTCCACTTCTGTTTCTCAGTTTCTTTCCTGAATTTCTTTGTCTGACTGACTCTTCTAAATGGAGGTCCTAAGTGTTTCCTCACCAGCCACTTTCTCATAATGTCATTGCAATTGATCTTCTCTATTGTCAAGTCCTCATTTTCCATTTATGTGGAAATATATTATGCGGAAATAACTCTTAAATCTGTTTCTCTGAGCTAGCCCTTTCTGTACACCTATATTTCCAAACACCTACAGATGTCACATAGCATCTCAAATTGAATATAATTAAACTCATATTTCTCCAATCTTTCTACCACACTGGTCTACTTCCCTTTCCTCCCACCCAAAATTGAATTTATTTTTCTTGCATCTCTTATCTCCTTTATATTGGGAGACAGTATGTGTGGTGTTTACATGCATAGATATTGGATTGAAACTGTTTGTTGCTTGATATTAGGCAAATTAATTAATATCTTCTAGGTGCTGATTTTTCTCTTCCATAATATGGAGCTAAAAATAGATTCTGCTTCATAGTTTTTTTTTTTTTTAATTATATATCAGCAGCACCAGGGAACTTGATGTAAATGCAAATTCTAGCACCCTATTCTAGACCTACTGTATCAGAAACTCTAGGGTAGGGCCTACAATCTGTTTTGACCATCATCCAGGTGATTCTGATGCATGCTAGAGTATGAGAACCATTGATCCCAGGGAGCGATGATACTATTTACCCAGTCACCTCAGCCATAAATGTGGAAAATCTTCTTTTTTCTTTCTCAAATTCTATTGGTCATGGAGTCTCCCCAAACTAACTTAAATTTATCACTTTCTCTACTTTCAATTTCTATGTCTACTGTTGCCATAAATGCTCAAATTGTTGCAATAGCTTCCTGATATCACTGCCACCAGTTTTGCCATCATCTAATTCCTTCTTTACAAGGCCATGAGACTTGGGATTCAAAAAAAAAAAAAAAAAATCTGATCATTATTTCCTTTTTTAAAAAAATTCTTCCCTGATTTCTTATCCATTACTGGACAAAGCACAGACTCCTTATCATAAAGTAAGTAGTCTTTCATGACTGGCTGGAGGATAAAATTAGACCTTCCTCAACTCCTGCCAAGTTTCCTCTCAGCTGTTCTTTCTCATCTTCAGACCTCCCTCCTTACAGAGCCGGTGGGTCCCAGTCTTTGTATAAAGTAGCAATGCCTGCAGGGAAGAGCCATGACTCTGTATTACAGGTTTGGTGTATTTAGTGTGGAAAGAGTGTGGGCTTTAGAATTGGGCACACCCAAATTCACCCTCAGTTTTCCCTTTTAATGTCTCTGGGACCCTTGGGCAAATTATTTAATCTTCCTATGCTTCTGTTTCTTTATCTCTAAAATGAGCATATTAATAGAAGCCATTTAATTGTGTAATCATGAATATCAAATAGGTGAATGCATGTACTACATCTACCATAATGTCTTCTCTGGAGTGAGTGATCCGTACATGACATTTCTCTTCTTTTCTCTCTCTTCTTTACCTTTCCAGGTTCTCGTGGTCTGTACAGGCTGTGTAAGGGCTGCCATGGATATGGGTTTCTTTATCTAATACTTGAGGTATGCCATGTTGGATTATAAATACTTTACACGGTATTAGGCACTGTTTGCTTTTTGGTTACCAGAATCCATTTCCCTTCCTTATGGCACTCTAGCTGTTCAGAAAATTATCTGTTACCCATTATGTGTACTTTTGGTGAGAGGGTAATTCCAGATTCTGGCAAACCCCTGAGGAAGCTGAGAGAGCCAGATCCTCTTTCTTCCCACCTTCTGATAATATCAGAGCAGGCAGTTAACCTAAACTCAGCCACTCTGTTTTCTGCAGGGACTTCAGCTCTTATTGGAGAGATGCGAGAGTTAGGAACTTTTAGTCCTTTATCCCAGCAGATGTCTCCTGACTTGGGTGTTTTCAACTCCTGAATGGTTGTTATGTTTCCCTTTTTGGACATGAGAATTCCCTTGCTTATTGCCTTTTCCAAGCAAGGCCCTTCAGGTTTCTGTCAATGCTACGACTCCCTAGAGAGTCTTCCAACAAAACCACAGTCAGTTTCTGCTGATTACACCCAGGAGGACTGGTATGACATACTGTTCTTTGATTTATTCTTTTTTTCTCATTGGCGTTAAACACAAGGTCCCAAACTCTTTTGTGATTAGAGGAAAGGTCATCATTCAAGAAGAGCTCATGTGAGACCTCGTGAAAATGCCAGTTTTCAGTTTTAGAATTGTGTACACAGTTTGTAGGCAGTGCATGACCTCGATTCTCTCTTGCTAGCTCATGTTGATTAAAAATTGTTTTTTAAAGCAGATTTTCATTGCAAATGAAGACGGAAGCATCGTCAACTATATTTATCACTAACAGTCCTTACTTGCCAGTGATTATCAATTAGTGAAAACAGATTTTAAGGATTAAAACAATAACATACAGTATTTATCCTCCAAACCATACTTCTCATTTAAAAGTCTTTCCAATTGGCCTATAAAGGGCAATGTTGTCTTATCTCTACGTGGAAAAAGAAGGCTTTCAATTTTGCAGCATATTTATGTCTCTCTTCATAATTACCCATGTGTAAAATGCTTCATTTCATTCTCATGTTGTTGTTGTTGGTTTTTTTTTTTTTTGTAGTACTCAAAAACTGAAAAAAATCATTGCACTCTTAATCTACAGATCTACTACTTGGTTAGCAAATCTTACTGTTCCATGCCTATAATGGTTACTGGTCTAGACATTTTCCTGTGACTTGTTTTTCAAAAAACATTTTAAATATGGGCATTGAAAACAATATTTCTCTTGTTATGTCATCTTATGTGTTAAATTAAACTATAGTCTCTGCAGTGAGAGCATTCACTATCACTTGAAGAAACAAAGGAGATATAGTCACTTTAAGAACAAATCTATAAATGATGTTTAGTTATTCTAAGGGGTACACATAATACATTTTAATTGTGCTTACTTTGCTCAAACTCAAGCTGTCCAATTTCATTCAGAGCATGGGTCTTCAAAAATGCCAGCATGAATTCACTTCTCTTCATTTATTTAGTTTATATCCGTTGTGCTCCTAATGTGTACCAAGCTCTGTGTTAGGGCCCAGGAAATGAGACAATGATTAAGATCAATAGTCCCTGGGATACACCTTAATTTAGAATGGGGATGGGAGGAAGACTTACCTCCTAGAGGAGGTGTTTGTGATGCTGGCTGCAGACAGCAGAGGTGTGGATAAAGAGTGAACCCATTCTTCAGTCCTCCTGTTTTCAGTGTGTGCCTGGGAGCTGATCTCAGGTGTGTCTTCCCCCCCCCCCCCCTCCATGTGTGTATGCAACACATTTAATGCTCTTAACATTGACCAGAAATTCAAAGTGACAGATCCGGAGGTACTGCAATCTGGAACTCTTAACTTTTGTAAACTGGTGAGAATAGTGGAATGCACAAGGTCTCTACTTAACGACTTCTCCATCTTCTCTTATGGACTCCTCTGCTGAGCCATTCAGGAATAGGATATGTATTAGACAACTAACATCTGGTCTGAATATCTATTAGGACCATATGCTTTCCTCTGCTATATTATCATCCTAGAATAGATTAAGGGAAATCCAAACCAAATGGGGATTTGGGGAAATTTTCAAGGGTCACTTAATAAAGTAATTTTGGTTTTCCCTTTGCAAAGAACACAGCATACTGTAGAGACGATGAAGAGACCTAAGAACAGTCTCATGGCAGAAATAACCTGAATAAATAATCATCATAATCATAACCATATTGCTCACAATTTTCAAATGGGAAATAGAAACTGTTAATTGTCACAGTTACAAACGGATGTATCCTGCTGGGATCTTAGTTGAAAAATGAAGTTCTATGGAATAGCCTTGTCTTCTAAATGAAAACCAGTAGTTTTGGATCTGGCTTTGTTTTCCCCCAAAACTCCTTGCCGTTAATATTCATAGTGGTTTGAGGACTGGCTCTTTTCCTCTCTCATAAAAATTTCTTGATTTATGATTGTGAGATCTTCATGGCCAAATGACAAACGGCTAAGGTTTGATGGCATAAAAGCAAGCACTGACTAATGTTCTCCAAGAATGTATTGAGGGAGTAAAGTTCAGTTACTATGGTTTTGATTTTACAATTAGAATATAAGGTATTTGGCTTTAAGAATGTGTTTCACTTCAAAATTCTATTAGTGAAATAGACTTTATATCTGATTTTAAAACGTATCTCTACTCTTTTATGAAATTAGATCCACACAGAATTAATCGTTAAAACAGTGAACATGAATTATGATGGTAACTAGAAGCATAAAATTAAATTAATACTTTATTTTCAACATTCTTACCTAATCAGGGATAATTTGAAATTTTATCACTGAGAGCATTTAAAGTAGATTAGGAATATGTTTTATTAAAAAATTATAAATAGAGTCTAATTTGACTATAGGTGTTAGGTAGGGGTAATATTTAAGGACATGGTTTATATTTTATCATTTTTTGAGTTCACACATACATATTGAAACTTTTGACATAGTTCAAACATCAACACAGAGGCAAATACAAGTCCATCTCTAGCTTAAGTTTACTAGTTAAGATGGAATTGTTTGTAGAGACCAAGACGCTGCTTCTCAGCTACTCCATCTGACTTTGCATCATGAATATGAAGCTAGCTTCAAACTCATTTCATTTTGAGAAACTTACATTTATTTAATAAAAGATTTTTTGTTTTCCTTGGTAAGAGCCAGGACCCACTGATCAACAACCGGTAATTAATTCCTTTAACCAGTTCTCCAACCATCTTGTACAATTTTAAATTAAATCCAAGCTGCCGGCAACATTCTACTCTTCTTTTATTCTCTTTTCTTTCTCATGCTTCTTCCTTCTCCTAGCTTCCCATTTCCACTAAGTAATACTATTCTCCCGGGTATGCACTTTTAAAAAAAATTGGGTTTAGGGATTACTAGAGAACAATTTATTTAGAGATTTGTTGTTAACTGTCTAATATGTCATTACAATTGATAGTAGCATTACTTTTACAAGAAAGGAATGAATAACTTCCAACTCAAAGAATAAAGTATTGCTATATTTCATCAATAGAGAAAAATCTCCAATTAAAGTATTTAGATAAATTTTTTTTTTTTTAATTCATGTCAATTTTTATTTGTTCCTCTGGCTACAGATCTAGAGCCTCTTAAAGAGGAGCAATGTCAACATTCCCACGGTCACTACTGCTTCTATGAACTACTTACATTCAATCTGAATTTCACTTTCAGCATTATCACTTCTTGTTTTTTGCTGCAGATTCATCTTTATTACCTAATACCCTCTTTCGATTATCCATTTTTTTAAACATTTTTATTGGAGTATAATTGCTTTACAATGGTGTGTTAGTTTCTGCTTTATAACAAAGTGAATCAGTTACACATATACAAATGTTCCCATATCTCTTCCCACTTGCATCTCCCTCCCTCCCACCCTCCCTATCCCACCCTTCTAGCTGGTCACAAAGCACCGAGCTGACCTCCCATAGATTTTTTAATCAGGTGAAGTCTCTATAAAGGTCCTATAAAAGTATAGGGACAAGAGAATAGAAAAACTAAGTCATCTAGACCCACTGATGGAGTTGGAAGTCATGAAATTCAAGTCAGGATCTGATTTCTAGAACAACCTTTTTCATGAATGTAAAAGATCCAAACATGGATATTTGTTTGATTTGGATAAATATAGATCAGTATGTTGTCATGAACAAGGAAGCCAAATATCTAAAGTCCATTTTTTCTATTTGCCTGAATAAATATGTGAAAAAATAAAAATACTTAAAAGCATCTATTTCCTAAATGAAGATATCTATAAATTTTCATTTATAACATTATATTTTTCTTATCAGTTAGCAAAAAATATATGCAGTGGCTGTCTCAATCAATGGTAATAGGGCAAAGATGAAAAGTAAAGCTTGAATCAATCACGAGAATATATTTGATTAATATGGATTCAAATCTTCCAAAAATTTTACAACTAATAGAAGTCATCTCTGATGATTGGTAAAACTGGTTATTTAAATAGAGAAGTTTGATATTTTTAAAATTATGGTGGCAACCCATTATGGGTCTTAAGATCAATTAAATGGGTGATAACCAACTTTTTAAAAAAAATGAAACAATACAATAATGCAGAACAGTGTAAAATTGAAGCTATGAGATTGAATTGCAGTGAGTAAGGGTAATTGGTGTTTTCCAAAACTTTAGTTTCAGGCTATATGTTATCCTGATATACACACAAAAGTATGCTTGTATTGAAGCACAGAAGGAAATACATATCTTATTGTGAGCCATAGTGAAATTGTTTAAATGCCACTGCATTAAATACTTGATAAGCCTTACCTTTGTCTCTCAAAGTTAAAAGCTTTAAAAGTGTTGGAAGGGGCTTCAGTTACTGATTGTGGGTTAAAAACTTTCATTGAGTGACAAAACTGTTCCAAGTAGTTTTATGAGAAACGAAACAGCAATCAAGAGGAATATGTTGCAGTCATAATGGTACAATGAGTGTCATTTATCTAAATATGGAAAATGACAACAGACGTTCTTGCCCATTAATATAATCTACTCTAAGCCAAAAGTTGAATCTGTTTTCTATTTGTCAGCTAAAATCAAACAAGCCATAGTAGATAATATATTCTACATTTGAAAATTAACAGAGCTAACCTTTTCATCATACTGAGAATATTAGAAACCTACATAACCTTTCACTTGCAGCATGTTCTGGACTCTACTTGTTTTTGTTACTATATCAATGCGAGGCATATCATTTCAGAAAACGGGATAAGAAAAATATCTATTGAATGTTTTGTTTCAAAGTTGATACCAATGTCAAATTGTAAACAATTTTAAGTTTTCTTTGTATTCTTCCTGAAAATTAACATACATAAGTATACGTGCATATATATATTGGTTTTAGATCTGCTTGATGTCAAACTAACTATACCTTTGAGTCAGTATCATGTGCACAAAAAATTCAAAAATTTTTCTTTACTCTGTGGTTAAAGGTTATAGATATGAAAGGCTGAGCTATAATCTTAAATTTCATTGAATTTTAGCCTCAATTAGGTTGGTTAAACGGTCTAGTCACTAGCACATGATCCTCAAAATTTTTGTTATGTCCCTGTGTTATGTAATAAATAACTCGAATAGAAATTATAGAACATGTTGCTTCTGTAGCTACTATGTTCAACGCGGTCTTCCTTGCACCATAATGGTTTTTTGTTTTTTTTTTTAATTTAAATTGACAATTTATTCAGCAAGGAGTTTGAGAGAAGGTGGAGAGAGGAAGGGAAATCCTCTTTTATCTGTGATAGAGTGTTTGGCTGATAGAAACATGTGGGGCAGGCAGGAACTTCAGAAGGGTAATGAATCATTCTAGATTCTTCTCTCACTGTTCAAATGGTGTGCTTTTTTTCTTAAGAAAAAAAACAATAGTTGAAAGTTTGTTGTTTTGATTCTGATTAATGTTTCTTAAAAAGTAATTTTATGGAAGAAAGAATTTGATTTTTTACTCTTTTAGATAGCATTGGCTTAAAAAAAAAAAAGCCAATGTCACATCTTTTACAATTCTTGCAGCATCATGTTTTAATTGTTTAAATAAAAACTGTCCCAGAAATCTTACTACATGTAAAATATGAGTCAGATTGCACTTTAGGGAAACACTGGAAGTGAAATGGAAAGCATTCAGGTTATTTTTATAAAATAAAAAATAGTGTACTTTTGCTTAAAATATGGTATCTTAAAGTAAATGTATAGCTTTAGCTTTATTATTAGTTTTGACTTAGTTACATGCTAAATTCTTTTCCTGAAATTCATAAAAAGTGAGATTTAGACTAATATATAACTGGTCTCTTCAAGAGCATGTAGTTACTACATATAAGAGACTTTCTTAACATTGTCTTTGCAGCCTGTGAATAAAATAAACAAACTATTAAAAAATACATATCAGTTTGAGTTTTAGAAAGGGACAGCTCTGCCTAGGATGTATGTCTCAAGAATGGTGGGAGAGCCACTTACAAAAGAGATAAAACTGCATACCCATGCATAAAATTTCCATTGGATTTAATGAAAGTAAAATTTGGCAGAAATCTGAAAAAATGGAGAGAACATGAGAACTTTTAGAGGAATTTATATACTCTTGTGAAGTTTAACCATATAGTCTCAAATTTCTATCCTCTTATTTTTATTAAGGGGATCAACACTCTATGGTGAAAAATGCAGGCTCTTGAGTTACAATGGCTGGGGTTCAGTTTTAGCTTTTCCACTTATAAACTGTAGGACCTGGATATTTTCAACCTTTCCTATTCCATTTTCCTCATCTGCACTACGTGGATAACGTAAAATCTACCACAAGGGGCTATTTTAAGAATTTAATGAGATAAGCTGTGTATTTAGCATAGTCCATGGTTCAGAGCAAGTGTTCATAAATGTCAATTAATATCGATATATGTTTTCTGATTAAATAATGGTAAATGTTGAGAAATGCATTATATATATAAAGAGGAAAATTAAAATATGCCCATCACTCATGATTCAAATATTCTGAAATAACAATGCTGCATTTCCTTCTAGTATATGAAACTAGAATATATATATATATGTGTGTGTGTGTGTGTGTGTGTGTGTGTGTGTGTGTGTGTGTAAGTCTATTTCCACACTTATTTCCATATATATATATTTGGAAATGAATAGTATATGTAATTTGTATGTGCAATTCTTTATTTTATTGTCTTGTTTTGATACAAGATTTAAAGAGAATTCTCCATGCTACCAGGCAATCATAGATGCCTTATAGATGCCTCAAGACTTGAAAAATCAGGCCAGTTATGTTGTGCATGTGTGTGTCAGAGGTTCTTTATTATTACATTGTTGATTGGGATCCTGAAGCCCAAGCAACATTCCCGCTAACTACGTGAAAGAGAATCACATCACATATCCTGAAATTATCTCATTCAAATAAAAATAATAGAGTCTTATGTGATCACACACACACAAATAAAACATACATGCACAGAATCCCTAGCCTCATTCCACGATGCACGAACACTGGATGCTATTTTTGACCCACGTACTAACAAACTTTCCAATACTGCTCCTCTGCCGTTATTTTGCATTTGGCGCCATTCTGTAGTTTTAAACCTGGTTTAACCCAAAAGTTCTCTTCCCAACTTAATACAATCTATATATATTTAATCTTTCCAAATATTACTCTAAAACACTGATTATTCTCTCTCTCCCCCCTCTTCCCCCGTCTCTTTGTCCGCTCTCCCTTCCTCCTTCCCCTTTGACATTATCTACTCTGCTGTTACCATCTGAGTGTCTTCCTCATCTCTCTATACTTGTACAAAATACAATTTTCCTACAAAACTCAGAATAATTATCAGATCTTATGTGAAGTCGCCCTCACCTTTGATGAGTGTCTCCATTAAACTCTAGTATAAACTATGGGATACACCATTCACTTAGCATTTAGACGAAATTACTTGTTAATGGGATCTTCACTTAGAATCGGAAAGTATTGGGGACTCTTCACTTAACCTCTGGGAGACTACATGGAAACTGCTCTAATTCATATATCTTTCCCATTGTTCTTAAATTTGTTTCAGTATTTCTTTCTTTATTAAATCCATTTGTTTAGAGTAGATTATTTTGCCTTACCATTCTCCTAGTTGATGTAAGATTAATGTAATTTCAACAGTTGTCATACTGATTGACTTGCGCTGGCAAAATGTCTAAGGACCCAAGTAATGCCACTGGGGCCCAATTATCCAGCCAAGCCATTATTCACAACTACTTTTTGGTAGAATCATGCAAAATATCGAGAGTTCACAAGATAGATGATCTCCAAGTTAAAGATAAAATTATAGCAACAAACTGATTTCTTATACCTTTCTTAAAATGAATTTCCACATACTGTGGAATTTCTTATCCACATTCTTATAACAGGGCAAGGGTTGTAAAAGTCTGAAGTGCCGTGAAAGAGAAGAAAAAGAATAGAATTGATTGAATCTCCTATGAGTTGCCAAGTTTAGCCTCTGTCTACTTAACAAATAATTCCAGGATGCTAAAGGGCCAGAGCATTTGGAAAGGGGAGACTAACATTAGCAATACCACGTAGTGATGCTATTATTTTTTTCTTCCATCTTCTGTCTTCCATACTACCTAATACATTACAATGTTAAGAGCAGAGACTCCTTCATGATAGATGTTTAGAAAGTTGATAATAATATTGATGTAATGGTGTATGTCCAATTTGACAAGAACATTTTGCCATGGCTTTGAGAACTTATATCTAGTGGAAAAATGAGTATCACAACAACGTGGGCATACCACAATGCTCCAATGATAATGATCCTGATAAAATATTCCTATCTAGATATAAAATTACATTATATGCATAGAGCAGTGTTTCTTAACTTGGACAATTTTGATTCTATGGTAGGTATTTAGCAATTTCTGGAGACATTTTTGTTTTCACAACTAGAGGATGCCACTGGCATCTAGTGAGTAGGGGCCAGGGATACTGTTAAAGATCCTACGTGCACAGGACAGCCCCATGTCAAAGAATCATCTGGCTCAGATGTAAATACTGCTGAGGTTGAGACACCCTGGCTTAGAATTTCTAATGGAAGTGTAATTTTCTTGGTGGGTTCTTCAGCATCAGAGAATGGACCTCTCATTAATTTGCGGAACAGAGGTTACTTAGTGCTCTTGAGGGTAAGACACTGGAATAAAAATTGCTCCAAAAACTAGGTACATATCATATTCCCACAGAGGGTAAAGAAACATGCTCACCAACCTGCTGGATGTGTGATAGGAGAGCTGCCACTTTCTCCGTAAATATTCATCACTATGGAAACCTTCCCACATCCATGCACTCCTATAACCTTAAATGGCAAGTGTGAAAAAAATGGTGAAAAAAAAACAAATAATTTTTTTTTTTTTGGTTTCTTCCTTTTCAGTGGTTCACATGAATGTTTTCCCTTTTTTTTTTTTTTTAAACATCTTTATTGGACTATAATTGCTTTACAATGCTGTGTTAGTTCCTGCTGTATAACAAAGTGAATCAGGTATACATATACGTATATCCCCATATCTCCCCCCTCTTGCGTCTCCCTCCCACCCTCCCTATCCCACCCCTCTAGGTGGACACAAAGCACCAAGCTGATCTCCCCGTGCTATGTGGCTGCTTCCCACTAGCTATCTATTTTACATTTGGTAGTGTATATATGTCCAAGCCACTCTCTCACTTCATCCCAGTTTACCCTTCCACCTCCCCGTGTCCTCAGGTCCATTCCCTACGTCTGCGTCTTTATTCCTGTCCTGCCCTTAGGTTCTTCAGAACACTTTTTTTTTTTTTTTTTTTAGATTGCATATATATGTGTTAGCATACTGTATTTGTTTTTCTCTTTCCGACTTACTTCACTTTGTATGACAGTCTCTAAGTCTATCCACCTCGCTACAAATAACTCAATTTCGCTTCTTTTTATGGCTGAGTAATATTCCATTGTACATATGTGCCACATCTTCTTTATCCATTCATCTGTCGATGGACTCTTAGGTTGCTTCCATGTCCTGGCTATTGTAAATAGAGCTGCAGTGAACATTGTGATACATGACATTTTTTGAATTATGGTTTTCTCAGGGTATATGCCCAGTAGTGGGATTGCTGGGTCGTATAGTAGTTCTTTTTTAGTTTTTTAAAGAACCTCCATACTGTTCTCCATAGTGGCTGTATCAATTTACATTCCCACCAACAGTGCAAGAGGGTTCCATTTTCTCCACACCCTCTCCGTCATCTATTGTTTGTAGATTTTTTTGATGATGGCCATTCTGACTGGTGTGAGGTGATACCTCATTATAGTTTTGATTTGCATTTCTCTAATGATTAGTGACTCTGAGCATCCTTTCATGTGTTTGTTGGCAATCTGTATATCTTCTTTGGAGAAATGTTATCTAGCTCTTCTGCCCATTTTTGGATTTGGTTGTTTGTTGTTTTGATATTGAGCTGCATGAGCTGCTTGTATATTTTGGAGATTAATCCTTTGTCACTTGCTTTGTTTGAAAATATTTTCTCCCATTATGAGGGTCATCTTTTCATCTTGTTTATGGTTTCCTTTTCTGTGCAAAAGGTTTTAAGTTTCATCAGGTCCCAATTGTTTATTTTTGTTTTTATTTCCATTTCTCTAGGAGGTGGGTCAAAAAGGATCTTGCTGTGATTTATGTCATAGAGTGTTCTGCCTATGTTTTCCTCTAAGAGTTTTATAGTGTCTGGCCTTACATTTAGGTCTTCAATCCATTTTTAGTTTATTTTTATGTATGGTGCTAGGCAGTGTTCTAATTTCATTCTTTTACATGTAACTGTCCAGTTTTCCCAGCACCACTTATTGAAGAGGCTGTCTTTTCTCCATTGTGTACTCTTGCTTGCTTTATCAAAGATAAGGTGACCATAGGTGCGTGGGTTTATCTCTGGGCTTTCTTACCTGTTCCATTGATCTATATTTCTGTTTTTGTGCCAGTACCATACTGTCTTGATTACCGTAGCTTTGTAGTATAGTCTGAAATCAGGGAGCCTGATTCCTCCAACTCCGTTTTTCTTTCTCAAGATTACTTTGGTTATTTGGGATCTTTTGTGTTTCCAAACAAATTATGAAATTTTATGTTCTAGTTCTGTGAAAAATGCCGTTGGTAGTTTGATAGGGATTGCCTTGAATCTGTAGATTGCTTTGGGTAGTAAAGTCATTTTCACAATGTTGATTCTTCCTATCCAAGAACATGGTATAGCTTTACTCTCTACTTTATCCTTTACTTTTAAATTTTTGCTCTTTCACAAAACACCAATGACTATTGTCAAATCCAGTGTTTTCTTAAGTCTCTCTAATGTTTTTAAAGTTTCTTACAGCTTTGTGCAGTGGCAGTATCGTAGCCAATGAGGTTTATCTGAGGTGCAATTATTCCCAATTAAAGTTTCTCACAGTGCCTCCTTCTTGCTACTGTTTGCTTTCTAGACTTTTAGGACCCAGGGTTTCTTCACAGGCTCTTTCCTTTTCTGCCCATAAATATATTAATTCCTCAAAGTTTTTATCCAGTCCATTTCTTTATAGTTTTTTGCATTCATACCTGCTTTTGTACAATTTCAACCATGAATGACTTCCAAAAAATGTACAAGTACCTATCCTCCCAGAGTCCAAAATCAGATCCAAATTTTATTTACTGTTGAGTAGCTCTGATTCTAAAACCAATAAATTGTTTTCCAACTAAAAATGTCCCAGGATTATTTGTTAATTCAGTACTTCCTTAATGATTTTATGTGTCAACCTTATAATTTACATGGTACCTTGTTATACTGTAAGTGTGTGTAAACATCTTGTTTCTAGAGTTTCCATTCTGATCCAATGATTTGTCATTTCCTGAGCAAGTACCTCTGTGTTTCTCACTATGGTAATATTATATTTTTATTTCTTATAATGCAAGTTTCCTTCATTACTTGTCTTTTTCCTTTCTTCTTCTCGGCTAATTTTGTCAGTGTATTCTTCCAGGTGAAAATTAGAATTATTTTATGAGGTTTCCCATGAAGGGATTATGATTGCATTACTTATATAAATTATATGAGGGCAAATGACATCTTGACAATATCAAGTCTTTCCTTCCAGTAACATATTTATTTCTACGTTTATTTGTCTTCTTCATGTCCTTCAGTAAAGTTGTGTACTTTTCTTCATGTAGGTTCTGTTCATTATTTGGTTAAATATTCTAATATTTTATGTGTTTTTCTGATAGTATGACTAGAGTAACGCCTTGATACTTTTTGGCCTGATTTTTGCTGCTAAATAGAAGAGGAATTTCCCTTGTTATTTCAGGAATATTTTAGTTTATTCTCTTAGCTTTTCTAATTATTCAATCATTTCATTTTAAATATTAATAATTTTATCCATTTCCAAGAAATTTGTCTCACTCATTTTTCTAGTCTTATTGATTTGATCAGAACTTCCAAAACTACGTTAAATAGTCTTAGACTGATTTTTTAATGATAATGCTTCTAGTATTATCCCATTAACCAAACAATTGTAAGTTTGAGATTTTAAAAAATCTTGTTAAAGAATTATTTATCTATCAGGTGTATATGATTTTTTTTTCCTAATGAGGTATGATTTTTTTTCTGAATACGTGTATTTGAAATTTTTGAGATACATGTCCTCATTTCCCCCCCTTTCACATGGTAAAATAAAGATTTATGAAGTGTATGAGGTAGGAGGGAGGGGGAATATGTGGTCTCACTGATACATTATTTATTATTTAAGTCCCCTGAGCTCCTAAGATTATGTAAGGGTATAAATGTCACCAGAATGCAAAGATATTCACTAATAATTGAACACTTTTAGATTTAGTCCCTTTCTCATGAGCTTATCTCATTGTAATATTAATTTTATATGTTATATTGACTTTAGACATTAAATATTAAACAATCCAAATCAATTGTAAAGCAAAATAGCAAATGTTATAAAATACATATGATTTCATGAAATTGAAAAAAAAACGTTGAACAACTGCTAGGATCATGCTCAAATCCACTGAAATGAAAGGTTCTGAGAAATTTAAACCAGTACAGTGTGTAAAGAAGGAAACATCAAAAAGGTTGATGACATTAAATGCATTTTTAAGAGAGAATGCTTTGACTCTCAATGGATCAAAAGTTCCTTGGGAAATGAATGGAGTCCTCCAGAAATTTTGCCAGAAGGACTTTTCTATGATAATTATGAAAATGTGGTCATATAATTTTATTGGAGAAATACTTTAAAAAATTCTTAACATTTAATTCATTTTTATTTTAGTATGAAATTAGCTCATAACTTCAATTCCAAGCTGTATTTTGTTAGATATAAGCAAATACATTTCATAAATTTATTTGTTTTAGATAAAATCCCAATAAAAGTTTTTATTTTTTGAAACTACCTACTATGTATGTATGCTTTCTATTTTAACTGAATTAACTTCTAAAGATCATCTCCTATTATCCTGAGATAATGAAGACCCCCCAGACACTAATTTATTTCTAATACTGAAGCATTTTTATGTTACTGGATTGAAACTTACTTGTTCTTGGAATATTATTCTCTTAATAGTCCTTAGGATACTCATTGCTAGAATTTTATTTTTAAATTATTTTAGTTGCTATGACATGTATTACTTTTAGAATTGGAAAAAAATTAAGAAGGCATTTTAAAAGATTTGCTAGTATAGAATAATTAGTATAGAATATACTAGAATAATATTATATGTTCTAGTATATATTATATATTCTAGTATAGAATGTATAGAATAGGTTTCTTTACTTACAAATGAAACTGGCGTCTGTAGTTTTTGTTTGTATGGTATTCTTGTCAGGTTTTGATACACGATTGTACTGACTGTCAATTAAGAGGCTTGCAACTTTTGCAATATTTAAACAGTACAGAAATTTTTTGTATATAAAAACTAGAATTGTTACATTGTATTTAATAGTAATTCTTTGATAATTGTACATTTTTCTACAATTATTAGATTATTTCAAAATCTGCTTTCTTTAAATAAGTATTGGAAATTCCTATTATTAAAATGTTAAGCTTTATGGTATATAGCCATAATAAATTTACAAAAATACCTGTCAATAGTAAATTCTCTTGTGGCAAATTTTGTGTAATTGTGTTTTCTCTAATTTTTTAATGGCTAAACATAACAACATTTTGTTTCTTTTTGCTCATATAAACATTGAATGCATTAAGTGTACGATTTATATATTTTCTATTTTATTCAAAAATATTACATAGCATTAAAAAAAAATACCTTTCAGCATTTGCATTTAGAATTCTGTTAGATTTACAATTATTCTGATTTATTTCTCTGTTTAATTGGCTTCAGAGTCTATGGAATCTTTCAAGAATACTATGTTCTCAGACTTTTGATTTTCATTACCTCTAAGTCTGTTGAATAGATCTTCAATTTTTTTTTCAACAAGAGGATATAAGTATTAAATTTCTTAAGCCTTTATATTATCTAAGATTGCCTTTATTTTGCCTTCACATATTAAATACCGACTTTTAATTCAGAATAAATACAAATGCAAAGATAGCTGACAGTATTGGAGAGAATTTTTTAAGTAGACATTTCAGAAATACTTCACTTCAAGTACAAATAGACAACACAGAAAGTACAGGGGAAATGGAGATTGGAAAGGAGAAAAACAGAAAACCATCAAACAAAAAAGGAGACAAGTATTCAAGAGGGAAAATAAGAGAGAGGCAAGGTAAGGACAATCCAACACATCTATGAAAATAGTCCACAAAGAAGAAAAGGAAAGCCAAAGAAAAGAACAAATACTAAAGACTATCATTCAAGAAAATTTCCTGAGAGAAGACAAACCTACTTACTGAAAGGACAACCTGAAAAATTGACCCAATATTGTCAACACCAAGGAATATTCCAATATCACTATTGTATTTTAATAACAAAGGGTGACAGAGCTTTGGTTATCAAGTTAAAAAGACAAAGGAAAGAAAATTAGATTGATCTCAGATTTTGTGACAAAACATTTTATGTTAAGAAAAATGCAAGCCAAAGATTTTATACACAGCCAAAATGACCTTCAAGAATAAAATTCACAGAGTTATGAACACATAAGAATTTAGAGGAGATTGTTCCCAACAGCTCTGCCTGAAAACTATACAAACAAAAATTTCACATACACTAAGAAACTATTGGAGAAGCTTCTGCATAAGAGTTATTGGTAAGGTATTAAAGCAGAGAATCAAGAGGTCCTTAATTACAACATTCCCAACATGAACCTTAGCTGGGGAAAGGTGTTTGGTATTTTGGAGGAAGCTAAAGAGCAATTCAATTTAGAAGATTATTTCCATAGATAACGCTGGAGCAAGTCTTCCTGACTGTTGCTAAACTACAGAACCCTGAAGATAATGACTAAGAAAAGATGGACCCCTCCCCCGAACCATAAAGCAACATGAGATATTGAATCACCTTTCCAGATTCATAGGCAGATGAGCAGACAAGTAGGACGATCCTTGTTGAACTGCAAGATGGAAAGAGTCCCTTAAGGTGTTCTATTTGGGGACGCTCAAGGTTTTTTATCCTCAATTGGATATTGTGAGTAACAAAGTATTTTTTAAAAAATAATAAATACAAATGTATAACATAATTCCTTTTGGTCACTTTTTCCCTCTCAAAACTCTGTTTTCTTCCATTTAGTGTTACAGAAGTCCAAAAATAACCTGATTTTTAGTTATGTTGTAGAGAAATATTTTTTGTTTTGTTTTGTTTTGTTTTGCTTTGCTCTTGTCTTCTTCCTGGATGCTTGTATCTTAAACTTCATTCTTTAAAAAACAACAATAATAGCAACAACACAATACTAATTTGATCTATCTTGCAGTGTAGTTATCTGTCTTTTGAGGAAATATTTCAAAAAGAATGGAGAGGGCAGGACACTCTTTGTCTATTAAAACACATATTCTTGTTTCCATTTGTTCTTTGCTCTGTAAATTGGCTTGTGTGAGTCATGATTTCTATCATCCCTTTTCATCATTCAGTCCTTTCCTTTGTGTTCTCTCTGAGTCTACACCAGGACCGCTGAGAGTTCTGACTGGGAGAGAGAGAAGGTTTCCTCTGCGCTATAGTCTGAAATGGCTATAAATTCCTGGACTCCAAACCCAATTAACTGTCTAACAATTCTTCTGTTTTCTGGTCATTCCTCTCTTTCATGTTTCCCTTGATGTACTTTCCCAGTGATGACCTGGCCTCCCAGTTCCCACAAAATTCAATCAAATTTCTGACTTACATACCACACTGTGACTTACATCTGCCCTCATCTCTGCTCCTTCCCATCTTTACAACCGAGGAGTTCTCCATCTTCTCAGATAAAGATGCTCCTTCATCCCTTCTCACTCTATATAGTCTTCCTGCCTGATCTCAGACAGCACATTACCCTCATTTACAGCTCATGTTTTGGCGACTATGGAATTTAGAGCCCCTGCCTGGCCATCTCTCCACACTTCAGATTCCTATCTCCAAATACCTTTTAGACATTTCCACTCAAATATGTCACAGAAAATTCCAATTCAGTAAGTCATAAATTTAACTCAGCATCCCCTCACCACTCATCTGATCTATATTTGTTCCCTCTCAGAGTAGATGGCATCTTCATCACTAAGTAACCCAAGCCAGACAAGCCTAGGTTGTCCTTGACTCATTTGTCTTCCTCATCATGCATATCAGATAATTGCCAAATATTTTTGTTTTCACTTTCTAATTTTCAATAAATTCCATCTACTTCTCTCCGTGTTGGTATTCTTTAGACATCATTTCAGGCCATTATCATTCCTGATGATGACAGTTTCCTCTTATTTGGTCTCTTTGTTTCCATCTTACCTGCCTCTAGATAATTCTCCACACTGCTGCAGAACAATGGTTTCAAGCCCCAAAATGATCATGCTACTCTCCTAAACAAGTATTTATGGCTTTATAGTGAGCTCAAGATAAAGTTTTTCCTCCTTAATGTGTCTCACAAGGCTTCTCAACCCGACATGCCCAGTCACCTCACCAGCTCCATCACTATCTACTCACACTCCACTCTGCGTAGCCTATGCTCCAGCCAGACCCCTTGTTTTCCTCCACCCAATGATTATCTTCTTATGCATCCATTCCTCTTTTGCCATTTACCAAGTTAACCCTTACTTATTCATTAGGTTTCAATTTAGATGTTACTTTACCTAAGACCTCATCTCTGACCAAGTCTTCAAACCTACCCAATTTGGATTAAGTATTCTTCCTGTGTGTCTTTGTAGCAGTCTATAAAATTTTATAAAATTTACTACATGATATTATAAATGTCTGCTTATTTGGCCATATCTCCACCTAGACGGAACCTTCATAGGGGAAGGAATTATGTATGTCATTTTTGATTGAATCTTCCTGAGACCAACAATGCCTGGATATACTAGGCATGTAATAAATATTTGTTGAATGAGTTAACCTGATTATAAACTATTTTCCTATTTTTCAAACAGTGTCAAGGAGAGGGTCACAGGGTGTGTGATCAGCTCATGCACAATTCTCTGATTGGTTGATGGTGAGGTAACAGAGTGAGGTTTTGGGAATCTCAGTCATCAACCTTTTGGTTCCAACTGGTCTGGGGTCTACTTGCTGGTGGTCGGCATGCGGTTAACTTCTTCCACCTGGTGGAGGTTTTAGTATTTGCAAAACAACTTAAGGCTATGGTTCAGGAAATTATCTATAGCCCTTGAGGAGGAATCAAAGGTCCTTGACGTTGTTTTATGGTTAAACTATTATTGTTTTGTCTTGCTTGACTGTTTTCCTTTGTTTCTTCATTTCCTCACTTCTCTGATTAAATTTGCTCTTTGGAACTTGGGGAAGGCCTAGGAGGCTAAAGCTTTTCTACAAACAAGAGGCGAGGGACACAGCAGGGAGGGTAAGGAGGGTGTCTGTCCCTGGGAAGGCCCCACAGGATCCTTCTTGGTTTTACTTATAGAATACTAAAAAGGCCAATTAAGACTATGTTAAATTGCAATAGAAAGAATAAAATACCTAGGAATGAGCCTACCTAAGGGGACAAAAGACCAGTATGCAGAAAACTATAAGACACTAATGAAAGAAATTAAAGACCATGCAAACAGATGGAGAGCTATACCATGTTCTTGGATAGGAAGAATCAACATTGTGAAAATGACTATACTACCCAAAGCAATCTACAGATTCAAGGCAATCCCTATCAAACTACCAATGGCATTTTTCACAGAACTACAACAACAAATTTCACAATATGTATGGAAACACAAAAGACCCCAAATAGCAAAAGCAATCTTGAGAAAGAAAAACGGAGCTGGAGGAATCAGGCTCCTGGACTTCAGGCTATACTACAATGCTACAGTAATCAAGACAGTATGGTACTGGCACAAAAACAGAAATATAGATCAATGGAACAGGATAGAAAGCCCAGAGATAAACCCACACACATATGGTCACCTTATCTTTGATAAAGGAGGCAAGAATAGAAAATAGAGAAAAGACAGCCTCTTCAATAAGTGGTGCTGGGAAAACTGGACAGCTATGTGTAAAAGAATGAAATTAGAACACTTCCTAACACCATACACAAAAATAAACTCAAAATGGATTAAAGACCTAAATGTAAGGCCAGACATTAGAAAACTCTTAGAGGAAAACATAGGCAGAACACTCTATGACATAAATCGCAGTAAGATCCTTTTTGACCTACCTCCTAGAGAAATGGAAATAAAAACAAAAATAAACAAATGGGACCTAATGAAACTTAAAAGCTTTTGCACAGCAAAGGAAACCATAAACAAGATGAAAGGACAACCCTCAGAATGGGAGAAAATATTTGCAAAGAAAGCATCTGGCAAAGGATCAATCTCCAAACTATACAAGCAGCTCATGCAGCTCAATATCAAAAAAAACCCCACAAAAAACAGCCCAATCCAAAAATGGGCAGAGGACCTAAATAGACATTTCTCCAAAGAAGATATACAGATTACCAACAAACACATGAAAGGATGCTCAACATCACTAATCATTAGAGAAATGAAAATCAAAACTACAATGAGGTATTACCTCACACTGGTCAGAATGGCCATCATCAAAAAATCTACATCATTAATCATCAGAGAAATGCAAATCAAAACTACAATGAGATATCATCTCACACCGGTCAGAATGTCCATCATCAAAAAATCTAGAAACAATAAATGCTGGAGAGGGTGTGGAGAAAAGGGAACACTCTTGCACTGTTGGTGGGAATGTAAATTGATACAGCCACTATGGAGAACAGTATGGAGGTTCCTTAAAAAACTACAAATAGAACTACCATACGACCCAGCAATCCCAATACTGGGCATATACCCTGAGAAAACCATAGGTCAAAAAGAGTCATGTACCAAAATGTTCATTGCAGCTCTATTTACAATAGCCAGGACATGGAAGCAACCTAAATGTCCATCGACAGATGAATGGATAAAGAAGATGTGGCACATATATACAATGGAATATTACTCAGCCATAAAAAGAAATGAAATGGAGGTATTTGTAATGAGGTGGATGGAGTTAGAGTCTGTCATACAGAGTGAAGTAAGTCAGAAAGAGAAAAACAAATACAGTATGCTAACACATATATACGGAATCTAAGGGGAAAAAAAAAAAAGGCCGTGAAGAACCTAGTGGCAAGACGGGAATAAAGACATAGACCTACTAGAGAATGGACTTGAGGATATGGGGAGGGGGTGGGGTGAGATGTGACAGGGTGAGAGAGTGTCATGGACATATATACACTACCAAATGTAAAATAGATAACTAGTGGGAAGCAGCCGCATAGCACAGGGAGATCAGCTCGGTGCTTTGTGACCACCTAGAAGGATGGGATGGGGAGGGTGGGAGGGAGGGAGATGCAAGAGGGAAGAGAAATGGGAACATATTGTATATGTATAACTGATTCACTTTGTTATAAAGCAGAAGCTAACACACCATTGTAAGGCAATTATACTTCAATAAAGATGTTTAAAAAAAAAAAATCTACAAACAATAAATGCTGGAGAGGGTGTGGAGTAAAGGGAACCCTCTTGCACTGTTGGTGGGAATGTAAATTGGTACAGTCACTATGGAGAACAGTATGGAGGTTCCTTAAAAAACTAAACATAGAACTACCATATGACTCAGCAATCCCACTACTGGGCATATACCCTGAGAAAACCGTAATTCAAAAAGAGTCATGTACCACAATGATCATTGCAGCTCTATTTACAATAGCCAGCACATGGAAGCAACCTAAGTGTCCATCAACAGATGAATGTATAAAGAAGATGTGGCACATATATACAATGGAATATTACTCAGCCATAAAAAGAGCTGAAATTGAGTTATTTGCAGTGAAGTGGATGGACCTAGCGACTGTCATACAGAGTGAAGCAAGTCAGAAAGAGAAAAACAAATACTGTAAGCTAACACATATATATGGAATCTAAAAAAAAAAAAAAAAAAGGGTTCTGAAGAACCTAGGGGTAGGACAGGAATAAAGATGCAGCTATAGAGAATGGATTTGAGGACATGGGAGGGGGAAGGGTAAGCTAGGACGAAGTGAGAGAGTGGCATGGACATATATACATTACTGAATGTAAAATAGATAGCTAGTGGGAAGCAGCCGCATGGCACAGGGAGATCAGCTTGGTGCTTTGTGTCCACCTAGAGGGGTGGGAGGGAGACGCAAGAGGGAGGAGAAATGGGAATATATGTATATGTATAGCGGATTCACTTTGTTATACAGCAGAAACTAACACACCATTATAAAGCAATTATACTCCAATAAAGATGTTAAAAATAAAAAAAGACTCTGGTAAGTTGTCAGATGAACAATCACTCTGCCAAGTTGGAATGCTGTCTTATAAGGTTCTATGTACCCTCTGAACTAATGTATATTCTGAACCAGTATATGTTGCTGTTTCTTTCCAAACTCCAAAGGAATGGCAGTGGGGTGGCACCATTCATAATTAAAACTAATTATCCATTGGCAAAATGTTTGTGTCTCTGCTTTATAATTCTGGACTCTGCTTTTTTAGAGGTTTTATCATCTGAAGGAGAAATGTTTTCATCAAGAGATATATAAGAATGGTTTTATTGAATTAGAAGTGGATACTTCTACTTAGTCTTTTTGACATCTTCATGTTAGGAAAAATAGGAAGGAGAGAGATTCTAAAAACAAACAAACAAACAGGCAAACAAACAAAACCAACTATCACAAAACAGGTTATCTCATACAATACTTCTTTGCACAACTAGGTCCTGTTGTTACATTCAGTGGAACGCCATGTGAATAGAAACATCAAGGTACAGATTCCTGAAAAGTAAACGTTTAGGTTATGCCACTGACTAAAGAACCCCAACTGGCTGAGACATAGGTTGAGATAAGATGAAAAGGAGGAAAGTCATATATACTGTGGCTATTGTCGTGACCAGCTAGTAAAACAGGTACTATAACTTTTTCCTGCTTTTCCCTTCATGCTGTGTTATGTATATAGTTTAACTATTTTTCCTTTTCATTCTTCTTCCTATCTCCCACTATTGAATTTCAAGGGTGTGGTGATAGATAACTCTAAAATTTAATGCATAAGTGCCAGAATATCCATTCAGGACTGTGACAAAACTAGAGGAAGAATGGACATCATTCCAAAGTCCCATGCTTGAGCCAGAGGCATTATATGATGAAATTTTGGGTGTCCTCCCTTGAAGAGGAGGTGTGTGTGTGTGTATTGATCCTATGAAAGATCAGTTGCATTGTATTTTTTGGAACTATAAGTTTAAAAAAAGGTATAGATGAATACTGGAGACTGAAAAGGGTGGAGCTTAGTGGCATTTGTTCAGCTTTGGCAACCCCCAAACTAAGTACATTTCCCTTTTGAGGAAATTTCAGAATCAGTGGGAGGGAAAGCTCCACATTCCTTTCTGGAAACCAAAGTAAGACAGTTGTTTTTGCTTTTTTCGAGCAAAGGCATGGATTTGACCTAAACGTATCCAATCCAGGGGCCACAGTGACAGAGAAGTTAAGGGACCTGTAGCATGACAGAGGGGTCTACCTGTAGTGCCAGTGATGTCACTAGTGAGTGGTTCAGTGGCTGCAATTCCAGTTGTATCATCCCAACTAGACGGTGTCTGTGGTTGGATGGACTGGATTCTTGCTGCCTGGTCTCCCTGATTCTCCAGTTTTCTTAGCCTAGCTCTCCAATCTTCTTTTTGACTCAGGAAGCTCCCTGACATCCTTCCCGTGAATTATTTTTTTCTGCATAAGTAAGCCAGAGTTAATATCTACTGTTTGCAACTGAGAATCCAGATTGGTACTGGTATTAAACCTAGGGCCTAAAGAACAGTACAAAAGGATTCAAGTTTGAGCAAGTTGGCCAACAGGAGCAAATGACTATGAACATAGGTTCCGTGTTTGTAGCCCGAGTGCCCGACGTGACAATGCCTGTTACCTCGGGGCTTCCCCATTCGGTTACATTATTGATAAAGGAATGTTTCAGTTCTCTTATCATGAGTTCTTTCCAAAGCCTTGCTTTCCTTAACTCTTCTTTGCCAAAATGAACATGAGTTTTACCTTTGTGAAGAAGATGTGCTTATAAACCTGAATTGCATAAGAAGGCCCACTTTGATGAAAGAACTTATGAGGTGGTTGTAACAATGACTTTCCAAAAGAGCAGGCTTGATTTATTGATTCTGTAAAAGCAAAATCTGGTAAATAACTACACAATCAAGCAATTCATCTCCCATAACTATGAGACCCTAAACAAAGCAGGGGGGGTAGTGTTTTGTAGATAATTTGAATTTTCGTCTAGAGCAAAGCATAACCTGTCTGTTGTGAAAATATGCAACAAACTTCCAGAAGAGAGGAAGTGAGGGGCAATTTCCTATTCATAGTTTTATTCACTCTAGAGATAGACATATGTGAAAGTCTGCAAGCTGAATTTTTATAGATAATACAAAAAATCCTCATGCAATTTTAATAGCTGTAATTAGCCACTTTGAAAACTTTCTTTCATGTTTCAATTCGTTAAAGGGACAGATTTTCAAAGTAATAAAATATTTTTTAATCTCTTACCCTAAAGTGTTCAGTTTAACATTTTTTCTAATTTCTAGTGAAATTTCATCTTGTTCCTTTTTTTATAAATGCACAGCACATCATCATATTTTTATATTCAGTGGAAGGTTAAAAAATTGATATTTTGTAAACAAAAATCATCCTGAATATTTTACAATTTTATCTCCATCTTAATTATTTATAATGCAATATGCAGAATAAGATGTGTATGAATGAAGTTTGACTAAATATTCACAGTTAGGGACTATCTGGGTTCATTCGCTAATGCTTTTCAAAAAACTTCACACACAAAAAACTGTTCATTACAATTAAGTGACTTCAGAGCCCCCCACAAAAGCCCGCAGTGTGGTGAATAACCTTGAGGGCTTTTCTGTACATAATATTAATACATTTTAAGTGTCAGGACAGACCAGGTTAGGAAATAGGCACAATAGGAGATTGACGGCGCATTATTCACTTTTACAAATGATGTTATCTATCATTTATAAAAGTGAATAATCCTGAAGGTGGTCAAAGAAGTGGCTTAACCTTCAGGAATGCACTGCACACCACCTAAGACCAGAGGCGGCTGAGATCTCAGGGCTAAAGACTGAACCAGAGTTACAAACTTGTGACCCACGGACTAGGTGTGGCTTGTAAGCATGTTTTTACATGGACTGCCCGTGGATTAAAAATAAGTTAGTGAAAATACTCTGTATGATACCATAAAGATGGACACATGTCATTACATATTTGGCCAAACTCCTGGGATACAAAACACCAAGAGTAAACTGTAATGTAAACTATGGACTTTAGGTGATTATAATGTGTCAACGTGGGTTCGTCATCAATCGTAACAAATGTACTAGTCTGGTGAGGGACGTTAATAATGGGGGAGGCTATGCACGTGCAGGGGCAGAGGGTATGTGGAAAATCTCTGTTCCTTCTTCTTAACTTTGCAGTGAACCTAAAACTGCCTTTAAAAAGTCTTTAAAAATTAATAAAAAAAAATATTGGAGAGGATTGTTAACATTTTAAAATCAGTAACTTGTGTTAGGAGCTGAATCGTCTCCCAAAATGCATATGTTGAAGGCTTAACCTCTAGTACCTTAGATGTGATCTTATTTGGAAATAGATGCAGATGTCATTGTAAATGTAAGTAGTTAAGACGATGTCATACTGGAGTGGAGTGGGCCCCCAATCCAGTATGACTGGTGCCATTATAAAAGGGGAAATTCGGATACAGACATGCACACAGGGAGATCACCATGTGAAGATGAAGGCAGAGACTGGGCGATGCTTTCGACAAAACAAGGAATGATGTTTGCCAGGAAACCACCAAAAGCTAGGGGAGAGGCATGGAACAGATTCTTTCCCACAGTCCTCAGAAGAAACCATCCCTGCTGACACCTTGGTCTCAGACTCGCAGCCCCCAGAACTGGGAGACAATATATACCTGTTGTTTACGCTACTCAGTCACTCAGCCATGCAGCCCTAGGAACCAAATGCAACTTGCATGCAGAATTTCTGGTTTACACCCTCTCTGAAAAGTAGCCTGGTTTGACAACACTCAGTTGATCAACTAGAACAGAGTACTAGCTGCCCCCTTTCCATGGGAAGTTCTGCAGTTCATCAAAGGCCCAGCCAGTCCGTTTTAATAATTTAAGTTACTTTCTTGATGCCTGATACCACCTCAAAGGAAAATGGGTCAGGAAGTTTTGGAAGAACCTAAATAAACATAATGTGACAAACAATCTCTTGTGATCTTTACAGCAAACAAAGTTGAAGATCTCTGAGCATAAAGAAAAGAAAAAAAAAAATTAAAAGGCTACCCAGGGAGTGTCCGATAACCTCAAATTTTAAAGAATTCTTACAAAGATAAAAGGAAAAACATAAAATTAGAAACAATATGGAAAAGTTAACTAAATGCAACTGTGATAATGACGCCAGGAGGATCCTTAGATCCCCTACATTGAGATTTTTCTGAACAAGAGGAAGACAGAAATGGTAGCCTAACTGCTTGAGGGAGTTGTTGACGCTGAGAGAAAGCTCTGGAAAAGGCATTACAGACACAGTCAAAAGAGAAGACCCAAGGAGACATGCATCTGGTTAGTGGGGATGCTTCTCCACTTACGCTCCACTTTGAACAAGATCAAGCCATAAAACTGAGGCAAATTACATCCCCAGATTCTCAGGAATGTTGATCGCAGACCCGCTGCTGATAACCCTTGAGGAATAGTAGGGGATGAGAGAGGATCCTGAAGACTGGAAATGGACAATAATATTACAGTTTTCAAAGAAAGAGCTGTGGAAAATCTTTAGAAAATGCAGACAATATGTCTGATGGCATTCCCTAGGAAATAAAAATAAAATAATTATGATTCAAGTGTACTTTGGAAATTAAGAGAAAAAAAGTGATTAGGATTTGGAATTGGTTTAAAAATAAGAAGTCAGGTAGTAGTAGAGGCACCAAGGAGGTGACCCACCTCTTAGTACTCTGTGCTTCTCTCACTTTTCCAACCCACATGGGGCTCCCACCATGGCTGAGCACATCTACACGCTCCTGCTTCTCAGCCTTTGCACCACCTGCTCCTTCGTTCTGGAACTCTCCCCCTGAAGGGATCTGCAAGCCTTGTGCCCTGATTCTTTTAAGGTTCTATTCCAGGGTCACCTTCTCTACGAGGCCGAGGTGACCCTGTGTATAGTTCCAGCCTCCCCGCCCCCCATCCATGTCCTAGCCTGGCTTTACTTTTCTTCATAGCATGTATCTTTTTTCCTTATTTTTTTCTTTATCTTTTAATTTTTTTCTTTATTTAATAAATACTACATGCACTTCATCGTACCAGTCACTGTTCCAGAGGCTTTTAAAATATTAATTCATTTAATCCTTTGATAACACTAAGAAGGAAATACTAGGATCCTCCCCATTTTGCAGTTGGGGGAACCGAGGCATAGAGAAGCTGTAACAGTGGTAAGCAGCAGAGTTGTGTTTGAACACAGGAAGTCCGGCTTCAGAGTCTGTTCTTTACTGCTCTGCTATTCTGCCACTGTCTGATACATCCTGCATTTAACTTATCTGTTTAGTGTATCATCTTTCTCCATACCCTTCCCCACAAAAATGTAAGCTCCATGAGGGCAGGATTTTGGTTTTTTTCTATTTTACTTTTGCTCTCAGAGTAAGGTGTGGCACGTTGGGGATGCTCAATAAATTTCTTTTTAAGTGAGTACGATGCAAATATAAGAGGTCGGAAAGGTAAGAGTCTTCCTTTGTAGAGTAAGACTCTCCTCTTATTGAGAATAGGGTTTAAAGGCTATTAATCTTTGAATCCTAGGCTCCTGGCAGAGTGCCTGGCTTGTGTAGTGAGAGTAGAGAGGAAGCGAAGAGCTGGAGAGGAAGCTGGAAATATGAAGTGTACTTGGCAGAACGTGAGCTAGGATAGCTCAACATCCTGAAAGCCCAGAGAAAAGAGATTTGTCAGAAATGAGAGAGTGATTCTTTATTAAAGGAAGAGAGGGACAATGTCTTTGCATTTTGCATTAAAACACTCTACTTCTGAGCCACTAATAAAATAGTCTGTCATTAAAATAGGAAAACATTTTAATGCAAAATATCTATTAAGCATTGCCCATATTTGAGCCACTTTTGTAAGCGCTGTGAGGCCTCCCAGCCCTGAAAAGGCTTGCAAGGGAGAATCTGATTGTCAAAATGGTATCGGGTAGAAACACCAAAAGCAACGATAGAGGACAGTAGAAGTACTGAACGTCATCAAGGTCCCCATGATTAGTGCCAAAAGGTGAATGCTTTCAGAAGAAGGTGGGACCACAGTAGGCCAGCAAAATACATTTCTGGAGATCTGTCTCTCATTAGCATAAATGTGCATCTTCATGAGTACAATCAACTTTAATCAATCAACAAAAAGCAGGTACTAAAATAAATGAGTGTAAGAAAAATATTAATAACCAAATAGCATTAGATGCCAACATAACCCTACCTAATGCCATTAGTGTTTGAAGGAAAAACATTCAGATTCCTAATGTATTGGGGAATATTAACATAATGTGGCTTTGAAAATTTTAAAAAGACCTCATAATTAATTTAATCACCATTTTGCATAGCATTCCCACTTGTAATCTGCATTTTTGCTTTAAGACTCTTACTATACAGCTGTCATTCGGATCTAATGAAATACCTCTTACTTAGGAAGAGATGAAATTTTCCAATGTTGAGGTTACACAGACATGAAGATTGAAACATGTGTCTGTCACTGCAATTGCACTATGGTAGACTAATTGCAGAGGCCTGTGGGCATGGATTGATGTTGCTGAGTAGTCAGCCTTCACTGCCATTGCTTTCAGGGCAATTTGCATAGCATGGCTCATAGTGTTTTATGATTTTTCTTTTAAAAATAATTCTACTTGTTAGTCACTAAATCTATTTAACTCTTCCAGTGCTGACTAGCATCTGGGGCCAGTCTGCAGAGCAAGTGCACGTATCTCTCACTCTGCAAGGGCCAAGGGAGTTTGGAAAGGGTATCCCAGCAGTTCCGTCTTTCCATCCTCTAGGAAGATTATTATTGTAGGCTGGTCTCCCTAGGAAGTTGGCCCTGAGGCAGAGAAGAGTGTTTGGGAGGTTTATGGTGGGAGTGCTCATGGGATCAACACCTGTGGAAGAGAAGGAAGCAGGATTAGGCAGAGGGAGAAATCGGATTATGATGCAGTCTCCATGGAAACGTAGACCAACTCTCAGGGGAATTCTGAAAAGGCGATGGTGCCTCAGAGTTGACCCGAGTTATGGCAAGAGGGCTAGGCTTTATACCTTCCCTCCCCCACACTGATCAGTCACTGAGTATGGGATGCCCCATGAAGGGACATGCCCTGGAGAGATGCAGTCAGCTGAAGCAATCCCCAAAGATGGCTGATGGCTGAGGATTGTCTACCAAGGACCCTCCCAGCTGTTGGGACAATAAGTCCTTTATTCCTGAAGGGGGACAAACCTGGGTGGGCCAACACAGTACCCGCCATAATCATCACATATCTACTACTAACAAAGGCTCAATCAGATACCACCTAAGCAACCAAGTATAACCTGCTGACTTTTGTGAGAAAGTCTTTCTGTGGAATATTCTAGAATCTGTTCCCCACTGCCTAGTAATTTAATGTGTTGTTAATCATCAAAATTAATTCCATAATTATAAGCAATTTAAAGGGGTCTTTGGAAATTTCAGTCATTTGTCTTACACCTGAGAGAAATCAGATGATTATACATCTGCAAGTTTATATAGAACTATAATGATTTTTCTGTTTCAACCAACATAGGCACTGAAGCTTAGTATTTGCATGATCTTTTTGGATTGAAGATGAGGTTTCTCCAGGGACTTACTAATGGTCAGGTTTTTCTGGTTATAACGCTTTTTTTTGGACTTCACTAAAAGGAAGTTTGTATACTGTGAGATGTATTTCCCTCTATAATTTTAGAGTTCGTACTTTGTAAATCAATACAATTACTCTTTTAGGAAATTTTTGGACAAAACAATGGAAGAACAGTTTCAAAACGACACATCAATCATAGAGGCACTGGCTCTATACTTGCTGTGATGCACAAAGGAAATTTATTCACCTCATGGAATCTTTGCATCTGAGTCAAGGGGAAACATCTGAAGCTAGCACAGGCAAAGGCTCAGACAGAACATGGTTCAGATTTAAACACAAACAAAGGGTAATCTGGCCTGGCACAGTCTGGCCACTGCAGCAGACTATCTGAAGGTTATGTTTTATGTTTATTAGCTCCATCCAGATGGCGTTTTATGTCCTTAATAACTTTGTCCCTGACTAAGCCATGAACCTACCATTTGACAAACACCGTAGGAAATGTCTATCAGCAGAAAAGTCATTTTATAATCAGAAACATCACTTGAACTATTCAGAATACATTTTGAAAGAGTTTCATCCCTTTTACAGGTCAATGCCTACAGTTATTTGTTGACAAATGCACAGCTTTTCCAAACTTAACCTAAATTCAGTAAGAACCTGGAATTCCTTTAAAAAGGCTACATATTTATGCTAATATTTTATATGAGTAGTAACTTTCATGGTAAGGATCAAAGATGCACATTTATTCAGCTTTATAAGTCCATAAAATTAGTGTATAGTATGTATTAATATTCCAGTGTTACAAAGAGACTGAAGAGCAGCAGGTCTGAGGTCATCCCGTGAATTTCCTATAATCCTGGTTTCTCCTGGCTCAGAACTCTGTCGAGAACAGTCTACACACTGTGTTTAAGTTGCTCTTTAGGGAAGTAGTAAGCAGACTTTTTGTGATGGTCATTTATGTCACTGACTAAATTCTGCTTCTAGATTTCAACCTCCTTGAGGGTAGCTATTACGTTTGATTTATCTGTGTCTCAGAGAGCTGATTGTAGACATTCAATATATATGTGTGGATTTTATTGAAATAATTCACTCCTTTTCTCCTTAAACTCTGGTCTTTAATTCTCTTGTGACGTGTCAAGGTATTATTTTTAATATTAAAAAAAATTCTTCTGCATTAGTTTTGCAGATTTTTCAGTGGGAACAAAAACTTTTATCTGGAAATAAACTTCGATCAGAAAAAATAGTGTTTTTAATGTGTATTTAGCTTTTAATTTAAAAACATTTAGTGTTATTAATGCCATTTAGTTTTTAATTTCACATCCTATCCCTTTCTTTCTTTCTCCCTTCCTTTCTTCCCCTCTTCCTTTATTCCTTCCTTCATTTTTTGATTCAACAAATATTTACTGACGTGTTTACTATGTATACCAAGAACCATGCTAAGCACATAATCATTTAGGAAAATTGTCAGTGTTCAAATTTTTCTTAAAGCATTCGTTTTTTTCAAAAAGCTTTGGTAAGCTTTTTTCCCTGTATTCTCTTATTTCCTCAAAAAGAATCTAAGACATAATTAAATACTATGATGACAATTTATGGGAACTAAACTTCAAATTATATTAACACATTTTAGAAACACTATCTTAAAGACTACTCCAGAGTTATCTGTATATTAGAAAACTTTGCCTAGATCCTAAGGCACAAGATCTGAAATCATTTTAAGGGGCAACTCATCCTCCTTAGAACAGAGCAGAGAACTGTTCACACATTTAATTAGTCAACGCTAACCAGGATGCATTTTTAAAGAATTGAGGTTCAACTCTAGGGAATTTAACTTGATTACAAGATAGGTCAAAAACATGGCAATATAGTAGGAAGTTAGCTTAAAATCTCCCTCATTAGAGATTGTCAGGGGAGAAATAGTAAAGTATTTTCCTTGCAATGTTTATGTAATCTTGACTGCAAAAGATTATTTCCTTTCCATCATTCTTCTCTGTGACCTCATCTATGACTTACAATTGAACGGTGTTTAAGAATGCATGGATAGCTGCCGTTTAACAGAATTTAGCAAACTAAGGAACTTGAAAATCTTTGTGAAGAATGATTAAGCTCTGCACCCTTTCCTATGCATGGGTTTTTTTCCCCACACCAAGCAAGTCTCCTCCGACATCTACAAGTCAACTCAGTTCTGACACTGGAGATGGTGGCAGATCCCCCAGGTTAAAGGCTCAGTCCCACAGCACTGCCTTCCCACCACCCCACTTCAGATGCCAATGGCAAGTCCAGGTTGTTACCTGTACTTCTGACCAAACTGCTACAGATCGGAAATTCCATCGACCCCCTCATTGGGTTAGATTAATCTACTAGAGTGGCTCACAGAACTCAGAGAGACACTTCACTTACCAGATCACCAGTGTATTATCAAAGGATATAACTTAGGAACAGCCAGATGGAAGAGATGCATGGGTCAGAGAATGGGGAAAGGACATGGAGATTCCATACTCTCTCTCAGCCATTCTCTCTGAATCTCCACCTGTTCACCAACCCAGAAACTCTCTGAACCCTGGTCCCTTGAGTTTTTATGGAGGCTTCATTACACAGCCATGGTTGATTAAATCGTTGGCCACTAGCAACTGATTCAACCTCCAGCCCCTCTCCCTTCTGGGGGGTCTTGGGGGTGAGACTGAAAGTTCCAACCCTCTAATCACTTGGTTGCTTCTCCCAACAACCAGCCCCCATCCTTAGATTCAGTCCAAAAATTACCGCATTAACATAACAAAATACACCACTGTAACTCTCTTTACATAGGAAATTCCAAGGGTTTTAGGAGCTCTGTGCCAGAGATGGGGATGAAGACAAAATATATATTTCTTATTATAAATCACAATATCACAATGATATAAGGTAAATATCAACTGTTTTCTTGTCTTTCAATTAACAACATAGTTTTCTCACCAAGATGGTTGAATTGAAAGAACAGCTTGATCTGTTTATTGAAAACCAGCACGTGAGCAGGTAGAAGGCAAATGACTTCACCTCTCTGCCCCTCAGTCTCCACATCAACGTCATGAAGATAATACTATCTATATGCCATAGGTGTGGAGAATATGAAAGGGGATGACCTGTTAGTCACCTTCTCAATGTATAACGCAATGTCACTGGCCTTTCTTCACATGGTCAAACCTCTATTCAGACTGTGGCAATGGCAAAGTTTGGATTTACCAGGTCAGACCAACTAAAAAATTACATTTAGGGAATAATTCATAGAAAACATCAAGGACCAGGAGAAGGGACCAACAAATGAATTACTGAGCCTCACTTGTGAAGAAACGAGATTATTAACAATAAGCAATGTCAAGAAAATTAATAGTCCCAAACTTACCACTGAGGGCACTTGGACCTGTTGAAAACAGTGCCTCTGTATCGTGTGCCAATTTTAAATCAAACAATTTTGCAATTTTGTTTGTGTTTAGGTGTAACGTTGATAACAAATGCTGATGGAACATGGGCTGAGCCCAAATGGGCTGCGGAAAATGCTTGTAAGCTTGGATGCTAGAAATCCCAAAAGGAGGAAAGAAATCAAAGGCAGAAAAGGTCCTCTGCCTGATCTGCCTTTTGCCTGAGGAAACTGGAAATATTTGGCATCTCAAAGCCACCCACCCACCTGTGCCTTTAGTCCACACCATGAACAACCATGAAATAGCAGCTTATTTACTATTCGACTTCTTACACAGAAGGTGCTGAAACCATGAACTGCTTTGCGCTCAGTTTAGACTCTTGCTTCTTTGTTTTCTGAGTGACAGTTGGGAGACAGATGCAGTTCTTACAAAGAGGGCTGTCTTTATAAACAAAAACAAAAATAGAAGGATACATTCTTCTGCCCCAAAAAACTGCTCTGAGTCCTAAGTTGGGAAAGGAGTAAATGGATGAAAGAACGTGTTAGCATCATAACAGATTTGAACTCTAAATAGCTAATTTGGGCCCATACACATTATCTAGCAAAATGATAAAGAAAGTGATAGCAAAACAATCAAAGTATTTCAAAGGCATTTGAGGCAGTGGGGCAGAAAGATTTCTTGTTCCCATCCAAATGGATTAAGATAGGAAAGAGATGGTGATAACTTGTCTGTGTTCTGGGAAGCACATGCCATACCCATGGTCCTTCAAGATACAGTTTTGATGAACCTTGAAAATGCCCTTGTTCAGTGGGAGATGGAGAAGTAGCCCTTGGCTTCTTACCTCCAAGTGCCTTTTGTTGCACGGGCTAGGAACAAGAACGCTTGAATTTTAATCTCTTGATGAAATGAAGTCCATCCATTTTACATTTGTGGTTTTAAATATGGAATGATCTGAAGTGGCATTGCCTTGTTATTCAGAAATGCTGTGCTGGACACTTACTTTGATTTCATTATAATACAGCTACCAGGAAAACAATTCCTGCTAGGTTTCCTCTCCCCAACTACTCTGAATCCCAGCAATTTTTTTTTTTTTTCAGATAAAATGAAGACCAATATGTTTTTTTGCTACATCCATTTCAGTATGTTACATTTTAAAAAATAATTAATCATATCTTTGTAATTGTATACTTTTCTGTGAAAACAGGATACGTATAGTCACTGCTTAGAATGCCCAGTGAATTATAGCTTATTTGGGATCTATTTTAAATATAAAGATCATGAATAAAAAGCTAGTTAAATCATTTCCAAGTGAACAAAATTTAGTGTGTATGGTATTTAGCAAAATATATATATTTTTAAGTAATAAGAGGAAATGACTATTGAAACTGCCATCATCTTTTACAATAAATACTGTTTTTCTTGAAGGCTGTCATACAATAAAGTTAAGTATTTAGATTGAAATGTCACTGTTAATTGATGGAGTCCTCTGATACTGCTTAAGAGTTTTGATTTTAAGGAAGAATCTGTGAGCATGAAATGAATAGATTTAAGAGGTAGATATACTGCTATTATTTCATAATTATATAGATATAAAAATATATGTATATATGGCATAATATAAAAAAAATTTGTATAATGCATATGGTATCCTATATAATATAGAATGTATAACAAAATATATAACACAATATAATGTTAAATGTTTGGTAGATCATATAATTAACTATAAATTACCATCTAGTTAATATTATATAATAACAGTCTTGGAATATTTTGAGAGTGTGTTAGTAACACTAAGCCATGACAAGAGCCTACCATAGTAATAATTATATGTAGAGTCATCTGTGTTGCTTAATTATCAAGTAGAAAATGCTAATTAAATGGTATCATTCATCAAAAGAGAAAGAAATGTACACTGACTGATTTTAGGCGTCCTTAGCATTTCAGAGTGCCAGGAGCTCTTGACTTCATACAAAACATCTATGCTGGCTGAAAGGTAAATAGCTTTGAATATTTATCCTTTTGTGTTTTATAAAAGGATAAATGGCCTAAAAGTATTGAACTTCCCCAAGTCATCTCCTTACCAACATTTTCTATGGGTTAGAAATATATGAGCTCCAAAGCCAGGTGCTCTCCTAATAAATAATTCTCTTCACTTTCAGAAATAATAGAGAGTACACGTGCCAGAGTACTGGTATTCAAAGTAGCTACCACCTAACACTAAAACAATACTCCATTTTCACATTGCTGTTTCCTGGGAAAGCAAAGTGCTTTTGCGTGTGACCCGTACCAAGATGCACCACACCACGCGCTCAAGGAAAGTCCTGATGCGAATGAGCTAAACAATTTCACTTCCCCCAAACCTGTTTGCTCCGAGTCATAGAACAGCTGACATGAGTTGAAAAATGAACACCTTAATGAGTTGATTGAGTTCAGTGTATCCAAAAGGCTGTGTGTGAGATGCGGTACCAGAAAGTTCGTCTGCATCTCAGCCCTGCGGAGCTTGCGATGTGGCTTGTCACAGAGTTTCTTTTAGCTTCTGTGATTGCTCGCTCCACATGCTGCCATTTACAGTACACGGTATACAGTAAATCTATTTTTTGTCAAGATGGGCTGGGTTTTCACAGCTCTGCACATGACATCCAGTCACTCTTCTTGGCTCTTAATGCTTAACATGGTGTAGTCTTGATTTTTGGCTGATTGCCTCCAATATGTTCAATTTTGGATGATTTTTAGTTAGGTTTGTGAAATGATGCCCTAGAAATGTGAAAAATGTATAGGTTTCCTTAAAGGGCTTGCAGGCATCAGTCTGCTTCTCTGGGTATCATTTTGGAACTGTAATATTTTCTCAAGCATTTGTGACGTGCCCTCAGTGGGCATTGGAGAACATTCAGGAGGCAGATAAAAGGAGGCTGAGGAAACATGAGCGGCTGTCTCTGGGGAGTGGAATTAGGAGTTGAGGTGGATAGACGCTCACTTTTCATTATGCAGTTTATGTTTGCACCATTTTTCTTTTAACCTAGTAAGTGTCTCATTTTGACAATTAAAAAGTTTAATTAAGAGAAAGGAATAAATATTTCCAATGCTATTGTCATTGTTAAAATCACCTTCTGCCTGTCACTCATGTTTTTATGGCACTAAGTTCTATAAACACAAATCCCAGTGAATTATACTGTGTCTCTTCCTGAGCTTTAACTGGCCAATCTCATTTCTCAACAGTTTTGCTATTTCCACATGGACATTGTGTTTTTAGTTCCCACCTCCCATCCCCACTGTTTCCTTCAACTGCGGGACTACTTCTTTCTGATATGTAAAATGTGTTATCTTTGCATTATTGATGCAGTTTGGGGTTATCTGAATTGCCCAGGATAATGTTGCAGGAAGCACTCCTGACCAAATGCCTTCTAGAACTTACTTGAATCTGCATTATCGAGGCTACCATGTCGCTAAATAAAGTAACCAGTAGCTTAGTCAAAGATGAAATATGAGTGGGAATCCCAACTGATTTATAGAAAATTTTATGTTTTAATTTTTTTTAATATTTAAAACTATCACATATAAAAACTGTCTGCAAGAAACCAGAGAATAAGCATGAAATTCAGTATTTAATACTGGATCTCTTTTCTCCACCATGTTTCCATTTTTATTTGATTTGTATTTGAATATTTGTGAGGAAAGTGTGCATACAAATGCAGTTCCTCTTTTCCTTTTCCTGAGTCATATGATGTTAACAGATAAAGATATAGATCCAAGTAATAAGAAGAGGATGCTGATATATGTGGCAAAAGTTCTATAAATTATGAACCTTAAGTTGACTATTTTTAATGGATCTAAATAAAATAAATCCTCTAATTAAAAAAATAGATGGCTAATCATATTTCAATTTGGGGGGAGTTCTATGCCTAACCAGTTTACCAGAGAACGTGAAATGGAGTGGGCAGAGAAAGGGAAGGGACTCTGGGTTCCAGCCTTAACTGCCTTGGGGAATCTGCTCATCTCTTCACCTGAGTGATTAAGGGGTTGGACTGGGTGATATTTCATGTTCTTTCTAATTCTAAATTCTACAAGAAAATCAGCCTTCCACAGCTGGAGGCTCTCTGCCTCTCACTACACAGTGCCTAACACAGTGGCGCTTAATAAATGTGCATCAGAAGAGTAAACAAAGGACAAGGTAACAAGAGAGAATGAACCTCAACTACACTGTAAATAACAGATCCACAAGGTTATGAATGCCCCACTAAGAAGATTAGACAAAAATCCCACCATGACAAACTCTTAGGCACAGTTGCATTGTCAGCATGTGCAAACACACACACACACACACACACACACACACACACACACACCCCCTTTGTGAGGATTCATCAAGGCCTTTACCCTCAATGAAAATCTATAGGATGTGTGCTACAGACAGAAGTACAAACTGACTTGGAGATTTCTTTAAAACCGGTTAAACTCACAAAATTGTTTAGACCAATATATTTGTCAATCACTCAGTAACTGAAAAGTAGGAACTGTGGTTGTGAAGAGTTATATATGCAGCCATTCAATTAACCGAGTTCCCTGCGTCTGAGAAAAACTGAGATCCAGACAAGTTTCACAGATCCTTCTCGGATCATCTGAATAGTTAATCTAGACTTTTAAATTGCAGAACTATGCTAGTAATCACAGCAATAAGCATTTTATTTGCATTTACCAAATATGTGCCAGGCATGATAGTAAGTGTTCTACATACATTTGCACTTAAGAGGTAGACACGGTGATTTAGGTCCACTTACAGATGAGTGAACAGAGGCTTCACACTTACTCATTCAACAGATCTTTATTGAATGACTGCTATGCTACAGGATCTGTGCTGGGTGCTGAATTCATGGTGATGAATCAGTCTGAGAGAGATCTTGGTCAGGCCTGCCCTGTTCAGTCCCTCCTGGGCCAAGTCATGAAGAAGATAAATCAGTGCACAGGAACCTGAACTGGTCAGTCCTGGGTCATTGCAGTGCACCTGTGCATGCATGAAGGATAGTGGCTATTAGTTTACTTGTGAATAATGTAATGCAGAATAAAGTTATACCTGAAATATGACGGTTAGATTCAAACATATGAGGTTAGGTGCAAATACAAGGGGTGATTTTGACAGTGTTCCAGGATGACGTGGCAAGGAATACAGGAACGTTGACTAGTGTCTTTGCACAATGTGATGGTGGTGTCACCTCATTTAGCTTAACAACCACAACCCCTAGATTGTCTCATGAAGAAACTTGGAGAGATCCGAGAATCACACTCACATCCAACTTGATGTTACCTCCTGTCCTTGTTTTTTTTCCAAGCCTGATGCAGTGAAGTGTAATTTGCACCAAATCTATGTGTCTGAGTGTTCTTCTCAATTCTCAAATCCAAGTTCCTGTTGAGCCAACCCATTCCCTGATCTCAGAGAGCTTACAGTCTTTTAGGGAAGATAGATGGTTAAAAACAGTCAACAAAATCAAAACCCTACAAAAGGCAAAACTACAGTGATAGAAAGCAGAGGATAGGAAATGACTGTAAATGGGCACAAAGACATCATCTGGAGTGATGGAAATGTTCTATATCCTGATGGTCGTGGTGGCCGTGAGACTCAATACATTTGTCAAAATGTACGAGGATGTACACTTAAAATTGTTGAATTTTACTGTAAAGAAGTTATATTCCAGTAAAGCTGGTAAAACATTGCCACAAACTTTGTAATTTTAATATTATTTTAAATAAAAAATATTTCAGACTCATAATTTGTTACAATTTATATATACCTGTATGTCTATCTATATACATACAAATATACATGTATACAGTGTTAAACAAATATATATGACAAATAAAAATATGAGTATGTACATATATGTACATATTTTAAGACATTTCTAATTTGTTTTAAATTATATATAATTGTATGTACATATGTACATACATATGTATGTATATGTACATATGTATATCATATTTTTTTGAAGTGAAATGTAAAACTAGAATTTAGGAGGTCTTGAAGAAAGTCCTCCCTCAGATTTAATGTGAGAAATAAATCCAAAGTGTATTATTCTTGAGAATAGTCAAAAATTCCTTACACTTTTCTTCACTGAGCACTAAAATCATTTAGAGCAAGTTTACTAGACTGACATCGAAAACTGATGAGGGTCCAGCTGTCATAGTATATTACTTATTAAATTATTTACATATAGTTAAGGAAAAAGCAAATAAACAAATCAGACCATAATGATAAATTTTGATAAATGCTTTGAAACAGAAATATCACAGTGCTAGGAAAAGTCAGGCAAAAGGAACTGATGATTTATTTTTTAAAAATAGCAAATTATTTTCAGTACTAATGTCTACTGACTTAGTAAAAATAAGTTCTAAAATGGAAAAAAAAAATAAAGTTATAAAGCAAGGGTTTAGAAGTAAACTAGTTTTCCCATGGAAACTTCAGAAGGCTTGGATGTTCTTAACTTGCTTATAGTTGACTTCCCTTAAAGATGCTGCTCAGAATGGTTTTGTTTTTTTTTTTCTTGGTAAGTTTCCTTTTTACTACATCTCTTTAACTGGTTATCTCCAGACCAGGAACAAACGGACCACTAAGGCTAATACTCATAATTGCGCATATTTTTTGCTAGTATCTTTGTTTCTTCTTATAAAAGCAATCATGTCAGGTATTAAATTATGTTAAAAGAGTTTCCACATTTAACATAATGTGCTAATAACTATCACACACTTGCCTGAAAAGATGGTAAGGATATGAAGACTCTGGCCTCATTAGACAGAGACTATTACTGAGGAGGAGACAAGCGCCAATGTCTCATTAAAGGGTTACATACTGTGAAACAGAACAAGGTAATACTGTGTGATTTTTATATAGAAAAACATCATAGGGTAAAAACATTGACATGTTCAGTTAAAAATAATCCTTCAAAAGGCCAAAGTTAACAGTTAAAACCATTTTTTTAATCTAGAAATTGGCAAAAGGTTTATCTAAAATGTTTATATTTTTGCCACTCCATAAATCAAAATTAGTTTTCCATTAAAAAAATTGGATCAGAGATGATGATCTTCTTGCCAATTTTTAGCTAAATGCAAATGGAAACATCTGAGATTTTAAACTGAAAACTGAAGTTTATAGATATATGGTAAAACTACTGCCTGTGAGTGTTACATTGTGAGATCTGAGTAGCGTATGAGGTTATGAATTAACAATAATTTCAGATACATTAATTTCTTTATGCTAAACTTATAAACACAAAAGTAAAGCCTAGATTTGTTATTAATGTGTTTATTATATTATTTATGCCCTTTAATCTTGATGGAATGATAGTGTAACTTCTACTTATTCTTCAAGTTTCAACTCAAAACTTTTTCCGGACTCCCAAAACAAGGCCAGGTGCTGGTTGTCTGCTCTTCATAGCACCATGTGTCTTCCCTTTGTAGGTCTTGAATTTTTACCTGCCCTTGTGTTACCATTTGATGAACAAGCCTGTAAGCTACACAAGAGATCACGTGTGGCTTTTACTCATCATTTCATCCCTAGCCCCTAATACAACACCCAGTGCCTAGTGGACATTTAACAAACATTTATTCAATGCATTAAATCTGATTGCCACAGAGTGATTTCTATGACATTTTTTTCAAAATATGACCATTGGTTTATTAATGACTCTATCAACATTAGGTTTTCTCTTCTGTATTTCCCAAGTGTTATCTGCCTTAAATGTCCCAAACCGGCAAACTGCACCTTGTGCCTCAGGCTACTGGCTTTGTTTCTCCCTTCTCTGCTTTCCATGCTCTTTCCCCAGCCTGTGAATGTGACCGTGGACAAGGAAGCGCTGAGATATTAGCCTTTCTGCCCCTATTACAGTGCACGGCGTTATTTCCACCTGGACTCCACTATCAGAGTCCTCTCTCCTACCTCTAGCGAAGGTGCCAAAATTTCTGGAAGAGAAAATACAGCTCTTCCTCCCCAAAACAATTTTGAGATTTTGGAATTCTAACGACATGACAGGAGAGCATTATATAAAATGTTTTTGTTTTTCGAGAAACTCTGTACTTACTAAATGAAGTAGCTTCAGATCACCCTGATCAAGATTTACTAAGGTCTATGCAAGCTGCAAATGACTTTCAGAATATAGATGATCCCCGGGCTTTAATGAATTGGTCCCAGAATTCTACTGACATCCTTTCAGTTAAAACCATTAAGTCAGAAGATGCAGTGTGTATTTACACGACAGGGCGTAACCAGACTGCGGATGTATAAAATAGATCATCAGGTACTAGTATTTTGATGGTCAAAGCACATTTGATGAGGTGGAAAGTCAATAAACATAGAAGAGATTATTGGCAACAGTGTAACAACAGTTAGATTCTGCTCTTTTCCCCTGGGACAGAAACAGAACACTAAGGTGGAAACCAAAATATAGCTTTACCTTGGGTCATAAAGACAAAGAGAGCAATAGAAAAGATTCATTCTTGATGATCAGTTTCATTTACCCAATGTGGGTCCATTGTGGGAAAAGGAATGATTTTTACCAAAAGACAAACTTTGAACAAATGAGCTCATTTCCATCATGTTGACAAGTCTTAAGTCATGAGATATGCTGAAATACGCATCCCAAAGCTCCATTATAGAATCATTAAGCTGATTTCTTCATCAAAATATATATTTTTTTCTTTTTAAATTTTAAAGGAGAAGACAGGTGGTTAAAGACTAATGCATTTTAAAAGAACTGATGGGATCTAGCCAGCTCCCTCCTTGTCACACAACTCTTTGAATGATTAGGGGTACTGACTGCCAAATGTGTTTAAAAACTCATTTGAAATGAAGAAAAGACTCAGAAATAAACAAAAAGGGGAGGGAGGAAGGGGACATTTTAATTTTACATTTTTTTCTTGCTTTATTTTAAGAGGAGAAGTGAAACTGTTCTTTTATTTAAAAAATGGCAAAATTGTACTGAGATAAGCTGAACACTTACATTTTAATTCTAAAATCTGAAGAAATTTTTAGCTGTCACTATTGACCCACAGATATGAAGTTAGCAGGAGAGTCAGTGATGTGATTTTAACATTTTAATATTATAAAACTGCTTTCTTACAGATTTCTACTTAGATGTCTGCAAAAGCAATAGCCCTGTAATTAAAGTATGCAAATAAAGTATGATAACACTGAAGTATCAAGAAAACAATACCTTTATATGCTTAAATGTATAAATTACATGCATCAAATATGTCTGATTTGAAATGCAGAATATAAACATGCCAGTGTAAAGTTGCGTTTACATGTATATATATATAAAACACATAATATATATGTTATAGATGTGTGTGGAAACACATAGTTTAAAAGTCACATGTGTCTTTTCCAGTATTTTTACTGTCCATTCAATAACTGTCCCTCCAGCCCAGAAGAAAAAGAAATATTTTCAAGACAAGCTAGAAAATATTTGAAAATGGATGAAATCCTGAGTTTTCCAACAAGGTAGAAGAAATGTTGATAGTATGTAAAGGGTATTTTAGAATGTACTTGAATATTTATTATTGCTGTAAGTGTAGGGAGACACATGCCCATGGGTTGAGGTCAAGAATGTTCTTAGTGCCCCAGTGCATAGGACCCATATCTGTCATGGCCCATTTGAACTGTGGCACTCCTTAAAAAATAAGGACATGCTCTGTAATTACCAGTCTGCCTGGGCATGTACATAAAGAGAGCTGACAAATGATAAAGGAAATTGGAAAGGTTGAGAGGATGAAGTCAATAATAGATTTATCTCCAGACATTTAGCACTTGAAGTGCATCTGTTATACAATATGTAGACATATTTTACAGCAAATTTGGAGATACTGTGAGCCCACTGGGAAGGGACAATATCTAATTTTATATTCTATATAATTCTGAGCATAACTTTGGTGCTTAATCAGTAAGAGGAGGAGGTACCCCCCTGTGCTTACAAAAGGAAAAATGCATGAAAAGGATATGGGGACATAACCTGGGGTTCTGTACGCAGTAGCAGTGTGGAAGAATGGTGCAAAATAAGAGCAAAGCCAAATGCAAAATAAGAGAACTATATTTTATGTACAACATGAGAAAATTGTAGTCTGAAGTTTTTTCAATCATTAAAAGACAAAATTTCTATTTTTTCCCAAACTCAAAAAAAGTTCTTGCAAGTTCTAATTCTAAAAGAGTACAAAAGTTCAGTAATAAATTGAAAACAATTTTTAACTAGCTTTCATTGTAATGCATTTAGGAAACAATTTCATGCCTGCTTGAACATTATTTTCCCCCAAAGAATTTGTCTTGTTCTTTCAAAAAATTTATTTTACTTCATGAATTCTGTAAATACTATTAATCATAGATATTGTAAAGTATTGGCTTTTATATTTCTAGTATTTAAAATAATATGGCCTCATATTATGAGTGGAAAAGAAACAAATTATGCCTATTTATTTATGTAAATGTGATATGTATGTATAATTGAAAAATTTCTATTTTACTATTCATGTTTTTCTCTTCACCTATCTATTTTCTTTCCTCTACCATGCATGTATGGAAAAACACACATGTCTTAAGGCTTTAATTTTGCTTAATTTTGTGTAAATTTGTCCAGTGTAGTTAAAAATCATGAAAAAAGATAATATTTTAAATAGTATTTTAAAATATTCTTGCATCATGGCTTATTGCCTAAGAAAGGAAAAAATACGCTTTGGCCCTGTTGTTACTTCTTCTGTAGTACATGATGCTAAATCAGTCAATTTGGCTAAAATATGTTTACCCAAAGGAATTACTTATGGCCTTTTAACTGAAACAGGCAGTTGGCTTTTGCCCTGCCATCTCCACACACACTTAATTTTGTAGCCACTGTGTGAATTTCTAAAGTCTCTGTTTCAGTTTTCAATTAAAATGAATTATGTCCCTTAGTTGTTAGAGAAGGTTATTTGACCAGTATGAAGAGGGCTTGGTACCCAGATCCTTGCTGTGGGAGGGTTTTCTGCTGTTACTGAGAAGCCAATTGCTTAGCGGTAAGTGGTATGATACCATTCTTTCCCCAAACCATAGTACTCTGTTCTGTCTTGAGAGTTCATAGGTACATCTTTTTTAAGGCATTTCACATCAGAATGATCTGTCTTAGATGCAGAGTAACTCCAAGACGGAATGTGGCTAGACACAGATTACAGTCTTGTCCCTTACCTTACTGACTGTAGCTCACATATATTAAAAGTTTCTGGTAAGAAACATGACAAACTTCTCACAGTCTGATGCATCGATTTAAACAGATTTACCAAGCTTGTTATTACGTATTTTTAGTGCTGTCTTACAGTTATATCAATTCATTTGCTTCCCCCCCACTTCCTTCTTTTGAAAAATCAAATATACAGACACTGTTCATGGCATAAATAACAAAGAAGCAGCTTAGGAATAATTTTAACATCTAAGATTTCCACTCTTAAAAAACTGAAATTTTTTCTGATTTTAATATTTAAAGTAGGTATCATGATCTAGATCTTGGTTAAAATGCATAGTTTCTCTTAAGAGAATTTTTTAAAAAAGGAAAACCAGATTCTGGCATTATCTCAGCAGAGCTTAAGCTAACATCCAGGAAAAAATACAGAAAACAGGAAGAGTTGTTGATTCTTTTTTCTGAAGACACACTGTAGCATCCCCTTAGGAACTTTTATGCTGATAAAATCCAGTTACATTACTGGACAGTTGCCTGAAAGAGGAGATGTACAACAGTGTCTTAAAGGAACCATTTTCTAATCAACTCAAGGCCATTCTCTCTTACATTAAGAAGGGATTCAAGACAACAGTTCTACCATAGCTTAACTGTATTTTATTTCAGCTTTGAATCGTTATGTGGATCAAAGCATCCTTAGAACTCACAATGCAAACTCTGACTACACTCTTGATTAGTTCCTTCCAATCAAGTAAAATAATTCCTAAAAATTCTCAGTAAATCAATCTTTGAAAATAGTGAGGAAAACATAATATGCAGTTAAAAGTACTATTAAGAAAATACAATAACCAATGGGACCCTCTTCTAAGTCTTTTAAAACAGATAGACGTTTAACCTTGCTTTTTAAGAAATGTACATGATTTAAGAGACTAAACATCAAGAACAGAGCAGTGAATTAAAGAAGATATAACATTCAATTGTGTACTGGATACCAGCTATATTTTGCAGCTGTATAGTATTATTTTTAAATAAAATATGAGGGAAAAGAGCCAAATACAACTTACTGAAAGAAATAAAGAGAGAACAGAATGCAAGTTCAATAAGCTGAGATTTTAGTGTGTTTGACATAAAATAAAAATGCACAACTGTGATTTGGAGAACAGTTAGGCAAGATTATTATGTGCTCCTGGATATTCAGAAAACTGTGTCCATATCCATTTTATGTTATAGTTCCCCGAAGTCCTGTGTGTGCCTTCTTATGTGAACATGAAGAATTCTGAACTAGACACTGTGGATGCACCAAGAGAGAATGCATTTGGAATTCTTTTATAAACAAAATTTCAGTAAGAAAAAGAAGCAATGTGAATTTTTGTTTTGAAATTTTGCAAGTAGATAAGGAAGAATGAGCCAAAATAGTCACTTCCAGCCTTTTACATTGATCAATTTATGGTTTCAAATAAAAATACTCCTTTAGAGTTTTAAAATGAGAAAAATATGTATATAAGAGTATATATATATATATTTCTTTTCTGCCTGTTTCCAATATTAGATATTACAAAATTGTTTGAAACACTGCTTCTTCTAGGAATGGATTCTACTCCTTTCATGAGTAAATATGGATTTACAGGAATTTTCTCTGACCTTTATAAAATGTTATAGCAGATTATATTACAGTGTTTTATTCTTCTATATACAATATGAAGGTCACTTATGTTGTATAATGAGTGAGGGCTCTATTTTACTAATGTTTTCCATATCACATTTCCAAACTGATCTCCAGCTTTATCCTTGTGGTCTGGAAGTCGTTGGGTGGACCAATTTATTGTCTAGGGTTAAATGAAAACAATTCTAAGAAAAAGCTGCAGCTGAGGAAAACGAGGATTAAAAGAACAATTTAATTTTAACATTAAAAAAATCAGGTATTTGGTTTTCTTTCCCTTTCTTTAATGTATATTTGACTATGTGAACTTTTCATAATTGTTTTCCAATTTGATTATCAAAAAAGCTTATGCCTTTGCTATTTTGGGTATTCTAAAATATTCTGTAGTGCCTTTTTCTAGGTTCACACTCTTTTCCTTGCTTCTACTAAATCCCTAACCATCACTTTTGCTTTCCATTCAGTGTATTTTCTTCATTCTTTCTAGTTGCTGTTTTTGATCCCTCTTCCCTCATTTAGAAGCTTTCTTTGATACTTCAGACTCTAGATGAATCAAAGAGGATCTCCACGGATGCATGGTCCATTCAAGACCAGACATGCTAAGTGATATGGCTGCATTTCTTAGCAGATAATACTCTGTTTTTTCACATACTTCATTGTATCACTTGCAAAAAAAAAATCAAAATAAATAGGGATTTCTTTTTGAAAAGAATAATAAATTTACACACGCTAAAAATTAAATTTCATAAGAGGAGCTTTTTATTGATGGTGTGGCAAGTCATTACAGTGCAGATCCTTCACTGGTTCAATGAGAAAAGAATGAATCTTTTCCCAATACAGCAACCTCCTTGTGGGTGGGATTAGGAAGTCGGGTATCCTTTGGAACACATGGGGAAAGTACCTGTTGCAAAATTCTTTGAGGCTGTTGATGTTAGTGTCCAAAATTAGTCAGAAATCAGAAAATTTTCTCCTATTTTTTTATTTTGGTCATTCTTTTTCTAATCAGGAACCAAGGATGACAAAAGCATGAAGTCAGACTCTGAGGGGGCATCAACCTTAGTTAATCATTCATATGCACACATACAAGGGTATTTAAACATATATATCACACGATGTAGAATTTTCACAGGAAAAAGAGGAGGCTTGGGCAATTTGGAAAGCTGCCATAGAAAAAAATCTGGCCTTGGGTGTCTAAGGCAGTTGCCACCAGAGGGCGATTATTGTAGCAAAGCTTCAGTCTACGCAATTGCTTTTTTTTTTTTTTGTCCTAGTTGTCCAGTTAACAAAAATGTAACATACTCACAATAGAACCTTAAACTTTATGCAGGATAACTCTGAGAGTTCATTTTCAATTTCAAAAAGGAAGTAAACATTGTTGATAGTGAATAAAGAAGGAAAGTGAAATTTCTTGACGGTAGATTTGCTAGTAGATTTTTATACGACAAATTGAAAGAAGAAAGTTGTGCCTTATTAGATGAGTGAAACTCCAATGTACTTCCCCCCAGAAAGATATTCATTTACTCTGTTTTACTTCTTTGTTTTCCTTAGGAGTGACAGAGCAAGTTGATGCATGTTGCCAGGGGGTTTTTGAAGCCATTAATTTTTAAAGGACTTTTTTCTTCTCCTTGCCAAGAGGCATCTTAGTGAGATATTTTGGATTTGGCCCTAAACATCCTTTATAGTTTTGTATACATTTTATCTTGGTCTGAACGTCAGACTATATAAGTATAGAGTGATGCATTTAATAGCATGAAATGTAACATAATGCAAGCTTTAATACCTGGAATACAGTAAACCAGTAGCTCTGAGTTATATTACCCGTCGTAAACTTCTTTAACCTGTGGCTCATTTTCAAAATAATAAACGTAACTATTCCATAAAAATATCTCAACACAGAAGAGCCAGAAAAGTGAAGGACATGAACAGATGGTACATCAATCTTCTGCATTTATACAATTTGTTTTTTAATGCAAATAGTGTGGGTTGCCTGCTCATGCCTTGGATATTTGTTCCAAAGATGAGCACATTTTCTTATCTTTCTGGATCAATGTGACATTTGCAGTTATCATAAAGTGGGAGCCCATTTAATGATGTTAATGCTTCCTTAATGTAAAAATAAAATCACCTTCTTTATAAAAGCGAACAGATTAAAAGTCCCAAAGAGACCATTGAAATCTGTGACATTTGCAGTTACTGGTAACTAGATTGCTTGCTTGATTATACACAGGTAAAAAAAAAAAATCTTAAAAGCATTGTTTATGATCATTAATCAGGACATTAAATGTGAATTCTAGATTCCCTTATGAACAAGAGAGTGAATAAGAAACTATTTGGATAAAGAAACCAGCAAGTTAGACTTTTTCAAAAGAGTTACCACAGTTAAATGTTAAATAAGCCTCTCTAAATTTTAAGAGAGCTTGCAGATTTGTATTCTTTGTGGATCCTTAAAAATAAATGGTAGTATTTCTGAGATGTAATGCTTTTCTGAAACAGAAAACACTTAAAAATAGTAAAGCGATTTAGGTAGTAATAGTAAAACATTGTAGGTGTGGTATTGATTTTTTTAAATCTTAATTCACAGAACGATTCCAGTATATACCCACCCCCCTCCTCCCTATATTTCAAGCTTCATAGAGAAAAGCCATTTATAGAAGTGAAGAGTGATGTTTCTAAGTCTTATTCAGTTCCATCAGTAGAACCCCCTTGGCTACTTCATGGGGAGCTTGCTTTGGGAATTCGTTTCTTTTTCCTGTGTATTGTTGTGTCTGTTTTCGATGTTTCATACACATGCCCAGAGGCCGTCTGGCAGCCTATACACTTTTTAAAGCCAATTTGAAAAAGCAAATCATTTTCCTTCCTGCTAAGACAGCTGGCTGTTGCATACAGCGTTTTCCACTAGAAATGAGTTATGGTCACTAACTAATTCCAGAAGGTCCAAAGACTTGGCATTTGATGAGAGCAAATTTTGATCACTATCAAACTGGCATCAACTCCAATAATGGGCTAACCTATGAAACGCAGAGCACAGGAGTGTCCTGTAAATAACCTCAGCCACTCTGTGTAGCTTCCTAAAAAGCTTATGGAGATAAAACAACGACAGCCCCACCTCAGGGATGTTCTCTAAAACAAGTGGAGGTAAGTCCTGAGTGTTTGTAACTTTTATAGATCTCATTTCATGTGGAATCATAATCAACTCCCTTCCCTGGTGGGTGGGGCCGTGTTGACAGAGGCTATCTATATATTTGCAATAGATCACACACCCAGTTCGATAAATAGAGCTGATGGAGTGAGACAAACTTAAATCTGAGAAACAGGACCTTTATTGCAGCAATGAAATATTTTTCAGACTCAGGTCTATGTGCCCAGGATTAAAATGAAATCATGGTGTCTTGAAATAATTGAATCATATTTTGAAAAGAAAATAAACATGTTAGCTGGGACTTCAGTCTCTCAGGAAGACTGTTCATCCATTCACTCATTCATTCACCTATTTACTAACAAATATTTAACACCTGTTTTGCAAGCCAGGTACACACAATGACAGGTATTAAGGATGCAGCAATAAATAAGATGGACACACGGTCTATCTTTCCAGAGCTTGTAGTTCAACAGGGAAGAAATATTAGGCCAGTAATTATAATAAATGATAATAAAGATAGTGGTAGAGGATATATAGGGTATTTATGGAGGCATAGAGTATGGGGATGTAATCTAACCTAGAAGTCACGGATGAAAGGAAAGAAAAGAGTGTTCTAGAAGAGGGAGTGGTAAGGCTAAAGGCTTGGTGTAAATGGTGGTATATTGGAGGAACTAAAATGTGACAATCACAGCAGAAGGGATGGAAAACTAATCACCTGGATTGGCTGAAAAGATCTGGGAAAGACCATATAATTCTTGGCATGTCTACAACAGAAATTTAGTTGGTACTTCTTTACTTTCTGTAGCTAAAGAGCGTTCCAGAACTTCATACATTGCTACAGAACTGGTTAAAGTCATATTTGTCTTCGCGTACTCATAAACCCTTTCACAGTTCCAACCTAGTGACTGGCAAATAGTAGCTGTTCAATAAACTGTTGTAAAATAGAATCCAGAGGATGTATTTGTATTATGACTGATTTACCAAGTTACCACAAACTTAGTGGCTCAAAACAACAGAAATTTATTCTCTCACCATTCTGGTGGTTGTAAGCCTGAAATCAGTCCAACTCAAGATGTTGGTAGGGCTATACTCATTCAGAGCTTCTAGGAGAGAATTCAGTCTTTGTTTCTTCCAGCTTCTGGTGCCTGCTGGCATTCCTTGGTTTGTGGTTGCCTCACTCTATTCTCTGTTTCTCTCTTCACATTGCCATCTCCTTTGTGTGTATCTGTCTAATCTCCCCCTGCTTCTCTCTCTCTTTTTTTTTTTATTACCTAAATTTTATTTTTAATTAAAAAAATTTTTTTTTATTGGAGTATAATTGCTTTACAATGTTTTGTTAGTTTCTGCTGTATAGTGAAGTGAGTCAGCTATATGTATACATATATCGCCCCCTCTAGGGCCTCCCCCGCTCCATCCCACCCATCTAGGTCGTCACAGAGCACCGAGCTGAGCTTCCTGTGCTTTATAGCATGTTCCCACTAGCTATCTATTTTACACATGGTAGTGTATATATGTTATTCCTAATCTCCCAATTCGTCCCACCCTCTCCTTCCCACCCTGTGTCCACATGTCTGTTCTCTACGTCTGCGTCTCTATTCCTGCCCTGCAAATAGGTTCATCTGTACCATTTTTTAAATAAGAACAATGTGATAGCATTTAGGGTCCACCCTGATTATCCAGGATAACCTTCCATCTCAAGGTTCTTAACTATCACATCTGCAAAGACTGCCATATATGGTAACAGTTGAAGGTTCCAGGGATTAGGATCTGATATCTTTAAAGAGGGGGTATGTTTCAGTCTACGCAAGTACTTCTTCACATTTCTCATATTTAGGACTTCAGTGTTAAGAAAAAGGGTGGATAGTCCTACATTCAACTATTCTAGGATTTAAGTCAAATGCCAATGTGGAAAGAACCATGCACCCTTGGTCTGGATATGACTGTAGAACTCTGGCCCTTCTGTGCTGTAAGGGCCATGTGGGCATGAGAAAGGTCTCTAAGAACAAGTGATCACAAAGATGCTTTGAGTAATTTAGGGCTTACTTGTAGTGGTTAAGCGGATTATAAGAAATATGAGGGCAAGGCCAATGTCATTTTGTGGTTTCCATATGGATTAAGTCTGAAGGAGTCTTCTCTGTGATCACTGGCAGGTCCTTTCACAGTTCTACTGAGATGAGTTAAAACTTCCAAAGTAGGATCTTCATTTAATTTGAACTATACACCCAATGCTGGGAGTTTTGTTATTATTATTATTAAAAACAAACAAACAAAAAACTATCCAAGATAAATTCTGTCTCTACGCCAGATGATTTCTTAGGTTCCAGTTCACAATGACTAGATTTCTTAGAAGAAGTTCCACCCTAGAAATAAATAAACTAAAATAAGTTATAGGTATTCTCTGGTATAGCATTATATCATCACAAATCACATCAGTATCCTTGGGGTCAGTCCTAGCCCAGAACATAGTAGAAGGGAAATTCAGAAATGTGTTGGGCACTTTACATGTGCCGTGATACTCAGTTCTCACAACAACTCAGTGAAATCATATTATCCCCGTTTAACAAATAATAAATCATGGCTCAAGAAGTACAATATATTTATGAAGTCATACAGCTAATTTGGAGTGGATCTGTGATTAGAATTCAAATCAGCCTGACCCCCACGCTGATGATTATTTCATCATACCAATCTTACTGCTCAGAAACAGGACTGGAGGCTAAACGTCCTTGGATCCAGTTTGGGGTTTTGCCATTATGCCATGCACGACAATCAATGCTCAAAGGAGGCCATTTCAAGATAAATAGGAGGACATGTCATTTTACCACTACATTTAAGGAGTCCATCGCCTTAAGACGGAGTATAGTTCAAAAAAATCGTTTTGAGTAAAGTGTAGCTAAACTAGTGGGTCACAGGGTCATAAACATGAAGAAAATGATCTTCATGGAGTATTGCTCACTTTTGAGGCTGCTGTCATGAAGGACGGCCATCACCTTATTCCAAATATCCTTGGGGACATTGATAAAGACAACTATCTTTCTGATGAGATGACAACTATCCTTCTCTTGTTGCAGATGAGAGATGAAAAATTTGAACTATTTTTGTTTCTTCTAAGTTTAATGATATGACTTGCTAATATTAGCAGAGCTCTGAGAACATATTTTTCTGATTTGTATGGCTTTTACATGAGTCAGAAGCACAACTACATATAGCAAATTTTCTTATTAAGTCATGGTAGAGTAAGCGTTCTGGGTATGCCAACGACACGGCTACTGCCTTCTCTTCAATAGTCTTTGGCATCCTAAGGATGTCACACGGTTTCTTCCTACAGCGAAGGACAGATTCATGCTGTTACATTTTTTTTTGAGAAATCTTGGTTGAAAGCACCAACAGTGATACAACTTGGTTCATTTTGTCATTTTTTACTCCCTTGAATTACTACATAAATATTAATAGCTAAACACATTGCAAACAGGTGGAGCTCATTCTGTCTCTGGAGCGCTGCCACCGTTATGTGATATCTCAGATGGGTGACGAGATTTTCCATGTGGGGAGGGCGGTCTGTCATTCCATGCCAACCCCATTGGACACACCCTTGGCTTGGAGTTCTTTATTTCCTGTGATATCTCTATGACAGCCTTCTTGGTCTTTTAACAGTTCATTCAGTAGAGTGGGAAGGAGTAGCACACTCCATTTAAAATCCACATTCACTCCACTGTATATCTGGTTACTTTTTTTTCAAAGAGTGGCTGTTACTGATAAGAACATGGAAGAGAGCCCCCAATATTTAAAGGTACACATCAGCTATGCATGAAATATTTTTGCCACACATCCAAATTTGTGTATGCTTGATGAACTTTTCAAATGAAGGGAGCCACAGATTTATTATGGTAGATAATATTATGATAAAGTCCCCCTTTTATCCCCTGATTTGCAGATACAAAGCTTAAACTATATAGTTCCGCAAAGTAAAAATGTATTATTACAGTCATCAATACGTAAGTGGCATGATTGTTTTCAAAGGCCTTAGCTATGTAGGCATATTTGTCTACCTTTTTATGCGAATTGTTTTCTTTATGTATGTTTACCTTCAAGGTACAGACATATTTCAAAATACAATTCAGAAATCTGGGTGGACATAATGCTAGCCATAGTGACCAGAATATTCTTCCTCTGTCAGTTAAATAATTCACCTAAATAGACTTGTTTTCAATAAGAAGCAAGCACATTCAGAACTGTCCTGGAATATGTTGAATATATGTGATTGTGTGTGATTCATTAGATTAGAAAATGTATGAGGCTCAGTGTACTTGAATTTCTCAACTGGTTTACAACAGATCCATTAATACATTTTGTTATAAACATTTAAAAAACTGATTTATTAGCCCAAATGGCCCATCTTCAAAACCTTATGCATTACAAAAGTTTCTGATTTACCCCTGCAGGTAGAAAAAAATTAAGTTCTATAATTTCATGGAAGAGGTTTGATTTGGTCAAAATCATGAAGCAAAATTGTATTTTTATTGTGATGTCATTGGTTATTTATCATATGTTAATTTAAAGCAAAATATTGAGGTAAAATCACATCTTTTATTTTTTCAGTGAGGTAGCAGCATTAAACCTATTTGACATGAATACTTTTAGTGCCCATATAAAAATCTGCAGTAAAAAAGATCAGCCTTCTGGGGCTTCCCTGGTGGCGCAGTGGTTGAGAATCTGCCTGCTAATGCAGGGGACACGGGTTCGAGCCCTGGTCTGGGAGGATCCCACATGCCGCGGAGCAACTAGGCCTGTGAGCCACAACTACTGAGCCTGCGCGTCTGGAGCCTGTGCTCCGCAACAAGAGAGGCCGCGACAGTGAGAGGCCCGCGCACCGTGATGAGGAGTGGCCCCCACTTGCCGCAGCTGGAGAAGGCCCTCGCAGAGAGGCGAGGACCCAACACAGCCATAAATAAACAAATTAAAAAAAAAAAAAAAAAAAAAAAAAGATCAGCCTTCTGGTAGAGCTGAAACAGTCTAGTCAGTCTTGATGATCCTCTTCCTTCTCTACTTTTAGCTTAGATTCAGCCCCTTTCCTCATTATTCCCTACCTAACGTGCATTGTCTTGGGCACAGGCACTCTCTTCAAGGTGGTTAACATACATAATTTATTTTACCTAGGGACAGAGCCCATTACTTCCACCAGTTTGTACAGGAACCTGTGACAATCTACTATAGGAATACATATACTTAAATAACTCAAGCTACTAAGTGTGCAGAGAGATGGAAAATAAGTAATGGGAGGAGGGGGACATAACTTCCATTTTCATCAGCTTTCATGCATACAGACAGTTTTTTTTTTTTTTTTGGTCACATATCTGCTATCAAACTTTCACTTTTTATTTTTTTAATTTTTATTTTTTTTTAATGTCTGAAACATTTATATTAACATATTTCCATACAAATAACCCAATGAAAGTTTAGTATTAGTTGTTTTGTTTGTTTGTTTTTTTATACTGCAGGTTCTTATTAGTCATCAATTTTATACACATCAGTGTATACATGTCAATCCCAATCGCCCAATTCAGCACACCACCATCCCCACCCCACCGCAGTTTTCCCCCCTTGGTGTCCATATGTCTGTTCTCTACATCTGTGTCTCAACAGACAGTTTTGATACAGGGAAGATGAGAAGCACCAATGCAACTCAGAGCTCACAACCTTAAGCACAGCCTTTTCCTCAGATTATTAGACAGGGGACTGTATCAGGGAACCCCAATTTCCCCCGCCCCATTTATTGATATCTCTTAAAAATTGAGTTCTATATTTAAATTCAAAGACTTGGGTTGCAGTGATTATACATGAACTTAATATCTGAGAGATAACAGAGTTCAGAGAGGTACCATTTTATGAAATGTGTTTCTTGATTGGAAAAACATAAAAAGACCAATGGAGAAGAATTGGGCAGTGTCCTACTATAGTAATTCGGAATTCCACCTCAAGTCTTTCCTATTTATCTATTCAAATATGACAAACAATATACATAACTAATAAGAATAAACTATTTAGCCCGCTTGAAGCAACAATTATTTGTTTTTTGAAGCAAAGTTTTTAGATCAGTTTTTCTGTTGCTACTTACTTGCTTTCCCCTATTTGCTTATGAGCTTGTAGGATATTGGAATGGTGTCCTATTTGTCTTTGACTCTTTAGTTTAGTACAAATCATAAAAATGAGATGGCAATTGAATATTTTCTGGATGCTGAATGAATAAATGCCTGCACTTATCACAGTATGATGTATGTGTGTGTATATAAGTATAGAAAGTGATATTTTAGACAATAAAATAAAATACCCTTTTGAGAGTTTTTGAATTTCAGTTTTCAAGTACTACATTTCTAATTAATAGCATTGATAAAATGTTGAAGATTATTTCTACCATTAAATGTTAAGGGGCAATGAATCAAGTGTAGTTGTTGACATTCTGTTAGGTACCGAGACTACACAGTTCTGGTAATGTTTTATATATTAACAATAAAGATTAAAGAAAAGGGGAGGGAGGGCATAAAGAGGAAAAGTTTAGAAAGGCATATTATAATTTACCAAGGTATGATTATTGGCAGCTCTTGTTTTTCTCCCTGCCCTCCATACCATCCCCCCAACCAAAAAAAAAAAAAAAAAAGAAAGGATTTGGACCTCTAGAAAACATCTAGGAAATGTCCTCATTGCGGCAACAAATATTTGTAATTTCTTCTGTTGAAAAATCTATTTGAAGATAATAAAGTTCAACACAAAAGAGATGTTAAGCATTCTGTGAGAGGAGTTTTGTAAAGAGATTTCATTTGTGGAATTTATACAACACTGGCCAAATCTGCTTCACTGAATTTTATTAGCATTAATAAAGCATCAGAGATCTGTAAATACTCTGTCAGATATCCAGGTGTATTTTAATTTCCCTTAGTCTCATGAATACTGTTAAACCTGTCTGCTTCTAAACATAAGATGAGCAAACTTACAGAACCATAATTTCTTATTTAATACATGCCTTGTAACCTCATGAAAACCCCTCTCAGAAGCAGTAGGTTTAACACAGTACTGGACCACTAGTCAGAGAGCCTGGGTTCCAGCCCTAATTCTACTGTTGGCTAGTTGGTGACTCTCAATAAGTCATCTTCGGGGCCTCAGTTTCCTCATATGTATTATGAAGAAGGTATTGGCTGTAGTAAGATGGACTTGGATTCAATTTCCAGGCCTGTCACTTACCACCGTGTAACCTTGGGCAAGCTACATATCTTCTGATTGCTTCAGTCTCCCCATTTTTTGGAAAATATGTACATCATGGGGATATTTCAATAATTGATTGAGGTAACACGGATAAGGAGTTAGCACAGCACCTCACACATAGTAAGTACTGCAATTATTATCCATAAAGGATCATTTAATGACAGCTCTTAAGAATTAAAGTTTTGTTTTCTTGAGTTGTGGTTATCTCATCATTTTATTTTCCTCGTATGCTCAAAAAAGGTAAAGAAGTAAATATTATCCCTCACTTGTAGTAAGTGGTAGTATGTCCTTCTCTTCCACAGAGCTTGGTCAGGGAAGTGTAAGGAGAACGTTGAGTGAAGGGAAACCATGTTATAGAACAAATGACTTTTTGTCGGGTTGTCAGTAGCTCAGAGTGAACATGATGTTATCACCTAGTATTTACTACAGGAAGTTTCATGGAAGTCTCGGAACATATTCCCTTGATGCTCAAGGGTAGGTTGTAACAAGGTGAGCAGAAGCTACGTGACAACAGAATTTGGCTCTCTATAAACAAGATCACCTTTAATGTCAGAGCTCACCCAGAAATGGAACGGACTATCTCAGAAGCATCAAATTACTCAGGGGCACTGTAGTTCAGTGGTGAGAGATTTAAGACCTGATTCAAGCCTCACCAAAAATTTTGCTATTGAAGAAATTTTCTTTATATTTAAACCAAAATTTGTTCTTCTATATTTTCTATTTCTTTACTTCAAGTTGTTCACATCTATTTTCTAAATTAACCAGTTGATAGTTCTTTGTGCCGCCGTTAATGAGGTTCTAATTCCTGAATCTAATAAGCAAACTTTCATGCCTTATACATGTTACTGCTGGTTTTCAGTGGGTACTCAATAAATGTTATAATCATGACCCTATCTCTTTAATCCTAAGACTTTGACATAATTGATTTTTTTTCTTGAAACTTTTTCTTTGGTTTCCACAAATCCGTTTGAGAAGTCCAGATTTAAAACATCTCACCCAATCATTTTTTGGCTGTTTTCAGGTTCTTTTGTGGGATTTTCTTTCCCTCAACCTTGAAATATGGGAGGACACAACACTTAACTCTTCTTTTCTCCTTGAGTAAACTCATCTCATTCAAACTAGAGTACTTAGAGATAATGAAACCTTAATAACCTAATTCTCCATTCCATGTAACATCTTAACTTTTGTCCTATGCATTTGGAATGGTACCAGCTATGTACTGTCCTTAGGAGAATTAAGAAAGTGGTCACTCATATCATTTTCTATAAGACTTATTTCCCTCTTGGAACTCAGGTTCAGAAAGACATTTCTCCAAAACCTGGTCCAGGATGCCCAAGAGCCATGTTTCCAACATCTTACCAGCCATCAGCTGGACTGAGCAGGGACCCTCAAACCTGTCATTTTCCCTTCAAACCTTTCTCTTCATTTTCAAATGCAGTGGTACACAACTGTCCAATCCCTTGCTCTGGAAGTTCAGGAGGAAACTGAGGTCTCTCCTTTCTGAAACTTGGAGTGATTACCTACTATATATGTCTCAAATCAGTTGCCTTCTTTTCCATCCCACTGGCTAGGTTTAGCCTTTTATTACATTTTATTTGGACTATTATCAGAGGGAAGTAGCCCTATATTTTCTATTCTTCCTGAATGAAATCTCATCTAACTACCACCATCATCTTCAGTCTATCCTTCAACGCTGTCCAAGTGATCTCTTCTGGACATAAATAAAATCTTTTTGTTCATTTGGCTCCATCTTGGCCCATCAATTGGCATGGCACAAAAGTTTTCTACCTTCTAGCCCAGGTTATCTTTTCCAATCCCCCAATACAATGTCTTCTCCTGTTGTGTTACTTGAACTTCTTTGAATGCACAACACTTTTTTTTTTTAATCTTAGCTGTTATCTTTGCTATTACCTTTTCCTAATTACCATTCACCTCTTTATCTATCTGTGAACTTTACCTTTCCTTCATTATTCAAGTAAAATTCATCATTCTCATTAAAACTCTTTAATCTCCCAGTTGGTTAGTAGCTAGTAGAGTGTCTGGAACATAGCAAATACTTAATAAGTGTTAAACTTTAAATGTATTATTATATATACATGTTATTTTATTATTATGCTGTTGAAGGTGGGATGCAGCCTCTGGATAACAGGTTGTAACAACAGAACTCTGAGTTCCTTCCAATCTAAGATCCTATGGGTCTATGATTTACCTTAAACTAAGTGTTTAGAACATCTAAGATTAATCCCATTTCTTTTCTCCTTCAGTTTATATGACAACACTATATTAAGACATCAGAGATATTTCTCAATTGGTTAGGCTAGAATTCCTGGAATTAATATTGCAATCCTAACTCTAAGACTACAATGTCACATTGACATTTCAAAAAATACATCTTTTAGCTCACTGGCACTTCAACAGAATTCTTTATTCATGAAGTTTCTTCATTTATTTTGTACTCAGTATAAGGCATATTTTATAGCACTTAAACATTAAATCACATTTCATTACTTCCCCAAACTAGCCCTGAGACCTATTTTAAGTTTGAACAATTTCAGGTCACAAAAGTCTCACCTTACCTTATGGAGAAAGAAGCCCAGAAAAGAAAATCTCTATTTTTTTTTTAAATCAAAATGAGTCCTTAAATCTCTATCTTACCATGGTGCTCTGTGTTTCTACTTTCCTCTTTCCCTCTCCTTCTCTGCTGACATTAGCATAAAAATGTGCTACCCTAACTCAGCAGTCTGTTAACTGATAAGCTATCAAAAAATCATCTGTTATTTTTACAGCTTAAAGGCAGATGCCATTTCAAGAATTAGAGTTGAATGAGCAGGATTTGTTAGTGCTTTTTAGATTCATCATTGTAAACTTGAGGTATTTTAAAATGGAATGATTGGAGGCTTGAAATATTATCCCATGAGCAATCAAGCTTTAGAATTTTGCTAGCCTTAAATTTTTGTCTGCATAAAATAATTTCATATCATGTTGTATCATAAAGAATTTTGGTTGTTGTCTAGCGTTTCTGTCGAAAATCCTTCCTGCATTAAATTCAGACCAATGTAATTATCCAGGAAAACTCAGATCAGACCATCCCCTTCTATTCCAGCAGGGGCCCCCTTTGCCATAAGATGCTTCTCAAGGTCTCCAAATATGTGCTTGGTAAACAATTATTTTCTCAGGTTGTATTTCTGAATTGCTTTGGGCACAATAAGGTGGCACTCAGGTTAGAAGGTGGGTCTGCTCCAGGTCCCAGGCCTTAAGACACCTGGGATTGTTCTGGAAGTTTGTATTAGAAATCAATTTAAGTAAAAGAATTATTTTAAAAACCAGGGGACTTGGTTTGCCAACATTTTTCACTGTTATGAACTGTTTTCTTATCACAGGGGCTAGTCATTGATTTAAAGATCATCCATTCACAAAAAAAAAAAAAAAGTCACCTATTTACAGAAAAGTGAAAGGAAAGTACAAGTGGTGGAAAGGAAGATAAACTACTTAATAACACAAGATGTATGTATCATTATGCTCCAATATGTTTTATATTGTGTAACATAGTGGCTTGACAGATTGAAATCTGAATATGGTTTAATTCATTGATAAACTATTTGAAATATATGATCTCATCAATTCTTAAATTCTAGCTATTTTTGTCATAATCAATGTGTAATTTTTCACAAATACCACCAATATCTTACAGAGAGTAAGCTGAACAAATGTATGTATATATGTATATATAATGGTTAGAAGATTATTTTTAAACAATTATTTTTCATTACACAAGTATTAAATAAATACATGCTTGTTGTAAAACTTCAAAGAATACAGAAACATATTGAGTAAAAATACATTCTCTCCCTTTCCACATTTATCCTAAAACCAAATACTATCAATACATTAATATAAATCCTTTGAAGCCTTTTACCGTGCAGTCATAGTGTCTATTTATCATCTGTCTACTTATCCCTGTAGACTTTTGGACTTTATAAATTTTTATTTCCTTTAACTTCGTTTTTAAGCAGGCATCATCTCCTATGCACACAAGACTCAGGAATTAGACTGCCTGGATTCAGAATCTTTAACCTTCCACAGTCGCTTGACAGCTCTGTGCTTCAGTTTCCTCATATTTAAAGTATGCATAATAATAGTACTCACCTCAAAGAATTTTTGTGGGGAATGTTGTGGTTGTGAGCATGTGTGTGTATGTGTGTGTGTATTCCATTGTTCTGGATATTTCACATATCAATTTTATATATATATATATATATATATATATATATATGCACACACACACACACACACACATATACATGAAGTAAGAATTATTCCTAGCACATAGTAAACATTAAATTAGTCATAGTAGTAGTGTTAGTATTATTATTTTATATTTCAACACCCTCTTTTCACTTAATAATACATCTTATGATCTTTCCAGATCACTCCATAAAGATCTATTAAATTCATTTTAAACACTGCATAGTATTCTGGACTCTGGAAGTAATTTATTTAACTATTGTCTTTTGGATGGACCTTAAGTTTGCTTCCTTTTTTTTTTCTTTTTGCAGTTAGTATAATGTTGTAATGAGCATCCCTGTATGTGTGTGTATCTGAATTTATGTGACTGTACCTATAAATAAATTTTTAGAAATAGAATTGTTGGATCAAATGGTATCACAATTAATATCTCTTAACTCCCCCCCCAAAATGTGCATTTCTCTCAATGGTGCACTTGGGCATTCACCACTAAATAAAATGGTACGACTTTTAAATTTTAATCTGATAGGCAAAAAAAGAGGTTTTAAAAAAATTTTTTGCACTTCTCTGATTAAAGGTGAGGTTGAGCATCTTTTCATGGATCATGTGTATTTCTTTATCTACGTATTTGCTATTTCTTTAAACTGATGATTTTTATAATCAAACATATTATAGATATTAATCATTTGAATCATGTATGTCAAATAATTTATCCTATCCTTTTACCTGCTTTTTAAAATTTTGTGAATGTTGGGACCTCCCTGGCGGTCCAGTGGTTAAGACTTCGTGCTCCCAATGCAGGGGCGTGGGTTCAATCCCTGGTCAGGGAACTAAGATCCCACATGCTGTGTGACATGGCCAAAAAAATAAATAAATGAATAAATAAACATTAAAAAAATTGGAGAATGTCTTTTTTATTATTATAAAATCTTTACCTTTCAATGTAGTAAAAAAGATAATATTATTTGTAATGACTTCTTCATTTTGTGTTCTGTTTAATATATATTAATATTTTTCTAATTTTGGTAATTTTTTTTTTTTAATATTTAAGTTATTTATTTATTTATTTTTTGAAAACATCTTTATTGAAGTATAATTGCCTTAGAATGGTGTGTTAGCTTCTGCTTCATAACAAAGTGAATCAGTTATACATATACAATATGTTCCCATTTCTCTTCCCTCTTGCATCTCTCTCCCTCCCACCCTCCCCATCCCACCCATCTAGGTGGTCACAAAGCACCGAGCTGATCTCCCTGTGCTATGCGGCTGCTTCCCACTAGCTATCTATTTTACATTTGGTAGTGTATATATGTCCATGACACTCTCTCACCCTGTCACATCTCACCCCACCCCCTCCCCATATCCTCAAGTCCATTCTCTAGTAGGTCTGTGTCTTTATTCCCGTCTTGCCACTAGGTCCTTCATGGCCTTTTTTTTTTTTTTTTTTCCCTTAGATTCCGTATATATGTGTTAGAATACTGTATTTGTTTTTCTCTTTCTGACTTCCTTCACTCTGTATGACAGACTCTAACTCCATCCACCTCATTACAAATACCTCCATTTCATTTCTTTTTATGGCTGAGTAATATTCCATTGTATATATGTGCCACATCTTCTTTATCCATTCATCTGTCGATGGATATTTAGGTTGCTTCCATGTCCTGGCTATTGTAAATAGAGCTGCAATGAACATTTTGGTACATGACTCTTTTTGAACTATGGTTTTCTCAGGGTATATGCCCAGTAGTGGGATTGCTGGGTCGTATGGTAGTTCTATTTGAAGTTTTTTAAGGAACCTCCATACTGTTCTCCATAGTGGCTGTATCAATTTACATTCCCACAAACAGTGCAAGAGTGTTCCCTTTCCTCCACACCCTCTCCAGCATTTATTGTTTCTAGATTTTTTGATGATGGCCATTCTGACCGGTGTGAGATGATATCTCATTGTAGTTTTGATTTGCATTTCTCTAATGATTAATGATGTTGAGCATTCTTTCATGTGTCTGTTGGCAATCTGTATATCTTCTTTGGAGAAATGTCTATTTAGGCCTTCTGCCCATTTTTGGATTGGGTTGTTCGTTTTTTTGTTATTGAGCTGCATGAGCTGCTTGTAAATCTTGGAGATTAATCCTTTGTCAGTTGCTTCATTTGCAAATATTTTCTCCCATTCTGATGGTTGTCTTTTGGTCTTGTTTATGGTTTCCTTTGCTGTGCAAAAGCTTTTAAGTTTCATTAGGTCCCATTTGTTTATTTGTGTTCTTATTTCCATTTCTCTGGGAGCTGGGTCAAAAAGAATCTTGCTGTGATGTATGTCATAGAGTGTTCTGCCTATGTTTTCCTCTAAGAGTTTGATAGTGTCTGCCCTTACACTTAGGTCTTTAATCCATTTTGAGTTTATTTTTGTGCATGGTGTCAGGGAGTGTTCTAATTTCATACTTTTACATGTATCTGTCCAATTTTCCCAGCACCACTTATTGAAGAGGCTGTCTTTTCTCCACTGTGTATGCTTGCCTCCTTTATCAAAGATAAGGTGACCATATGTGCGTGGGTTTATCTCTGGGCTTTCTATCCTGTTCCATTCATCTATATTTCTGTTTTTGTGCCAGTACCAAACTGTCTTGATTACTGTAGCTTTGAAATATAGTCTGAAGTCAGGGAGCCTGATTCCCCCAGCTCCATTTTTCGTTCTCAAGATTGCTTTGGCTATTCGGGTTCTTTTGTGTTTCCATACAAAGGGTGAAAGTTTTTGTTCTAGTTCTGTGAAAAATGCCAGTGGTAGTTTGACAGGGATTGCATTGAATCTGTAGATTGCTTTGGGTAGTAGAGTCATTTTCACAATGTTGATTCTTCCAATCCAGGAACATGGTATATCTCTCCATCTGTTGGTATCATCTTTAATTTCTTTCATCAGTGTCTTATAATTTTCTGCATACAGGTCTTTTGTCTCCTTAGGTAGGTTTATTCCTAGATATTTTATTCTTTTTGTTGCAACGGTAAACGGGAGTGTTTTCTTAATTTCACTTTCAGATTTTTCGTCATTAGTGTATTGAAATGCAAGAGATTTCTGTGCATTAATTTTGTATCCTGCTACTTTACCAAATTCATTGATTAGCTCTAGGAGCTTTCTGGTAGCATCTTTAGGATTCTCTATGTATAGTATCATGTCATCTGCAAACAGTGACAGCTTTACTTCTTCTTTTCCGATTTGGATTCCTTTTATTTCTTTGTCTTCTCTGATTGCTGTGGCTAACACTTCCAAAACTATGTTGAATAATAGTGGTGAGAGTGGGCAACCTTGTCTTGTTCCTGATCTTAGTGGAAATGGTTTCAGTTTTTCACCATTGAGGACAATGTTGGCTGTGGGTTTGTCATATATGGCCTTTATTATGTTGAGGAAAGTTCCCTCTATGCCTACTTTCTGCAGGGCTTTTATCATAAATGGGTGTTGAATTTTGTTGAAAGCTTTCTCTGCATCTATTGAGATGATCATATGGTTTTTCTCTTTCAATTTGTTAATATGGTGTATCACATTGATTGATTTGCATATATTGAAGAATTCTTGCATTCCTGGGATAAACCCCACTTGATCATGTTGTATGATCCTTTTAATGTGCTGTTGGATTCTGTTTGCTAGTATTTTGTTGAGGATTTTTGCATCTATGTTCATCAGTGATATTGGCCTGTAGTTTTCTTTCTTTGTGACATCTTTGTCTGGTTTTGGTATCAGGGTGATGGTGGCCTCGTAGAATGAGTTGGGAAGTGTTCCTCCCTCTGCATTATTTTGGAAGAGTTTGAGAAGGATAGGTGTTAGCTCTTCTCTAAATGTTTGATAGAATTCACCTGTGAAGCCATCTGGTCCTGGGCTTTTGTTTGTTGGAAGGTTTTTAATCACAGTCTCAATTTCAGTGCTTGTGATTGGTCTGTTCATATTTTCTATTTCTTCCTGGTTCAGTCTCAGCAGTTTGTGCATTTCTAAGAATCTGTCCTTTTCTTCCAGGTTGTCCACTTTATTGGCATAGAGTTGCTTGTAGTAATCTCTCATGATCTTTTGTATTTCTGCAGTGTCAGTGGTTACTTCTCCTTTTTCATTTCTAATTCTATTGATTTGAGTCTTCTCCCTTTTTCTCTTGATGAGTCTGGCTAATGGTTTATCAATTTTGTTTATCTTCTCAAAGAATCAGCTTTTAGTTTCATTGATTTTTGCTATTGTTTCCTTCATTTCTTTTTCATTTATTTCTGACCTGATCTTTATGATTTCTTTCCTTCTGCTAGCTTTGGGGTTTTTTTGTTCTTCTTTCTCTAATTGCTTTAGGTGCAAGGTTAGGTTGTTTATTCGAGATGTTTCCTGTTTCTTGAGGTAGGCTTGTATTGCTATAAACTTCCCTCTTAGCACTGCTTTTGCTGTGTCCCATAGGTTTTGGGTCGTCGTATCTCCATTGTCATTTGTTTCTAGGTGTTTTTTGATTTCCCCTTTGATTTCTTCAGTGATCACTTCGTTATTAAGTAGTGTATTGTGTAGCCTCCATTTGTTTGTATTTTTTACCATCTTTTCCTGTAATTGATATCTAGTCTCATAGCGTTGTGGTCAGAAAAGATACTTGATACGATTTCAATTTTCTTATATTTACCAAGGCTTGATTTGTGACCCAAGATATGATCTATCCTGGAGAATGTTCCATGAGTACTTGAGAAAAATGTGTATTCTGTTGTTTTTGGGTGGAACGTCCTATAAATATCAATTAAGTCCATCTTGTTTAATGTATCATTTAAAGCTTGTGTTTCCTTATTTATTTTCATTTTGGATGATCTGTCCATTGGTGAAAGTGGGGTGTTAAAGTCCCCTACTATGATTGTGTTGCTGTTGATTTCCCCTTTTATGGCTGTTAGTATTTGCCTTATGTATTGAGGTGCTCCTATGTTGGGTGCATAAATATTTACAATTGTTATACCTTCCTTTTGGATCGATCCCTTGAGGTAATTTTTAAATGTATGGCTCTTGATTTCATATGAAATTTATGTTTCTGTAAGAGAAAGTGTGAGGTTTATTTGTGTAAGAGAGCTGTCCTACTTTCACCATGTAAATAGCCATGTCCAATAGCAGTTATTAAATAGCCTATCTTTTCCCTAATTATTTAAAATAGCATCATTTCACATACTAAATTCCCATATACAGTGAATGTAATTCTTTGTTCTCTATTCTGTTCCATTAATATTTGTTTATTCTTGTACCAAACAGCATGTTTCTATTTCAAATAGCTTTACAATATGTTTTAATATCTGTTGGGGCATTACCATTATTACTAATTTTTTCAAAAATTTTTCAGCTATGTCCATGCATAGTCGCTTCCAAATAACTTAATAATCAACTGGCCAAGTTCTGTAAAACTAGACTGGAATTTTAATTAGAGTTGCAATAAATTTATAGATTAATTTAGTTTAACTTTTAAAATCTCAGATTTATTTGAATTGTTTCATTCGGGAACATGTTATTTATTTTCACTTCCTCATATTACATAAAACTTAAGAATTATAAGATTCCTTTTAGTGAGGTGGATGGACCTAGAGTCTGTCATACAGAGTGAGGTAAGTCAGAAAGAGAAAAACAAATACCATATGCTAACACATATATATGGAATCTAAAAAAAAAAAAAAAAATTGGTCAGGAAGAATCTAGGGGCAAGATGGGAATAAAGACACAGACCCACTAGAGAATGGACTTGAGGATACGGGGAGGGGGAAGGGTAAGCTGGGACAAAGTGAGAGAGTGGAATGGACATATATACACTACCAAACGTAAAATAGATAGCTAGTGGGAAGCAGCCGCATAGCACAGGGAGATCAGCTCAGTGCTTTGTGACCACCTAGAGGGGTGGGATAGGGAGGGTGGGAGGGAGGGAGACGCAAGAGGGAAGAGCTATAGGGACAAATATATATGTATAACTGATTCACTTTGTTACAAAGCAGAAACTAACACACCATTGTAAAGCAATTATACTCCAATAAAGATGTTTTAAAAAAAAAATAAACATGACAAATTTTCCAAAAAAAAAAAAAAAGAATTATAAGATTCCACTTGTAACAATTACATACCAACAAATTGGATAACCTAGAAGAAATGAATAAATTCTTAGAAACATACGACCTACCAAGACTGAGTTATGAAGAAATCAAAAATCTGAACAAACATAAAACTAGTAAGGAGATTAATTTGGCAGTCAAACACCTCCAAACAACAACAAAACTCCCAGGCTTCACTAGAGAATTCTACCAAACATTTAAAGAAGAATTAGCACCAAAACTCTTCCAAAAGAATGAAGAAGAGGAAACACTTGCAAACTCATTTTATGAGGCCATTAATAACCTATACCAAAGTCAAGCAAAGATACCACAAGAAAAGAAAATTACAGACCAGTATCCCTGATACACATGGATGCAAAAGTCCTTCACAAACTACTAACAAAATTCAACATCACATTGAAAGGATCATACACTATCACCAAGGGGATTTATCACTGAGATGCAGGTATAGTTCAACACAAGAAAATTAATCAATGCGATACACCACATTCACAGTTCTATACACTGAAAACTATAAAACATTCATGAAAAAAATTGAAGAAGACCCAAATAAATGGAAAGATATTCTGTGTTCATGGATTGGAAGAATTAATATTGTTGAAATATCCATACTTTCTAAAGGGATATACACATTAAATACAATCCCTGTCAGAATCCCAATGACATTTTTCATAGAAATAGAAAAAAAATTCCTAAAATTCAAATGGAACCACGCACACACCAAAACCTTGATGCTAAAGTAATCTTGAGAAAGAAGAAAAGGATTGAAGAAATCACATTTCCTGGTTTCAAATTATATAACAAAGTTATAATAATCATAACAGTATGGTACTGGTATAAAAACATACACCAATGGAACAGAATAGAGAGCCCAGAAATGAACTAATACATATATGGTGAATTAATTTATGACAAAGTGGCCAAGAATATACAATGGGGAAAGACTAGTTTCTTCATTAAAGGACATTGGGAAAACTGAATATCCTCATGCAAAACAATGAAACTGAACCCTTTTAGCATACACAAAAATCAACTCAAAATGAATTAAAGATTTAAATGTAAAACCTGAAAATATAAAAGTCCTAGAAGAAAACAGGGGAAAAGCTCCTTGACATTGACCTTGGCAATGAATTTTTTTGGATATGATACTGAAGGCTCAGGCAGCAAAAGCAAAAATAAACAAGAAGGATTACATCAAACTAAAAATCATGTGTGCAGTAAAGGAAACAATCAACAAAATGAAGAAGCAATCTATGGATTAGGAGAAATATTTGCCAAGCATATATCTATTAAGGAGTCAATATCTAAAATATATAAGGAACTCATATGATTCAATACCAAAAACATAAATAAATCAATTTAAAAAATGGGCAAAGAACTTGAATAGACATTTCTCCAAAGAAGACATACAAATGGCCTATAGATATGTGAAAAAGGTGGTCAGTATCACTAATCATCAGGGAAATACAAATCAAGACCACAATGAGATATCACTTACATCTGCTAGGATGGCCATTATCAAGAAAACAAAAGATAACTGTTGGTGAGGATGTGGAGAAATTGGAACCTTTGCACACTGTTGGTGGGAATATACTATGGTGCAGCCACTATGAAAGACAGTATGGAGTTTCCTCAAAAAAGTAAAAAGTAAAGCTACCATATGATCCAGCAATCCCACTTCTGGGTATTTATCCAAAAGAATTGAAAACAGATTCTTGAAGTGATATTTGCACTCCCGTGTTCATTACAGACTTATTCACTATGTCCAAGAAGTAGAAGCAATCTAAATGTCCATCAGAGGATGAATAAAGAAAATGTAGTATATAATACAATGTAATAAAATTCAGCCTTAAAAAAGAAGAAAATCCAGTCACATGCTACAAAAAACTTGAGGACATTATGCTAAGTGTAATAAGCTAGTCACAGGACAAATACTGCATGACACCACTTATATGAGGTATCTAAAATATTCAAATTCATAGAAGCAGAGAGAAGAATGGTTGTTTCCAGGGGCTAGGGGGAGAGGGAAATGAGGAGTTACTGTTCAATGCGTATAGAGTTTCACTCATGCAAGATAAAAATGTTCTAGAGATCTGCAGTAGAACAATGTGTATATAGTTAATACTATACTATATACTTAAAAGTTTATTAAAAGGGTAGATCTCATGTGATTTTTTTTTACCACAATAAAAAAAGAAAAATAATCAGATGTTTATGCTGATTTGCTGCTATATATTCATTCCTTTATAACAATAGCAGAGTTGTATGGTTTCAATGGTTTCCTTATAAGTGATTGGCTAACTACTGCCCATGGGCCAAATCCAGCTTGACATCTATTTTTGTAAATAATTTGTTATTGGAATGTATCCATGCTCAATTGTTTATGTATTTTCCTTGGTCACTTTTGTGCTACAAGGACAGAGTTGTACAAGTGTGACAGAGACCATATGACCCACAAAACCTAAACTATTTACTATCTGACCTTTTACAGAAAAAGTTTGCCAAATTCAGCTCTAGATGGTAGGGAATATCTTAACTTTAATGAATCTTGCTTAATCCCATTTAAAGGGCTTGCCAAGCATGTGTGTGTTGAATAAATGTTTGTGGGTCATGATGATATTACTGCTGCTGATGATAATAATACTGAAATGTAAACTCCATAATTCTTTGAACACATAAAATTAATACAAACAATTAGCATAGAATTTCAAAACTGGACTGAAATTCAATCTCATCTATTCCATGGACAGGGGAAATGAGACACAGCGGGGCAAATTCTGATAGTTACTGCTAATGATACAAACCACTCCAAAACATAGTGGCTTAAAATAGCAACTGCTTATTATTTCTTATGAGTCCGTAGGTTGACTTAGCAGGTCTGCTCTCTGACTGGGCTCTGTTGATGTCAACTAGGCTTGCTCAAGCATTTGCAATGAGCTGATGACTTGGCTAGAAGCTGGCTGGTCAGGGATGGCCTCAGCTTAATGACTTAGCTTCCCATTCAAATGCCTCCCCTATTCCTTCAGCAAGGTATCCTGGACGTATTCTCATGGTGACGGGAGGTTGAGGGGTTCATGAGACACAATGGAAATGCATTCTTTCTAGGCCTTTATTTTCCTCAACTTCTCTAATGTTTACTGACCGAATTAAGTTCGAAAATCAAGCCCAGAGTCTGTGTGGCTGGGCACAAGGAGTGTGGATACTGGGAATTATGGAAAAGTGGGACCATTCGTACAATCAATTCCACTGAATAACATGTGCAAAACCACAGAGTATTTTAGCAGCTGGCATCCCCCTCTTAAGCTCTTACCATCACATCAAAAAATTATTACTAATGTCCTTCACTATATAAGTTAAGGTAATCTTTTTTAGATATAAAATGGTAAACAAAGTTTAAATTGATGAATCATAATTATGTATATCAGGTTTCCATAATTATGTTTCCGTACATAATTATGTATATCAGGTTTCCATTAGGTTGGTATTATCCATTAGATATATAAGCTAATATATTTTAAAAGAATACATAAGCCTCAGAGAAGTTATTTTAATTAGAACTAAAAAGGAGAAGACAATTTTATTTACGTATACACTGTTTTTTCCCCATAAAGAATTGGTGAGATGCTTATATAATAAAGGATACCATCAATCAATAAATGACCCCACCTTTTCCAACAGGCTTGGATCCAATGTAAGAGAAATGGATGATGCTGAGGCTATTTTTGGTGTTATAGATATTTAAGACAAGAATAAAATAAAAGGATAAAGACTTAACAACTTTAGCATTCAAATATTTGCTGATCTAGTTTATAGAAGGGACTCACAGAAGGTAAAACAATAGAGAACCTGAGCCCACAGGCTCTCATCAGCTTACTTCAATACATATTACTTGAGTAGTTTCTTAATATCTAGCACTAATCGATGCTAGAGTAGATTGAAATACACACACAGACACACACACACACACACACACACACACACACAGTACGTCACTGATTTTTCTTTAGGATGCTCACAATTTAGTTGTCTGCTCTTGATTCCATTAGTGTCAGCATAAAATTCAGCAGAAAGCGCAAAACCTAAGAATGTCATTGGTCATGTGTCATTCAGATCCCATTCACAGCTGCACCACAACTTTGCTATAGGAGATGTGGATGGTCAGTGTTTTAGTACTAGCAGTGTGTGAACTAGTTCAGTGCATACACTTTGGAGTTAACCTGCCTGTTTTAGAATTCTTACCCTGCCACCTCCTAAGTGTGTGACCTTGGCCTCACCAAGTCTTGGGCGAAGAACTCACCATACTCTAGAAGGGACCAATGAGCATTATTTCTAAAAGGAATAACACTAGGATTTACTGAACACCTTCTTTGTGCCAGATACTCTTCCAGGTGTTAGAATCCAAATAATAACGATTATTGCTAACAGATTGTGATTGATTTCTATGTGTCAGTAAGCAAAATTCCTTATCTAAAAGTTTTGGAGTCAGATATGATTCAGAATTAAAAACTGTTTAAGATGTTAAAACAGCAATACAACGCTTATAGAGTATATAATATAATATCCCCAGGGGGTCTAGGAAAACATCTCATAATCAAACACATTAACTTTTCTACACCAAAATAGGTGAATAGTTACACTTAAAGGAAAAACGTCGTTAAATAATTTCACATTAGTTAAAGCCACCACATGGGTTTGCTACAAATTTAAGAAAGAATGATCAGTTTCCTGAACATTTTGGATTTCAGAATTGAGAATAAGAGATTGTGTCCCCGTTTAACCTATGAGGTTGATATTATTATTGTCACTTCTGGTTCAAGGAAACTGAGGCACAGTGAAGTTAAAGAACTTGTCTAATTTTATCCAGGTAGAAGGAAGCAAACGAAAGCAATCTGGCTGAACCAAACCATGTCAACGACAGATAAGTTAGACTAAGAGGAGCTCAGGAAACTCAGGGTCCGGTTGGAAGAGACAGACGTGTGGTTGATAGGTACAGAGCAGAGCGAGAAAAGCAGGTGCTAGAGATGTCCAAAGTGCTGTGAGGGCCAACGGGAGGTGCACTTCAAGGTGGGGCAGTGTCCCACACCCTAGAACAAATAGGACCACTGAGCTAAATAACCATGAGTCTAAAATTTAACTTACAATCTATGGTTTCTTGTGGTATTAGGTTTGCAGCGTTAGAATCTTGACTTCTGAAAGATACTCTATTTGTTTTCAACAAAACCTGGAATTCCACTGCTGAGGAAAGCAGGCCAGAAAACCCGAGGCATTTGAGGGCAGCCAAGTTAAATATTGTATCTCTTTTTAAGAAGTTAATCCCCCTGGGTCTTCGACCTTTGTTCTTTGCTCCCAAAGGCAACGACATATGATGTTTATCTTGCCAGAAATAGTTAAAAGTCATCTAGGAGCTCTCCGCTGAGTGAGCCAACCCGCTTTGACCTTTTTGACTAGACCAACTCCTGTTACGTTAACCTCTGACTTCAGTCCTCTTAATGGCAATATTCCCCAGCACTGTAATTTCCCTCCCACTGTGTTCTCTCAGGCAAATATTTACTACTGAGGTTTCACTATTTATTTTTTCAAACAAAGTGGCAGGGACCACCCCATGCCACCACATCCTCATTTCATATTAGAACCCATCATTCCCGAGATATAATTTTACCAGAACAAATGTGCTTTAGGGACTTTTGACATGAGATGAAGGCTTGACTTCCTATCAAAACCAAAGCGGGCCCTTGTCAGCTTCAAGATGGATATAAACAAGAAATGCAAGCCTGTAATTGGTGATGGAAATCAGATAAGACCTCTTTAAATACAACCATTGATACAAAAATGTGAACTCGAATTACCTTTGATTAAGTCACTTAAAAAAATAAAGCTGGGGCGGGTTTAAAAGAAAGATTCTGAACACGCTCACGAATAAGATCTTGCAGTTTCCAGCCTCTCAAAGGCAAGCGGAAGAAAATTAAAGTCAGAACCGAAGGTTTATGAAATGAAACAGAACTCAGAACAGAGCTCCCTCACCTTTAACATTTCTTAGGTCTCAGCAATGACAGGAGGCTAGTAATGATTCCTTGGGAAGCAGCAGCTTGTACTTTCTATGCACAGAAATCCAAATATCTATGTAGTCAATGTTCATTTCTTAACCTCTTTGTGAGCTGTGAGGAATTCAGCTCAACCAGTGATGAACAAATTAACAAATAAACCATTCTCTACTTAACTGCTTGACATTAATTATTCAATAATAATCTTTATCCCCAATGAGTTATAGCCTTTTCTAATGCTGGGCATTTTAGACTCTTCTCTAGAAATAAAATGCAAAAGGATGAAGCTACTGCCTGCCCCAATTTCTATTCTTTGCTTTAAGTTTCACAACTTAATTCACTATGCAGAATTCCTTAAAAAAAATTCCCATTTATTGATGTGGAAGAAATAATAATTAAATATTATACATTTTCTTCAGTTAAAAACTATTCCAAGTTATTTTCTGAGCCAAAGAGAACTTTGTAGCATTCTTTTAATAATTGTCTAAAATGCTTTTGAAAAGAGGAGGATATAGACATAGATATAATCTTATTTCAAATTGTTGGAGTTTGTCAGTTAGTAGATATGCTGGCAAATATAAGAAGAAAACAAATATACCAGATGAAAACATGTTTTAGTTCTTTGGATTTTTTAGCATTTGACTATTGCCTTCCTATTGTTATGTTATAAAAGCCAAATCCTGCTATCTCATTGGAGATCTATCTTAGAAAGAACTGGGAACATTCTACAATACATGTGTAACCTTTCAAAGTCTGCTTCAGCCTTTATAGATAATACCAAATAGAAATCTTACATACTTGAAAGAAGGAGAGAAAGAAAGAAAGGAAGGAAGGAAGAAAGGGAGGAAGGAAGAGAAAAAATGACAGTATCTTTTAACAGATGGCAATCTGTTAAATTGAAATTTTGAAACTCCATATTATATTTAGAGTGTTACTTTAAAAATAGTAAATGCTCCATTACCTACCCTCCCTAGTTTAATCCCTACTTGTAGCCTAAATTATTGTATATAGTTATTATTAGAAAATAATTATATGTTATGCTTTAATCCACATGTATCATATTTATGGAATAATTTTCTATCAAGATAAAATTACATTTCCATAAAGTAGTGATGTGAGGCCAATTTTTGTGGGAGAGTAGACAACATACCACATTAGAATGTTCTCTGAATTACACAGAAAGAATTACGTGACTTCATTTTTTACACACAACTATAAGCATTGGTATAAAGGAAACATACAATATACAAATGAAATTAGATTCTCTAAATAATAAAGTCCACTTATTTAGTTATGTCTTAATATTTACCAAGAAGAGGTAAATATTAAATTTCTTTCTTTTCTTCCTCCCTTCTTCCCTCCTCTACACTCACTCTTTCTCCCTCCCTTTCTTCCTTCCTCCCTTCCTTTCTTTCTCTTTCTTTCTGTCATCAGAGGCATAATTAAGCCATTCTATCACAATTTTCCATTTTCTTGGGGCTGCTGTTGACACCCCTGAAAAAGTACCAGAAGAAATGATGGGAAGGAGAAAGCACCTAATTGGGTATTTATTTCTTTATTTAGCTTCTTAGTGGAGCTAAATAGTAACTCTACTGGCCTGTTACCCACATCCCCACTGCATCACACCACCTGTGCAGAGGGGACAGGCAAAGGAAATGTGGAATCATTGTTGGGCTACTTCTTTTTCTACTTTTCCCTATAAAATAGAGTGAGTTATGAAGACAGAAAGGGCATTCTTTCCCTAGGATCGTGTTAAAACAAGGCATGGGGCAGGGGGGAGTTGAACACAGGTGTTATGTTAAAACAATCAAAGAGCTTGTGCATATCTCATTAAAACATATGCATTTATTTGTTGAAGTGGTGAATAAGCCCTTAGATTTTAAAAATTAACCCCCTAATAATTTTTTGAGGGAAGTTTTTTTGCATGAAAATCAGCTTTTTTCTTTTTTTTTCCTTTAAATGACAGCCCTGGCTATGCTCCTAATGACCACAATAATAACTTTTACCTGGAATATAATCAGTGTCATGTTCTACTTTATCACACTTACACCTCTGCAAATCTCTTCTGCATAAGCAAATATAAAATCTCTAGGAATTATAATATTTCCAAACCATACAGTCAAGGAAAACAACTTTCCTCTTAATTATTCTTTAAAAGAACTATTTACAATAGGAAGATATTTTTAGAATGCTCTATTGAATACAACTATATGCACAACTGAACTCCAGTTGGTCCCTTTGTGCAGATAAAATTAGGATTCCTTTTTTTCTCTCCCTCTCCAAATTGTTATTGTATTTGTGCTCAAGGACTGATTGTGGGAAAAACTGCATTCTCTACCATAAAAATTGCAAGAGGGAGGGTATGGTGATATATGTATACATATAGCTGATCCACTTTGTTATACAGCAGAAGCTAACACACCATTGTAAAGCAATTATACTCCAGTAAAGATGTTAAAAATAAATAAATAAACAAACAAATAAATAAATAAAAAGAAAATATAATAAAACTGTAATTGGTCAACGATTGAAGCAACAACTTTCCTGTGCAAGCCAGACATGCATCATAACTGATGTTTGTACTCTGCTCAAGGTAGAGGATTTCCATAAAACAAATCCTACTTAATAAAGTTCTTATTTTACACCAGGTCTTTTTATCCTTAAGTATGCAGTCTTATAAGTTAAGCAGGCTATTAGAGTTATTTTTTGGTCTATAGCACTGCCATCAATAAAAGGTCACTGATAATATAGATGAAAATATATCGTCTTAGAAATTGAAAAGTAAGATGTTCATTCCAAAGGTTTCAATTTTGAGATTAATAAGACATGTATATGATTAATAAGAAGAACTGGGTCGCAAAGAAGGGATGGCAGGTACGACTTGCTGGTAAATGCATGTTTAAACTTAACCAATTGAGATAAAGCTAGTTACTTTGGGCCAGCATCCAGGGATTTTGCCATTGAGTTTAACCTTGTCAATGACTCTTCTTACAAGTCTTTTAGAGATTACTTAGGAACTGATTAGATCTCTCATAATACCCTGCTCAGAAGGAAAGAGAGCCTAAATCAGCACCATAGTCATTGCTTTCCTATTTTATTTACAAGACATCTCTACGAATCTTTTTTTTTTTTTAACATCTTTATTGGAGTATAATTGCTTTACAATGGTGTGCTAGTTTCTGCTTTATAACAAAGTGAATCATCTATACATACACATATATCCCCAAATCTCCCTCTTGTGTCTCCCTCCCACCCTTCTATGAATCTTTAAATTTAACTCTGGTAACTTCTTTATTGATTTTCCTGCTTGAGAAAGAACAGAACACACTCATGTTAAAAGATGGGGTAAAAGAGACATTGAAGGTTTTGAAACGGGATATGGGAACTGCTAATCTCAAATTTTCTCCTTTTTGAGCTTCCGGCATTAAAATAGACATTGTAAGTGCTAAGAAAATATGGAACTAGTTGACTGATTTACCTTTGAGAAAGTACCACAGAAAAAAATGTGTCTTATGGTTAAGTTTTCCATCTTTTTTATTTATTTCTTTTAGACTGTTTATTTCTTTATTTTCTCTTTACTTGGAGAGAGGACAAGAATTGCAACTTAAAATCTCTACTTTTCTGGTACTAGAGTGCTTACATTTGTATTTATTGATTAAATTCTCATTGGGTAAAACGCATATCCAAAATGTGGGAATCAGGGGGTGTGTCTTATCTGGAATAGGTCTATAACAATTTTAACTCATAATTTTAATTGATACCCTGCTACATTCAAATTCTGTAAGAGAGTTCTCTTAACAGGGCTAAATTATATTACTGTAGACGAATACAGTTTTTACTCAAATTCTGAAACATTTTATACATTTTGAGTACAATGAACTCTTCCATTACTTAGGAACACATTGAGAGAAAAAAAAATCATCTTAACAATATGAATCGTTGCCCCAAATACCCCTTGTGCTTTTATTTATTTATGTATTTTCCCATCTTTTATAGAATGACAAAAGTCGAAAATAAGTTGATCTCAGGAAGAAGGGCGCCAGGAATTCATTGTTGTGTCCTCTTGCAGAATTGTTTTGCACGTGATAACTACATAACAGATTCTTATTTAATAAATATTGCTAAATAGTAGAATTCTAAAAATACGTTTGTTTTCATTTTAGTCCTTTGTGCATTTTCTCGACAAACATGTGCACTATGTAAATAATGCAATATTTATAGAGGCAAGTTCTGTAGTTGCCTGGATTCAAATCCTAGCTTTTCTGATTATTAGCTGTGGATCCTTGCTTCACTTTGATAGTATCAATACTTATTACATAGGAATTAATTGAGAACATATGCAAAGCACGTAACAGAGTAGTAGGCATGGAGTAAGCACTCAATAATGGTAGCATTTATCTTCAGGATTCAGGTTGACAACAGTGTTGGTGAGTGATTACCTGTCAGGTATTGTAACAGGTTCATTGGAAACTATAAAGGAGAAATTACAGCTTTTAATTTCAAACAACTAAAAGACATGAAAGTTCTATTGCAATCATGGGCCAACTGATAAAACCGTTGCTAAAGAATGAATAACTGGAATGTTTAAGAAAAGTATGTTTTGAGGGATTTGTGCTCATGATAAACTCTAAGCAAAGGTGGGCTCTAAAAAATTTTAAAACACACTTCATTTATGTTCTAGAATTATAATTCAGTCAGCAATGAGAATGTACTGAATAAGAAAGAAAAAGGAAGCTAGTAGTTTTAGAAACCTGTTAGAGCCATCTAAGAGAGAGAGAGTGGAGATCTGGTACACATGAAAGACATGAAAGAATAGGACAGACAGGAAGTGGACCTCTGGGTCTGAAGAATAATTTAAAGATGATTCTTTGATTTCTGGTTATATGATATTTTTCTTCACTGAAAAAAAGAAGCACAGATATAAGGGCAAAATATAAATTTCAATTTGCGCTTAGGAGTAGGTGGGTAAAACAATTGCCAGTAGAACGAGAGAAAGAATGGCCAGAGAGGTAAGAGAAGAGGCAGAGAGTGGTGATGGAGAAGTCACAGGCAAGGAGGAGAGGCAGTTGTGGACCATGGGAGTAAATGCGACGAGGACAGCGCACAAGTTTGGAAAGTAGTTCATCTGTAGAGGAAAGAAAGGGACATGAAGCCAAATTAGAGTAGAGGACAAGGAGGGGTTCAAGAAATGAGGTCTATGCGTGTAGAGCACTCTGGGATGAGGTTTGGCAGGAGAGGGAGGACCGTTATGGGAGGGGGGTCAACTGGGAATAGCACAGAAAAAAAATTAATTGATCTTATACATGGCAGGAACTCTTCTATTGATGTAGACATTTTATATAACTTAATCCCCACAGAAATCTATAAAGTGAGTATTATTTTCCCCATTCTACAAATGAATAAACTGGAATTCAGCCATTAAATTAAATAATTGAACCAAGTTCAAATAGGTAGTACAAGTTAGAATTGAGGGAATAAGAGAAACCTTCTTGGAAGGTGTGCCTTTGCTCTGTTTCTCAAAGATTAGAAAGGATTTTCAGCAAGTGGAGCTGAGCAGAGAGGGTACTTCATAGGGAAAGAAGTGTATGAGCAAAGCCAGATGTGGGCAGGGGAAAGGTAGGTTCAGTCTGGCTGGTTGTGAGGGGTACATAGAGGCAGCCTGGCAACACATTGAGAAGTGGTGTGGTGGGCAATGAATGTCACCCTAGAAAAGTTAGGGAGACTTCCCTGGTGGTCCAGTGGTTAAGACTGCATTTCCACTGCAGGGGGCACAGATTAGATCTCCGGTCGGGGAACTAAGATCCCACATGCCGCATGGTGTGGCCAAAAAAATAAAAAAGGAAATTATTTTGAGTACAGGAGTAAAGAAAGATCATTGGGGCCATACTTTAGAAAATAATTTAACCCCTCTGGTACAAAATAATCCTTGAAACAAGAAAGCATATCAAACTATAATTATAGGATATTGAGAAAATAATATTATGCATTAGGTTGAACCATATGAAATGATCATTTTTGTGATGTCTAAAACTGTCAATTATTGATGTCAATTTCATAGGTTCAATCTAATATCGCAAGGTGTACAATTTCTTACTAGTTATAATCAGAGAAAATTTCAGAGTTTTGAATACTTTTATTATTAAGCAAGAAGGAATTAAAGAAAATGCCTAAGATTAAATTCAAGAAACTAAAAAGATAGCAAAAATAAACCTAAGTATAAGGATTAAACCCCCCAATTAATGATATTTTTAAAAAAAGGGATGGTGTGTTAATAAGCCAAGAATTGATTCTCTGTAAAACAAACCTCTGGTAAGACCAATAGAGGCAAAAAGAAAGGAAATACAAATACAGATGCACATAGGGTGGGGGTTAGGAGGATGGTTTCTGAAGTTAGACAGCCTGGATTGAATTGCCTGTTGCCACAGTGATCCACACGACTCTGAGAAAAGTTGTCTCGAAGTAGCAAGACCTACTACTATCCTTCATATATTAGTACATCCGAAGAGAAAAATATATCTCAGTTTTCTCATCTGAAATGGGCAAATGACAGAATCTACCTCCTAGGACTGTTGTGAAGATTAAAGAATGTAAGATGTATACAGTACTTAGCCTGGCAAACAGTATTATTACTATCATATTACTAATATTTTTAGTATTATGGAGAAAGAAGAGGAGGATATGATCAGAGACAGGAAAATTTAAAAATTATAACTACCTTCCATGTGTAGCTCTAAACTAATAATTTGAAAATCTTAATGAATTGGATCTTTGTAATAAAATCAAAACTGCCAAAGTAATATAAAACTTAAATATATTAGTTCCTATAGAAGAAAATTTTAAATTGATCAATGATTATCAAAATATTTGTTAAGCCAAAATGGTTTCATCAGAAAATCCTTTGAGGGACTTCCCTGGTGGCACAGTGGTTAAGAATCTACCTCTGCCAATGCAGAGGACGCGGGTTCAATCCCTGGTCTGGGAAGATCGCACATGCCGCGGAGCAACTAAGCCCGTGCACCACAACTACTGAGCCCGCACGCCTAGAGCCCGTGCTCCACAACAAGAGAAACCACCGCAATGAGAAGACCGCGCACCGCAACGAAGAGTAGCCCCCGATCGCCACAACTAGAGAAAGCCTGCTTGCAGCAACGAAGACTCAACGCAGTCAAAAATGAATAAATAAAATAAATAGATTTCAAAAAAAAGAAAAGTCTTTGAAATCTTCAAGAGGCAAACACTAATAAAACAATTAAACCCTGTTCTAGCTGAGCTGTTTCAGAATGTAAATAAAGAATAAAAGGATTCCCAGATAATTTTTCAAATTTAACATAAATCTGATCCCAAACCTGAAAATGTTAGCCTAAAAATGAAAACTATGGACTAATTTCATTTTTAATAAATATAAAATTCCTAAATTAATGTGCAATATAAGAATACTAAAAGGATTTATTCTAGGATTTCAAGGATGTGTCAATATAAATCACAGTAAAAGGAGAAAAAAATAAAGCACTTCTGTGGCCAGATTAGAAAAGGAATATCCAATTTGTTAATGGTTCTGTCCCCTTCCTACTTTTCCATAGTTATTAAAATATTAAATATTAAAAACATTTGGCTGCATGGAAGTATTGATGTCTTTTTCCCCGAAGCAATCTAATGCCATCTTCTTTCTCACACTTTTGGCTTTCTTTATCCTGGAACTCTTTTTATTAGTGTCACACATCTTAAAAATTTGCTGTCCAGCTAGGATTAAGAGCAGAAGCCTATTCAAGAAGGATGGTCCTTCTCTACAAAGGCTATGGGGCCCCAAAGCAAACCATTCCTGGCTCAATATTTTCTATCCTTAACATTTCTGCAGCAAGTGATAGTGAAAGCAAACTAAAACATTAAAGGCAATGAAAGAGGTTTATGGGAGGACATGTGTATCAGTCAGGGTCCCTGTAGAATACAAATGACATATTCACACTGGATAATTTGAGGAGACTTTAAGAAAGGGTTTACACATGATGTGAACAAGTTACAATTGCATGGACAAGTCCAAGGAAATGAACAAAGAAGAGTATAGAACTCTTGGGTAGTAAGAAGCCTCTGAATTTGAAGGGGTAAGGAAATGAAATTGGATAATGTACTGGGTTGAATAGTATCCCCTCAAAATTCATTTCCACCTGGAACCTGTAAAAGTGACTTTATCTGGGAATAGTGTCTTTGAAGATGTAATCAAGTTAAGATCAAGTCATACTGGATTAGGATGAGCCCTATCCCAATAACTGCTGTTTTTGTAAGAAGAGAGTAAGTTTAGACACAGACACAGAAGGGATAAAGCAAGGTAAAGACAGAGGCAGAGGTTGGAGTGATGCATCTACAAGCCAAAGAATGCTGGCAACCATCAGAAGCTAGAAGAAGCAAAGAAGAATTCTACCCAGAGTCTCAGAGGGAGTATGGGTCTGTCAACACCTTGATTTTAGACTTCTAGCCTCCAGAACTGCAAGAGAATAAATTTCTGTCATTGTTTTAAGTCACCTGGTTTGTGGTACTTTGCTATGGCTGCTCTAGCAAACTAATATAGCTACCAAAGACAAAATAGAAGACAAACAGAACCTGTCCAACATGCAGAGGAGTGGTGACAATAAGAAATATACAGTGTTGGCCTGGAGTCTTCCACAGTGTTCATCAAGACATCAGTCTGTCTTCTATTCACTGCCTCTTGGAAATGCTGACCATTCAACTCAGGACCTCCAGCTTCCTGCAATACTGTTGACCAATAACCAGGCTGGGCTGGGACAAGAGGATAGTAAAACAGTCTGGAGGATGCTCATACTTCTTTAAGGAAAGAAAAGAGGTGCCCCAGAATGCAGATGGTATGCTAGTACTGGTAAAACAAACAAGCAGACAAATAGACAAAATAAACAAAGCATGCTGTTCCATAAATGAAGGGAGAACAAAATGGTACTGTCCAATGAGAGAATTGTATTTGAAATACTAAAACAATAGGAAACTAAAGCATGGGCTACAGAGCCTGAAACAGAGAGGGTGCCCAACAAATCTGTGTTCAGTGCATTCATGGGCTGCTATCTGGCTGGAAGAATGAGCGAAGTGCTGACATCAATTTAAGAATTACTGTACTCTTTCCAGTCTTGAACACCAATTCTGTTACAAAGTTCTGAGTAGAAAATTTGCATAATCTAAGTTCCCTAATGAAAGAGAGACTTTTGATCATGCTTGGTTAGGAATTTTATTTGTCTTGAGCTAAAATGAACCAGAAATTTTATTCTAGTCCAGAGCCTAAATGTCACAGAATAAATTATTTTATTCATTCAGATTATTTAGCCTTTAAACTGTTTTCTTTTAAATTATTTTACTTCAGAATTTTTAATATTTTACTTTAAAAACACACCATAAGTTCTTAGGGAAAATGAATCTTTACTTTTCAGAAATGAATTATAATGCATAGAGCTGCATCACTTCCACTTAGGGTTTAATTTAGCAAATCCAACAAAATGCTTAGGACCCCAGAATTGATACATTACTTCTGGCCTCAGCTGTCTTTTGAGACCACTCAGAGGAACAGCAAAGGTTTTCCTTGGGAAATACATTATTTTGAAGAGCAACTTGGAAGTAGGTCCTTTATGTCACCTGTCTCTGCAATTCCCACCATGACCTGCACACGCCTTGGCACCTAGCAGGTGCCTGGTGAATGTGTGTTGAGTTGAATCAAACTAATTTAATGCATGAATCTTCAGAAGAAGCTTCCTCTCTTTTACCACTGCCTCTGCTTTCAGCCTTTAAACTCAAAACTTAAAGGGCAAAACATATAAATATATGCAAAGCTACTTGTGTTTTCATTTTACTAAAGGTATTTATATCATAAGGCATTTAGAGTCATCTGCAGTGCTTTGTGAGACATTTAACTAGTACTGCCTTGGTTTTTCACTAATTAAAAATCAAGTTATTAGAGTATAAATCTACTGGCAGCGTATTTAGGCAAGCACAACACACTCAGTATAAAATATAGGGAGGGGTCAGTGTTAAGTTTTATGACTGACACAGTGAAAATGACTTCCTCATTAAGAAAACATCTTGTCTCAAAGTGTGGTGGCTAGTCTAAGGGTCTCAGACCCCATAAACTAATTACCCTGATGACGTTCTTTCTTCTGTGCAAAAATATTTTTCGCATTTCTAAACATCGATGAAGCTAAGCTAGAGGGAAGAGAGAGAGAGAGAGAGATTTACCAACACAACTGTGTAAGAATGGCATGTGGTGGGCTGTATGTAATGTATGTAAAAAACATATGGACAGTTAATAAAGACTCCCACCCTGTTAACCAGAAGGAGGAAAATGACTGTTGTCACTGGCATGAGGTACATCTATCTTGGCCCATTCAGCAAGCTGTGATGTGGTTTATTAAGTAGAGTGATTTCACCGGCAACTCCTAAAGACTGTTCCGCTGTGTCATGGTGGCATTCTAGATACCAACATGGATTGTGTTACAATCCAGGTATATATACAGGTTGGAACTTCCTTTCCAGTTCTGGGTTCATGCCCCTAAGGGACCAAAATAAGCTGAAAATAAATCAAACCAAGAATAGCGTCAGAGCAGTTACCAAAGAGTTTATTACCCTCCAAAGATGACTTGGAGGTGAGGTTCATCTCAGCCTAGGTCCTGGGGGTATTGGGATGGATGACAGGTTGCAGCTGTGGCCTTCTAAATGTCCTCTCTCCAGCTATCAGTCTATCTACATAGGTGGAAGAATTGCATAAATAGACTGATGGTTTTAGAAGATAGTGTGTTAAATGTGTCACAAGCTTTCATTTCCTTAAAAACCTTTATTCAGCAATGATCATGTGTTTCCTGGATTCTGGGGGTACAAAGGTGAATGAGACTCCCTACTGATGACAAGCTCACAGCCAAGGCATATCCATCAATGCAATGTGACTGGCCCATTATCTGAGGCTGGCTCAGGAGAGTAACACAGGGAAACACCCATCTTACCTTGGTGAGGAGGTAACCCAGGGTACATTTGAAAGAAAGGTTAGACATTAGAACATAGAGGATGAGGGTCAAAATAATTTTAGGCAGGGGAAATGCCCTGGTGGTCCAGTCATTAGGATTTCGCGCTTCCACTGCTGGGGGCCCAGGTTCGATCCCTGGTCGGGGAACAAAGACCACCCCCAAACCGCGTGGTGCGGCAAACAAATAAACAATTTCAGGCAAAGAAACACTGAGTTTTGAGGCATGGAGAAGCGAGAAAGTACAGCCTGTAAAAAAAAGAAGTGGGTAGCTCATTATGGCTGCAGCTGCAGGTGCCTTGTGGGGGAGTGATGGGAAAGGGGGCTGGATTTGAAGGATGAGTACGGGTGATGTCATATGTATCGATATAATATAAAGCTTGGATTTTATACTGAAAGGGATAGGAAATTATTCAAATATATTAACTAAGCAAAAAAACATAACCAGACTCAAGTTTTAGAAAAATTGTTCTATTTGTGAAATGTATTCTTTCTCCATTCTTGCCCATCTCAATAAATGGTAAAATCAGTCATCTAGATGTTCAAGCCCCGAACCTAAGTGTGATTCTTTATTTTTCATTTTGTCTCGCTCCCAATATCCAAAATACAACCAATCTAACTGTTTTCTTCATTTCGTTTTCCATCACCATAGTGTAAGCCACTGTCTTCTCTTACCTGGATTATTTTAATAGTCTCCTAACTCACCGTTTTGATTCAGGCTTTGCCTGTGTGAATCCAATCTCCTCAGGACAAGAAGGGTGAGCTTATTAAAATTAAATCATATGATACCACTTCTCTACTTAAAACTCTCCAGTATCTACCTATTGCTCCTAGAATAAATTCCAGACTCCTTTCAACTGTCTGCCGAGCTACATGATCTGCTGTCGGCCCACCTCTCCATCTCAGCTCATATTACACTTTCACCTGTGCTATTCTCTGTCCATACTGGGTCGTTCTCTGTTCCAGTTTCATGCCCCTACGTATGTTTGGAAGACTCTCTACCCAGTTCCTCAAAAGGCTGGGTCCTTCTTATCCTTCAGAACTCAACTAAATGTTACAAACTCAAAATGCATTTCTTAAAAAACATATTGTCACTTTATACCCATTAGTCAGTATCACATCACTATTTTATTTCCTTTGTAGTACTTAAACCACCTGAAATTATCCAGTTTGTTTCCTTGTCTTTCTCTGAGCATCAGAATGAAAACCCCAGGAGAGCAGAGACCTGGTCCATATTCTCAGTACCCAGGAAGCACTGGGTACATAGTTGTTACTCAATAAATACATTTTAATTGAATTTTTAAAAGTAGATGAAGCAAAAATCAATTTGAAGGCTCTTGAAAGAATCCAGGTTAAAGATATGAGGGTCTGAACTTGGGCAGTAAGACTAAAGGTCTAAAGAGAGGAAGAAGTGGATTAGAAAGGTATTTTATGGATGGAATTGATAAAATTGGATAACCAGCTGGAACATGGTGAGAGTAAGAGAGACCCACTCAGCACGGAATGAACCAGACAGAAAATGTCCTTCGGGCCCTTCCAGTTTAAAGATTTGGAATATTTCTTTTTCTAAATAAAAGGATAAACAGCATGTGCTGTTGAATGAATGAATGGATCACTCTAACAGAAGAGTTATTGAATTATTCATGTTACCTAGGAGCACTTAAAAATATGTATTAAAACTGCACTGTATGCCAGCCCTGTGTTGGGCATTATAGGGGATATGGCAGAAGTAAAAGATGCTGTCTCTGCCCTTTTACAGTTGAGGATATAAAATGAAGGATCATAAAACAATTAGAAAGCAATCCAAGGTATAATAGATCATCAAATTTGATTCACCAGGGCTTCAGGAACCATAGATCAGGCATAACGTCTTAATTCAATGGCCTTCTAGGGCAGAAAAGGTTCTGATTTCACTCAAGTCCTTTCTTCTGGTCAAGAAGCTATCTTTCTGGGCTCCAAAAATATCGGCATTTGAGAATTAAATTAATAATGTTCAATGAAGGCGGAGCATGATTCATTTTTTCAAACAGTAAATGGATTTAATATTTATAGAAAAGTGCCAGAGTGTCTCAGACTGCTCCAAGGCTATTGATAGCATAGGCCCAGTTTTGAATAGGATGGATCAAGAAAAGAAGAACAGATTGAAATTGCTGCAGGAGGCATTGCTTTACAGAGGCTGTTTCTTCTTGTCTGTGATCTTATTTGATTTCTCCTTACTACACTAGAATCTCTCCTAGGATACGCGTGGTGGTACCTTCATTTCTTGAGAGATGTTTCATAGCTCAGCACAGATCTTGCTTAACCAGGATTTGCTAGTTGATAGACACTAAAAATGTAGGTCATCAACTCTAAGGAGAGTGTATGAAGGATTGTTTGTTTGCTATCTTCATTTGTTAAAAATTGAAGTAGAATGATATAGGCAACATGACTTCGGAAGATCCCTCTGAAGCTGATGGTTCTGAATGTAAAACAGGTTATTCTGCATCGTCCCATAGCCTGTGTTAATGCAACTCGCTTACTTGAAAAATCTCTGGATTCTTTATCAATAATGCAGCAACTTGAAGGCCATTGCAACTGTATAGTCATGCTTTATAACTTTGATGTCATTTTCACATGTGTTACTTCATTTTTTTTCTCCTAGCAGCCCTGGAAGGTGGACCTCTACCAGTAATAAGACTCATTACAGATAAGACTGTTGGGGACTTTATCTGGCTCATAGAGATTCATGGTGAAGCTTGGATTAGATCCTGGTCCCTGGCCTCTTGGTTCCTCGCTTGTTCCATGCTAAATATATGGGCATTATTATGTGTACATAGTGATTTGTGGGCATAGGCAGCTTAGATTAGAAGGATCCACAGCCACACCCAAGCCTTGCTGCTTTTCTAATACTTGGAATCATAAAAGCACTGCATAGCCTTCCACTGACAGTATTATGAACACTTACTGTACTGATAAAAATTTATATTTATTCTGTGTACTTGGCAGTCTCAGCCATGAACACTTCTGTTACTGAGCTGTGCCAAAATACATAAAGTTTAAGGCTTGACCAAGCACTAAAGCAGAAGCTTTCACCCTTGAGAGTACTGAATAGGAGAATTAAGTAAATACTTTCATGCTGTATCAAAAGCATCTCTTACCCTGTTAATTAAGATCAAATTGAAATAATAAACAATTGCACTAGTGTATCTCCAATAACTGGTAAGTTTATTTTAGATTCAATTTTGGGTGAGTTTCATAGGTCTTAATGACAAAATTCTGCAAGAAATGGATATTATTAAAAGCCTAATATATAACTGATATTCAAAAGAATCACACAAGTAATTTAAAAACAGAGAATAAAGAGTTCCACATGTCTACAGTTTATACCATGTTAAGTCCTTCACATGTGGTATCTCTTTTAACCCTTAAAACAACCAAATGAAGTTGATATTAGTGTCTACATTTTTAGATGAGAAAACTAAATTTTAGAGATGTTCAGTAATTTCTTTAGAGTTGAACAAATATTTCTCCAACTTTGATTTCTTAACCCCTATATCAATGATTTCTACTATTGCCTGAGAAAACCCCTACAGCTACAGTTTGTTCTAAGATACTGAAGGATCTACTAGGAGTCACATGGAAGGGCTTTGACTTCGGGACAAGGGAATAAGGCCTTTAAACTAATGAGAAATCCAGAACTTGGAAAAATAAAGGTAGCATTAGCAAATAACCAAACGCAATAAAGTCAGTATTTAACAGAAGTAGAAGCCTTAGTGAGCAACCAATGAGGTTGAGGAAATCAACTTTGAGATACAGAGCAGGAAACTGAATACTCAGTGGGAAAATTTCGCTCAAGTATATGTGAATGTTGCTACTCGTGCACTGTATCTGTGGTTCTTAAACCCTCTGATGTCATGTCCCTCTTTTACAACAAATATTTTGTAAAATCCCCTTTACTACTATGAAATAGAATTCAGGACTTCCTTGGTGGTGCAGTGGTTAAGAATCCGCCTGCCAATGCAGGCAACACTGGTTCAATCCTTGGTCTGGGAAGATCCCACATGCCGCGGAGCAACAAAACCTATGTGCTACAACTATTGAGTCTGTGTTTTAGAGTCCGCGAGCCACAACTACGGAGCCCATGTGCCATAACTACTGAAGCCTGTGTGCCTAGAGCCGGTGCTCTGCAACAAGAGAAGCCACAACAATGAGAAGCCTGTGCACCGCAACGAAGAGTAGCCCCCTCTAGCTGCAACTAGAGAAAGCCTGTGTGCAGCAAGGAAGACCTAATGCAGCCAAAAGTGAAAAATAAATAAATAAATAAAATTTAAAAAATAAAATAAAATAGAATTCAGAGATAATATGAGAACTTTAAAAAAACAGGATAATGCCCTGTTGTAATAAAAGGAAGAAATAATGTATATAACTAACCAATCTATTTTAATATGTAAATATCAGGGGATGCCTACTCTAGAAGACAGACGTACTTGTCTACATTTCCAAACCGCCCCCAGGAGCAAGTCCCCCTAAATTCATAGGTTAGATGGATCTGGGCACATTAGTAAAGACTTTCTCATTAGACCCTGCTCTGAGCTAAAATGGGAAGGAAGAGTATTTAGGGCTTTCTGCCGTCTCTTTATTTCTAAGGAAGTTATTGATACAGAGGTAGAATTGAGGTGGAAACCAGTGGGAATTGTTTCCAAGATGGATTTCTTCAATTGGAGAAGGCACATTAGAGGTTAGAGGGGTTAGAGGGATTAGAGAGAGAGGGGTCCTTTGACTCAAAGATGCCCCACACCTAATCTTCAGGGAAACTTGGAGACAGTTCTCAAAAGGCTGGAGAAGGCTATTTCCAGGGGGTCCCTTCGTCCTTTTCCAGGTTCCTTCCCGGCTGGAAGCAGAGTATCTGGATTCAGTGGGACATTTGGCATCCACATGGTACAAAGGGGTGCCTCTCCCTCTGATCCCTCTCTGAACCGATGTGTACCGTGTTTTCCTTCACTATAAAAAGCTGTGATTAATCCACCTTAAGCTGAGCAAAGAGGGTGGAGTACCACCCCGACCCTTGCACAGGCTTTCAATAATACACTAAAGCACAAGATTTTGTACCTCTTAAATCACCTTCCCTTTGACTGCCCAGATATATATCTAATTGAGGCCTGTCAAATTCTTTCTCAAAGCTGGCACCATGTCAATGACCTCCTGGCAATGGTCTCAGAGGGGTGAAGTGTACAATGGGAGGAAGTATTTCCTTTTATTGGTTCTAAATTTACTAGCCTTTAGCTCCACTGAATTAAATTATGGTACAGGGTGAACATTATAGCTGTAACTGACATTTATAAACTACATTCCACCCATTAATCTTGAAATGCTATGCAAACTGATTAACAAAATTAAACGTACAGCAGTGTGCTCCCTTACGACTCTCTGGATAGTTGTAGATCTTCTGCAGTTTGAGTGATGCAGAAGTTGCCTCTGGTATCTCCATTTCTAATTTCAACATTTCTAATCCTGTTCTGTTCCCACCAGAAGAGGTCTTGTCTAGAGTAGCACAGTTTTCTACAACCTTCTATTCCTTTCCCTGACTTGGACAGAGAGAAGCATTTGCCACTGAATGGTGTGGTGGCCAGAGATGATCCTGTGGGTTCCAGTAATATTCTACTTCACCTGCACATACTCTTTTTCCTTCCTCCCTCCTTCCCTCCATCCCTCTCTCCCTCCCTCTCTTCCTACCTTCCTTCCTTCCTTCTTCCTTCTCTCCCTCCCTCCCTCCCTGCTTTCCTTCCTTCTTCCTGCCCTCCCTTACATCCTTCATTTTTTGCTCTTTTCTCTGTCTTTCTATTTCTTTGTTCTTTACTCATCTCTTGACTCATTAGGAATTGATTCTTAGTGTTAAGGTTCCCATTTCTCTTTTTCTTACTTCTAGGAGATGAGTGAAGGAAGTCAGGTGTGGGTATCTTGACTCTTTCTAACCTTCTCTGGCAAGAATAACAAGTCTCTGAAGTGAAGACCGAGGCCTGAGCCCTGGGTGACTTTTTCAATTCATCCCACCTTATGATGAGTCCAAAAGGCAGTGTGGTATAGAGGAAAGACCCAAGGGGCTGGTAATGGAAAGACTAGGGTTTGTATATAGGCTCTGACATCTACTCCCTGTGTGGTCTTGGGTGAATCGCTTAACCACTCGAAGATTTACTTTTATCAACTGTAAAAGATCTGGGTAACGTGGATTCTAAAGTTCCTTTAGTGAACTGTCAAAGCTCTATACTATCTCACCTTTTCTCATATTGGGTGGCTTTTATGAAGTATGCCTCTCCCACATCAACCTGGTTTGGTTCCATTCTGAATAAAATCCCAAACCTGACAACTTACATGTCCCCAAGCTAGGGAAGAGCTGAAAGTCTTTCCCCACTTATGCATCTATATGTGCATAAGCAGACAAGCTGTGAAGTTCTACTTGGGCTGTGTAAATAGCTGTTGAGAATATGGACCAGGTTAGAGGAGCCAAGGTGAGGTATCAACCTCCCCACATATTAAGTTTAAAAATTATAGTATGCTTTGGCTTATTTTCCAGCTTTATTGAGATATAATTGACATACAATATTGTGAGTTTAAGATATACAACGTGTTGACTTGATACACATGTATATTGCAAAATGACTACCACCATAGCATTAGTTAATGTTTACATCATGTTATATAACTACCATTTCTTTTTTGTGGTGAGAACATTTGAGATCTAATGTCTTAGCAACTTTCAAGAATATAATACAGTATTATTAATTATAATCACTATGCTGTACATTAGATCCCCAGAACTGATTCATCTTACAGCTGGAAGTTTGTACTCTGACCAACAATTACCCTTTTCCCCCCATCTGCCATCCCCTGGTAACCACCATTCCAGTCTCTTATATCTATTTATTAGTTCAGCTTTTTTTAGGTTCCACATATAAGTGATACCATGCAATATTTGCCTTTCTCTGTCTGGCTTATTTCACTTAGCATAACGCCCTCAAGGTCCATCCACCTTGTCACAAATGGCAGGATGTCCTTCTCTCTTATGGCTGAATAGTATTCATATATATCACCTCTTCTTTATCCATTTATCTGTTGAGAACATTTAAATTATTTCTGTATCTTGGTTATTGTGAATAATGCTATGATGAACATGGAAGTACAGATAGCTCTTTGATATCTTGTTTTCATTTCGTTTGGATGTATACCGAGAAGTGAGATTCCTGGATGATATAGTAGTTCTATTGGGGTATTTTTGTTTTTTTGAGGAAACTCCATACTGTTTTCCATAGATACTGGCTGCACCAATTTAAATTCCCACCAACAGTGCAAAAGGTTTACCTTTTCTCCACATCCTTGCCAACACTTGTTATCTCTTGTCTTTTTGATGATCCTAACAGACGTGAGGTGAAATTTCATAATGGCTTCGATTTGCATTTCCCTGATGATCTGTGATGCTGAACACTTTTTCATGTACCTGTTGGCCATTTTTATGTCTTCTTTGGAAAAATGTCTACTCAGTTTCTCTGCCCATCTTTAAAATTAGATTGGTTTTTGTTGTTATTGTTGCTGCTGTTTTTGCTATGGAGTTGTATGAGTTCTTTGTATATTTTGGACATTAACCTATTATCAGATATTAACCCATTATCAGAGAAGAATGTTTTAGAGCTGACACAAGACAATCAATAAGGTGTCAAGTTATTTGATGGTTATCTTGGCAGAAAATCAGTGAACAGTAGCCTTTAGATACGCTGGATACCTTTAGATACACATAGGAGCAAGGTGCTTTGTTCACCAGTCAAAGAACTTCGACACAGTCAGACGGACTAAGCAATGAGTTACACCGGGTATCACACTCCAGGCACAAATGGCAGCAAGGCAAACACTAATGGACAAATGGCATTGCCCTGCCGAAAGCACAGGGCATCATGACTGGAGCCTCCATTCCATTTCTGTTGTCATGAAATCATAGACATACAAACATAGACTCAGACTTTAGGAGGGAAACAGGAGTGAGGGGCTATCTGAGAGATTGTACATGCATATATGAGAGACTGATCTCTGAATGGACTATTGAAATTACTAGATTTGACTAGACTTTAAGCCATATTTTTATCCTGCTAACCAATGTGTGGGAGTTTCAGATGAAGGTGGTGGTAATTGGCAGAAGACGACTAGATTAAATTTAGACAAAATTAAAAGTACTCTCCTTTTTCTAAATATCCAAATTGTAGAGTGAGTTAAATTTTGTGACTCCATTAAAAAATAAATGGGGAAAGGAAAAATAATCCTAGTATACTGATCTCATGAAACATTCTCAGATGTCAAGAAAAAAGAGAAGTGAGACAGAATTTTGGTGGGTGGAAATGTGCAAATACACCATTAATTTTAGTGTAGGCTGAGTCCTAAAATCTAGAATAACAGCAATTATTATTTAAATTGATTCATTCATTTAGTTAATGTAGGTTTTAATGGCTACCATGTCCAGGCTCTATGTTAGGTCCTCGGGATGCAATAATGAGCAAAAAAGCATGGCCCCTGCCTTCATGGAAATTAGAGTTTTGTGGGAGAGGCAGATATTAGTCAATGGTCACACGAATGTACAAATTACAACAGTATAAAGTGCTTTGAAGGACTGCAACAGCGAGCTATGAGAATGCATGGTGGAGAAACTGTTTAGGGAGGGGAGTAAACTCCGAAGAGAAGACAGGGCTAAAATCTGAAGGACAGCCTTTAAAGTAAGGGGTCGAGAATGAGTCCACAGGCATGGCCAAGGCAGAAGAAGCATTTTGTGTAAGGGGCGTGGTCAAGGCAGAAGGAGCAGTGGGGGTAAGGGGCGTGGCCAGGACAGAGAGACAGTGTACTTAAGGGGTCTGCAACTGGAGAGCAGCCACAGAGGAGGCGTGAAAAGGAGGTGAGAGGGAGGTGGGCCAGGGCAGACCAAGCCAGGTTGACCCTTTGAAGGAAACTGGTTTTATCTTAAGAGGAATGCAAAGTCACTGAGATGTCTTAAAGGAGTGTGTGTGGACCTCGAAAAGATAAATATATCCTTTCTACGTTTAAAACTAACTTCATCTACACATTTTGCTTTAAGGCGGGGGTTAGAAAAGGTTTTGCAGATAAATTATGTCTAACTAGGAGTTTCATGCTTGCTACTATCAATTACTCAAAAAGTATCATCCAGCAACCCAAAGAAAGAAGAGAGTTTCTAGAGTCTCTGAGAACGTACTTGCATATTGAATGGTCTGTACCTCATATCATGTGATTATTTCTCTTAAAGTTACAACAGTCATACTCATTTTCTTTCAACTGACAGATTTGTCTTAGTATTGGCTTGAATAGGAGATTAGATCCCCATTCTAGAGGATTTTGTAGGTTTCCTGAATAAGTTATCCTTATTTAATTGGGTATATATTAAATAATACTCTGAGCGTGTATATGTGTCTATGTGTGTTGGGGGCGTTAGATTAAGGAGACAGAGATCCTTGAGCAATAATATCATCTCTTTTCCATTAATCTGAACCATATAGGAAAGCTTCAGTTGCATTTGGAAGAGTTCTGTTGGCTAACAAATAAACATACATTATATTACTAAATATAATATTACTAAACCTCTTTTAATTATGATAATTTGGGGAACAAGTAACTAACTCTTAAAAGCAACTTCAGTTCTACCATACTGTGTGTGTGTGTGTGTGTGTGTGTGTGTGTGTGTGTGTGTGTAATATCATTATTGCTTTATCTGGTAATAAAAGAAATGCATATTTATAAATATGGGCACATCACATAAACAAAAGAGAACAAAGCCAAAAATAATGTCTCCTCTAATGGTGAGGCCAGGCTGGGGGTAGAGATGGAGCATGGACCAGAGATGCTTGCTCTTCAGAGTAGTTGATAATCAACACGTGGTGTCTTTTCATTTTTAAGCCATCTTTTTGACATAGATTCTTTAAAATGCTGACATCAAAACAGCCAAATCTAAGTTGCTTTGCCAGAAGTCTTCCTTGGAGATAATGTGATAAATATAGCCAATGGTAAATTCTTTTCCTACTTTTTAAAAAAGGTTTTTTCCCTTCGGTATGTTTTCTTACTGCTATTTTGATGTATTGTCTTTTTATTTTATACTGTCCTGTGTTTTGCAAAATAAGAGATTCATGAGTCTAAAGCAAGTCTCTTCCTGGCCTAATAATTTGAATGCTGGTTACTGTATTATAGAGAATGAAATTTTATGACTTCTTCACTATCCAATTCAGGGAGTTTAGAGGGTTTGCTATCCCTAAATTGGTTTGTAGAGGACAAGATCTACTTGTGGTAGCAGAGTAGACTCTATTCTCTGTGATGTACACAGACCATCTCTCTACCACCTATTTTATATGGGCACCATACCCATCTCACACACACTACTAGTTTTCTCCAACCATGGAAGAAAATTATGAACCATTATATACAGTAAACCAATTTTATCTGCTTTTGGTGGTGCCTGTATCCATATCAATTATATTTATTTCCTGGGTAATTCAAAAGGAAATATATATATATATATATACATACATACATATATAGAATTTCAGCAAATAACAAAAAGTGGGAAAGTGTTGTTTTATTTACTTTGTTTTGATTTTAAGTCTAGCAGGCTACATATGTGGCTCTAGTATAAGATTAATTATAATTCCTTTAGAGACACTTATTTGCAACAACCAGCAGAGGTATGAAGTCCTCTCATATTTTTGATAAAGGAAACACTGAACAAAGGAACGTGTTGTGATATAGAATACTATTAAGTCTTTTAGTGTCAAAGTTAGGTAGGTACCCATTCATGGAAGGCAGTAAACTTAAACTCTTTTAAACAGATAAAGATAATTCTCAAATAATCATTTAAAAGCCTTGTGAAAGAATAATAAGAGGTTTTAAGATACAATTTTTAAAAACCCTTGTTTGTGTCACAGAAGACTTTTCTGAAGGTCACATATTCTTCCTCTCCAGTCTCTGCCTTCCAGTTAACAGTTTCCTGTCACACAGTGGTATCTCTGGCAACATGAATAACAAGGCAGTAGTATATTCAGGGCTAACGCTGAACAAATAAGAAGTGTACACCATTTTACCTCCCTTTTAGGTAGTTCTAATACTCCTGACACACTCCAATGCCTGTCCCTAAAAGACACTTTCCTCTCTACTCAGGTCATAACTTTCTCTTGCCTTTTGTCAGGTGGTGGGAGAGAAAAGCTGACCCGGCCATATCTTTTCTAACACTCACCCTCCTGCAGGTAACAGATACTGCTTCCTGGCCCCAAAGACAATGAAGCATGTGACCCAGGCTGGGCCACACTGTATCTGTGCCAGTTACCTATTCCTGCATAACAAACTACTCCATAACTTAGTGACTTAGAATGACAACTGCAACTTCTGCAATTTAGTCCTAGGACAGCTTGTCTCTGCTCCAAGTGGTGTAGGTGGAGGTGACTGAGTCACTCATGCAGCAGCACTCAGCTGGGAGCTTAGTGGGGGAGGGAATGTCTGAATGGCTTCAGTCATATACTTGGTGCCTCAGCTGCGATGCCTGGAAAGGTCAGCGTGCCTTGGTTTTCCTCCAATACCAGGTCTCTCATCATTTGCTACTTACCCAAGCTTCTTTACATGGTAGCCGGTAGCTGCCTTCCAAGAAGGGCAAAAGCAGAAACTGCCAAGCTTCTGAAGGCCTAGACACACAGCTGGCACAGTAACGTTTGGTTGCAATTTTTTTTTTTTTTTTTTGGGTCATAGCAAGACACAGTATCAGTGTGGATTCCAAGGTAGAATAAAGAGATACCTCTTCTGGTGAAGGGAGTGTCATGCATGCAAAACGATGGAAGGAATTGTTGGCAGCTATGTTTGTAGAAAATCTATCACAGTATCTTCTCCTAGATGGTTGGTCACCACGATCACCCCACCCAGGGGCTAGACCTGACATGAACTAGTCCAGAATAGCTCCCTGGACTTCCAAAATTGAACCTGAGATAGAGGGGGAAAAAGAGAAAAAAGCAAAACCAAAAATCAGAACAAAAACCCCCAAAACAAAAAACAAGAACAAAACATTTTCCTCTCGGGTTATTGATCTGGAAGGATATAAGCCTAGTGCTGTCAGTGGCCGTTTTCTCTGATGATGGGAAATCCCCTCTGCAATAGGAAAGGATGTAGCCAACACTAGAGACAGGTGTAGAGAGAAACAGAGAGACAAAGCGGGAGGGAGAGAGGGAGGGAAAGACGGGGGGAAGGGGTGAGAAAGAGAAAGAGGGAAAGAGAGAATCGAATTCTTGGATCTGGTTCCTGAGCCCAGCTTAATTTGCTTTAACTAAATTGAAATAGGTTTCTGTTATTTTCAATCCAGAGGTTCCCAAAAGATTAAAAAAATCTTCAAGACCTAATGTCATCCTCTAAAAAATTTAAACATAAGGAAAAGTATGTGTTCTTGGAGAGACTGGGAGAGGCATACAGGAATTATGGAAGTTAGGAAACTATGGAATTAGGGAAAGTTTGAAAAGAAAAATATCAGTTTAAATCAAGCCCTCTAGGAAACTTTCTCTGTGGCTTTTTCATCCTGGTATTGACTTTTGCAAAATAATACCCACCACTTTGAATTACAGGTGATTCTTTTCTCTCTAAAAATAATGTGAAAAGACAGAAAATTTTTAATGGTGTTCTCACAGACTAGCTTAGTGTTAGAAACTTCTAATGGCACATACTTTGTTTTCAGATAAAGTTATACTAACAAAGTATGCCCTCAAAAGAGGTAAGAAAGAAAAGCAATATACTAACACTGTATATTTTTCTGGCATCCTGAAATTAAGAGTTTATAGTGTTTTAAATTGTTTTTTATTTAATAATATACCAGGTTTTTTTTTTATAGTGAGGAAAATAATGGATATGAGATAATAGAGAATATATATATTGGCCTCTGCCCACTGTTCCTGGCACAGAGCTCCTAAAAGCCTTGTAACTTCCTAAGTGTAAGAGCAAAAGGAGCATCTTTTGTTCAGATACTCGGGTTTTGACCTCAGTTCCTGAGGACAGGGCTTCTAAATCCCTTGGAATTCCTGGGTGATAGGAATGTCTTTTGTTCTAATGAAGTAATTCTTTGTGGGTTCCTGGATGGGGACTGGTCACCAGAAAGACCAAGCCATGATTAGAAGGTTGGTATTTTCAGCCTCACCCCCCATTCTCTGGAGAGGGGAGAGGGATTGGAAATGGAGTTAATGATCTATCATGCCTGTGTGATGAAGACTCCATAAAAATTCCAAAAGTATGGAGTTTGAGGAGCTTCTGAACAGGTGGAGGTGCTTGGAGGGTGGTGTACCTAGAGAGGGCATAGGAGCTCCACGCCCCTTCCCACATACCTTGCCCCACATCTCTTCCACCTAGATATTCATCTGTAGCCTTTTTCACACCTTTTTATAATAAACAAAGAGCACTAGAGCACACGGCTTTCCAGTCTGCAATACATTTTCAGTGTCTCTACCTTCTCTAAGAATTGCGATGCTTTTCATCGGCTGAGTCCTTGCCAGGAAAGAAGAAGAGTCTTTCTTCTTCTTGTTGGGCTCTGCTATCCTTGTTAAATATGAGAGCTCTTCCTTCTGATATCCTGATTCTATTTAATTGAGATTTCTGTTTAGTATTTTTTTTACATTTTACAGTTTGAGAATCTATTAGTATTTATATAGAATTCAATCCATTGTAAAGAAAATCTCACTTCTGCTGTGTGTCCCTCCTTAACTACTCACACAGAACACTCACTTCTGACACTTCTGGTCACCAAATGTGCATGGGTATTTCCCACACCAAGCAATTCTAGGACAACAGCTGGATGTCCTACAATTTAACTCAATTCTAAAACTATCTACTTGGAGAGAGTATCAGATCCCACAGGTTAAGGGCTCAGTCCCGTAAGACTGCTCTGAGATGCCAATTGCAAGTCTAGGTTGTTACCTGTGCATCTAACCAACTGCCTATATATAGGAAGTTTCCATGACCCCCTCCTAGAGTTAAATTAATTTGCTAGAGTGCCTTATAGAACTTGGGAAAACAGTTTGCTTACATTTTACCCATTTATTATAGAAGGATATGAAAAAGGCTACCGATGAACATCCAGGTGGAAGAGATATGCGGGAAGGTATGTGGGAAGGGATGTGGAGCTCCCATACCCCCTCTGGGTACACCACCCTCCAAGCACCTCCACCTGTTCAAAGACCCAGAAGCTCCTCAAACCCCATACTTTTGGAATTTTCTTAAAACTGAATTAGACTATAATAACTCCAAAATTTCCAGAATTGAATGGAATCCCTATCTCACTTGGTATTTTGAGGCTACCAAACATTATCAGGAGCCTAAAATTGTCTCCTCTGCAAAACAGATTTTAGGATTAACTGAAGCAAAAAAAAATTTTGAAAGATAAAATGGGAAGAGAAGATTAAGATAGCAGAGTAGGAGGATGTAAAACTCACCTCCCCACCATGAACACATCAAAAATACATCTATGTGTGGAATAATTCTCATGGAAAACTAAGAAGTGGAGACTGACAGAAAAACTCCTGTACAACCAAGCATGAAAGAAAGATCCACACACTGAATCAGGTAGGAAGGGAAGAGAAGAGATCAGGTTGGGACCTATGCCCCAGGCAGGGGACTCAGAGGAAAAGGGAGATTGCTCAGGCAGAGATCCTCCCTGAGGAGTGAGCAGTTCAAGCCACATATTGGGTGCCCCAATCCTGGAGTCCAACACAGGGAAGATGAGCCCCCTTGGCTGGTTGGAGGGCCTTTGACACTAACAAGTGGGCTGTGGGAAGCCCGGACTCCACTTGGGAGGAGGCTGCATGCACTTACTTACATCCTCTGCAGTGCAGAGAGGGTGACTGAAACTACGCGGGTGGCCGACTGGTTTCCCATGAGCCCCCAGTGCGTGCCCCAGCCCAAGTCCAGTGAGCGCTCCAGCCCACTTACTTCATGTTGCAGCTCCACACTGGAGTGAGGGCTGCCATGACAGAGGAAAGAACTAGATCACGAGTCAGAGGTGGGCAGACCGGAAGTGGTGTGTGAGCGGCGTGAGGGCAGCCATTACTGGCGCTTAACACAGACAGTGCATCAGAAACAGCCCAGACATCTCTCTGTAGCTGGACTACTGCAGCCTGCTCCCATCACATACCGAGAACCCCCACGAATCCCTCTTGCTCCAGCACTGCTCCCCCCTGGGGCAAGGGTACCACTGTTGGGAAGGGTGAGAGCCCACACAAAGGCAACAGAGCCAGCTTGGACCCAAACCTCAAGGCTTCTGCTCCAGCAACTTGGGACCCACCCCTGCCCCCTATAGGGTCATGGTGACCACTGAGCAGAGGGGAAGCCTGGCCCATACCTGGTTCTGGCTTTAGCCCCTCCTTCTCCAACCCCATCTCCTACAAAGTGATAGCTAACAGTATATCCCGAGGGACGAAATATCCTGTGTGCACGTCAAATCCAGCTCTCCCACCAAAGCCACTGGGTACACACAGACTGTATAGGGACACTCCCAGGTAAGGACACCCCTTCAAGACCACAATAGGTAACAGTTTCACTTAATTTCATAGAGATAAAGAAAGGTTAACAAAATGAGAAGACAGAGGTATTGGTCTCAGTTGAAAGAGCAAGAGAAAACCCCTGCAAAAACAAATAATAAAACCAAAAACCCCACAATTTTCCAGATAAAGAATTCAAAGCATTAGTGATAAGAACGCTAGCTGAATTAAGGAAAAGAATAGATAAACATAGTGAGAATTTTAACAAGGAACTAGAAAATATAAAAAAGAACCAGTGATAACTGAAGAATACAGTAACTGAAATTAAAAAAAAAAACACTAGAAGGAATTAATAGCAGACTAGGTGATACTAAAGAATGCATAAGTGATCTGGAAGATAGAATAATGGAAATCACCCAATCAGAACAACAGAAAGAAAAAAACAAATAAAAAATGAGAACAATTTAAGAGATCGCTAGGATAGCATGAAGCATACCAACTGTAGGGGTCCCAGAATTGGAAAAGAGAGAGAGAAAGGGGTAGAAAATGTATTTGATAAAATTTTGGTTTAAAACTCATAAAGAAGGAAACAGATATCCAGGTACAGGGGGTCTCAAACAAGATGAACCCAAACAGATCCACACAGAGACATATCATAATTAAAATGGCAAAAAATTAAAGATAAAGAGAGAATTTTAAGGCAGCAAGAGAAATTAAGCCTTCTGATAATCTAGAGGATAAACCTTGAATTTCTCATATTCCCTGGACTAAAGCTGAACTGCAAGCCATAGTCAATGATCTTCCCAAAGTAACTGAAGATCCTCACAGCTTTGCTGAGGCATTTAATACACTTATTCAAGCTTATCAACCTGGTTTCTCCAACTTGTATCAGCTAGATCATACACTTGTCAGTGGAGGCCAGGGTCAGCATTGGATGAAAACTGCTAATTGGGAAAGTACTAAAAGATCTCTAGAATTACAACCAGGAGACCGGCCTGCTAACTGATTATATTATCAGGCTTGGGCAGTTGCTAGGAAAATTTATCAGGCAATTCCCAGGGCTTTTCCAAAACCTATTGGTTGGAACAAAATTCAGGCTTGCACACAAAAATCTGATGAACTTGTTCATAACTATTACAATTGACTTCAGATTGTTTTTAAAGAAAATTCTACTCTTCCTTTAGATGTTGATTCCACCAAGGTAGCTTTTAACTCTTTTAATGGGCTGCACTGGGACCTCTCCCTTCTAGTAAAAAGGATCAGAATGGAATGGGAAACTGTCCACTCCGGATTTAGTGAATCTGGCAATCCAGCGCTCTCGTACTCTAGATGGTTCACCTATAAGGAAGATCACCAAAATTCTTAATCTTCAACTCCAGCAACGGAAGACCCCTAAACAAAGCCAAAACTCGCCTAGTTTCTGGTATTATTGCAGAGAACCAGGACATTGAAAAAGAGATGGTTACAAATTTAAGCACTTCAGGCACCCTCAACCCTCTAACCAGCCTTTCCAACATCCTCCCAATTCTCATTGATGGGGTTCCAAGGAACTACAGGGGCTCATCCCAATCCTCCCTCTTAATTGTCTTGGAGAAACATTTCTCCAGGTTGAGAATGAATCTCTTCCAGTTGTAATTGACACCAGAGCGACACTCAGTGCTCAACCCCACTACTGTAAAACAGCCCTTGCCTTGGAATACTAGAACAATTCAGATAGTGGGGAGCTCTAATGAACCTCAAGAGATTCCTCTCTCTGAACCTATTCCTTTTTGTTTAGGCCTCTTGAGAGATACACAGCCTTTTCTTCTTAGTTCCTCCACCCCATCCATTTATTAGGCCAAGACTTCTTAGACAAATATCATGCCAGAATTTCTTTCTCCCAAAAGGGGAAAGTAATTCTAGAACTTGACAGTGGTCATCAAAGCAGCCAACCATGTGAATTAAATGACCTTTTGACATCTTTTATTTGTTCCATCTTCATCTTTGACAGCGCTAGAGCTGATTCTGGAAACAATGATCATTTGTCCCGATTGAATCAGCTACCATTCTCCTTATGGGCAAAATTTCCAAGCTGACATTGGCAAAATTCACAGCACACCTCCCATCAAGATTTGGATCGACCCCTCAAAACCTCTTCCAAGAATTAATCAATACCCTCTAAGTAAAGAAGCCCTTCAAGGCATAAAGCCTGTAATAGAAGATTACAAGACTCAAGCCTTCATCATCCCTTGTACTAGTCCCTGTAATGCTCCCATTTTACCAGTGAGAAAACCTAAGGGCTGAGGGTAAATGTTTGTTCAGAACCTCCAAGCAATAAACAACATTGTTATCCCTTGACACCCTGCTATTCCTAAGCCTCATACACCACTAACATCCATTCCCACTGGAAGCAAATTCTTTACTGTAATTGATTTATGCAGTACATTCTTTAGAATTCCAGTTGATGAAGCTAGCTAATACCTTTTTGTCTTCACTTGGGAATAAAAACAATTCACCTCAACAGAAATGCCTCAGGGTTTTACTGAGAGTCCTTCTTATTTCTCACAAATCCTGAAGACTAATCTGGATGATATAATTTCCCTAGAGGTTCTACTTTGTTGCAATATGTGGATGATTTGCTTCTTTGCTCTCCTTCTCAAGCCTCTTCACAGGAAGACAGCACCGACTTTAAAAGACTTTTTAAAGCTTTTAGCCTTAAAGGGACATAAAGTCTCGAAAGAAAAATTGCAGTTTGCCCAAAACCAGGTTTGATATTTAGGGCATCTGAACAAGGGCTACACTTAGATCCAGATAGACTTTATGGTGTCCTAGGTTTCCCAAACTCCAAAACTAAGTGCCAACTGCAAGATTTTCTCAGGTTAGTTGGTTATTGCCAGAATTGGATTCCAAATTTCTCTCTTACGGCCCTATCTCTGTATGTTTTACTAAAGAACAACAACCCGGACCCAATTTTATGGGAAGAACAGGACAACATAGCTTTTAGGGCTTTAAAGGAGAGTTTGATAAACACACCTGCCCTTGGGCATCCCAGTTATGAGATTCCCTTCTTCCTTTTTGTGTGTAAAAAGGAAGGGACTGTCTTGGGGGTACTCACCCAAATAACTCAGGGACCTTCATCAATCCACTGAGTATTATAGCCAGAAACTGGACCTTGTGGCACGGGGCTACCTTCTTGCCTTAGAGGCATTACGGCCACTCCTTTTTTGGTTAAGGCCATAGAGAAATCGTTGTGGGATCTCCTTTAGCCATTTTTGTACCTCATGCAGTAGAAGCCCTCCTGACTTGTCATCACATGACATTTCTCAGTCACCTGCCTCACCTCCTATGAAGTCCTTCTGTCAACTGCTCCTTACATAACTCTTTTACTTTGTGATAATCTTAACCCTGCTCCTCTTCTCTGCTCTGTCACTGATGAAGTCCCTCACAACTACTTAACACCGATGGATCACCTTTTGACTCCTCATGATGGTTTATGGGAAATTCCATTGGGTAGCACTGACTTCTCATAATGGTTCTTATTTAAAAGGTGACAATGGCAAGTGCTATGCTGGCTATGCTACTGTAACTCCTTTGATGTTGTTGAGGCCACAATTTACCTATAGCTACTTTGGCCCAACAGGCTGAATGATATGCTCTTACACAGGCTTGTACTTTAGCCAAGGACAAAATTGCCAATATTTATACTGATAGCAGACATAATTTTGGAGTAGCTCATGATTTTAGAATGTTGTGGAAGCAACATGGCTTCCTTACTTACAGTGGAAATAAAATTAAAAATGACTCATGTTCAGGAATTATTGGATGCAATACGTTTTACCTGCTGCTTTAGTTATTGTTAAGATTCCTGGGCATTCTAAACTTGACTCTGGAAGCTAAGGAAAATCACCTTGCTGACATGCCACAAGGAATGCTGCCTTTAAAGCTACCAGCAGCAGCCAAACCTCTGTCATGATATAAAGGGATATTTTCCCAAATGATAACTTAGAAAAACTGGCTAGAAAATCCCAACAGCTGGCCTGGAAAAACAAGATTGTAAATTCAACAATTGTTGGTTTGATAAAAATAGAAAGCTCTGGTTCAGACCAAATAACAATCCAGTCCTACTGAAGACTGTAAAAGTCCCACTCCTCACCACTGTATATGCATTAAACCATCGGCCTAGTGACAAAATGATAGCATTCCCCGTTGAGGGGGAAAGCATTAATAAGGCTGCAAAAACTGTCCACCTCACTTGTCTCACTTGTCCAAAGTACAACTTTAGGGATTCCTGTCCATAATACTCCTGGGCATTTTAAATTGTCTAATGGACAACTTAAGGTCTGGCAAATGGATTTCATACAACTTCCTCCATTTAATGGTTATAAATAGGTTTTAGTCATGGTCTATATGTTTTCATACTGGACTGAAGCCGTCCCTTGAAGACAGCCTACTGCCTTGTCTGGGGCTAAAGTCCTTTTGGAAAAGATTATCCCCATCTTAGGAACTCCTATCGAACTACATAGTGATCAAGGAACCCATTTTACTAGTCAGGTACTTTGACAAGCCTGTCCTGTTTGGCTGGTTTTACAGCACTTTCATTGTGCTTACCACCCTCAATCCTTTGGTTTAGTCCGACATGCTAACAGCATTATTAAAACTCGATTGGCAAAATTTGTAGAGGCCCTCCAAATACCTTGGCCCAAAGCATTGCAATTGGTCCTTGTAAACCTCAGATCCATCCCTTTTGAAACTCATAAACTCATACCCTTTGAGATAGTCACAGGACGCCCAATGCACTTGATTTCTGCCTCTTTCGATCCACAACTTATAAAAGGAGAGATACTCCAATATTGCAAAGGCCTAATTGCTTCTATCAAAACTAACCATGTTTTGACAGAGCAATATTTTCACACTGCACTTTTGGGAGATGAAGACTTTATGCATCACACCTTTCACACTGGGGATTTCGTCTATTGGAAAAGACACCTCCAGAAAGAGTCTATTCAACCTCGCTGGAAAGGTCCTTATCAGGTACTGCTAACCAACCCTTGCACCTCCAAACTCAGAAAATAGACAGTTAGAGTCACATGACACACCTAAAGAAAGCACTGAACCCTGAGTAGACCCACACATCATCTGGTGGGTGATCTGACTGTAAAGATTTTCTGGAATTGAAGCAGACATCATTTGATGAGGCAGTTTTCCCAAGACATCCAGACCAGGCCTACTGGAAATTTGTCACCACAACTTTGATGATGACATGGCACTTCAGATACTCTCCAGTGTCTATGATCTTGATAACATATGGACTTTAGATAAAAAGTGACTGTGAATTCTCCCTCCTACCCCTCTTTGTTACTCGCATGTGACCTCAACAGGTTTCCGATCTGTGCGCTTTCCCTCCAGTTGAGACACTACATCCAGGAAAGGTCCTTCCTGGCATGGAAGGACACAAAGCCACTTAAACCAGGAAAACTGACTCTTGATCAGTGATGCTTTCAGAGAAAAATCTTGATCCCTCAAATAGAGTTGGGAGACTAGAGGGGGAAGCTCTCATGCCCTGTGAGTATAGCAGAGCCCAACAGGAAGAAGAAAGACTCCTCTGCTTTCCTGAAGGACTCAGCCAGTGAAAAGCCATGGAGTCTTTGTTTACTATGGCCCTCCGCACTTCCTTTTCCCCTCTATAAAAGTGTTCTCTTTCCTTTGCCATGCAGGGACTTGTGCATGGCTCACCATGGTTGCAGAACTCGAATTGCAATTCTCTGCTGATCCTGAATAATTTTGTTGTTGGTGGTGGGGAAATAACTGGTAGTCTATTTGTTTTAGGTCAACAGTAACTAATACTGTGTAAAAGTTGTGATAGCAACAGCTGTAATTTATTCAGTATTTATCTTGAGCTAGGCACAAGGAGAATTTCTTTATATATGTAATAGAATATAAGTGAGATTTTTGCTTTTGTACCAGAACTGTGATTTAGAATAAATAGGGTTAAGTACATTCACATCCACATACACATCTTGAGGGCAGGGACCTTGCTTGCTGCAAAATCATTCCTAACTGAAGCTATGCATATGAACACCTCAACATAGTGACTTAACCAGATATGGAACTATTTTTAAACAAAACAAGAAGTCCAATGGTAGTAAGTCAAGATTGGTGAAGCTATTCCAGGATGTCATGAAGAGCCCAGGTCATCCTTAGTATATACTGGGTTCATCCTCATGTTTGTAAGATGCTCTCTCTTCTTCTAGCATTGGGTCTGCAATGCAAGAAGAAGGGGAAACAGGGAAGAGGTCTAAGGTCATTATAATAATGGCCCCCGATTAGTCACGATGTGTTTTTTCCATGCTCCTTTGAGTGTGGCATTGTCACTCTTCCAATAAAAAGGTGAGAGTCCATTTCTTCACTCCCCTGAGTCTGAGCTGGCCTTGTGATTTGCTTTTACCAAGAGCACGTGGCAGAAGTAGCATATGAGTGCTACAGCATAGGCCTTAAGAGACCTCTTACCTCTGCTCTAATCCTCTTGAGACCCTAGAAATTCATGCTGTAAAAAAAATCCAATAAAGCCTACCTAAGGATGAGAGGTCTCATGAAAGCGATCTGCGGTGCCTCAACCAACAGCCAGCACCAACTGCCAGGTATGTGAGTGAGGCCAGCTTGAACGTTTCAGCCCAGTCTCACTCTCAGATGACTTCAGCTGCATGAGTGAGCGTAAGCGAAACCAGCCAAAGAACTGCCCAGATTATCAAAGGACAGAATTATCAAAGGACAGAATTATGAAAGATAATGAATTATTGTTGGCTTAAGTCAACAAGTTTTCGGAGGTTTGTTATAAAGCAATAGGTGAATGATACTGGATTATGGAACTATGCCTAGGTCAAAAAATTGGGCCATTATTAAGGTATGTTCCCTGCTCCTGGAGCAGGGGTAACTGGCAACATGTGCTTGACTGGAATTCAGAATTGCTGGTCAGAACACCTGGTTAGAACACTATCTATAACACCACCCACCTTTTTCCAGTGGAACCTGAAAGACTTGTGGTCTTGTGTAGGCTTTACTATTTATACTGAAGTTATGATATTGCCTTTCCATGGGAAGGAGTGGGACATGTTTCTCCTACCCAAAGCTAAGTGAAGGGTCATCACTATTAAAGACTGGAGGTGCCCTTAAGAAGGAAAGCCTGGCACCTTATTTCCTGGTTAAATGCTTTCTGAGTTTCAGACCTCCCAGGTTCACTCCAGAGGTGAATGTGGTGAGAATAGGAAAGACGCGTAGACCCAGCTCCTTCAAAGCTGGGAAAATGAAAGGGATATTTGACAGACATCCCCTGTGTTTTAAAATATAGTGTACTAATAGAAAATTTGAGGTCTAATAAGGCCTTCAGCTCAGCAGATGATTGCCATCGAAAAGGTAGTTTGTAACTCACAGTTCCCAAAAGGAGGGGGGATGCTACACCAGGGGAGACACATGGGGAAGCACCAGAGTCAGTCATGGGGCAAAGGGAGAAGGGGGAACTGTGGGAAAGAGGCTTTATTGTGGTTTATGCAGGAAAGAACAGGTGAGGCAAGGCAATCAGGCTTAGATTGGCTAGTTTAAATAATTTTACAGGCTCTGTTGCATAAGGACTGTCCCTAGTTGTCTAGTACCTGTCCCTGGGGTGGTAAAGGCAGGTGTATAGTCACCCGAAGTGTAGGAGCCTGATAATAGAAGGGCTTGAGGGGTATGGACTCTTTCCAGTGGTTTGTATTCGAACAGCATGATTTTGGGAGTAGGGGAAGTGATGGGGGGGAGGGGCAGGAGGCCAAGGCCAAGTGACTCAAGCATTTTATCAGATTGTCCAGAACAAGACATGTCTGGCATGTGCATGTGGGGCAGTTGTTAAAGCATCAAGCTCACAGAAGCTGGAAATGGTTAACACCCCCTGAGGAATGGAGGTGTCTACTCCCAGTTGAGAGATTTCTGAAGGCGAGAAGCCCATATGGGTTGCCAAAAGCAAAGGTGCTTGGAGAGACCGAAATGTAGAGGGTCTCCCTCCCCGTTCTGCACAGCTCTCAGGGCGTCCTGGACACCAGGCTCCCAGGCCTTACAAGCAGCAGCAGAGGTGAAAGAGGACCGGTCGCTGTGTTCCAGCAGCAGGCAGAGAAACCCTGAGATGCCAGAGCCGTCTGCTTCTTACACCTACAGACGGCAAATCACCTGAGCAGCACCGCATTCTTGCGGGAAGAGAGACACTATGGAAGTGACTGGGTTCTGGAGGCTGAATGGGTTTGGGAATGGAAAGTAGGAGAAAGAAAGAAAGAACGAAAGAACGAAAGAAAGAAAGAGAAAGAAAGAGAGGAAGAAAGGAAGGAAGAAAGAGTGTAAAGGCACATCTCTGCTCCTGTTTACACACGGTCCACTCCAAGCCCAGCTTTTTATATGCTGATATATATACTATTCTGATATACAAATACATCTTATTCTGTAACCAAAGGTGACTTTAAAATGAAGGAATGTGACTATGATGTCATCAAAGGAACTGCCACAATTTAGAGTGAGATAATTATGGAAAAGAGTTAAATTGATTCATGTTTATATGCCAGTGTTTTAAATCAGTCCTCTATACACAATCTTGGTCAGTCCTAACAGCAACCTTATGAGGTAAATATTATTAAATCTATTTGACAGATGAGGAAAGTGAGGGGCAGAGAGGTGAACTAAATAAACAGTGTGAAGTGGCGGAGGTGAAATGTGAACTCAGATGTGTGATGCCAATGCCTGAATTCTGAAGTCCTAAACTACACTAGTAAGTTCTGAGTCTTGCTCTTTGGTTTTGTTACTTATATTGTATTTTGAATTTACTTGTTCTTCTTTTCTTTCCCTAAAGGTTTCATTTTCTTTTCTGTATAATTAGATAAAGACTTGAGAGAGGGTCTCACTTTTCTGACATGGCAATTGAAAGGGCAGGAGTTATCTTAGGCCAGACATGGCCATGGCACCCAAATATGAGTTCAGGGTTTCAGACTACCTCCATTAGTCTTTGTTCTAGTTTGTCACATTGCCTCTTTAATTTTAGTCATCATTATCATTTGTTAATTTCAACCAAGCTTCTTTACAAATAGGAAACAGGTTCGTAAGTCCCAACTTTGTTGGTAAAATTTAAGCCAGGAGCCAAGAAGGCAGGAACCGACTCTCAGTTCTGTCCCCAACCAGCCGTGTAGCTTGGGGCAATCTCTTTAACAGCTTTTGGTTCCAGTTTTTCCTGTATAAATCAAGAGGATTTGGCTAAATGATTCCTATAGTTCCCTTTAGTTTTAACTTTTCAAACCAATGTGACGAAGTCCAATCTTCTTTCTACAAGACTGTTAAGTACATTTTTTCTCAAATTGTTTACTTTTATTTCACATAAAAATTGTCCTGAAGAAAACTAGGAGATCAGATCATCAAGGCCCTGACTCCTTCCTGAACCTTTTGAGAGAGGAAAAATACACAGAGGATGAAAGATTTTATAGTTACATTTAGAGATATATACTTATAGAACTAGAGCTTAGCATTTCCTATACTCTCCCTTGTATCCTTGTCATTCACAAGGCAAGTAAGTGAAAGAAGCATAGAATCAGGTAGAAAGTATGTAAACTGCTAAAATTCAACTTTGTTTCCAAAAAACATTTCATTGAAACGATTAAATCACTTTTCTAAAAAAAATATGACAGGATGCATCATCTGTCGGGAGGGAAGTGTGTTTTGGTTGCCACTTCAGAACTTCTGTTAAGATTGTCCAAGGCATGTGTTAGGAAAGGAAGGCACACTTCCTAGGTCACTGAGCATTTGCCGCTGAACATATGCTACCTCACGGTGGCACACAGCCACAGCTTCTTATTACATGGTGATCTGAATATTTTATGGATATTCTGAATGGTAAGATAATTGATGATAGAACACTGAAGGAAAGAACTGATAGCTTTTTTGTTGGTAGCCTTTATCAGATTGTCAATTAAATGCTTGTCATGTGGTAAAGGAAAAATATTTATTGCTGCAGCAGACATCAAGACAGACCTTCAACCAAAAGTGCGGTACATGTAAGGAGATGCAGAGATCCGCGCCTTCTAGAATGAACTCATTGCTCTTTTGTGTTAGCTGAAAGTACTCTGACGTTTACATTTAGCAACGAAGATTGGGGTTGCTTATCTTGTTTAAAGTTTACTGGTAAGAGAAAGGAAAGTACTGGTGTTTGTTTTACAGATATAGAAGGCTAATTTGCTAACCGAAAAATGAGCTGCCTCAAATCATTTTGGGGAGGTGGCAGGGTATACAAATTTTACAGCCTTGAAGTATTTCTGTGCAATGTACTGAAGAGAACTGTTCCAATAAAACGGGTTTTGAGGTACTTCTCATCTAAATGTAATGTCTATTTTTATTTGCTGGAAATCAGTGAATTCTCTTGCTACGTGTTCCCACAGTGCTTTGTACTCAGTCTTGGCAAGATTCTCAGCTCTCTCGTAATGACTTACATTTTGCCCATCTTCCACAACAGAGTGCAAACCCTAGGAAGCGGAAACCATGACTGTCTTGTTCATGTCTGTAACTGTCAATGCCAAGCACGGGGCTTGCCACGGAGTAGGAGTGCATAAATATTTGATGATTAATCAATAGTTGCCTAAAAGAGGGTCTTCCAAGATATACTGGAAGGATAAGGCAGTTAGTTGATACATTTGGTAAAATTCTTCCTCAGAGTCCTCCAACAGTAAAAAACAGCTGTATTATTTTTCAGTGCAATAATAGCAGTACTAAATCAAAAGCCTATTCAGTGCATAAAAAAACAAACAAACAACTGTTTCCATCTCTTCAGAGCATAGAGGAGAGTACTCTGAGATCTCTAAACTATTTTGTAATGATGAGCTTAGCTAGTTTAAAAATAGTGGGTAGGTAAGTAAAATTTCAGTCAGAAAACAGTTCTCCGTGACACCGGACAATGGACTTTTTTCTTACTTGTTAAAATCATCTGGTCAGTTGTTTTGATAACATTCGCATGTCGTGGTCATGGTTTTGTACGATAACTAATTTTATTATAAAACGTACAAATACTCAGTTATCTAAATTTTAGGATCTGTAGCTCTCTAATCTCTGTGCACACTTGAAGTTGAATGGTGACTTTCTGTTGATACTTTTGTCAGTGTTCTGCTCTCTCTAGAAAGTTTGTTGGCAACTCAAATTTTTATTGCTTTCTCAATGCCATGCACATGAAATAGGCTTAAAATTACAGTTGTGCTAAATAACCTTTTAACATAATCTATAGATAGAAGTAATCCACTAATGATATCCTGAGACGCAGCCTCTTTGCCATTCATTTTGGCAGCCTTTAGATCACGTTCTGTGGGGCAAGGCTCTCGCAAATGCCTAATATGGTCCTGAAAGCTGGGGCTGTGGTGGGTTTAATAAGTCCCAGTCTTTTTACAGAAACGAAATTCAAAGACATTGTCACGATTTTTGGAGCAGCAACTGAGAGTCACTTAATATTAAAGAGAAATGGTTCCAGAGGACCAGCTTCATTCCCTGAAATCAACTAACAATTTTTAGTTTGCTTATTCTTTCCCAGCTCGCTCACCCTAAATTACAGAGCTTTCATTTCTTTGGCAACCGCTAAAAAAATGACATCAAACCAGGCGGCCGTACAGCTCATACCTTCAATGTGTTCTTATTAACCATATTTGAAAGGAAGACTCCTGCAGCCTCAGTTTTGTAATGCTAACTCCTGAATACCTTGGATGTGATGGTTCACGTGACTTTCACTAGCTATGAAACTCTTAAATATCCAACATCATTTTTCAGATTTTTTTTTTAACGTATCAGAAACTGATTGTCTTTGCCTCACAATAACATGACCAATTATTCCACCAGATTAAGGGATGAGGGAGAGAGATATATGTTATTTATTATTAAAAACCTATTGCAAAAGTGATGCAGGATAAAGAGCAATCTTGCCTTTGAAATCATAATAGCATTATAATTGTTCTACCAGGAATAAATGTTTGTTGAATACCCTTATTGCCAGCACCAGTTTCACTTACTCTATTCAGTAACTTCATGAGCTAGGTCTACTCTAACCCTCACCTTACAGATAAGGAAACTGAGGCTTAGAGAGAGAGTGGCACGCTTAAACTCACACAACTGGAAAGTGATGGACCGGTGTTTAGACATAGCCAGTCTGATGCCGGGGATTAACTACTATGCTACAAAACTAAGATTTTATAGACATCAGGGAGAGGAGTTCGTTTTGAACAATGTTAAATACGACAACCCATTGCAGTTTCAAAAAGTAAGTTATCAAGATCTCAAGTAGATATTATACAACCATGAAGGCAGGAGGTGGAAAATCGAGGACAGAGTGCTTTACTATATTCATAAATAATATTTTATGGCTGCCATCAGAATCACTGGTTAGAGCCAGACATCCACCTATTTTAACATACAGACACAGAAACTCAGAAACATGAATATACGTATAAAAAGTAATTTCAAATTTTGAGCCATCACTACCACAGTAATAGAATAGTCAGTGTATGACGTTTGGCGTGTATTGGGGGCAGGAAGGGGGCAAATGTGCTACTATTTGTGTCAAGGGATGTGAACCAAGAGGACTTTAAACATTTAAACAAAGGAAGGTGTCTGGATTAAGTGCTGAGTACTTTCTACACAGCAGGTTTGGGAGACAGGAACTACACAGGTGCTTTGGACGCTTTGGAAATGGCAGCAAATGGAAGGTTGGATGGTTTATCTTCATTAGCTGTGAGCAGTAGCTTTTTACATACATTCCAGACCCTACTGCTGCTATAATGTGGTGAAACCCCCCAGACAACTGTAATCACACTGCATTTGCCAGACCTTCACCCTTCAGTTAAATCCCTTTCTCCTACCCCATTTATACTCAAGCAATTTTCCTAAAGCAGATGTTTCCAACCAGACCCTCAGCATTCTGGGGATAATCCCACCTCTGAATTTTTTTTTTTTCTTTTTACATATACATGTATCTATTCTTTTTCAAATTCTTTTCCCACTTAGGTTGTTACATAATATTGAGCAGACTCCTGACTTTTAAAAGGCTTTCATCTTCTTCCTCTCCCCTTAACCTTCAATTTCTTTCCGCAATCATAACCCCATCCTTTCTTCAGAATCCATGTCTACTGGTGCCATTGATGCAAACTCACCTTCCAGCCCCCAGGACACTTGTTCTTTAGTGGCTCCTTCTTAGTGCAGCCTCCGTCACTGCTTCTCCCCGGCATGTGTGTGTACATACTCTACTAAAAGTCTTTGCTTGACCTTGACCTCGCTGTTGTTCCCTTCAGTCACTGGACTTCACAACTAGGATTAATCACACACAATGACTCCATGCTTCACTTAACCCTCAGTGCCCTGACCACGCCCTCCCAGCCTTCTCGTGGCTTCTCATCAAACCACTTGCTGAACCATAACTCTCAGAGCTCTCCACTGACTGCCTCAGTGTTAGATAAAGTGTTTTGCCTTTCACATTCCCCATAGCCTGGGTGTAACATGATACTATTGCCCATTCATGCCCCTTCCAAAATCTCTCCTGATACATTTTCCTGACACCTTCTTTGGCTGATTCATTTATTATTGACCTATCCGATCATCCATTCATTTATTTAGCACACATTCATATTCTTTAGCACACATAACTGCACCAAGTGGGCCTTTATTAAAGGCCCACTTGGTGCAGTCATAGCTAAGAAATGCAGATACAGAAATGAAAGTCCAGTCTGTAAGCAGGAGACAAAAAGTGAAACGGTTAAAAATGAGTATGACACATGCATCGTAGAGCCAGGGAAAGGTTTCTACAAAGAGGGAAAGTGGGGAGCCTGATCAACTGAGAGGAGTAAGGGAAGGCTTCCAAGAGAAGGAGACCCTGGGTCTGCTATGACAATCCACTTCACCCAGTGAGAAGAGAAAGTCACATCAAGGTTGTGCAGCTGTGGGAGAAGGGCCCAGTCCTTCAGTGAGGTTGGAATATCAGCTGTCTTGGTGACAGTCACAGGAGATGGAGCTGGCTGGATATATGATCACAATGTAAGTAGCATTTTCTGGCAAGCTATCAAGTTTGGAAATCATCCTGAAGCTATAAAGAGTTTTGGCCAGTGGAGGTGACATGATCAATTCGTGCTTTAGAAATATTATTCTGGCATCAATGTGAAGAATAAATTGGAGGAGGGCAAGACTTCCTTTACTTAACTTTCTTCTTTTCCCCTGTTAAGGAAATTCCTCATGACCTATGCTGTTATTTCACATTCTTTTCCTGGGACAATGTATCCACTACTGTATAGTCAATTTTCATAACAACTAGATGACTATTAAATCTTATTTTCTGCCTCTGACCTTGCTCCCAAATAAGGTCCATTCTACTTCAGCCTGTTTTAAGTCATTTCCTTTCTGGTGCTGCTGTGTTCCAACATCAGCTGGGCTTCACAGCATGGGGACATCTTCGATTTCCTCCCTTCTCTTATTCCATTGATCAGGGTTGACAGCTTTATATTTTCTATCGTCTTTTGCATTTTTTCTTTCCATTCCCATTCTTATCGATGTATCAGATCTATGTTGTTTATCTAGATTACTAATAACAACTCTTGAAGTCTGTCTACTGTTTCTTATTCCTCCAGTTGTTCATTTTTGGTACATATACACTAATATTATGCTGTATGTTATACATATAAATGAAAAACAGCATGCACACAAAACAACATGTAAACATTTTATAGTTTAGAAATCATAAAATGGGCATCCATGTTTCTACCACCAAGGTTAAGACATAAAACATTATCGGTAAAATAGAAACCCTCTGTGTACCCCTCTCCATTCTCATCTCCTCTTTCCTCCACCCAGAAGTAACCATTATCCTGAATTTTATGTTCATCAGCCCCTTCCATTTCCTTATGTTAAAAACCCCCAATGTATGTATATTGTTTGTTTGCCTGTTTTTAAAAACATTTCTATAGGATAAATCATACTATATATATTCATCAGTGACTTATTCCTTTCACTTAATATTACATATTTGAGACTCATCTAATTTGATGTATGTAGCAGTAGCGTGTTTATCTTCACTGCTAGTAATATCCCATCATATGAATTTACCTAAGTTTCCTTCTCTATTCTAATGCTTGGTCATTTTTTCTTTATACTACAGACAATGCTCTTTTAGATATCCTCATACAAGTTCTGTGGTGTACATGTGTAGGCATTTCTTTGGGAAATAGGAAATGCTGGATTGTAAGATGTGTGTACATGTTCAGCCTTGCTGATTAATGGCAATCAGCTTTTCAATTTGGTTATATCAATTTATACCCCCATTAGAGTTTTTCTGGTTCTACATCCTTGGTAATTTATATTGTCCAATTAAAAAACAAGTTTTTTCCCAATCTGGTAGGTGTGAAACCATGTCACTTTATTATTCTAATTTGCATTTCTCTGATTACTAATTAGATTAAGCATCTTTTCATATGTTTATAGGCCATTTGAGCCTTCTTATGTATGAAATTCCTGTTTAATTTGCCAATCTTTCCACTGGTTATTTATCATTTTCTTATTGATTCTTAGAGGTCCTTTATGTATTGTGGGTTATAATACTTTGTACATTTTAAGTACAAGTATATTCTATTTTGCTTATTTTTATTATATATTTTTTTCTATAAGGAACACATGCTACCAGTAAAGTTTCAAAAAAATATTTAAGGGGCTTCCCTGGTGGCCCAGTGGTTAAGAATCCGCCTGCCAATGCAGGGGACACAGGTTCGAGCCCTGGTCTGGGAAGATCCCACACCCGCAGAGCAACTAAGCCCGTGCGCCACAACTGCTGAGCCTGCGCTCTAGGGCCCATGAGCCACAACTACTGAAGCCTGCGGGCCTAGAGCCTGTGCTCCAAAACAAGAGAAGCCACCGCAGTGAGAAACCCGCACACCGGAACGGAGAGCAGTCCCCACTTGCCACAACTAGAGAAAGCCCATGAAAAGCAACAAAGACCCAACACAGCCAAAAAAAAAAAAAAAAAAATTATTTAAAAATGAAGGTACAAATTAAATTCCATGTATAAGTGCACTAGGTTCTCATCACTGTCACACCAGGACAAAAAAGAGGGCTAACAAACCCAGTATGTTGCACAAATACCAGTAAAGAAATAAATATCAAGATATATATGTTCAAGATCAAATCTAGAGATCAACTTCTTTTTTCTCTTTTGAAACCTTGAGAATGTGTAAAGACATTTTAATAATGTTAGAAAACTACTCTACCAAATATTAAACCCATTTATGGTGTCCATAACTGGCAAGACCTTGTAACTAGCCCCAGGAATATAAATTTTTATCACTAGACATCATAAACCTTTTCAATGTACCTTAAAAATAAATAAGTAAGCTATTTTTACTTTGTTGCATGTATATTTTAATAGGATTTTAAAAATTTTTTATCCACACCAGAAGTCGTGTGCCAGGGTGGTTTTCGTTGGCTTGCAAGAGCCAATTGTGCACATTGTTTTCCAAATCCATATTCAAATGTCATGTTGGCAGCTTGAAATTGGCAATGGTAGGAATGTTTACACCATGGAAATTGGAAAATGCTTCATATCAGAGCTTTTGTATTTTTTTGTCCAGATGGTCAGTTGTTAAAATTTACCAACATACCACTGCTCACCTACCATTCCACAGAAATCATCCTTGTTACGGTCACCTAGGAACATAAAGTTGCCAAATCCAACACGCATTTCTGTTTACTTTTTATTTGACCTCTCAGTCACATCTGATACTGCTGATGACTTCTTTCTTCTTGAAATGCTTTCTTCAGCTGGACTCCAAGGCTCTTCTTTCTCTTGATTCTCCAGCTACTTTATTGACCACCCTTTCTTGGTCCCATGATCTCTTTTCTTTTCATCTCTCCAACCTCTAAATGTTGGATAGTTGAAGGCTCAATCCTTAGAATTATTCTCTTTTCTATCTACACTCACTCCCAGGGTGATGTCACTCATACTCATGTCTTTACGTTCCATGCATAGATGATTACTCTCAAATGAGCATTTCCAGGCTTAGTATTCCTCCAATTAACAAATCAATATATCAGCTGTGAGCTTGGCATCACCTCCTCAATGTCTAATGGGCAACTCAAATTTAACATGTATGAAATCCAACTCTTGACTGTTCTCTCCAAATTTGTCCTTTAGTCTTCCCCATCTCAATATATTGCAATTCTTATCTACCAGTTATTCATGACAAAGACATTAAATTCATTCTTTTTTTAACCATTTAAAAAATTGAAGTATAGTTAATTTACAATGTTGTGTTAGTTTCAGATGTACAGCAAAGTGATCCAGTCATATATATATATATTCTTTTTCAGATTATTTTCTATTATAGGTTATTACAAGATATTGAATACAGTTCCCTATGCTATACAGTAGGTACTTGTTGTTTATCTATTTTATATATAGTAGTGTGTATATGTTAATTCCAAACTCCTCATTTATCTACCCCCCTTCCCGGCACTATCCCCTTTGGTAATCATAAGTTTGTTTCCTATGTCCGTGAGTCTATTTCTGTTTTGTAAATAAGTTCATTTATATCAGGTTTTTAGATTCCACATATAAGTGATATCATATGATATTTGTCTTTCTCTTCCTGACTTACTTCACTTAATATGATAATTCCCCACTGTGGTCCAAGCCACAATCCTGTGACTTTGGATTACTGTCTCCTAGCTTCTACACTTGTCCCTGTATGGTCTATGCTCCATGCAGTAGACAAAGCAATCCTTTAAAATCACAAATCAGATCATGTCATTTCTATTTGTTTCCACCTGCCCCTGGTAAAATCCTTATCACAGCCTTCAAATCCCTCTATAATCTGACCATCCACTGCCTCTTTGACCTGATCTCTTACTTCTCTCTGCCTGGCACCTTGCCCCACTCCAGCCATATAGGCAAGTTTTCAAACAAGCCAAGTCCATTCATGGCACAGGATCTTTGTATGTGACTATTCTCTCTGCCTGGAATTCTCTTTCCTCCCAGAGCTACAAGGTTCATTCCCTCATGTGACATCAAAGAGGCCACGCTGACCATTTTCTAGTCATTCTTGCCCATCCCCTACCCACCTTACTCTTTATTATCCTTCTTTAGGGCACTTCTCACAACTTGCCACATTGTTCGTGTTCTTAATGCATATCTCCCCATTAACACCTAAGCTAGGTAAGAACAGAGACCCTGTTTTTCTGGCTGCTTCATCCCCATAACTTAGAAAAATGTTTACTTTGTAGTCAGTACTGTATTTTATTTTTAAATAAAATATATGTATAGTAGGTACTTTTATCTTTTTAAATAAAAAATGTTTAAAATAACATTTATTTTATATTAGTTTTCATATGTAAAGATAATCAGAAGAAAAGAAGTTGACTGCCATGCTCTCATTAGTTCTCTTCTGTTCATTTTCTAAAAAGATGTCAAGTATAAAAAGGAGATTTTGTGTAGTGAGTAGTGATCTGTTCACTTGCCAAGGATCCAACACAGAAAATCAAGTGTGAAAAAATAAAGTGATAAAGCCTACATGGATACCACGGGTATTTTGCCCACTTAGTTTTATAGATTCTGGATAACTGTCATTTTCTAGGTGCAAAAGAGTGGTCTGATCAGGCACATACTGGCTTTAATCTTGTTATTCACAATGGTTACAAAAGTTTGCTCCTCACCAGAGGGAGTACCATATAGACATCCCATCAGTTCTGTGAAAAATTTCTGAAACCCTCTACTTGATATCTTCCTGCCAAATCCCTGCTGACTGCAAATGAGCACAAAATGTCAGCTTTTGTTATTTGAAGCACTAATGATGGATTTGAAATATTATCCTAACTTTGATTCCAGGATTTACTATTATGATTTAACAGATGCAGCATTCCAAGTCCTGTTAACAAAAGAATCAGATTTTAATAGGGAGCATGTTTCAAATCCAAATAGATCAAATTTGGGGGAATTATTTTAGGAGGTTTTTTTTCAGGTTCTAATCAAATTTTAAAAATCATATCTGAATGAAACCTGTTAAATTTCCTGGGGAACTAAGGTTGCAATCCCATTGCTAAGGAATATTCTCTTTTTTATTCTTTTGTGGTTGAAATTTTACTCACTGATGTGATCACTATCAATCAAATATTTAACGATAGACCATTTAAAGAAAATCTTTAAATTTTAAAACTAAAAAAAAATCATTATTTTAGATTGTTCTTACTTTTCAACAAGTAAGAACCATCTTTATGAGAATTTGGTGTTTATCAGGAAAGACACTAATGAAGTAAAAAGCCTTATCTTTCTTCAGTTCACCCATCCGTTTCCTTGAAGTCTGGTTTTAACTCATCTATGTGTTCATTGTGCCTTGTTAAATTATGTGTCTAATTCATTCTAGAACAAAGAACAACTGAACTGAGATGAAATGATATCTGTGAAATGATATCTGTGACTAATCTCAAAACAAAAGTCTATTCTTCAGAGCCCCAGCCCAGTTCTGAAAATACCAGAGAGTTGTTCCTGGAAACCTTGCAAAATTTGATATTGCTCTCCAAAAGATAATAAAGAGGACTGGTACATTTTTATAATGTCTTTATGCAGTACAATTGAAAAGTTATGAACTAATACCTCTACTCTTATGAGAATTAGTTGGTTGTTATACATTTCCACCTAGCATGCTTGTGACTTTTTTAAATTAAGATTTTATTTCTTTAGAGCCATTTTAGGTTCACAGTAAAATTGAGGGGAAGGTACAGAGATTTCCCATTTACCCATTCCTCCATAAATACATAGCCTCTTCCATTATCAACATCTCCCACCAGAGTGACACATTTGTTACAACTGAAGAACCTACACTGACACATCATAGTCACCTAGAATCCATAGTTTACATTAGGATTCACTCTTGGTGTTGTACATTCTATGGGATTGGACAAATGTATAATGACTTGTATCCATCATTATGATATTGTACAGAGTATTTTCACTGTCCTAAAAATCCTCTGTGCTCTGCCTATTCATCTTCCCCTGCCATCCCTGGCAACCACTGATCTTTTTACTGTTTCCATAGTTTTGCCTTTTCCAGAATGTTGTATAGTTAGAATCAACATGTAGCCTTTTCAGATTGACTTTTTTCATTTAGTAATGTGCATTTAAGATTTTTCCATGTCTTTTCGTGACTTGATAGTCCATTTCTTTTTAATGTTGAATAATAATTCAGTATCCAGATATACCAAAGTTTATCCATTCACCTACTGAAGGACATCTTGGTTGTTTTCAAGTTTTGGCAATTATGAATAAAGTTTCTATAAACATTATGTGTGGGTTTTTGTGTGGACATAAGTTTTCAACTCTTTTGGATAAATATTGCTGGATGGTATGGTAAGAGTAGATTTAGTTTTGTAAGAAACTGCCAAACTGTCTTCCAAAGCGGCTGTACCATTTTGTATTCCCATCAGCAATGAAGGAGAGTTTCTGTAACTCCACATCCTCACCATCATTTAATGTTGTCAGTATTTCAGATTTTGGCCATTCTAATGGGTGTCTAGTGGTATCTTGTTGTTTTAATTTGCATTTCCCTGATGACATATGATGTGGAGCATCTTTTCATATGCTTATTTGCCATCTGTATATCTCCCTTGGTGAAGTGTCTGTTAAGGTCTTTGGCCTATTTTTTATTTGGGTTGTTTCTTTTCTTATTGTTGAGTTTTAAGGGTTTTTGGTGATTTTTGGATAACAGTTCTTTATCAGAAGTGTCTTTTGCAAATATTTTCCCCAGTCTGTGCTTGTCTTCTCATTCTCTTGACACTGTCTAACACAGAGCAAAAGTTTTAAACTTTAACGAAGTCAAGCTTATCAATTATTCCTCCATGGATCATGTCTTTGGTGTTGTATCTGAAAAATCACCATACTCAAGGGCATCTAGTTTTTTTTTAATGTTATCTTCTAGGATTTGTATAGTTTTGCATTGTACACTAAAGTCTGTGATTCATTTTGAGTTTATTTTTGTGAAGGATGTAAGGTCTCTGCTAAGACTCAATTTTTTTTTTGCATGTAGATGTACAGTTGTCCCAGCACCATTTGTTGAAGACTATCTTTGCTCCATTGTATTGCCTTTGCTTCTTTCTCAAAAATCAGTTGCTTATATGTGAGTTTATTTCTATGTTCTCTATTCTGTTCCACTGATCTATTTGTCTATCCTTTTGCCAGTATCACACTGTCTTGATCACTGTAGGTTTCTAGTATGCCTTGAAGTCAGGTTGTATAAGTCCTCCAACTTTGTTCTTTCCTTCAGTATTGTGTTAGCTATTGTGATCTTTTGCCTCTTGCTTGTGATTCTATTTTTCTAATATTGGCTAATTTTTGGGGAAAATAATCCTAGTGGGCTTTTTTAGACAACTACATGGAATGTTAAAAAGAGAAAAAGATTCTCCAATTCTGTAGCATGCATCCATGACAGGGAAAGACTGTGGCATGCAGGTGATTTTTTCCGTGACAGAATAAGGATCTAGAAAGGGAGCTGAATCAATATATTCTTAAACATTTACTTTAATCATGTTGGAAGAATAAAAAAGAAAAGGAGTAGAAATTGTTTTTAAAAAGGTACCTTTTAGTTCTAAGAATGAATGTTTTGAAATAGGAGCTAAAATGGAGGCTAATAACTGGAAAAATCTGAATCGTGACACTAAGTGTTAATAAATGACACTGTAAAGTACATAAGTTACCAAAAATAACAATTTCACATTCTAATTTTCCTTCTCTGAGATAATAAATCATTATGCATTATATATTAACATATATCCATAAATATTAATATACATTACATACTAAATATGCACTTTATTTACTTATATATACATATGATACTTACTACATGCCATACGTTCTACTTGATGATGGTGATCTGAAATGAATACAACATAGTACCTGCTCTTAAGGGTTCATATTCTAGAAAGAGGGAGGGATAAGCACAGAGTTATTTCCCAGGCCTGTTTGGGTATTATTACATGGTCTAAAAACAATGAACCATTGGTAATTCTTTGTTCTAGTCCACCAGTTAGATTGCTTTAACCCTGCCCTCCCTGAGGCCCTTTATCTCCAAGGCTTCAAATAAGAGACAAGAGACTTAGAGCTGTGAGTCTCTTTCTTACATGAATATTCCCATGATTCCCAGGCTCCCAGATAGGGTTACCATGAAAAACACAAGATGCCCAGTTAAATGTAAATTTCAGACAAATAAGTATTTCTTTAGTACAAGTATTCCCAGGCAATATATGGGACATACTTATACTTTAAAAATTATTGTTTATCTGAAATTCAAACTATAGTTTTATTTGATAAATTTGTGAACCTACTGCAGAGTACAGTGAAAAATGACACTGACCAACCATTCCCCATGTATGAGGCTGGTTGATGCAGCCTAAAGAAGGACACCATAGCTGCCACTCCTGAGATTCCATGATATACCTCTGCTAAGTACTTTCTTTTCTTATGCATGTAGATAGATATAGATATATAAATTTTCATATATACATAATATCATATGTAATATGTAAATAATATAACATATATATACAGAGAAAAAATATATATCACCTGGTTATCTCCCACCCCCTTACACTGTTTTATGCCCTCAGTTTCTTTCAGAATATCCAGCGATACAACTTTTATTTAACTCAGTCTCTATTACAGTCTTCCTTTTTCCCTGAATTCTGACATTAACTTAAAAAATTGCATAAGGTTTTCAGAGCCACCTAAGGCTCTGAAAAAAATGGCAGTCAATGTTTTCCTACTTCTAACATAGTTTATCACCAATGACAACTTTGTTCCACCTAATTATCTTTCCCCTCAAAGTGAGCTCTTTTCATATTGACAATGCTCAGGAACTGAAGAGTGATATTTGTCCAACAATTTTTACCAGTTCCTAGATGGGAAGCTACAATTATAGTAAAACGGAATGGTGAATATAATGGGCGTATGCTGTGCGCATAGGAATACCTGATTGGGCTGTTGGCGGGGGTGGCACTAGTGAACTGAAAATGGAAGGAGAAAAGAGGGAGAAAAGAGTTTTCTGGACCAAGAAAATCATCTGTAAAGATACAAAGGCATGTGAGAACATAGACTAGTCCAGAAAGGTAAGTTGCTGAATGCTGTTAGAGTTTAGGAGGCTTGTGGGACAGCCAGTAGGAGATTAAGCATAGTTTAGATTTTGAAGCATCTTCTTTATCTTGCTAAAGAGTTTGGGCTTCACCCTGAGGGAAAAAGAAACCATTAAGAATTTTAAGAAGAGAACTGCAAGGTCAGGGTCTTAGATTGGGTTCTTTTGAAAGTGGAGCCTGAGGCAAGGACTTTAGTGTCAGTAGTTTATTTAGGAGGTGATCCCAGGAAGCAGGGGTGAGGGAACAGAGAGAGCTGGGTAGAGAAGGAGGAAAAACCAATAAAAGAGTCAATTGGGGGGAGATATGGGGATATATGTTTATGTATAGCTGATTCACTTTTTTATAGAGCAGAAGCTAACACACCATTGTAAAGCACTTATACTCCAATAAAGATGTGAAAAAAAAAAAAAAGAGTCAACTGGGAATCAAACACAGGGTTTTGATTCCATAAGTATTTCTGAGGAGGGTACAAAATGCATTCTAGCCTTGGGAAAGATAGAAGCTGAGGCATTTATCCAATGACCCCCATCCCTCATTGGCTTGAGGGTTGCCTGGGACTGGATGTTGATACGTCTCTACTCCCAGGTCTATCAGATGCACAGGTCAAGTAGTTTCCAGTAGCTTTCCTAGCTTGGCAGGGAGAAAGCAGAGATGGCACACTTGTTTGAGGTGGGACTCTGTACACAAATATGAGATTATGGCTAAAATTAAAGCCCTAGCCCAGGGGATGAGATGCTAGGCACCAAGAGTATCTGCTACAATCAGAAATTAATCTGCAATTTACATCATAAATACAACTTTCACAATTATAATATACGTTATAAATATATTTTGCTATTATATTACAATCATAGCAGTTAAAAGGGAATCAAAAAATAAAAAATAAAAATAAATAAAAATAAAAAAAATAAAAGGGAATCATTCGCAAGAAACCCAAGAGTAGAAGAAAATATTGATTGATGCATGAATGTTATGATGTAATATTTAGAATTAAAGTCTTTTTCACAAATAGTTCTTATCTGCTAGGAACCTGTAATCTGAAACCCATGGTATACTAATGCTTTCCAAAAATATGATACCAGCCAAAAGATGTATAGACAGAATGTAAACATTAAAAGAAGCAAGAATAAACTTGTTTTTTAAAATAGAAAGAATAAGATGTTTCTTAGTATGGTTTATTTGTAGTTTTCAAAACTGTAAATGAATATTCATTCACATATAAATTGCCTTTAACTGAACTTGCTAAATGGGTGAAAGAGAAAAGAGAGAAAAGAGATGAAGGGGTAGGGAGGTAATATTTATTGAGTTTCCACTATGAGGTTTTTTATTTCTATTAACTTTGTATACTTCACAACCACCCTTGGAGGTAGGTACTATCATCCCTCTGTAAATAGAAGGAAATTTAGGATCAGGTGGGTAGAGGGCTTGTTCAAAGTCACACAGCTAGTCAATGATAAAGTCTGGACTCAAATCCACATCTTCCTGATTCTCCTTTCCACTTTGTTTTGCTGTCTTAAAAGTTCGTTGTTTTGTAAGGCAAAACATTGAAATACTTGTAACTGTAAAAAAAGAAAAATATGGTAACATCATCCACAAATACTAGAACATATATTGCAATATTATGTGTTGTAAAATATGTGCTTTGATATTTTTATAAACACAATAATATCTACAATAAAATATATTCAGACCACATGAAAGGAGTCTCTGAATATGTTCAAATGTGAAGAAGGCTCTTTTTGTCATGGGCAAAGTTTAGCAATAATAAAAGTGTGGCAGCATGTTTAGTAAAGAGAGAGAAAAGAATGTTTTCTTTGGTCATGTTTTCCAACTTTATATATTTGCTTATCATTTTAATATAAATAGGGTATATTTACATAGCCTAAAGGAATAGGAACCAGATTCCTTGTTTTCAAGATGCCAAGAAAGTATAACTTCAAGGATGATAAGCAGTAACAGAAAAGAGTGAATCAAAAATATCAAGCTTCTATCTGATTCCTGACCAAGATTTTAATTTTATTGCACAAATATGCCATGACAACGGATATATACAGTAGTACCACCCACCCAAACCTGAGGCACGGAAGGGTCTGCCAGCATTCCCATTATAATCTTTGAAGGGAATTCCGATATTTTAATACACATGAAATTGGCATCTAGGTTCTCAGCAAGATATATTTTTGCTAAATAAAACAAAAAAAGTTTTAAAAAAGAGTCCTAGGGCTTCCCTGGTGGTGCAGTGGCTGAGAATCCGCCTGCCAATGCAAGGGACACGGGTTCGAGCCCTGGTCTGGGAAGATCCCACATGCCGCGGAGCAGCTAGGCCCGTGAGCCACAACTACTGAGCCTGCGCGTCTGGAGCCTGTGCCCCGCAACAAGAGAGGCCGCGATCGTGAGAGGCCCGCGCACCGCGATGAAGAGTGGCCCCCGCTTGCCGCAACTAGAGAAAGCCCTCACACAGAAACGAAGACCCAACACGGCCATAAATAAATAAATAAATAAAAATAAATAAAATGACTAATACTCTAAAAAAAAAAAAAAAAAAGAATTGATTATACTTATGAAAAGCCTGCTTTCCAAAAAAAAAAAAAAAAAAAAAAAAGAGTCCTAAATAGTGTCTGCTGACTTTGACTAGAAGCCACGTAACATGCAAATTCTGGTGAACCATTCGATCTCATGATGTCAGCGGAATGCCTGTACTGGTCTTGGTGACACTGATATGTCTCCAGATGATAATGCCAAAGGAGAGACTTTTATTTACAGGGGCAGGGAGAAAGCTGCAGCATCCAAATTCTTCAGGCTATTACAGAAACTACACATGTACCAAATAATCATTAAATCTTAATTTAAATCACTCTGCTTTTCATTTTAGAAAGTGAAAAACTGTCACTGACGAGAGGGAAGACTGAATAATGGTAGAAGCACAGCCTCTGGAGCCGTACTGCCTGGGTTTGAATCCCAGGTCCATTTAATTCTTAGCTATGTGACCATGGGCAAGTTACTCAACCTCATAATGCCTCCATTTCCCACTCTGTAAAATGAGACTAGTAATAGTGCCTATCTTATAGTTTTGAGGATTTAATGAATTAATACAAATAATTGCTTAGAACAAACAGCAGACACTCATTAAATGTTGAAAACTAAGCAAAAAGCCCACCTATCTATATACATTCTGGATAAGTAAATCTACTCTCAAACTGTGCAGGAAGGAGTAAGTATGAAATTCATATATGCGTATGTGTGTATGTGAAAGTATTTGTTTTTCTCTCTTAAACACAGATGCTGTGAAAATTGTCACAGCTATAAATTAAAACTTCTTTATAAAGATAATAAAAATAATACATGTATTTCTTAGAGTTTCTAATATTACAGTGAGAAAAGTCTACTATATGCCAAAAGGTATGCAGCTTCTCAGGGTGGAGGTGAGGTCAAATGGACCACCAAACTCATGTAAAGGATTAGGACAATTTTAACCATTAGACATTATGATCCATGTCTAGAGTAGTGTTGTCCGGTAGAAATATAATGCAAGTCACATGTGTAATGTTAAACTTCCTAGTAGGTACATTTAAAAAGTTTTAAAAAGCTGATGAAATTAATTTTAATAATATACATTATGACAATATATCAAAAATGTTACCATTACAACAGATAATAAGCATAAAAATTATTAATGAGAAATTTTACATCTTTTTTGTACTAAGTCACAGAAATCCAGTGTATATTTCATACTTACTGCATACTTAATTCACACTAGTCATATTTCAAATGCTCAATAGCCATTTGTGGCTAGTGGCTACCATATTGGAAAGTGTAAGTCTAGAACTATATACTTTTCAAGGGTCTAAAACCTTAAAAATATTAGTTCCAAAATATTAAAATAACTGAAAAATTTAAAATAGTAAAGGTTTATTAAATATCTACAAAATCTACCAAAGTTGATAATTTTTAAGTTTAATGTTCATTAAAATATTATTACATTTGAAATAAACTTGTAGGCTCATGTCTTGTGCTTATGTCACAAGAATCCTGAGTATGCATGATGCTTTTGGAGACGTCGTAGCATGCTGTAAATTGTTACTCATAGTCTAAACAATCTCAAAAGCAAAAAGTATCTTTCAAAAGCTTACTAAGTTTTATTTATCATGGAATGAGAATCATTTTAATATGTTTAATATGATATAGAAGGGGGACTCAAAAATATCTTTATGTCTTCAAAATGGTCTGAGGAGAATAATGTAGTTTTATTACTGGCCATCATGGCCATGGTGACTTCAGGCCAAGAACCCCAGGATAAGGCAAAACATTTGCCCTGTAATTTGGACTCCTCTTACTCAAATCCCAGTCTCCTCCTCTAATAAAACTGTAGCATGGTTGGAAAGCTCTGGTATAATCTTTTCCTCCAGTTGTACTCCCAACTTGCTCTATTTTCTTTTCTCCAATTCAGTTTCCAGGCAGAAAGTCATGGAAGAGCCATCTCTGAAGTTGATGGAACTAAGATCCAATCCCAACTCCATCATTTAGGAGCTATGTGACCTTTGGAAATTTATATTCTTCTCTGAGCCTCAGGCTTTTCATTTGTAAAAGGCGATAATAATACCACAGTTGTTATGATGCCTAAATGAGAGCCTGTAGGTAAGGCACCTGAACCTTAGCTTGGTGCTTTGACAGTGGATGCTCAGTACGTTATTCCTCTCAAAAATTCTATATTCAACTTTTACTAACAAAAGGAACTAATGGTTACTGGGCACCTTCTATATGTCATCCCCTGTTGTAGATATTAGTTTGTTATCTAATTTTTATATTTTCATGACAACTCTATGAGTTAGGAGTTTTTCACCTCACTTTACTGGTGAATATAATGAAGATCATGGAGGTTAAGTGGCCTGTACAAGGTCAAACCATATCATTGAGTGGAGCAAGATGCATCATAAGAATTTTGTAATGGTCTCATCTAACAGATTGAGAAACACGGTGAAGAAGCACATTCTCAGAAATACAATCAACTTTCATTTATTCAGTGACTGAATATCCCTCTTGTATCTTCTCTTAAAATTTATGCCACAAGCTCATAGCGGACTTAATTCCTTTGCAGATGGAAAGTGGCTATTAATATATACATTCACACAGACATTAGTGTAGAAGAGAATCCACAGACTTCTAACGTAAAGCTAGAATCTGTTGTTTACTAATAATTATGTTTATAGGAAGGAAGGATAAGACTGTTTACTTCTGAGGCTGCCTGACCATCACAATGCACTTCCTTAACACATCAAATTTCAGGCTCCCTTTTCAACACGCTTCCACTTAAGAATACCCCTCTACACAGGGAACTATATTCAGTGTCCTGCTATAAACCATATGGAAAAGAATATGAAAAAGAATGTATATATATGTATAACTGAGTCACTTTGCTATATACCAGAAACTAACACGACATTGTAAATCAACTATACTTCAGTAAAATAAATAAAAAGAAAAGAATACCCCTCTAATTCAGGTGAGGGCTGGAGGTGGGCGAAATCGTGGAGTTCCAAGTCCGCAAATGGCAAGAGGCAACTTGTAAGGGGTGGGTTGGTGGGACATGGGGGAGGGTGATACCATACACGCCAAGGCATTCACAGTGCTCCTTCGGGAAAACACTAAGATCCTTTTCTTTTGCTAAGACTGTAACATTTTCTGTAACTGGCATTTTTCACAGCATGAGGTCCTGTCTGTTGCGGTAGCCGAGGCTAGGGCGAGGGGCTCTGAGCGAGGGGGATGTGGATGGTGGAGGTGGGTGTAGCCCACAGGTCCTGTGGTTTTCTGTCCTGCATCCCCAGGCAGTGCTAGGCTTCTCTGTGGCCTGCTGCCTGTCCCCTGTGGATGCCACAGGGTTTTCTCTTTCTCCTCTAGGCTTTCTGGAGAGTATTTTAGATTAACTTTTCTCTTTTTTGTGTAAAACATTGGAGAGTTGTGGCTTTTCATAAATTCCATGTTTTTCAATCAACCATAATTCACATTCTCCTTTTGATGCTCATCTTGTAGTACTTTTGAATAGTGGGAGCCCTTTTAATGCTGGCGCTTGTGGCCTTTTGATATTGCCCCATGACTCTTTGAAAAATGTTGCGTTTTCTTACACTAGCTGTTCTAGGCTCGGCGTCCCTCCTCCAGATTTGAAATTACCTGTTTCTTCAGATTAAGCCCAGGTCTCCGTAGGAAAAACAAACAAACAAAAAACAAATAGCACAGAGATAATAATCTAATAATCTAGGCATTAGGATGAATCATGGTAAAATACTGCTTCTGGATTATATCACTGGACCAAGCTCAGGAAATATATGCATATTGATGTTTAGTATTCTGTTCTAACAACAGAGTCTTTCTATACTTTTTTTAGTTCTAAAATTACATAGCCAGATTTACATGAAAATCTTACTTCTTTGAGAAAATAAAAGTACTTATCTGATAATCTTCAGAATTTTTTTCCCAAAATATCAATGCCAATAATAATGCAAACAATAAGACTCCTGAATGAAGTTCAAGGTTTTCTATGTAATCCTTTCTGTCCTTAAAATGCACCCCACTAAACAGTGGTATTCCAAGGTGGGGGAGGGCAGTGGGAGCCATCTGCCCCATGGAGGAACATCTTATGAACAGTGTTGGAACTGCTGGTGCACAGTTATAACAAAAGCCAGACTGATTTTTAGTCACTCTTAGAATTGTTTCTAAGTGTTTTTTAGGCAATGCACCTTTCTTGCTTGAACCCCGGTTATCCCCCTTTCAAAGTCCCACCCCTCGTCCCCCATATACCACTGCTACCAGCTACATACAGATTTCTGTATCCTTGCATCATTCCCAAATTCTCATTCAGTTTTGCCATGTAAGGGCTTCCCTGGATAGTTCTTGCAGTAGTTTCAGTTTAAAGGCATTGGCAATTGTACAGCCGACAGTCAGGAGTTCTTGGAAGGTGACTTCTAAGCTACTCATCTTTTCCTGGGGGGCAGAGTTCACCTCACAGAAGAGGGTGAATTCCGCACTCCCATTCCACCTTGAGAAGATAGGAAAACTTGAGCAGCTCTGTATCCAAAAATTTGTACATGAGTTTCATTTCACCACCATCTGGTTCATCCACAATGAGATAATGTATATTTATAAGTGCAAGATTTATATATTTCAGTTCTGGCTGGCACACAAAAAAAAAGAAAATCTGCTTCCTACTATTTAATTTCTAGTGATATTAGAACCATCATATTTTCATATATTCAAACACATAGCAACTTTTCTAAATCCGGTTCTGATATTAAAGCTTTTAAATTTATCTTGCTACCTTTTTGAAACTACAAACGCTTCTTCCTTGTACTATGCAAGATTCCTTATCAACACGATATGCATGCTATAAATTGTTATAGCAAAGTTTGTGAAATAAAGATCCAAATTATTTCATAGTCAGAGTTAGATTATCAGAGAAGTAAGTGTTAATATAGGCTCTTGAGTTTTTATCCAAAATCCTCTTTTGACTCTTATCATTAGAGGATATAATTTTAATTTATATAACTTATACACACAGTATATAAAATTATTTAAATATACTTGTGTGTGTATATATATGAATCTTTATTTTAATTAAAAATAGCCCTAGCAAAGAACTTAAATTTTTCAGTGGACTTACTATAATGCTTCTTAAATTCATACTTCTAAAATCTAATTTAAAAAAAGAAAACCTAGAATCTATCCAGATAAAATGTAAATAAATAAATATTAGGAACATGTATCACTAAAATTTTATACAGATTATATAATTAGTGGTTTCTTCTAGAACTAATTCATAAAAAATCAGTTTTTCTACTTTTAACATACTTTATTATGATATATTTCAATTCTAAGTGTATGTTTTATAAAACACTAATGTAAAACTTTAGATATTTACTTTTGAAATAGAAATTCAGTTCCTTCACAGAATCAAAATATGCCATGCCCAGCAACCCCACATCTTCTTTTTGTAGTAATTGTATTCAACTCTACAGAGAGAGAGAAAAAAAAAACAACAACACAAAACAATATCATTTAAATTTAGGGCAAAGCATTAATTTTTGCAGTTTTACTGTACAATATATTTTTATCAACTTGTGATAAGGCACAGATGATTCACTAACCAAGAAAGGAGAGATGGTTGATTTGACTTCTAACTTTCTAGAATCATGGCTCTTGCTAATGATACAAATTTAAAGCTGACACTTTTTTCTTTTTCTCTGCCTATTTATTACTTAGCCTGGGAGTGTTCATTTCCTTCCAAAGATAAATTTATTTTTTGACTTTAAATCTAGTGGGGTCAGGTGAAAGAACAACTGACAGCCTTATACATATATATTCACAGAGTCATACTGTTTTGCTGGCTAGAAACACAGGTGGCGGAAGGGGAGGGTGGGATGAATTGGGAGATTAGGATTGACATATATACACTGCCATGTGTAAAATAGATAGCTAGTGGGAACCTGCTGTATAGCACAGGGAGCTCAGCTCGGTGCTCTGTGATGACCTAGATGGGTGGGATGGGGGGTTGGTGGGTCCAAGAGGGAGGGGATATATGTATACATACAGCTGATACACTTCGTTGTACAGCAGAAACTAACACAACATTTTAAAGCAATTATATTCAATAAAAAAATCTATACCTAAATAATCAAACATAGTTCTTTACATTTCATAACGTTGCCAGTTGAAACTCCATGATTTCAACTGAATATTTTCTAATGGTTTCACTCTTAAGATCCTGAAATCTAAAGATATCATTTTAAATTCAATGTATCAAACTCAGAACTCCTTGCTTTTTTCGGGGAGAACCGCTTCCCATAAGGTGTATTTGAATTTTAATATATAGTCAAACGTTCTTTTGGAATAGGATCCTTTTCAATGCCAGTCATTTTTTCACCTCTGTCCTTTGGTTACCTAGGCTTATTCTGAGGAAAAAGTTACTCAAATTTGGTTCATTTCTAATTAGTCGAAATTTAAGATTTAGCTGATGGAGTGATAAAGTCAATAAAAATAGACTTCTTCTGAGGAGGTATCATGAATTTTCTAAGTCCATTGTCTGTAGGGTATGCCCTCTCAAGGATCAAAGACCTGGGTACTGATACCTTAAGGATAAATTCTCTCTGACAAGGTTTCTGCTTTTATTCAGGCTTTTCACAGGCAGTGAAAAAACCCTCTCCTTGATTTTCTTTCCTCTTTCACTTCCTGGCCTTAACTTGCCTTGCCTTTTTTGCCTTTCCTTTTCTTTTCTTTCCCTTCCCTTCCTTTCTCTTCCCTTGCCTTTCCCTTCTCTCCTCCCACCTCCCTTCCTCTCTCCTTCCTTCCTCTTCTTTTCCTTCTCTAGTCCTTAATGCATTTTTTTAACCTCTATCTCTGGTGGAGGAAATTAAAAATATGTCCCTTGTAAGTCTCAGCCTCCAAAAGACACAAGCAACTTCAGAATTGAGGTTTCTGACTTTTTTTCTTGGAAATTTTATAGCACCAAGAGCCATGAGAGTTAACTATGGGCATCCCTGGTGTTACAGTTCCAAATTTTAGAGATCTGGGACCACAAAGGTCCAATCTGATAAAGCATGTAATGGGTTTCTCTTCAGATCCTTGAACTGAGGAGAGGCCATGATATGCTGATCTAGGCTAGGGATGAAAACAGGATACTAAATTTTATATGGGATCATAAGAGACAAAATTAAATTGTAGGTCTGGGTGGTATAAAAAGTAGACAGACAGGAAGACTCAGTTTGTTTCCCTGCCTAAAATGGGAATGTGCTTCTGAACTGAAATAAGTTCAGGATTAAGCCTACCCATAGCTGAAAGGATATAAGCTAAATTATACCCTTATATCCTTCGTAGCTAAAAGGATATAAAGGGGAAAACGTAAGATAGCAGTGGATCTTACTTGTGTATTTTACATAAGATGAAAATTTGTCTATAACTGGGGAGAGGGGCTGATACACACACACACACACACACACACACACACACACACACACACCGTGACCTCTATGCAAAGAACAAAATTGAAAAGATAAACTAAACTCAGAACATCACTGGATTCAAATCCCCTGTGATACTCTTGATTGCCCATTTCCAGGTAGTTTGAGAGAAAAGGGATTGAGTTCATGAGACCTTTCACTTTGTGGTTCAAAGTTAATAAACCATATCCAATGGATGGCAAAGGCGTTGAGTGAGGTCAGGTGGCAGAATAGTCTCAGAGAAGCCTATAAAAGGAAAAATCACGATGAGAGCAGAAAGCGGGAGGGTTTCCTCTGGTGATTTACACCCCACACCAAAGCCAAGGACGTTGTCATTCTGGCACACTGGGGAGAAGGGCAGCTTGTACGTTAGAGAACAGGAACTCCAAGATTAGTGAATGGGGGGCCCAGGCAGTTTTCCTATACAGTCTCTGACTAAACATCACTCATGCAAGGACTATCTTCCCTTGTATCTTTACAATCCATCCAAGTGTGGCAAGGGCAGAGACCCACACTGAGGGCACGTGTAGAAAGACCTGGAGTTAGTAGCCTGCTTAGGTCTTTAGCAAGCGGGTAGCACAATTTCTGTTTTTACCAAAAGTGACCCTGGCAGTTGCTATCTCTGAAAGGTCTACAGAGATTTGGCAGCACCGGCAGCCACTCCGACTCTCCAGCAGTCTACCGCAGCCGCCCCCAGGATGGTGGAGGCGGTGCTGCCGTCAGTGGAGAACTACAGATGTGCACATCCCAGGTGGGAGCTGATGTCTGGGAGTCTAGCGTTTCAGAGCCTGGCATCAGCTAGGTCTGAGGGAGGCAGCAGGTGAACAGCAGGGACAAATACAAGACAACGTACAGGACTCCATCTTATACCAAGTGGAAACCAAGGAAAGTGTCTAGACTCTACTCATTTGCCAGGAGGGGTCTGAAGTTATTTTACAATTGTGACCTTTTCTTGACCGTGCCAGTTGGTAAAGTCTGGGATATTGTGATAGACATGCAAACGTTTTGGTAAACTGACGTTTTGCTGAATGAATTATAGCTTAATGTAAATAGTTACCATTCTTTACAAGCATTTTATGAAATGATTTTGGGCTGCAGCATGGTATACTATCATATGGACATACAACATAACTCACTTCACTAGTCTTCCAGATTTGGAAATTTAAGATTGCTTCTATGGTTTTTTTTCAAATTTGAATAATGCCATCACAAATATATTTGTAGATATACTTTTGAAGATATACTTTTGTGTAAATCCCCAATAATTTGCCAGCTGGGATTTTTATAGCTTGTTTTTCATTTTAGCAAGTTTCTATAGTTCACAAATCATAAACTTAATGTCGATTTTTCTTTTTTTATTTTCTATATTTAACAAATGAGTAGTATACTTTTTAAAAGCATACACAGTAAAAAAGAGAAAAGGAAAAAAAAACAGGTGTTTTTACTGAGTCAATACTCAGTTGCATTATTCCATTCATATCATACTTACGATACTAAAATCTATTTTCACCTTGTCATTTGACACTGATAATTAAACAAATTTTAACAAACTTGAAGAAAGTTGTTTTTCTCTGAAGACTTCCCTTATTTGCACTTATCAAAAGATGTCACTCCTTCAAGATAGGTGAATATCAAATTTAAATCACAAATATTCAAACCACATAACAAAGAGAATTTCAAGTCATCTCATTGTCACGGTGACAATGTCCAGATATTTCAATACACTTACATTGCTATTTACTGCTACAAAGACAAACTTCTCTACCACATGAATTGGTAGTCATACCACAATACGAATGTAACTTTTCTACAAAATGAAGACATTTTTTCTAAAGCATTTTGGAAGTAAATTAAATATTAAAATTCATGCCCAGATTTTTTTTTCATAAATCTGTCAACTTTTTCTTACCTTAAAAGTAAACTATGTGAGACAAGAAAAATAAAAGCTAGACAAAGAAACATCCAGCCAAGAATTCTGAATTGGAAGAACACTGAGCTTTTCTATATGACTGCAAATTGTCTAGCTGAGAGTGAGAGAATTCTACTACCTACTGAGCACTTAGTATGTATTAATTAGTTCTCCCACCAACTTTGTGAGGGAAGTTATAATTATAGATGAAGAAACTACGGTTTAGAAATCTTCAAAACTTGGTCCAATATCACATAGAAAGTAAGTTGAAGACATCTGTAGGAAACTAGAATGTGTGTACGTCCAACACATGCCCACTGCTTTCCAGTACAACACTGGTGTGAATTCAGAACTATTGACTGCCAGAGTAGACCTTCCTTGATACCAACACATGGCTCAAGATCTCCTTAGTGAAAGGCCCAGGAGCCTGGGAAAGTAAGAGTAATTATTTGTACAAAATTAATACAGTCCCTAGATAACAATGAGATTAATTAAATTAGAAGCATATTCATCTAATATTCTCTCAAATTGCTTTCTGAGTAGAAAACTACTGTAACCCAGAAAGGCACCAGGCCTCTTATTTAGGGAGAAAGGATGGTCAAGCTGGCACTCCCCTCCCCGACTCACACATGTTTCCTCAGCCCCTTTACTCCCTGTCCTCTGTCCCCAGGTTCTACCTCCCTCGCCAGACCAGCGGTCATCCTCTGCCTCACAGGACTCCTCCGGGTAAGAAATGGAGGTTCAGGAGGCTGTCTTGGAGGTCTAGTCTATGGAAGAATCTCTGAAATAAAATCAGAACATTTGTGCTTAATTCTATGTTACCTTATCTCCTGTGCCTTATAGTAAAAGGCTTTCTCTTATATTAAAAGGCTTGCAAAAGGAAAGATCCTCTTTTGCTGTTTAAACTAAGCCTTAATTAAGGGAAGGGGGTTGTTAGGTGGGGAAGGGGAGAGATCCAGAAAGAAAGTTTGTGGAGGTGTGAGGTGTGAGAGCTGCTTCACACTGCTTCAAAGCTACACTCCCAGTGAGTATTTCCCAGAAAATAACAGCGAACAACGAACGTGAGAACAGTCACTTTTTCTTAAACTCTTTGATGGGTTAACTATAGATTTCCAGTCTCATACTCATTTGCAAACAGAACTATTCCTCTGAGACAAATTAAAGAGAATAGCTGTGCCAAATCAAAGCCTTGGGATGGAAGGAGAAAGGCAGTCAGTATCCTTTTCATCACCTCTCCTCTGGACAGTCCTGTCTAAATAAGTCTACAATAATTTTTTAAAACCCAGTTCAAATCAAGACACTTTTATAATTCTTATTTCTCATTCTAATAATTCACTAAAAAAAGAAAACTTTTATATGTCTGGTAATGTGCCAGGGTGGAGGCTCTAAAGATAATTGAGACATGATCCTTATCCTAGAGGAACTTACCATCCGAAAAGGGAGATAGAATAGCAAACAGGGACATAGGTAACACTTTAAAAATATTAATTAACGTGCATCGATTTTCCCACACGTTCTGGTGGGTGACCCCCCTATGACTCATTCGGTTGGAAGAATCCATTCCTTTGGATGGCCTTAGGCTTTTGTGAAAAACCAAAACAGTCATTGGTCAGCTTCTGGCCTCCAAAATGGTCTATCTAATCCTATGTCAGTAAGTCAAAGCTTTTGACTACAGGAGTTGGGCTTTTTGGGAACAGAAAATGTTGAGAATCAAAAGAAAGAGTCATAAAGGGGTAGGACAGAAAGACTATCCACAGTAGCTAATCCAGAAACCAACCCTATCGCAGGAAGAGTGGGGAATTTGAGGGGGTGAGGAGTGAGGTCGTCAGGCTCTTCACTAGCTGTGATGACCTGGTGGGAGAAGCAGAGCGAACAGGAGAGATTTCCCGAGGCCCTCACAGCCGCATGGTCCATGGCCGACCCTAAGCACTAAGGGCGGCTCGGGAGATGCGCCAGCACTGACTGTCCTCCAGACCATTCAATGCAATGGGCAGGGGGTTGGGGCAGGGGGGGCACCACCGCTCATGCTGAAGTTGGGGAGCTCAGCTAGCTGGCCTTGTTACTACCTGAACAGGGCCTGCCAAGAGGCTTATAGATGTCTTCCACAGTGGGTACTCCTCTGTGTCCTACAATGAAGCTCTTTTGAATCATCCCACTTGGTCCAGCTACTTCCAAAGGCCCAGGCATTGTCAGTTCCATGGGATAGAGCCTGGGCCCTGCCACAGAGTGACGATGGAGCCATGGAAGGCAAAGCCCCAGAGCACAGCCCGGCAGTGTGGTCACAACTGCAAGCTGGGAAACTGCTGCACAGACCCAACCAGCCCAGTGGCCCTTCTTCACTTCTTCCAAGGTCACAGAGCCCTCAGTTTTCTGGCTGGATACACAGTGGCTCAGCGCAGATGTCCCTTTTCCCTGCCCCACAGTCTCCATTTCTGAGTTTGATACCAGCCCTCTGCTCTGTTCTTGTCCAAGCACCAGGCTTTTCATGACTTCTAGACTACATCACTTCTGTCTTGCTATTGCCATACATCAATACTTCCATGGCCAGATGTTTTTTCCAAAGAATCCAGTTTGTTTCTTAGAAATCCATGTTTATTAACTCCTTTCCCAGAAAGTGGTCAAGCCTCATCCTTCTAGGTGAACCTGCTTAATGAGATCCTGATTCATTAAACTCTATACAACAGATAAGGGGCTGGCGTGGAGATATGAGCTGTTTAGTAGAAAGAAATGTGATAATGTTCCAGTTAAAGATTTACCGTATTACTGAATTAAAAAAATTAGTAAACACTACCATATTACTTAATTGATATACCGAATTACTTAATTGGCTAAAGTAGCAGAGGTCTACTAGATCTTATGCATGCCTAATTCTAACAAGTTGGCCTGACACTTTACCTTACTAAAGAGGTCTGTCTCAAGGAAATGAAATTATAAAGCACATGCTACTAATAATACATCTGAGTCATATTACTAAAGGTGACAGACCTGATATTTGCTGACAGATACAAATTGACTTAAGTATTAATAGTAATAAATCGAGGCAGCATTTAAATATGTAGTCTAATGTGACTCTCTTATCAATAAAAATCTGTGATCTTGCTGGCCTCAATGGAGATAAATTTCTGTTGCTTAGGACGGTATAGTAACTACTTCATACTGAGGCTTACCTGTCATCAGAGAGGTATCTTCAAACGTGTGCAATGGCTCATTTACATAGTTAAGTGCTTTGTCCACACACTTAGCACTGGACTATTCATTTTAAGAATACAGAAAATATTCACAGAGTTCATAGAGAAAGTGAGAAGTCCTCTTTAATTTTCATGAAACAATATTGAACATATAAGTGTGTAGGTGGGTGGCTGTGTAGGTGGGTGTGTGAGTGTGGGTGTGCATATTTTATTGTGTAATGCAAAGTGTAAATGCTCTAGATCCAGGGACTACAAGCTTGTGGTGAATTTGCATGCAAATTCAGCCTGCAGACACGGAGACTTTGTTTGGCCCATAGTGTTTTCAACATAGGGACATTTCACACACAAAAAAATCTGGATTTCTGATTTCAGGCAACAGTGGGCATTCCCACACAGCAACAGTTGGTTTGATCTGAATAGGAGCTGTCCCATTTAGGTGCAATACATACACTCAGGTTTGCCATGATCTCTCCGTACTACACTGTTCTAGCCTGCTTCAGTCATTTACATAACCTGCTTGGCTCCTGTTGGTATTTTAAGTTTTTTTAACCTCTGCTCTAGACATTCAAAGCCACCTCAAACATCAGAGTAGAAAGGAATGAAGAGTAATGGAGAGTGAAGTATTTAAAGACTGATTCATGAAAAAAGAGATTTAATATGGGAATTTAAAGGTGTATATAAAAGGACTTGGGATAGTCAAAAGGGGGAAAGGAAGGCTCCTAGTAAGGGAAAAATAAGATGAGTGAGGCATCAAGGCATGAATGATCATGGTAGCCCGGACTCTGAGGATTTGAGTAGACAAGTAAGACTAACATTCCACATGAAGGGAATCAAAAAGTATTCGTGTTTAGTCTAATTTGGTCAGAAATGAGGATCCAGTAAAGGAATTTCAGGAAGGAGGTAATATGATACAATGAAAGTGGTATTTTATAGGTAACAGTAGGTAGAGGAATATGTTGGGAGAGACTGGACTCAGAGAGACCAGGTGAGTAGCTGTGCAGTAATTAGGTGTGAAATAAGGAGGAAGCCTCAACTGGAGGTTTGTAGAAACCTTGGGAAAGACTGTACCTGAGACATTTTGAAAGACTAAGCAACTGGCCTTGAAAAACGTGTATTTCCCGTAATTGCTACGTTCATAGGTAAATGTTTATCCTGACTTTAAAATACTAGGTATATTTGTTTCATAAATTAATTAGTACTTAATCTATCTTGATATGAAATCTATTATTTCTTTGAATTTATTAATTATCATTTAAGTGAAGCTATTTCTGAGACTAGTTATTTCTCCATGCCCTTGTTCTTCATCATAACCCTCTCCAGCATCGAAAATTATGTGTCCTGTGTCTAGGTTCCTTAGTAACCCATTTATATTGTAACGGATGATAATTTTTTAAATGTAGTTCTTCTTTAAGGGATAATGGATATTAAGACAGGACTCAGGAAAATAAAATTTAGATATTTTGAGTTGTAAAAGATCTAGTGATTAATCTAATCCCCTTATTTTCTGACCTGTTGGTCAGAAAACTGAGGCCCAGTTGGTACAAGTGATGGACTGAACTAATAAAAATGGCTACTTTTGAGCAATGCAAAAGTTTCTTCCTTCCAATCTCAGGAGTTTAGGGAAATTAGCTCCTATGCAAGACTTGCTCTGATTCTCTGCACAATCATACATGTGCTACTCAGTCAATCAAGAATTTCTGAGACATAGTACCTCTCATGCTGCTTTGTACAAGAAGACTGAGAAAATCCATCTTTGGAGTAATGGTGGAGGACATGTTTAGGAGCCATTATAAGTGTTGTTTGGTGCCAAGCTCATCAAGCCTTTCTTAGGGCTGGACATTTCTAACACATTGCTATTTCAGATTTGGTAGTATGAAGTCTTAACTTCAGGTATACTGAATTTTATTTTACTTGCTGAAATTATTGGAGGCCCAAGGCAGAAAGTTTCATAAGCCTGTACCTCTAAGCAAGTCTCAAGTTAAAGTAGCATGAGTCCCAAAGTAAGGTCTGATTCAAGGACCTGCTCCATTTGCAGCCTGGCTAAGACGCATCTAGCTCAGGCGTGGATTTTATCTTCATTAAAATTTATAGGTATTTTAACCCACAAATTAATTAAAATGCCTTCTACCTGAATTGAAATATTGCAGTAACAACACATTATCTAATAAAACAATTTATACACAAAGAGGATTTTATTCTCTCATTTTGGAAGATCTGCCTCTAAATTTTAATGCCTTCATTGGATGTTGGCCAGTGTGACTCTCACTCCACAGATATCATAAATCTAGATCTTTTAAAGATGATTCCAGTAGATGTTGATGGTATCTATGCTAACAAGCCCTAGCTAAAACAAAGTACCAGTTCATGGTGATTCTTCTAAAAGTAAAACCAAATGGGCATGTAATGCAGATGACTTAATATCTATATGGGTCTGGATGTATAATAAAATGACAGGTTAAAATTAAACTTAAAATGAATTCTATTTTCTGTATGCTAGGATCAGTTATAAATTTAACGTCCTATAGTAGTTTCTCAATCAAAGGAGAAAATTTATAGAGTGAGAATAATACACATAACTACATTTTTCTAAATATATGTACATTACATAATTATAACATGAAATACTTATGATTAGCAGCAACTTCTAGAAGAAAGTATTAAGTAATTGTGTTCAATGATATATTTGGTTGCCTTTCTAAAATTATCCTCAAAGTGAGTTGTCTAGCTCATTTTAAAACCAATGTTCATGTTAAGAAACTGAGGGTTAAATACCATGTAAACCTAACATTGAAAATGATTTATTAATGCATAACCCTTCCTTAGCGCATAGGAAAGAGTGAAGAGGTTGAATGTTCAGAGAGGCCTTTTCAGGATGGCAATTTCCTTACCCTAAAAGCTGGCAGCCCTGAGGCTTCCCTGGCGGTCCAGTGGTTAAGACTCTGTGCTTCCACTGCAGGGGGCACGTGTTAGATCCCTGGTTGGGGAACTAAGATCCCACATGCTGCATGGCCACAAAAATACCCAAAAAAACAAAACAAAAGACAAAGCTGGCAGCCCTTTGGTTTCTGACGGCATCACTGCCACCTGGGATGGTTTTCAAAGTTGAGAAACAAGAAACTGTTTAGATGGAGCATAAGAGCACTGTCCTTTGAACTGCGTTTCTAATACTCTATTATTTCCTTGTTTCAAAATGACAATTACTTTAGCACTTAAAAAAATCTGGAGTCTGAATCCTTTATGAGAACAAACCTGGAAAGTTTAGAACTTGAATTAAAATTTCTATTGCCAAAAACAGTATACTTCTTTAGAAACCATTCTGATCACATTGTTCCCCTTACTGTTGTTTTTCATTTCGAATTCTCAAGATATTGAGATTGCGTATCCTTTCTTTCATCAATGGTTTATTTTCCCTAATCTAGCCTTGGCACCATACATTTCAGAAATCCTATCCATCTGACCAATACATAAAATAATATTTGACCCACCATGACTCAATCTCTTTGCTTTTATACTCCTTAATTTTTTTATAGCACTTACCATCTGGCATCTTATGGATATAGTTGTAATATTTGTTTGCTGGCTTGTCACTCCCTCCACTAGAAGATGAGCTTGGTGGGGACAGGGCTTAACCTGTTTTGTTTGTTGCTGGGTCCCTTGTGCCCACAGTACCTGGCACACAGTAGGTGCTAAATAAAGATTTTGAATATGTTTGATGAATTATTGAACTTTTAAAGAAAAGTTCACTATCATGTCTAGAACACTGATCCTGCCATTCATTTTCTTCTACAACAGAGAGGATGATATATATGTGGAAATTAAAAGAAAAAACAAACCAAGCATTTTGCAAAAGCAATTCATCACAGTATCAGTCCCTTAAGATTTATCCACCTGTGTAGACAGTTTTTGTGTCACAAGTGGAGGAGAATAAAGGAAAAGAAGTCAACGTAGCCTATAAAAAGATGAGGCCAACTAACTCAGTGTATCAGAGAATCCTAATAATAGTAATCAATCACTTATAAATTCACACAGCATTTACTTTTGGCAGGGAACTTGGTGCCAAGAATTTATCCTGCATTCTCTTTATTTATGATAAAACAAAAATGATGTTCCACTTTGTCATGAAACAATACTTTAAGTGATGCTTTTAAAAATATATACACTGTACTTGAAACAACTCTTTCCTGATTTATGATTATAGATGCCACTGTGCACATGCTGTGGTAGCTGATATAAAAAGGAGTTGTTCTCAGGCACCATGTGAGTAAGGATGGATGCATTTTCCATTAGACCAGAAGTCTTAATACCTTATCCACTCCCAAGTGTTTCCCAAGCGAGCACCAATTTGGTTTTCATCTCTGGAGATATTAGTACTCACCTGCCAATGGAATAAAATTCACACATGCTTTAAGGTCTCTGATCTTATCATACTTTAATTTTATGTGCTATACTAGGAGACTAGTCTTCACTGGGAAACCTTAAGGGATTTTTCTTTCTCCCTGGCATTGTTTTCCAGCATTTGAAGTTACATACTTTCAGGCTGACAGTACTTTGACTATAGAATATGTGTGCATTGCACTATTCTTTCACTAGCAATTTGATTTCCATTAGAGTATACTCTGTGTGAGTATACTCTCTCTCATGTGTGTGCACTCATGCACATTTATTACTTTGATAGAGATTTCATTGGGGACCATTATTATTCCTTTGTTTTTGACATAGGAAAGTTTTGCTTGTAATACTCTCAAGATTACAAGGAGAAAAAAAAGAGGAAGTGGACCTTTTATGTAATTTCAGGGTGCTTTTGGATTTCTACGAAGTCAGGTTACAACAAATATAAATGTTTCCAAAATGGTCAGTGCCCTTAACTTCTAAAGCAATTTATAGACCTTGACTCCATGAACACTGGTTTCATTTATTACAAGCTAGACAAAGACTGGAAGAAAACAGTAAAAAAACATTCAGTAGTTTTCAACCTGTACCTTATATAAGACTAGATTTTGGCTTAGAAGTTTCAGTTTTCAAATTAAATCAATTGAACTAATTGGGTCCCATTCCTTCATGAGCCCATTACCCCTGGTTAGTTCTTTTTAAGTGGTTACATGTTCCACTGTCTGGCAATTGGTCTTCCATACCATTGTAGGTACTCTTAGATTAAGGGCCCTGTCTGAATCCAATGCTTTGATTAATACTTGACACAGAGCCGGCAGAGTTCTTTGTTTCTTTTATAAATGGTGTGACCTTGGACAAGTCAGTAACCACTCTGGAAACAGCTTCTCTTACCTGTAAAATAAGGGAATTGAGCTAGAAGGCTGGCTTCAAACTGCTGTCCTAGAAAATGGAAGAGGAAAAGAGGGAACAGAATAAGCAGATATCTGGTTTTCCTATTCTCACCAGGGCAGATTCTATTTGATTTGTTTTGCATATTGAATTTTTTGATAATGAAAGAATCACAAAATTAATACAAGTTTGGAAATCTCTGCACTAGAGGATCATAAAGTCTCTTTCTAGTATTAACTATTTTTATTATATTAGTTTTGATCTTCTTGATCTGTAGATTACACAAGAAATAAAGAAAATAAAAGCACTCTGGGTGGTGAGATTATGCAAAGTTTGTAATTTCTTTTTTTTCTGTATTTTCTATAGTGAGCATATATTATTATTATGCAAAAATTAATACTCTTTAAAAATAGCTAAAATGAGCATGTACAATGTAATAGTCAAGAAAAACTATAGACTTTTTAAAAATTTCACTGAAATATATATATACAATATACTGAATAAACATAGGGGATAAAAAGAGACAGGGAGAAAAGTAGACAGTTATGGGTTGATGTTTTCACAGCATGGCATTTAAAAATCATTTTAAATATATTAGAACATGAATTATGACTTACATAACCAAAATCAGCCCCAAATTATAATATTTGTTTCAGGTGCTTTCCATTCTTATAAATTATATTAGCAGATGTAGTTTATATTCATTGAGTACATACATTAAACAATAAGACTTTTAAGATCAATTCATTTTTTAATGGTTGGTCTTTAGAAAACTGAATAAAAGAAAAATTAACGCTGGTATTAATTAGCAAATGAGAAATATTACATATTGTTTAAAAAAAACCTCTATAGCTTAAAGCCAAGCAAATTCTTTCTCTGGTCCAGTCTTCTAACCTTTCAAAAAACAATATAATATACTCAAATTCATTCTAATATTTTAAAATTGCCTCTAATAAGCCATTTTCTCAAATCATTCTGGCTTTTTATGTAATCACTATTCAAGCTCCGATGAGCAGTAGAGCCAAAAACCATTGTTTTAGTTTTTGCTGCTTTTAAAACCAGTTTGTTTTCCTGGAACCAGTCTGCCAAAGTCTTTTTGCAGTTCAGTAGTTAAGTGAGAAACAGATTTGCCATTAAAATGCACAGTCGTGCCATCTGCATAAAGATGTATAGAGCAGTAATGACATATCCATGTTAAATCATTAATAAAAAGAGAAAAGAGGATCGGGCCCATGACTGACACTGTTGCTTAATAACTGGAAGGGGAAGGCGTGGAAGAGACAGCCCTGTGAACAGTAACAGATTGATGTCTGTCGGAGCCATTTCTTATCTTTTGACAGTGTTTGGGCCGGAGCCCACGCTCCCTACCTTCTGTAGTCAAAGCCCACGGTTCACTAGGCCAGAGCAGTTTGAGAAATTAATAAAAACTATCACTTAATTCAGAATTCCCCTCAAGACATGTATTCATTAATATTAGGTTGTCATGGACTGACATATGAAGTGTTGGCAAATTCCTTAAAGGCTTTTCATATGTGGGACGCATGTGTGTTTCCCTCATCAGCATCTTGGAGCCTTCTGAATACTTATTATCAGAATTAACCACCATACTAATAGGCTTTACTGCGTGATTTCTTATTTTATTTTATATAGGGGAGATAGAGTTTCTGAGGATGTTAAAGTGAGTCATGAATTAAATAACTGGTAGAAAATATAAATTTAGGAAATTTCTTTGGAAAGGAAAATGGGACAAATAAATGAATTTTACTCTTGGGTAAAGTTGTACCTTTTGATCTTCATTTTCCTGGTGCCGAAGTCAGTGAACAATATTTATTTTGATATAATGTGTGAAGTTATAGGAGGAATTGCAGATACGATCCCCCTGGCCCTTAGGAATTAACAATTTAAAGGGAACTCTTAACCCATAAGAAAGATAGATAATCCAGGCATCAAAAAAATATAAAGGAGTTCAAAACTAATTCTGGCTGGTCACAATATATATACATCTATAGGAGTCCTGAACTGATGGGAGTAAACAGATTTAAGTGGCATTAGTCTGGAAAGATTTTTAAAAAGCCATAAACTGAGGGAAATGCTGATGTCTTATTTTGATAGTCTAAATCTACCTTATACTATGGATATTAGTCATAGGTGTGTAGTTCACGGTTGTATAGTTGAACATTCAGTGAGACCTGAAACTGGATTAAATGTCCTTCTTGCCTATGTTTGCAAATATTTCCTCTGTGATATAAATATACACATGTTATGGGATGACCATATGTTTGTGGGTCAAGAGATCTAAGTGCTCATCTCCCTTGGACACACACTAACTAGTTGAGTGATAGTAAACAAGTCAGTCTCCTTCTTCCTTAGACTTCTCTCCTATAAATTTAGATCCCTTTTAGCCCTCGCCTTCTAGAATTCTGTTATATGTCAATAACCATCTTACAGTTGTGGGGATAACGTGTGCGTTAAAACCCTTTCCTGACGATCTTAATACCTTTATAAATGCCTGTTAATGGGCTCCATACAAGTACAAAGCACACATATCAATAAAAAGGAACTAATCAGGCTTTCCTTCCTCAACCGTTTACTCTGAGAGAGCCCAGTAATATGCCAGGAACTGTGCTTGGCATGGAGACACAGGGAGGAGCAAAACAAACCCAGTTCCTGTATTTATGGAGCTTTTAGTTTGAGAGACATTAAACACTTGAGGGAAGAAACAAATGTATAATTGCTAATTATGTTAACTGATTTGGAAAAAGGCATAAGGTTCTAGGAGGAATTCACCACGAGCTGGGGTCTAAGGGAGGCCCTTGAGGAGAATCCGTGTGGGGTTTTTTTGAGGTATAACTGACATATAACATTATATGAGTTTCAGGTATACAACATAATGATTCATGTTTTTGTGTATATTGAAAGATGATCACCATTGGATCATATGGTAATTCTATTTTTAATTTTTTGAGGAACCTCCATACTGTTTTCCATAGTGACTGCACCAATTTACATTCCTACCAACAGTGCACAAGTGTTCCCTTTTCTCTACATCCTTGCCAATACTTGTTATTTGTCTTTTTGATAATAGCCATTCTGACAGGTATAAGTGATATCTCACTTTGGTTTTGATTTGCATTTCCCTGATGATTAGTGATGTTGAGTACCTTTTCCTGTACCTGTTGGCCATGTGTATTTCTTCTTCAGAAAAATGTCTATTCAGATTCTCTGACTATTTTTTAATTGGGTTGTTTGTTTTTTTGCTATTGAGTTGTATGAGTCCTTTGAGCTGAGATGTATAGTATAGAATATGCAGGATGTATATATAATATGTATACATATGTATGGTACAAGCAGGAGTTAATTGGGTGTTGGGATTCAGGGTGAAGAGACTGTCAAAGTGTGCAAGGCAAATGTAACAGTAAGTGCAAAGGCCCTAGACTCACTAGAGAAGGTGAAAGAAGGCTGTTGTCACTCCCCCAGGGGAAGAGGAATAGTAGAAGTTGGAGAGTTAGGCAGGGGCCACATCGTGCAAGGGCTTGCAGGCTAGACTATAAACACCATTTTGATTAGCTGCTGAGAAATAGTTCTAAAAAAATTCCTAGGAATCCACAGAACACTTTCCACTTCTGCGATGGAAAGAAATAGTGTGCTTTATCTTGGACACTGTATTGAATCATTTTTCTCTGAGTAGCCTCTCTAATGAAGCAGCAGCTTGCTTACCAGCATACAGAATGCTTGGAGAGTCTTCTGAATATTATGAACACAGTAACTAATAATAATAATACACGAGAGTCTGAGGCTTAATAATGCTCATCTGAAGTTGCCATTTCCAGAAAAAAAGTATCCAAATCAACAAAATTTGGTGATCAGAACAATTCTAAAGTACAGAATTGCCTTTCCCTTATTATTTTATTTGGCTAGAGTACAGACCCAAAATACCTTCCCTGAACTACCTGTAGGTTGCACATTCTGAAAGATGCTGGATTCTTGCTACTCAAAGTGAGTTCTGCAGACCAGCGGCATCATGAAGAGTATGTTAGCAATGCAGAGTCTCAGGCCCCACCCCTGACCCACTGAATCTGAAACTGCATTTTATCAAGATACTCAAGGGAATTTTTGTAGACACTGAAGTTTAAGAAGTGCTGCTTTAGGTACTGGGAAAAATGAATTCAAAATAATGTATAAATTAGAGCTTCGAAAGGAAATTTAAAATTAGCTTCCTTGTAGTTAATTATCATTTTAATGTAAAATAGCCTTAACACTTTCATAAATTCAAATTTAATTATTGTTATGGAAAATGTTTCACTAGGAAACAATTACTCTAGGCATGGTGCCAACAGTTTCAAGGTTTAAAATTTACTCAAAACACAGCAAAATATTTTGAGTGTATACATATTTCCTTGTAGGGTAGAAGTAGCCATGCTAAACATCAAATATTGAAATATCAATTACTGAAATTGTTCACAATGGTTAAAGGCAAGCAACAATTCAATGCTATGTCCTTGTACTAAAATGACTGTTAAATAATCCTTTAGCCCTTAAGACTCTTACAGTCAAAATCTAGAACTATTTATGGGATTGATGTCTGAAATTTCCAAGAGTATTTGGACTTATTTGGAGCTCAAGTTTATACAATAAAAACATGTTCTTAACAATTTATTTAACTAAATTTGGAGCTCCAAGCTCTCAATGGATGTATGAATCATAGGAGCCTTGCCAGATGTTTTGGAGTGTGGAATCCAAAACACATTAGCAGCATGGCATGTCATGAAGTCTGATGCAAAACATTTCTTCTCTCTTTCCAAAAAGCCTTGTTCAGTTTCTATTGTAAGGCATGAACTATGGTGACAGTTCATAGCTCTAGGGAAACATCTAAAATCCTTAAGTAGTATCTACCCAGACAGTGGAAATATGAGGCAATTATCTACACGATCAATGTCATAAAAAGCTTGCCCACCCAGCCATATCCAGATAACCAAGTCCAAAATGTGTATTTACCTCTTAGGTTTATTTCACTTTTTTTATGCCTAATGTTCTGTAGATGATCTCTTGTTCCTTGCTCCGTTTTCACCCTCCTCACATCAGCAGATGACCTTCTTTATTCTTTACAGAGAAAACACAATTAATTAGAAAAATCTTCTGAAAAGTCCCATAATTTTACCAACACAGGGGTCAGAATCTCTTTATTTCTCTGGGATACTGCTGTGCCATTTATACCTTCTTTTTCTTATCTTTTTCCTCTGAATCTTTCCCCTCATCTTTTAAATTTGTCCCAGTACTTATAGCATCAAATTTGATATACAGTAGTGGGCTTTCAATAAATGTATAAGATGAAGGCTTTATTCTCAAACATGTAAAAACAAATACAATGCACCCCAATTATCTACTTTTGACCCTGTTCTCCCCTGAAGACGTCATTTGTCTTTGTCTTTCCCACTTCTCTTAGAATTAGGCTTCTTGAAAGAGAAATGAACACGCTTCAGCTCCTTTAAAACATGAATTCTCATAAATGGTAATTTATATATATTAAAATGCTTCTGTCAGTATAAGTCATGCCTAAGTAGCAATGTTGGGAAAATAATCATCTATAATGATAACCTGGCATTTATTGAGAGTTGCTGTCTTTTAGACATTGTGCTAATTGCTTTAAATGAACATTCTTATTTAATTCTCAGAATAATCCTATGAGATGTTCTCATCATTACCTTCATTCCCTGACAACAAAAATGGAGGGTAATAACTTGCTCAAAGTCACAGAATGAGTAAGGGGTGGCTCTAAGATGTGAACCTAGATAGACATAATTTTAGATTCCACATTGTTAGCCAGATTCTACTACCTATCAATGGCCTTGTGATATGGTAAATTCAGAACATCACCAGCATCTAGTATTTCCAGCAGTATTGCCCTTAAACCAAAGGAAGGAGAGCCCTCACTTGGGTCCCATGCCCGGCTCTGTTCTAACCCTTCCCCACAGGGTAAGGAGTCTGCTGTGCAAAGGGCACATACAACCCAAAGGGCAGGTCCTCTCCTCTAAGGATGCCTGGAGTACCTAAAGCTGGAACTGCCTTCCCAATAGCCTTTGTGCCACTTCCAGGCCACGCACAGGCCTCTTTCCCAGATCTGTTCTCCTGAGCGAAGACCAAGATGTCAGAGTCCATACCTCTAGCTACGCCCAGGCGTTGCCAAGGGGTGCCCACAAAAGTGTACTTGAGGCCTCAGGGAGTGGGATAGAGCCAGGACTGTCAGGAGAAAGAACACAGGTGGCAAACTAGGGTTTGGGGCTGGGCTTTCTCTGCCCTACCACATTTCTAGCTCAGAAATCCAAAAAGTCTAAAGATCCTAAAATCTGGCCTTCCAGGTAATAGAATGGAAATTTTTTGCAAGTAGGACAGAGAACATTTTATTTTACAGCTGTTTAAGCCTGATTGAAAACACTTAAATATTTAGGCATGTGGTATATGGGCCTCAACTATCTGCTTGTCCCAGGCCCTGCAATTGTTAGGAGTGGGATTGGATGTCGAGTTCTTTCTTTGCCTTTTAAAACTACAGGAGACTGAATACCACAAAGCCTTTTTTAATGCTACCACAATATTATGCATCTTAAAATGGTATTTTTTAGATTTTAGTATGTACAAGAATCACCTGGAACAATGATTGTCCAAGTTTAATGTGCATAGGAATCACCCGGGGATCTTGTTAAACTGCAGGTACTGAGTCAGCAGGTTGCAGGTGGGGCCTGAGAGTCTGAATTTCTAACAAGCTCCCAGGTGATGCTGATCCCATCGGTCTTTGGACCACATTTGGAGCATCAAGGACCTACAGTACTTGTTTAAAAATGCAAATTCTTGGGCATAACCTTCAGGAATTCTGATTAAGGAAATCTAAATGGGACCCAGATGGTGAGCAAAACAGGAATTTTTAAGAAGTAACCCAGGTGGTGCTGGTAAGGTGGTCTGTAGACCACATTTTAAGAACAAATGCTTTAGAACATGCTTCTTAAACTGTACTATGTATATAGATTACTGGAGATCTTGTTAAAATGAAGATTCTGAGTTACTTAGAGGCTGTGTTTCAGGTGATGCTGGAGCTACAGACCTGCTGACCACACTTTGAGTAGTGAGACTTTAAGGGACCATCTCAGGGTCTTCATTGTTTGGCCATTTTGAATACAATTTGTTTAGTTGTGAGGTAAAGAGTGAGAAGGTGACTTGGGGTATTATGTCTACAGACAACATTCTCAATCCTTTGCTTCACAAATTTCATACAAATAATCTTCAGAGCCTTTGTGTGACCCCAGATTCACTAGTGGTCCCTTTCCTAATTTTTTTCTAAAGTTTGGCCCTTCTTCTATCCCTGCTGTCAGTAACAACTAGGCTGATCCTTTTTGTAGGTGTTTCCAAGAAGCATCTGTGGGTTAGCCAATAGCTTGAATAGACATGACATATCAGACATTTGGACCAAAAAGGATACTTGACTTAACTACTGAGGCAATGAAGTTCCCATCTTAGGAGCCCATTGAGTGATACTGAACACCTTTAGTGCTCAGTGAATGTCGTGAAAGGTTATTAATCTTATAAATGGCGATGTACAGTGGGCTAATCCAGATGCTGGTGTTTCTTTGGATAATCCATTATACAGCCTGAATCACTATTTGTGGGCAGAGGAGTTAGACTGTGCCTATTCACAAAGCTGGTCCTAGTATTTGTGATCAAATTAGTGGCAGGGATTGTCCACAGAGCAGCTTATAAAGGTGAATTAAATTAATTCAGGGATTGTTAACAATGAAGAGCTTGACTTTCTGCAGGTCCCAGAGATACTGTCTTGCTGAGACCTGAAGCACCCAGTGACAGTTTGCATTCTACATGCAGAGGCAAAGTCCTTAACACTGAACTAGCTTCTTTAAAATTCATTATACTAGGTTTATTACTTGGGACATCTATTAAAAATTGTGTAATACCTTAAATGGTGTTGCAAATTGTAATATCTCCTCACATCTGCCTGCTTTTAAATATTGGAACACACACAAAAGATTCATTAAACAACAACTAAACCTGAGGGCAAGGGAATTGCATGAAAAGAACTCTATAATTAAGCCAATTCTTTAGGCTGGTGAAAAACTTAATTTTTTTTTCCCCAGTAATATATAAAGCAGTCAGATTGACCTCTCTACCAGTGATAATATTAATTTATTGACATAATAGAATGATGAACCAATAAAATGCACTTGATTCTTAAGGATCAAGACATCTTAAGGATGTCTTTCAAATATAATGACAAAAGACAAGATTCTCTTTCATTTATATCACAGATATTTCACATATTTCAGTGTCTGGAAACAAGAAATTGAGAGCCCTTCAAGCTCATCTACACCAGGGTTATCAGGTGTCGTCCCCAGACCAGCGGCATCAGCAAAATTTGAGATTTTGTTGGAAATGCAAAATCTCAGGCTACATCCCTGACCAAAAGCGTTCAGCCCAGAAATCTGTGTTTTAATAAGCCTCTAATGATTCTGGCATGGGGTCAAATTTGAGAACCTCTAATCCATACCAATCCTTCCCAATTAAATTAATTCAACAGATATTTACTGTACACCTCAAGAGGAGGAAGCAGGACATTTAGCCCAGAAGGGATTTTAGTAGAGAAATTTGATCATGAATATAGAACTTTAAGATGATACTAGAATTCCTTTAGACCCCATACAAAAACTAAAATTTTAAATGGATTTTTAAACCGGGGTCTTTTTTTTTTTTTAATCTTTTCAGTAAATACAAATGAGAGGAAACACTTTAGCCTTAACGATGGGATAAGAAGCAGGTTCTGTTTTGCCCTCATAATGAGGCTTCTCTGACTGCAGAAGGAGGTTCTGGAATAAAATCAATTATCTAGAAAGCTTGTAAGAAAAGTGAACAACTTGAGAGTGCAAAGGTAAAATGGACACAGAATGTTATAGAAACATTTTATTTATTTATTTATTTATTTTTAACATCTGTATTGGAGTATAATTGCTTTACAATGGTGTGTTAGTTTCTGCTTTATAACAAAGTGAATCAGCTATATGTATACATATATCCCCATATCTCCTCCCTCTTGCGTCTCCCTCCCATCCTCCCTATCCCACCCTTCTAGGTGGTCACAAAGCACAGAGCTGATCTCCCTGTGCTATGCAGCTGCTTCCCAGTAGCTATTTTACATTTGGTAGTGTATATATGTCCATGCCACTCTCTCACTTCGTCCCAGCTTACCCTTACCCCTCCCCATGTCCTCAAGTCCATTCTGTACGTCTGCGTCTTTATTCCTGTCCTGCCCCTGGGTTCTTCAGAACCTTTTTTTTTTTTTTTTTTTTTTAGATTCCATATATATGTGTTACCATACGGTGTTTGTTTTTCTCTTTCTGACTTACTTCACTCTGTATGACAGAGTTATTTGTAGTGAGGTGGATAAAAACATTTTAGAGTAGCCCACCCAGACAAAGGAATGGGGAATGGGGATGTAGGAGTGGAAGGAAAGTTTGCTATTATGTCCTTAACTTAGGGATTTTTCCTCATCATCATTTTACCCCACACCAGGGGCCTTCAGACATGCAGTGTTCTCTTCTTAAATGACAGAAATAATAATGAATGAAGGTGAGAGAGTTGTTTCACAGCATTAATGATCTCAATTGAACTGTCTTGCATTTATTATTTACAATATTTCTCACATTAATTTTTGGCACAATAGTGTGTTAGTAGATTGCATACCATGGGCAGGAAAGGAGGTTTTTGAATTTAATTTACTTCATGCAAACTAAAAAGTTCACACTGATTTATAAGTGTACAAGGGAATAAGATTCAATGAGCCTTGATGAGACAAAGCTGAAATAATTCAGAATCAGGAGGCTGAAATATTATAGGCAGTTTGTTCATCTCTGAAATCTCATACTGTTATTTAAATTCCTCTAAGTTCATTAATCCCATTTAATAGCAGCTGATGCAAATCCACTTGGACTTTGGGGAGGAAAAATATAATGGGCCATAATGCCCTTGTGCCACAGAAAATAATATAATTCGTTTTACTTTGCAAGAGGTCACAATTGAAGAGTTTGAGATTTTGAGCTGCCATAACTACAAATTTAGCAAAAAGTAGGCATTTAATGATAGAGTTCACTTTGGTGGTTTAGGTTTTATTTTGAATGTTTGTTTTGTCTTAAAAACACTAATGCTGAAATGTTGTCTCAAATCTTTATTTTCAAATCACTTATTATATTACCATAAATTATAGGGTGCAGTAGAGGCCAGATTTAAAAGAAAGCACACTTTACTGTCTCATTTTCCTATAAATAACATGACACTTTATGAAATAAGAATTATCATAAAAGTTTCTCTCTTTTTTTTCTTCTATAACTCCAGTTGCAAGCACTGAGCTAATGGCCTTCCTCCAAGTAGCTCAGGGGACTAGTCCAAATATAGCAGCATAATGGGTAGAGGTTAACTGTAGGAAGTCTGAGAGAAATGGTCATCTATAATTTCACCACAATTATAATGTTTCCCTTAAATAATAGTTAAGTCCATGGGGTGAGTGCTAACAAATACCTTTTAAAGATGCTCTTATTACTTTCATTGTTTTGATGCTTTTGCACTTTCCATATATGCTATTAGAAGCAGTAAAAGACCTGAGCTTTGGCCCATGAGATTGAGAGATTGTGGTTAACAATTGAGCAGAGGCTTCAGCCCATCGGCCCATCCTCGAGGGTGGAGTACATTGTTATCTAGAGGGCCAGGCCAGGCCACATTTACAGGAAGCAAAACTAGCTGAGTTAAGAGACTCTTTGTCAGGATTAACCAGGCCTCCATCTAAGCCCCTCAGAGGAGGACATAATGTTTGGCTTAATTGGGATGACTCAGAGAAAACCTTCTTTTTTCTCCCCAGTAAAGAGATGATAGATTAAAATCTTCAACTTTACTGGGTTTATGTGTAAATTCTATTTTGTCTTTTTTTATACCCTGCCTTTGAGAAAGGAAAGTTTACAAGTCAAACTCTCTCTTGAGTACAGAACCCAATGGGTTATACAGACAGCTGTGTCTTAATCTCCTACGTGGAATATGGTCCAGGTTCCAAGAATCAAAGAAGAACATGTGAGTTGCACATTTAAAACAAATGGTGGGTAGTGAGTGAGATGAGCATCTCTGTAATTAGACTTGTAATTTTAAAGTATGAGATACACTGTTATGTTAGCAGGCTTCAGGATCTCTGCTTATCAGATATCTTGGGGACCAAAGAAAGGTTTGTCTGGAGGAAAAATTCTTGGGATCAGTGAACAGAGGGAACAGTAAAACACAGACAATTCTCCCAGGTGGATTTATTGGTTTATTTCAGGAGAGTCCTTCTTCTGTCGCCGCTGTCACACACTGTACTATTACGGATTGTGATTAGGGATGGGACCATACGTTTCGCCAAGTTTAAAACCCACACAAAATTGTAGGGTTAGAGTCTGGAACAAAACTCCAACCTCCTGGTGTGGAGTTTTTCTACTTATGGCAAAATGTGGCTTCCGGGAGGGTGAGTTAAGATGCCTCAAAGGGAAAAAATTCTTCCAAAGGAACATTTTGATAATTCAAGTGTAAATAAATATAAATCCAAAACACATTTTTAATTAAAGGGAAATTGCTTAGAAAAACACATTTATATCCACTCCCCTTCCACACATACTCACTCACGATCCCCTCCAAATAAAGTTCAAAAGGGGTAGCCTTGGAGAGGGAGGGCTTATATACCCACACTGGATTGCCTCTTGCAGATAGTGTCTCAGAATCAGGCTTTTTGAATACACTTAAGACTTACTAAAGTAATACAAAAAAGTATTTTTGTTCCAAATCACAATAAATCACATTAAATAAAATAAAAGCAACTGGTTATGAAACTTATATTGTTATTTCCCCACGTTAAACATACCTAAATTTTTGCACTTTTATCTCAAGAACCTGATCTTTCCACAGTGAGATTTTCCACTTCCCAAGAAGTCCCTATACTTTGAAAGCCACAATTCCTGTGCATTTTCACCTGTTTCTGTTACCATTCTACCATATCAAGGCACTTGAATTACTGGATATAAAATATGAAGATTTAGTTTGTTCTTTCTTTTAAGCTCTCTTTCTCTTCTTGTGGCTTTTGTGATATCTTGTAATTATGTTTCATAAAATGCTTTCAGGCCCATCTTCTCCATATATAGATATATAAAAATATATATAATAAGCAACCATTCAGAGGGAAAGAAGACAGGAACAATGAGAAAGGGAAAATATGAAAAGAAGTATTCAGTTACCCTCAAACATTTATACTATCTATCTATGGTCTAGTATTTTTTCTTTAAACCCGGCTTCAAAAGGAAACCTAAAGACACTGATAACCTCTTAGAGAGCTCTCACCAGCTGCCTACAAGGACAAGTAGAATTTAGTATTTGTTTCACTATTTATACAAGAAAGGCCAAAGGAAGTTTCGCTTGTGGAAACGAAGTAATTAAAAGAGCACATAGAAATTAGCCTTGAATTTTTATTCTTAAGTGTGTTTTTTTTTTTTTTAACATCTTTATCGGAGTATAATTGCTTTACAATGGTGTGTTAGTTTCTGCTTTATAACAAAGTGAATCAGCTATACATATACATATATCCCCATATCTCCTCCCTCTTGCATCTCCCTCCCACCCTCCATATCCCAACGCCCTTATCCCACCCCTCTAGGTGGTCACAAAGCACTGAGCTGATCTCCCTGTGCTATGCGGCTGCTTCCCACTAGTTTTATAATGTCCTTCTACCCCCATATAGATATCTGTCTCGCCCCCCAAACTGAACTCAAGTGAAGGGGTGTGTCTTATTCATTTTGGTATTCTCACTGGACCTGGAACTTATAAGACAAACACTTTTTTGTTCCAGTTTGAAACATATGTAGTCCAAAGGCAAAACCAATAAATAGGTTTGATTCATTTATCTGGACTTTGAATATATTATTTTTATTTGAATCCCAAGAAACTCAGTAAAGGTACCTTTTTAGGGTTTCAAATCTATATTACCTTTCATCAAAAGAAACAAGAAATCAGAGGGCTATATAAGAAATCAGAGCTAAATCTTTATTCTAAATTCTGAATTTCAATCTGTCCTTTATTTATGATGGGGGAGGCTTTTTATTATTTTAAGTAAATATTTGGTATTTAACATCAATTTGCAGAGAAAATCTTAAGCTTTCCTACGTTTAGGGGAAAAAAAGCTATTTAGGTTTTTGTTTTTTTTTTCTTTTTTTCCATTCAGTGCTTACCATCATACTAATTAAGAGATAATTTAGCAATAACAATGAAGACTTATGATTCCTTTTTTCTTTAACTGAATTTCTTCTTTTCAAGTTAACGATTAAACACATGGAGTAGCATAATTGGGGGAAAATGAGATTTCCCAGGCAATGAATGGCTTTCTGATAGGTTACAAATTTATTATGAACAGATAAGCTACTGTATTTTCAATTGGGCAATCAAAATATCATTTTACTTCAAAGGAAAAGGAGCAATAATTGAATGACTTGACTTACTTCATATTTATGGCTATTTCCCCATTATAGAATACAGTTGGACATAGTTTTACATTCCTGTGAACTGAACCCATTTCTTTCAGCACATGGAACTTACTACATGAAGAGGCGTATTGTACAGCAGACAAAATGAGAAGCATATAAGAATCAGGTCAATGGCAATAAACCATTCTTGCTAAGTATTCAGTTGCCCCCTCAACAGAATTAAGATTATCTCAAGTTATCTTAGAAACACCTCTTTACTCCTATAGTTTAGATATCTACAACTTTGTATTTAAAAGCATCTCATTTTTCTTCAGAGAGCCTGAGGAATGTGAGGTTATACATACATATAACACAGTGCTAAAGATGTGAATAACAACCCAAGGTTGTACAAAAAAATAAACTTAAAAATGTTACTTAGAAATTAAGAACTTGATAAAACAATGACATGGCAGACAAATTTGTTAAATTCGTGCTTGCAGATGTTTGGGAGGGTGCTTGAGATGGCAGTGATCAAACCATGTAATCCTACTGTGAAAGTGTCTGTGCCTCAATCACGTGTAGTAATCCTCAAGCCAAGAACCATGAGTACACTCAAACAGATGCCAGTGGAGACAGAGAGGTTAAATTTTTCCATTCAGCACAGACATGTCTAAAACCAGACTTTCATTAGCCTCACTGTTATCATTATTTAACATTTATAAAATGCCAATGATGCACTTCATGGTGAATAAAACATCAACTGGTCTTGATGAATCCTACATGTTGTTTTTATGTAAAGGGCAAATCCAGATCTCTACCACTGGGATAAGAACCAAGTTGATATTACTCTTCAAATATAATGCATGAGGTCAAAGAATTCTCCTTGAATCTATGATTAAATAATCCAAATCACACTCCTGCCAAATGTTATGGTGTGTATTGCGGGTACCATAATTTTCTTAGGCTTGTTCTCAATTTATGTATTTAAGACCTAAGTCTCAAGGAGTCTTACTTTTGGGGAACAGGCTGTTATTAATCCAAAGGAATAGAAAGTCAGTAACTATGAATATTCACATTGATATACAAAAAGCAGGTAGGTCTAGAAGAGCTTCATAGGCACTGATCATTCCTTCAGGTGATATTTATTGAGATTATACTCTAAGTGACAAAAAAGACATTACTACTGACCTCAAAAACTCACAATCTAGTGGCAGGGGATACCAGGGATACAAATATGTAAAAGAAAGCTGCACTGCAGTTTCACAGGGATAGGGAACTGCACACTGGGTACCCCTAACAGCTGGAGTGCAACATAAGGAGAGAGAATTCTTCCCCGAGGAAGAATGTGGTTGAGCTGAGTCTTAAAAGTCTAATGGAAATTAGCCTGTCCAAGGGCTGGAGATAGAGTGTTCAAAGAAGGGACAATGGTATATAGTCAAGTAATAGACGCAAAGGAGAACTTTGGGCCTGAGGGCAACTTGCCAATACAGGTTGGTAGGCTGGGGCACGCAGGGGAGTGGTCTGAGACGAGGCTAGAGGCAATTCCAGAGGACTTTGTAGGATACTCTGGGATTTACATTGACAGCACTGCCGCCATTTTGAAAACGTCCAAGTAGATGAGTGTCAGGAATCAGCTTTACATTAAAAAAAATTTACTGGCACCATGTAGTAAATTTTTAAAGAAGATAAGACTGAAATGATTGGAGAGGAATGATTGGTGTTTTAACTTATTTTGAGATATCACCACGGTTTATCTCTTCAGTTTTAATTCCTGAAAGTATGACTACCATCATGCCTTATTGGAATGCATCCTCACTCAGTCAACTGGCTTATAGGAAAGGCACTAGAACCATGATAATTCCAGATAGTCAAAACAAAGCAGGTAGGAATTCCCTGGCGGTCCAGTGGTTAGGACTCTGCACTCTCACAGCCAAGGGCCGGGTTCAGTCCCTGGTCAGGGAACTAAGATCCCACAAGCTGCAGCGCAGCCAAAAAAGAAAAAAAAAAAAAAGCAGAAAAGCAGATAATGTGTTCTTCCACATGCTATTTGGCAAGTCACTTTGTTTCGCATTTCATCATAAAAATCATTGTCATAGTTTCTCTGTTGGGATTTATTTGTTAAATCTTTTTTTTTTGATGCCACTATAAATCATCAGTATCATGGTCCTTCTTCAACAGTCTTATTATGACCAGCAGCTATTAGTAATATTCATTTTGTTTATCACATGCTAAGCACTGTGATAAGCATACATGTACATTATTGCCTTAAATCCTCCAGTAACTCTATGAGGACGATTCCACCACCATCATCATCATATCCCCATTTTACATATGAAGAAACTGAGGCTTAAAGAAATTATGTGATCTGTTCCCTGGCAACACCAGGACATGGCAGAGCCAGGATAGGAACCCAAAGCTGTTTTACACAAAAGCCTGTGTCCTTGATAATTTCTATATCCTGCCTGTTTGAACCAGTTTCCACTAGTTTTAACTTTTAACTCTTGTTTCTAAATATGTCTCTTCAATAGATGATATACTCTCCTTCAAATGAAAATATTTCAGCAACTTTAATAGCATGTTTAAAATGGACTCTTTATAGTTTTGTTTGTTTTATTTGTGTCAATTGGCCTTTTAAAAGTCTCTCTCTTGTTTTGTTGCGACTTTGGTTTTATTCGTATTTTAAATCAAGATCTTTCTTCCTGTGGCGTCCACACAGGCCACTCTTGGTTCATCCTTACGTTGCAGCAGAGGCTAAAAATGGAAAATTCAGGGCCCTTAACTGGACTTTGGCTTTATAATTGCCTCTGTGGTACTCTCACCACATTCCCAGATGTGCAAGAGAGACAGAGGGGGTAGTGAGGGAAGTGAAATGTTAAAATAAGGCTAAGCAAACAGTTTGCCCAACAGATGTTAACCCAATTCATAATTTAAAAGTTCCTATTTTTGTTCACGACTTACTTAAACAATGGACATTTTACTTTCTCCTCTAAATATTGCCTGTGAATTAGGTTCAGAAAACTAAAGTCATCAGTATTTCCATCAAAATTTTTTCTTAGTCATAAATCGAAGAAACAAAAAGAATATGTTTTCTTTTTATTTGAAGCATATAAATATTTTGAATACTTGTTAATACTTAGACAATTTGTTTAAATATGTCTTCTTAGTTAATATGGTTACCAGGACTAGATTTAATCAAGGTTGAATAACTTATAATACAAATACTACTGGAAAAGCAGTATCCAAGCGTTACATTGACATAATTTTAAACAGAATAATTGAAATCAACTATGACTGGCACTTCTTTTTCCCAAGTCACTCTTCATGGTAACCTTTGTCCTTAGATGGAATTTAAGAAGCATTAGAGAAAGTCTGGTAAATTTATTAGACTAAACTAGTATTACCCCCCTATAGAGGTATATTAACTGATCATTTATAGCTGTTACAATGAGGAGAGGAAAAGGATACTTGCATAAACTTTAAAACTATATTTGACAAATTATTTTTCTAGCAGAATCAAGTTTAAAAACACAAAATTTCCTGATCTCTAGTCTTTTCCTCAAACCAGAAGAAAGTTGCACCCTTATGTCTCCCTACGTGTTGGGTCCTGAAATTGCCCCTGCATCACAGTCAAGCAGACAGGACCAGTTCATGGGTGCAGGAAGATAAAGTTGACACAAGGGCTGGTTAAAATGTTGGTGGTAAAAGTGAAATGTGTATTGGAGGAGCTAAACTAATTGCAAGCCTAGCCCTTGTGCTATAAACGAGCAGTAAATAGAGAACAAAGGTATATGGAAAAGAACAAAGAAAAAATAAAACCTGAGGAAATCTAAAGACTAATTGAATTTTAGGTGAAAACTCAGGATAACAAGAAAGAACATTCTTTCAAAGAGAGAAATTTCTTTTCTGATCCTCTATTAGTACATTGTTGACTTCCGTATTTTTTCTTTCTTTTTTTTTGTGTTATCTTAATCATTTTTCATAGGTCAAAGTTATATACTTAAACACTCATGGGCTTTCTACTTAACAGAGGACTGATGCTGGAGAACAGAGATACTACAGAGAGAAGTGAGTATCCCAGTTATAATTGTAGGTGGATATATCTTAAGAAAGAAGTACCTGACGAAGATGATGATTATTTAAGACATTTCATGGAATTATAAGATAAAAAACCTGGATGGGACCTTAGAGACAAAAGCCCCAAAGTCTTACATCTTACAGATGAAAGGAAAACAACAACAACAACTAAGGATTAGATATTTTAATGAACTACCATAGGTTACATATTTCAGTTCTGGATTCTCTGTTGTCCTTTCAATTATGTGATATGCCTAGGTGCGTCAGAGATACTGAGGTTGTATGAGGACCTAAAAAGTTGGGGTAACATACATGTTGGGCAGAATCACACTTAAAAATTCAACAACTTTAAAATGTTGCCTTCAGCCGTATCAAATTTATAGTTTCTGTTCTTTTTCCCTGGGAAATTGTCTCTTCTTCCCCAATGAAAATAACTTTACTTTGGAATAATTTGTGTATTATTCATTTTTAAATCATGGTTTCCAACAAGTCTGTGAGTATGAATGTAATTTTTTCCCTCCCATTTTGAACTTTTGGTGAGAAACTGTAACTGCAAAGATATATACGAGGAAGTTGAGGAATTTCCAAAAAGCTATAGCATAAAGTAACTTTTGTTATTAAAGTGAAACAAATAGGGATTTTACTAAAATTATTTATAACCACAAAAATTTTACAGAGGTAAATATTTTAACATTGACTGCAAAATTTATGGACTTTATCTGTGAAAATGAAAACAAGTGACCAATTTTGTTGTATATACTATGCATCAGTAATTGTTATATTTTCATTACATAATATAATATAAATTACTGTATATTATAAGCATATATTGAAACTGATTAGAATGAAGAAACAGTGCAGATTTTTTTCTTCTTTTTCTGATCATTTTTAAGCTTTAAGACTATGTCTCATTAGGGTGACTTTGAATCTTATATTAAAAGATAGTCTTTGAAAACCCAGTGATTTTTTAATGTCCCCTCAACAGATTTTTTTAAAACTGCATGGCATTTTACTAGTAATACCAATCAAGAGAAAAGTAATATCTATATAACCAAATAGATGGAAAGATTTTTCATACCAAACCTATGTGCCTCCTTACTGGGGTCCTGAGCTAAGGAAAAAAATTAAATCCTAACTTGGCTCTCCTTTGTATGAGGGAATCCAGGGCAAACTTTTATCCCCCCAAAGAGTGACATATCCCAGAAACCAAAAACAAACAAAAAGATTCAGTAGAAGGAGGAAACATGCTGTTTTTCTGCTGACTCCTAGGGCTAGGCTGTCACTGAGCAGAAGAGAGGAAAATGGGCAGCTCAGTGCAAGAAAGGGGCACACACATTCAACAAATAAGCCGCATGATTAGAGACTTTGTTACTAATTACAATTAAACTGAAAAATAAACAGCTCCTTTTGGCTGGAGGATCGAGTGTCTGAAGGACAAAGGCTGTCCTGGATGATGGTCCTTTCATATTGTTATTAACTTGGTGACACAGACTTTTTTAGACAATGAGACCTATGTTCACAATGAAAGTAAAACGATTATAAAAATTACTTTGAAAAACTCTACTTTCCATGTCTGCATTTATGAGAGAAATGTGAGTTAGGAGCAGAGACGTGAGGGAGAGAGCAAAGAAAATAATATGTTTTAGATCATCAGACATATCGTGACTGCAGGACCTGACAAAAAGCAATGGAACAGAGAATTAGGTTAACATTTAGAATTTCTTTGTAGTACATAAATCTAATTCTTTACAAATTAGATTTTTTAGCTGAATATCTGAATTTCTAAAGAATGCATTTTCTACATATCTGGGGTCAAAGAACAAATCACAGGTAAGTGTTCAAAGAGAAAGTAAAATGACTATCATTGTGCATGTATATATATATATATGAATATATATACATATGTCGTCATATATATTCATATAGATATGTCTTTAGCTTCTATACGGTATTGATTTTTAAGAATTATTCAGGTAGTACGTGAAAAGGTATTGTTGATTCAGTAGATGGCAGTCTTCCCACTGAGCCACTAAAAACCATTGTGGAAATCGCATTTTGAGAGAAGGAAAAACTCTTTTTGAAGTTAAAATACAGCTTTCTGACACTAATTATTAAAGATTACATTTGGTTTAAAAATTCAGTGTCTTTCTGTTGATGTCAAACAATTTAAATTAATTATTCCTAATACCAAATCAGTGAGACAAGTTGGATCTATTCCTCTAATTATTAGAACACGAATGACAAGAAAGACAGACCCTCCCCCCACCCCCATACCTCTGAGTACTCACATGCTAGGTAAGAAAGGAAATTTATTAATTTAGGCCTCTGGATACTGAACCCGAAGTATCACCTCTTTGACCTTATATTCTCCCATCAAACAAAGAAACGTACAAACAAAAGCAAAAACCTTTCATGTTGTGATGCCCTTCCCGAGTTTCAGAGGTGCATAAGATGGAAAACTTTGGTAGACTCTCTCTCTGGAGAGTGATTCATTGTTCTGCCACTTACAATCCTGGGAAAGTTACTTAAACTCTCCAAGACTGCAGTACTCCCTCTGTGAAAACAGGGATAATAAAACCAGCATTACAGGATTGCCGTGAGGATAAAAAATAACCTTATGCTAGACATTTAATAGAAGTTTGTTTCCTTTCCTTTATGTTCTCCCTCTTCCTAAAATGATCTTGGGGAGATACATATGTATATATTCAAATAGGTGGATTTTTAATTAAAGTGAGTTAAAATTAATTTTACTCTGATAATTTTAGGCTTCCTCGCGTGAAAATTGGCACTACTCTTTAAGGAATGTGGGCTCAAGAATCCAAAATCAGGGATCTCATCACTATTTTAAATTAGATCTTTTTTTTTTTTAACTTTATTGTGTATTCACAGTATATGGATCATTAATTATCTTTTGTACTATGTAGAAGCTTGTGCATAAGAGTTAATCTTATCCGAAAATGATATTTTACTCCTACTATGAAAATGTTATTTAATATTTAGGGCTTGAAAAGAAAAAGTAAAATTAGATCTATTCAGTGTGGACAGTAAGTTATTACTTAGGAAGTTATTATGAAAAGAAAATTCTAAACATATCTTCATTTACTGTCTTCTCCATCCAAGTAAGCCGCAAGGACGTATTATTTGTACTCTAGCAAATGAGAATTATTATAAAGCAAGAGAATCCCATTGTTCTTAGGTCTACTAATATTTCACGGGTTGGTATTATTAATTCAATATCAGATTGACTTCCGATTATGCATATAGAGTATAAAATACTTGACATTTTATAGTCCATTTGTTGCTAACAAATTTTTAAAAATTTAAAAATTTATTTGCCCAATGAAATGTCACAGCTTACTCCAATTCATCTGTTTCTTCAGTTGCTTGTCCTTACTGCCTTAATTTAGGAAAGCACGTGAACTTTACTGGAATAACTACCTTAGAAAGCTGATGTTCTCCTGAGTTCTGATCTCTTATCCATGAAATAGAAGACACTGATTTATACTTTTGAAAAACAATCCCTCTGCCATCTACATAATTTGCATAGTTCATGAAAAGACAGATCGAGCTCTGTTACTCTGAGAGTAAAGCATTTATTATGGCCCATCTTAGTTTGGGGAAAAGAATTGTTTTTTCATGCTGGTGCTGCTGTAGCAGAGAGCGCTGGTCAGGGGACTGACTGGCGTGGGCCTGTCCCTCAGAAGCACAAACAGAGTTTCCTCTGCTAGTAGGACTTCCACCAACCCTGGATTGTTTGTCAGAAAGCTAACTGCTTTAAGGAAAGTAGCCATGATTTTTTGTTTGGGGGTTTGGTTTTGTTTTGTCAAGGTAAAGTAGATAAGAGTCATTGCCAATACATTTTTGAAATTTCATTCATTAAAGGTTTTTCATGTCGCTTCTCTTGCTCCTTTAGAGCCGTTGCTTTCAAAGTTGAACATATTTTAAAAGCTATAAAAAAAGGTGGGATTAAGGGGAACCCTGAGTGCAGATCTGGGAGAACAATATTTCTCCATGTGTTTTCCCAAAGTAGCAGGCGAGAGGAGCAGAATCCTGTAAACAACGGAATAGTTATTAAATGAGATAAATAAAATCTGCTGGAGGAAGCACTTCTGCTGTTGGTATCCCTTTAATTCACTGTATTTCTTATCAAAATAGGTATACTTCAAATGTGCGGTGTTAGTTAACCATATTCAAGTCACTGTGAAGAATTGTGAGTTTCTTGAATGTGAAGAGGTCATCTCCTTTTTCTCTGAATTCTCCACCCTAAGCAGAATGACTTACACACCGCAGGCTTTCCAAAGAGTGGCTGCTGATTGCATGATTGAATGAATGAATGAATGAGTTCTCTGATCGTAAATTTATCGGGATTAAAATGAACTTAGAGTAGAGATTGCTGATCTAAAGAATCAAATCCTGGTATGTAGCTCTAATGTGAATTGCTCAACAATCTTACAAACACCTTGCTATCCCCAGCTACAACCGACAGGCAATCATTCTTATCCACTTATTTCTAAAAATCATCGTAATTTGGATTAACTAACCCAGGTAAACCCTATCTCTATGTAAAGGCTTGGCAACACCCATTAAAGTGAATTTATCACAACTCTTAAACCATTCAAACCCTGGGGTTGCCTTTCCAGCATTCAGGTCTATTGGCAAATAAATCCAAAATTCCAGGGCTTTTGCCAAGTTGGGAAAATATTTGATTATAATAATAGTCTTAGTCTCCAGATAATAAGTAGAATTTGGGTGATGATATATTGATACACAGCATTTCTAAGCTCAAAAGTAGCTTCACTCACCTGATTGCTAATTAGGGTCAAGGCCTTCTGTTTCATAAGCCGAATTTCTCATTGTGGCTATTATGATTGATAACAGGACGTGACTTAAGCTTATATGTTTAAACAAACACAGGAACAAAGAGACACACCTAAGTAAGCACAGGGAGATCATTCCACAAAGGCACCTGGGAAGTTTCTGACCAGATCAGAATGGATTTGTGATTAGTGATATGATCATTTGACCCCCTGTCTAACCTAGTGATGTGCACTTTTAATCTCCCCTCATCTGGTTCTGATTTACACTACTTCCTCAAAATGATTAAATTTTTGATCCATTTAATCAATATAGTATTTTTTTTAGTTTAATTTACAAAATATGTACACACATTTTTTCAGGCACAAACTCAATAAAATGTCTACCTTTATTGCCATGGCACCAGAAATAATGTTATGAACCCAGAGAAGAAGTGAAAGCGTCCAACATGCCATGAAATGGTAGATCACTCTTTCCCACATTTCCCATTGAAAAAAAAGTTTGGAATGGTACTTTTAACTCCCTTTTATGTTACCAATAAGATTGTTTTTTAAACTTATAAATTAAGGACCGTCTCACAAAGGAAACTATACCTAGTATTTCTTATGACGGACACGTAATTTTATGCACGTTAACACCCAAGAATTTTAAAAGGGGGGAGGGGAGATATTTCATCTGAGAAATGGATGGATGAGGATGACACAAAAAAGGGTTTGTTTTCAGATTAACAAATCATGTAGGAGAGGGGGATAAAGAGAGACAGGGGGCTAGAGAGAACACTCCAGCTGAGATCACACCAAGTACTCTTTTCTGTGTTTGGATTTTTCTGCTCAGTGTCATAACAACATGTACGTGATCTTTGTGTTAAGCCAAGGTAAAATGACTAATCTCCACCTTTTTGGATATCAAAAAGAATTCATAGAATGATGGCACTAAGGAGTTCTTTCTGCCATTGTTTTCCTAGCTGTTACTGAGCTGTAGAACAAAAGCAGGCAGGCTAGAAATAGAGATATTATCTTCACTTGATTCCTCCAAAAATTAGAATCTCCTCAATGGTATTCAGAGGCTGAGCTATGGCCCTTCTATGCTGTCTAATTGTATAGCCATTTGAGGTTTCACAAGCTGGCTCTGAAGGACCAGCTTGAATGCTTCCAGGGGCAGATTTTCAGCATGCCAGTAGATTACCTGGTGTCACTAAGGAATTGTCCGTGGCTAAGCAGAGCCAAAAGGCATGCTCCATTCATATCTCTTTAAACAATTCAACTTAAACACAATGATGGCTACTATGACTGCGAATTACATTACCCTCATCAGAACTGTGGTATGCAAATACATTATGAAGAATACTCACAGGCAACTCATAATAGAAGTCTGACTCTACTCTGGTTCTTTCTGCAAATAGTACATTGACAGGACTTCACTCAGCTAGTTTGAAAGCAGATTCTCCCATCGGTCTCATGATCAAGAATATACACTAAGCATCTATAAGCCGAATTAAGTGCTTATTGGCTATTAAAATGTTAATGATAAATAACTCATATTCTGATAAAAATATTAATTAAATAAAACTTTCCTTAAAATTGTGTCTTGGGGACTTCCCTGGAGGTCCAGTGGTTAAGACTCTGCACTTCCAATGCAGGGACATGGGTTCGATTGCTGGTCAGGGAACTAAGATCCCACATGCCACGTGGCTTGGCCAAAAAAAAAAAATTGTCTCAATCCTTTCATTATCCGATGAATAACTACTAACTCCAAATGTGGCTATTCAGTAAAATTAGCCAAGTAACACTAAGGACTAAGGATTCCTGATTATTAGGAAACACAGAAATCTTTACAAACATAAAAAGAAGTTGCAAAGTAGGGCATCAAAAGAATCTATTGTCCATATAGCATGATCAGCCTTAGCAATAGACTGTATCCTGAAAGGGAGAGACAAGTAATCAGCAATCTTTGTCAAATTCTTTCTCATTTGTTTTCAGTTTTAAACTATCTTCAAAATAACTGACTTGAACTTCAAATTCATTGCTCTCCTGACACTGTTAAAAATACCTTTTCATATTACTTCCTCATTTGCTTTGTCACCTTTTTTAAGAGAAAAAGTTGAAGATTAAAATTTTATATACTTTTATTACCAAGTTTCCAATATATTGGCGTCTTATAAAACCTATCATTGGGGTCCCACCCATAGTTTTTCTAGTTCCAGATCAGTTCAGCTATTGTTTCAGAGGAAAGACCAGCTAGGGTAGACTGTGGTCCCATTACAGGTTCTTTCTCATGCTGAACTGGGATGGTGTTTATGGCACAACCAAGATAGTGTTGCAGTGATCTTGAGGGTTTAATAGGCCACTGACCTCTTGCCCCATTCTCATGAATACCTCATGAAATTATCTCAGATTCTTTTCCCTTGGAAAGCAAAATTTATTATAATACTTTATAGGTGTTGACTTTTCCCAATTGCTACTCCCTTCAGTACATTTACCCTCAGAATTCTTACCTATTTTATAAAATAAAAAAGTTTGTTACTTCAATAAAGGTGTAAATAGTTTGTGGGTTGGACTCTTTTATGAGGTTATTTAAAGTCTGAGCTAAATCAAGGAATCGGCTCCCAGCACTTCCAGGAGGATGCAGCCAAGTAATATACTACTTGCTGGCAGCACTCATTTATTTTGATGAAATTTTCTTTCCCTTTCTTTCTTACCCTATTCACTTTAATTCACCAGGCTATATCATATTGTCCTTATTTTGAAGGATATCTGTTAGTAAGATAACTATTTTGAATCCAATTGGAAATAAGTGAAACTGTATATTATTGTATGCTCCTATACAGATAGATAAAAATATTTCAAATATACAGTAGTTAAGTAAATAAAAGTTGTTGATAAAATTGGAAACAACCAAACATGAGTTTCCCAAAGGCAGGAGGTCGTGTCTCTTACTTATTTTGTTTTCAGCTCCTAACGCAGAGCTTCACACCGAGCCATCGTCATTAAATGTAATTTGTTGAAGGAATGTTCTCCCACTAGATATCAGAATGGTCTATAATAGTTTTCTCCTACTCCAGTCCTGGGTAGTATTGTATCCTCTTCAGATACAGATTAAGGGTGGGAGAATTATCACTGTAGTTAAGTGGTCCTCTCCCATCATATTGGCAAGTTTCTAATCTTTGTACTGACTGAAAACATAATCTGATATAAGACTTCCTTTTTCTTGAACTGTACTCGTTTTTCCTTCTGTAGAGAACAGAGGTAATAAATTTAGCGTCAGGAGTCTGAATCCTTGCTAAGCCTCTTACTGCATAGGTGAAGCACAATTTAGTTACCTCAAGGACTCTGGCACATCAACAGTGCCACTGCAGGAACCAGAAGGGCCAGGCTGAGGTGGTCCTGCCAAGGGAAGGGACAGTATTTGGGAGAAGTAGCAGCAACTCCCAGGAAAGACAAATTGGTGAGTCACGTATAAGCCCTGTCAGCAGTGGTAAGGCGCCTTCACACAGCTTCTCTGGGGCCAGACTCCTCAGTATAGTACACTAAGGCGTTGGTCATCAACTTGGGCTGGAGATAAAAATTATCTGGGGAGTTGGGGGCTTCCCTGGTGGCGCAGTGGTTGAGAATCTGCCTGCCAATGCAGGGGACACGGGTTCGAGCCCTGGTCTGGGAAGATCCCACATGCCGCGGAGCAACTGGGCCCGTGAGCCACAACTACTGGGCCTGCGCGTCTGGAGCCTGTGCTCCGCAACAAGAGAGGCCGCGATAGTGAGAGGCCCGCGCACCGCGATGAAGAGTGGCCCCCGCTCGCCGCAACTAGAGAAAGCCCTCGCACAGAAACGAAGACCCAACACAGCCAAAAATAAATAAATTAATTAATTAACTAAAAACCTCCCTTGGGTGGTGGCAATGATTTAAAAAAAAAAAAATTATCTGGGGAGCTCTTAAGAAATATTCATGCCTGTGACCTCAGTCTAGCACAATTAGCTCAAATATCCCCAGCATGGGTCTATTTTTTTCACCTTCCCCATGACTCTAACGTTCAGCTGGGGTTGAGAACAAGACACCTAAGGACGTCAGAGCAGAAAAAGAGAAATGATACTGGATCCATTTCCAATGGGACTTCTGTGTGAGCATATGTGGCATGATCCTCCCTGGGATACCCAGGAAGTGCGAGTTAGGCCGTGTGCCCTGGGGAAGGGAAGATGGCAAAGGTGCTGCAAACCCTGCAATAGCAAGTTACCCAAATATGAAGCTTTCTTTTTTTAAACACAATTTTTCATATGGGTTACAAGTGTCATAGTTTAAAACTTTAACTCATGCTAATATGTGGAATGATGAGAAAATGTACATTCTTTCTTTAATCTAGAAGTAAACTGGTAAACCTCCTGAGCCTGCATTTACTAGATTGAAAAAACAAATGCTCCTCTCAAGATTTTGGTTTTTTTTAAAATAAATCTATTTATTTTATTTATTTATTTTTGGCTGCGTTGGGTCTTCGTTGCTGCATGTGGGCTTTCTCTAGTTGCAGCGAGTGGGTGCTACTCTTCGTCGCGGTGCACAGGCTTCTCATTGCGGTGGCTTCTCTTGTTGTGGAGCACAGGCTCTAGGTGCTCGGGCTTCAGTAGTTGTGGCACGCGGACTCAGTAGTTGTGGCTCACGGGCTCTAGAGCGCAGGCTCAGTAGTTGCGGCGCACAGGCTTAGTTGCTCCGTGGCATGTGGGATCTTCCCGGACCAGGGCTCGAACCCGTGTCCCTTGCATTGGCAGGCGGATTCTTAACCACCGCAACACCGGGGAAGTCCCTCCTCTCAAGTTTAATATTGGGTTGGTCAAAAAGTTCGTTTGGGTTTTTCTGTAAGATGGCACAGAAAAACCCGAACGAACTTTTGGGCCAACCTAATACTTAGGAATTTCCAAAAATGCGAACAGTCCTTTAGATTGGATAAAAAGGCTCGGTAAAAGGCTGTATCTGTATCCCTTGATGTCTTCCCTAAGGTGAGGATCAGGTGGATGGAATGTTTTCCTACTATCTGCCCTGCTGGCATGCAGTGCTGAAAATCTCTGATGAGCTTGTGATCCATTCTTTTATTCATGGCCATCTTGGCACTGAGATGCTTCCCATCAGTTCACCGGGGTACGGATCTTAAGTTGCCATGTCTCTCGTGGGGCTCCCTTGACTTATTGGTCTCCTCCCCTAATCACCAACTAGCTTGTCTGACCTGCCTGCTCTTCCCTCTTCCTAATTGGACCCTCCCTATGTTGGTATGACCCTCCTCCTTCCAGAGTCCCATGTGTCCTTTCCCCTCTGGGTTCTAGCTATCACGACACCATTCCAGTAACATAGGACCAAAGTAGAGAGAAAGCAAATCAGAACAAATATTTGATTGCTCTCTCTCTTCTCTTTTACAAACTCACCCAGAGCTTTCTTATTTGTCCTATACCACCCCTCTATAGAAGATCAGTAATAGATTTTTTTTCTATGCTGGAGAACACAAATCTTCCTTGGGTTGCAAAAAGATGAGATAAATGAACTTATAAAATTCACTCTACAACAACCTGGTTTCAAAGCTTTTGTACTGCTATGTGATATCTTAAGTGTGAGAAGCTAGGTAGTTTTTCTTTCTTTTGCATTGTCTCAAACAAATCTATAACACTAGAGATTATAACAAATCTCAAACACTATATTTTATTCATTTCAAATAGCTCCCAGGAGGCAAGCTCCCTCTATTTGAGAAAATAAAGAAAGTTGTGACTCAGGAGCTGACTAAAGGAACTGGTGGGATATAGAATACTTGTCCCCTGAGTCACCAGTTCAAATGTGACCCCAAATTGCTAACATCTGAGTGTCACTTGCTAGTCTCAGCATGATCACTGAGGAAGAGAAGCCACATCATATGCATACCACAATTGCCTGCTGTTCCCAATAGAGAAGCAAGGTTACAATGAACCCCCAGAACTTACCTTTCCCTCCTCCTGTACCTCCCACAGCATTGTCCTAATATAAACTAATGTCTGAGATTTATTTTCCAAAAGAATCATGCACTTCTCAATGTATTTTTTTTTCCTAAATGAGTTTCAATTAAACACACAAGACATGGTATTTTTGTTTCATCAAATGTCATTGGCCAGAGAAGATAGTGCAATGAGTACATTAATTGCCCCAATATCATAAATACGAGTAATAATAATAATCATTAACATTGACTGAGCATCCATGATGTGTTAGAGATTGTGCTAGCATCTTACGCAGATTCCAGAATTTAAACTTCAAAACAACACTGAAAAGTAGCTATTATGATCTTCATTTTATAGATGAGGAAACTGAGATGCAGGTAACTTAGGTATCTTACCCAAGAATATAGCTAGTCAGGTGCAGACTTGAGATTTTTATCCCTGCTTTTCTGGCTCCAAAGCCATGCTACTTCTCTTATGTGCATGTATTTCCCACATCTTGCTTCCAGTGGCTGTTTCTTGGTCAGTTACTTTCTGTGCATTTTAGATGTGTCATTTTGCCTAAGGAAGCTCAGTAGGCTGACCCTTGGAGTATACTACCAATTAGCGACACTAAGATTGTCAAATCTAGTTATATTTTAGACTAATGTAAGAACGTGAAGACTTGAATCTCCTTAAAGGTAGTCTTTATCCAAGTTTCCCAAGAGGCTTTTCCACTTTTACTAGTCATTTCAAGCTAAATAATTCACAGATAGATAGAAGTATAATTTTATTAAAGTAAGAAATTAGGCAAAAGAAAACTTGACCCATACGCTCAGATGACCCATAAAGAAATTAAAATTAAAAGCAAATCTCATGATAAACATTTAATTTTGAATTAGAAGATGGCTTAACTTTCTCTTCATTCAAATGTTCTTATGCTATTCTTTGCATGACTATGGAAATAAATCATGTTTTAAAATGTTAACTATAAATTTTCTCAGTAAGAATGGTTATTTCATTTAAAGTAAAATTCACTGGAACTAACCTTCATGTAACAATTTTAGGAGTTCTTAGGGGAGCTAATGTTCTATAAAGTCAGTTTTAATTGACTAAATAAAGAAAATATTTGTCGCTATGGCAATCAGAGCCTTAAGGCGGAAATAATAGATGGATTCGGGAGTTAAGTTCTCTTTGTATTCCTAAGTATTTTTCTCATGGAGCCACTTTTCTTTGGAGCCATGGAATTCTTGTTTGTGCCCATGGCACAGTTTAAAAGAGAACGGACCAGCACCTCAGCTGGTGTTATAATTGTTGATTCCAAGGTTTTCATTCTAGAACCAACAGCCTGAGAAGTGACCATGGCAAAGAAAAATTTTCGTCAATGGACCTCATCGGACAAATGAATGTTGTATGTCTCTGTGTTCTGAGTGGTCATGCACTTGAGGCCAAAGACAAACCCATTTGGATTAAATGCAAGGTCTAGTGAAAGGCTCCCCCATGTAATTCAAACGTGGCCTAACAAAATTTGGGGTGCGTGGTAACTGCAATAGCACTACTGAACTAGAGAAATCAGCACAAACAACATGGCAAATATGTATTTAGACCCATAGCAACAACCACCACCAAAAGAATAGCACCAGGTTTATGAGGCATGGGCCATTAAACTTAATAAGTAATAAACTGTGATTAAATTACAAACATATTTTTATTATGCCACAATGGTGAGGAGCCATGCTTATTAAGTTTATTTGCAGGAGCCAATATGCACCTATAAACATGCAGTGGGAACAGCGAATCTCCCTGTGAAGGGCCAACCATGGGTTCAGGAACCTGAAGCAGCCTTGCTGGCAGTGCCAGGAAGAAACTGTAGGATCAGCCTTGTTTCACCCCTCAGAACTCTCTGACCACAGTTTCTAAAAGCAATCCAATTTCCCTCCTATTTGACTGCATGTAGAAAATCACTTTGTTTTACAAATCCCCAAAAGGAAACTATCTGATAGAATCTAAGAGACTGATTCATCTTCCTAACATGTTTGGGCAAAAATACTGAGTAACATTTTTAGACTGGAAAAGTTTAAAGGAACATTCCTGCACACTTTAGCACTTAGAGAGCAATGGATTTCATTTGCTGGATTAAGTCTGAAATCATAGTTTGAAAGCTGGTGTCCTGTAGTCTGGATCTAACTAACAGACAGGCATAGTATTTTTAAAAAATTGTATTGGTTACAACAAAAGCTCTAAGTGAGGCAGGAGATAGATGCATCCCCAGGGCAAACAGTTGGAGTTTGTTCTCTGTGGACCAATACTCCGAGACGATAATAACAGGACAATTGAGAGAGGAGTCTGGGCCCTGCACAGATAGAAGATAAAAGACCACATATTCCTCATTCTCGAAGTCAGGAGACCTCCCTGACTACACATACGCAGAAAGGCTCCCTGGAGGTCAAAAGGGGAGTGATGCTAAGTGGCTAGGTCTACCCATAGGCCTCTTTGGTAGAATCCATCTAAGCTAAGAGATGCGTGCGTACACGGGAAGATCCTGAGATATACCAAATACGGACTTTGAACCAGGCAAATCAAAATGATTGGCCAAAGGCTGGGTAATATGTGAAACCCAGAAGAAATGCCCCGAGGGCACGACTCTCTGAGCCCGCCGTGTGTCTATCCACATGTACTGTACTCTTTTTTTCTCCTAATAAATACTTTACTTGTTTCACTGTTTTCCGTCTTGTGGGAATTCCTTTTCTGCAAAGCCGTAGGGCCAGGGCCTTGTCGCTGACCACTGGCCTAGTGGCTAGGATTCAGTACTCTCACTGCCGCGACCCGACCTCAATCTCTGGAAGGGAACCGAAACCCTGCTTCAAGTCGCTGAAGGCTGAGGCCACCCGAAATCATAAGTACACAATCTTAATCTGACAGCAATCTTTTAGAACTGGGTACTGGCTGAACTGCCACTATTGACTATATGGGATCCACCTGTTCAACGAAGTGCCTTCCTGTTTCTTTCTTTCATATATGCTCCCTGCTTGGATACATGGGAGTTGTTAACCTCTGAATAAATAGATGGCCCACAGAAGAAAATCTCTTTCTATTATTGAATGGCTCTTCCTACCCCATGGACTCAGAGTTTTACTTGCAACTCCTGCCAGCGCACAGCCCGTCCCCTCTCCTACACGTCACCTCCTTGAAAAACTAAAATCTCCTTTAAACAAGGAAATAGTAGCCTAAAATTATCCTTGGAAAAAATGTAAGACATAAAGAAAATAAAAATCTCCTTTAAACAAGGAAATAGTAGCCTAAAATTATCCTCGGAAAAATGTAAGACATAAAGAAAATAGATAAACTATGACGATCTACATCACTTGAATCTCAGGGTGTAAAGTTAATTTTTAATTCACCTGCTCTTGCCAATAAACCAGCACAAAAATTATTACAGCCACATCTGTAATAGATGGTGAGTCAGCTTCTTCTCAGTGCCAATGAGTTTTTACTCACAGAAAAGAATTGGTTGTAGTATTGAAAATATTTATGGTAAAATAATATTTCTTAAACAAAGTATATTTACAAACTGTATTTACAAAGTGTATTAAGCAAACTCAGTATAAGAAACAAATTTGGTATTAGCCTAGAATGATATGGCTTTCTGGCACTGGATTGAATATCGTGATATACTGACTATAGAACCTTTTTGGTAAAAATGAGTTATGGGTGTGAAATGAACATTTACTGCATATTAAGCATTTGCCTGAGAGCTTTTCCTTACATGTTCTTTTATCTTACCTTCACATCTATTCTACAAGCAAGTGTTTATCCTATTTTTAATGAAAGAACTGGAACTGAGATCCAAAGAAGCCAAAAAACTTGTCCCAGACCACACAACTAGCACAGAGCATGGCACATTCACCGAGCTGAGAAGTTTTTTTTTAACATCCTTATCGAAGTAAAATTGCTTTACATTGTTTTGTTAGTTTCTGCTGTGTAACAAAGTGAATCAGCTGTACGTATACATATATCCCAATATCCCCTCCCTCTTGCATCTCCCTCCCACCCTCTCTATCCCACCCCTCTAGGTGGTCACAAAGCACCGAGCTGATCTCCCTGTGCTATGCGGCTGCTTCCCACTAGCTATCTATTTTACATTTGGTAGTGTATAGAAGTCCATGCCTCTCTCTCACTTCATCCCAGGTTACCCTTCTCCTACCCAGTGTCCTCAAGTCCATTCTCTACGTCTGAGTCTTTATTCCTCTCCTGCCCCTAGGTTCTTCAGAACCATTATAATTTTTTTTAGATTCCATATATATGTGTCAGCATACGGTATTTGTTTTTCTCTTTCGGACTTACTTCAGTCTGTATGACAGACTCTAGGTCCATCCACCTCACTACAAATAACTCAATTTCGTTTCTTTTTATGGCTGAGTAATATTCCATTGTATATATGTGCCACCTCTTCTTTATCCATTCATTTGTTGATGGACACTTAGGTTGCTTCCATGTCTTGGCTATTGTAAATAGTGCTGCAATGAACATTGTGGTACATGACTCTTTTTGAATTATGCTTTTCTCAGGGTATACACCCAGGAGTGGGATTGCTGGGTCGTATGGTAGTTCTATTTTTAGATTTTTAAGGAACCTCCATACTGTTCTCCATAGTGGCTGTATCAATTTACATTCCCACCAACAGTGCAAGAAGGTTCCCTTTTCTCCATACCCTCTCTAGCATTTATTGTTTGTAGATATTTTGATGATGGCCATTCTGACTGGTGTGAGGTGATACCTCATTGTAGTTTTGATTTGCGCTTCTCTAATGATTAGTGACGTTGAGCATTCTTTCACGTGTTTGCTGGCAATCTGTATACCTTCTTTGGAGAAATGTCTATTTAGGTCATCTGCCCATTTTCGAATTGGGTTGTTTGTTTTTATGATATTGAGCTGCATGAGCTGCTTGTATATTTTGGAGATTCATCCTTTGTCAGTTGCTACATTTGCAAATATTTTTTCCCATTCTGAGGGTTGTCTTTTCGTCTTGCTTATGGTTTCCTTTGCTGTGCAAAAGCTTTTAAGTTTCATTAGGTCCCATTTGTTTATTTTTGGTTTTATTTACCTTTCTCTAGGAGGTGGGTCAAAAAGGATCTTGCTGTGATTTATGTCATAGAGTGTTCTGCCTATGTTTTCCTCTAAGAGCTTTATAGTGTCTGGCCTTACATTTAGGTCTTTAATCTATTTTGAGTTTATTTTTGTGTATGGTGTTAGGGAGTATTCTAATTTCATTCTTTTACAAGTAGCTGTCCAGTTTTCCCAGCACCACTTATTGAAGAGGCTGTCTTGTCTCCACTGTGTATGCTTGCCTCCTTTATCAAAGATAAGGTGACCATATGTGCGTGGGTTTATCTCTGGGCTTTCTATCCTGTTCCATTGATCTATATTTCTGTTTTTGTGCCAGTACCATATTGTCTTCATTACTGTAGCTTTGTAGTATAGTCAGAAGTCAGGGAGCCTGATTCCTCCAGCTCCATTTTTATTTCTCAAGTTTACTTTGGCTATTTTGGGGTCTTTTGTGTTTCCATACAAATTATGAAATTTTTTGTTCTAGTTCTGTGAAAAATGCCATTGGTGGTTTCATAGGGATTGCATTGAATCTGTAGATTGCTTTGGGTAGTAGAGTCATTTTCACAATGTTGATTCTTCCAATCCAAGAACATGGTATATCTCTCCATCTGTTGGTATCATCTTTAATTTCTTTCATCAGTGTCTTATAGTTTTCTGCATACAGGTCTTTTGTCTCCTTAAGTAGGTTTATTCCTAGGTAATTTATTCTTTTTGTTGCAATGGTAAGTGGGAGTGTTTCCTTAATTTCTCTTTCAGATTTTTCATCATTAGTGTATAGGAATGCACGAGATTTCTGTGCATTAATTTTGTATCCTGCTACTTTACCAAATTCATTGATGAGCTCTAGTAGTTTTCTGGTAGCATCTTTAGGATTCTCTATGTATAGTATCATGTCATCTGTAAACAGTGACAGTTTTAGTTCTTCTTTCTGATTTGGATTCCTTGTATATCTTTTGCTTCTCTGATTGCTGTGACTAAAACTTCCAAAACTATGTTGAATAATAGTGGTGAGAGTGGGCAAACTTGTCTTCTTCCTGATCTTAGTGGAAATGGTTTCAGTTTTTCACCATCGAGAATGCTGTTGGCTGTGGGTTTATCATGTGTGGCCTTATTATTTTAAAGTAAGTTCCCTCTATGCTTATATTCTGGAGGGTTTTTATCATAAATTGGTGTTGAATTTTGTCAAAAGCTTTTTCTGCATCTATTGAGATGATCATATGGTTTTTCTCCTTCAATTTGTGAATACGGTTTATCACATTGTTTGATTTGTGTATATTGAAGAAGCCTTGCATTCCTGGGAGAAACCCCACTTGATCATGGTTTATGATCTTTTAATGTGCTTTTGGATTCTGTTTGCTAGTATTTTGTTGAGGATTTTTGCATCTATGTTCATCAGTGATATTGGTCTTTTGTTTTCTTTGTGACGCCTTTGTCTGGTTTTGGTATCAGGGTAATGGTGGCCTTGTAGAATGAGTTTGGGAGTGTTCCTCCCTCTGCTATATTTTGAAAGAGTTTGAGAAGGACATGTATTAGCTCTTCTCTAAATGTTTGATAGAATTCCCCTGTGAAGCCATCTGATCCTGAGCTTTTGTTTGTTGGAAGATTTTTAATTACAATTTCAGTGCTTGTGATTGGTTTGTTCATATTTTCTCTTTCTTCCTGGTTCAGTCTTGGAAGGTTGTGCTTTTTTAAGAATTTGTCCATTTCTTCCAGGTTGTCCAATTTATTGGCATATAGTTGCTTGTAGTAATCTCTCACAATCCTTTGTATTTCTGCAGTGTCAGTTGTTACTTCTCCTTTTTCATTTCTAATTCTGTTGATTTGAGGTTTCTCCCTTTTTTTCTTGGTGAGTCTGCTTATGGTTTATCAGTTTTGTTTATCTTCTCAAAGAACGTGCTTTTAGTTTTTTTGATCTTTGCTATCGTTTCCTTCATTTCTTTTTCATTTATTTCTGACCTGACCTTTATGATTTCTCTCCTTCTGCTAACTTTGGCATTTTTTTGTTCTTCTTTCTCTAATTGCTTTAGGTGTAAGTTTAAGTTGTCTTTCTGAGATATTCCTTTTTTCTTGAGGTAGGATTTTATTGCTATAAACTTCCCTCTTAGAACTGCTTTTGCTGTATCCTATAGGTTTTGGGCCATTGTGTTTTCATTGTCATCTGTTTCTAGGTATTTTTTGATTTCCTCTTTGATTTCTTCAGTGATCTCTTGGTTATTTAGTAGTGTATTGTTTAGCCTCCATGTGTTTGTAATTTTTACATTTTTTTTTCCTGTAATTGATATCTACTCTCATAGCGCTGTGGTTGGAAAAGATACTTGACACGATTTCAATTTTCTTAAATTTACGGAGGCTTGATTTGTGACCCCAGATATGAGTTATCCTGGAGAATGTTCCATGAGCACCTGAGAAGAAAGTGTATTCTGTTGTTTTGGGGTGCAATGTCCTATAAATATCAATTAAATCCATCTTGTTTAAATGTCATTTAAAGTTTGTGTGTCCTTATTTATTTTCATTTTGGTTGATCTGTACATTGGTTAAAGTGGGGTGTTAAAGTCCACTACTATGATTGTGTTACTGTCGATTTCCCCTTTTATGGCTGTTTGTATTTGCCTTATGTATTGAGGTGCTCCTATATAGGGTGCATAAATATTTACAATTGTTATATCTGCTTCTTGGATTGACCCCTTGATCGTTATGTAGTGTCCTTCTTTGTCTCTTGTAATAGTCTTTATTTTAAAGTGTATTCTTTTCTAATATGAGAATTGCTATGCCAACTTTCTTTTGATTTCCATTTGCGTGGAATATCTTTTTCCATACCCTCACTTTCAGTCTGTATGTGTCCTGAGGTCTGAAGTGGGTCTCTTGTAGACAGCATATATATGGGTCTTGTTTTTGTATCCATTCAACCATTCTATGTCTTTTGGTTGGAGCATTTAATCTATTTACATTTAAGGTAGTTATCGATATGTATGTTCCTATTACCATTTTCTTAATTGTTTTGGGTTTGTTATTGTAGGTCTTTTCCTTCTCTTGTGTTTCCTGCCTAGAGAAGTTCCTTTAGCATTTGCTGTAAAGTTGGTTTGGTGGTGCTGAATTCTCTTAGCTTTTGCTTGTCTGTAAAGCTTTTAATTTCTCCCTCAAATCTGAATGAGATCCTTGCTGGGTAGAGTAATCTTGGTTGTAGGTTTTTCCCTTTCATCACTTTAGATATGTCCAGCCACTCCCTTCTGGCTTGCAGAGTTTCTGCTGAAAGATCAGCTGTTAACCTTATGGGGATTCCCTTGTACGTTATTTGTTGCTTTTCCCTTGCTGCTTTTAATTTTTTTTTTTTTGTATTTAATTTTTGATAGTTTAATATGTGTCTCAGAGTGTTTCTCCTTGGATTTATCCTGTATGGGACTCTCTGCACTTCCTGGACTTGATTGACTATTTCCTTTCCCATGTTAGAGAAGTTTTCAACTATAATCTCTTCAAATATTTTCTCAATCCCTTTCTTTTTCTCTTCTTCTTCTGGGACCCCTATAATTCGAATGTTGGTGCATTTAATGTTGTCCCAGAGGTCTCTGAGACTGTCCTCAATTCTTTTCAGTCTTTTTTCTTTATTCTGCTCTGTGATAGTTATTTCCACTATTTTATCTTCCTGGTCACTTATCCGTTCTTCTTCCTCAGTTATTCTGCTATTGATTCCTTCTAGAGAATTTTTAATTTCATTTATCCTGTTGTTCATCACTGTTTGCTTGCTCTTTAGTTCTCCTAGGTCCTTGTTAAATGTTTCTTTTATTTTCTCCATTCTATTTCTAAGATTTTGAATCATCTTTACTATCATTACTCTGAATTCTTTTTCAGTAGACTGCCTATTTCCTCTTCATTTGTTTGGTCTGTGGGTTTTTACCTTGCTCCTTCATCTGCTGTGTATTTCTCTGTCTTCTCATTTTGCTTAACTTACTTTTTTTGTCTCCTTTTTGCAGGCTGCAGGTTCATAATTCCCATTGTTTTTGGTGTCTGCTCCCAGTGGGTAAGGTTGGTTCAGTGGGTTTTGTAGGCTTCCTGGTGGAGGGGACTGGTGCCTGTGTTCTGGTGGATAAAGCTGGATCTTGTCTTTCTGTTTGGCAGCACCGAGCCCAGTGGTGTGTTTGGGGGTGTCTGTGAACTTATTATGATTTTAGTCAACCTCTCTGCTAATGGGTGGGGTTGTGTTCCTGTCTTGCTAGTTGTTTGGTATGGGGTGTCCAGCACTGGAGCTTGCTGGTCATTGAGTGGAGGTGGGTCTTAGCATTGAGATGGAGATCTCTGGGAGAGCTCACCAATTGCTATTATGTGGGGCCTGAGGTCTCTGGTGGTCCAGTGTCCTGAACTCTGCTCTCTCACCTCTGAAGCTGAGGCCTGACACGGGATGGAGCACTAATACCTTGTCAGTCACACGGCTCAGAAGAAAAGGGAGAAAAAAAAAGAAAGAAAGAAAAATAAATAAATAAAATAAAATTAAAATTACGTTATTAAAATAAAAAATTGAAAATATATTATTAAAATTAAAAACTAATAAAAGAAAAGAAGAGAGCAACCAAACCAATAAACAAATCCACCAATTATAACAAGCCCTACAAACTAAACTAAGATAAACATATAAATCAGAAACTATTCAGTCACATACAGCAAACCCAAAGTCTACAGTTGCCCCCAAAGTCCACTGCCTCAATTATGGGATGATTCGTTGTCTATTCAGGTATTCCACAGATGCAGGGTACATCAAGTTGTTTGTGGAGATTTAATCTGCTGCACCTGAGGCTGCTGGGAGAGCTTTCCATTTCTCTTCTTTGTTTGCACAGGTTCTGGGGTTCAGCTTTGGATTTGGTCCCTCCTCTGCATGTAGGTCATCTGAGGGTGTCTGTTCCCGCCCAGACAGGACAGGGTTAAAGTAGCAGCTGATTAGGGGGCTCTGGCTCACTCAGGCTAGGGGGAGGGAGGGGTACAAAATGCGGGGCAAGCCAGAGGTGGCAGAGGTCAGCGTGACGTTGCAGCAGCCTGCAGCGCACCATGTGTTTTCCCAAAGAAGCTGTCCCTGGATCATGGGAGCCTGGCAGTGGCGGGCTGCACAGGCTCTCGGGAGTGGGGGTATGGGTAGTGACCTGTGCTTGCACACAGGCTTCTTGGTGGCTGCAGCAGCAGCCTTAGCATTTCAGGCCCGTCTCTGGTGTCCACACTGATAGCCGCGGCTCACGTCCATCTCTGGAGCTTGTTTAGGTGGCACTCTGAATCTCCTCTCCTCACGCACCCCAAAACAATGGTCTCTTGCCTCTTAGGCAGTTCCTGACTTTTTTGCGGACTCCCTGCCCGCTAGCTGTGGTGCACTAATCCCCTTCAGGCTGTGTTCACACAGCCAACCCCAGTCCTCTCCCTGGGATCCGACCTCCAAAGCCCGAGCCTCAGCCCCCAGTCCCCACCCACCCCAGCGGGTGAGCAGAGAAGCCCCTCGGGCTGGTGAGTCGTGGTCAGCACCGATCCTCTGTGTGGGACTCTCTCCGCTTTACCCTCTGCACCCCTGTGGCTGCGCTCTCCTCTGTGGCTCTGAAGCTTCCCCCACACCTACTCCCCATCTCCACCAGTTAAGGGGCTTCCTAGTGTGTGGAAACCTTTCCTCCTTCACACCTCCCTCCCAGAGGTGCATGTCCCGTCCCTATTCTTTTGTCTCTGTTTTTCCTTTTTTCTTTTGCCCTACCCAGGTACGTGGGGAGTTTCTTGTCTTTTGGGAAGTCTGAGGTCTTCTGCCAGTGTTCAGTAGGTGTTCTGTAGGAGTTGTTCCACATGAATATGTATTTTTGATGTATTTGTGGGGAGGAAGGTGATCTCCATGTCTTACTCCTCTGCCATCTTGAAGGTCCATCCTCATAAGTGATTTTGAATGGTTTAAGCAACAGAAACTGGACCTGTCACTGAGCATTCTCACACTATACCATAACTTTCTGATTTTGGCAGAAAAAAGGAGTGCTAAGATGTTGGACATTAGAAGTCATAATACTATGATCCACTTTTCATAGTAATATGATCCGTCTTAATTGCTGGCCTGTGGGCAGGATTTTGATAGATCTTAGTGAGACAAATTTGGTGATAAATGATACTCAGACCTCTTATGTTTGATTGTCTATTGTCAACTCAGCATTGTTTCTGTCCCCCAAAGCCACACTTCCCAGAGTTCCTTTCCCATACTGTTCTAAGTCAGAGTTTGTCTGTGAAAGGAATACAAGTAGATGGAGGATGAAAGTGAGGAGAGGTCATTATTTTTAGGAGTTATGGCATGTCACACGGTTGAAATGAGGTCATAGAGACTTTCCAGGTTACTGGGGGGTACCCACGAGGCTATACAGACTCAGATGTTTAGTGCGAGCCTTTGCAGAATCTTTTGAGAATTTCAGCAGTTTCCCCATGAAACTTTTGAGAACTACTCAATTTGAGTCTTCAAAGGAGGTCTGCAGTGACCATTTCTCCAATCTTCAGCTGCAGTCTTCCTGACTTTTAGTCATGTAGCTCTTTCCCACATACCTGTATTTCCTAATTTCTATATCACCCCCTTCATTCCCATAAGACATGGAATGGTTTTGTTTTCCTGTGTGAAGCTTAACTGACACACCATCCCTGTTCCTGATCTTTGACCACCCCAGGACACAGGATCAACTTTGTAAAATTGGAGCCACCAGGGAATGAGCCCACTAAGGCAGACACTATTGGCTGTGCTCCAAAATCAGTTCTATTCTTCTTCCTTTGTAAAAGCAGCTCCTTGCAGCTAAGAAGGCCCACGTGAGTGATTTCAAGTCAAAGGGATGTAGTAAGTGGAAGTGATGTGTGTAATTTCAGAAAATGTCCATAAAGGAAAGGGCTGTTCCCTTCTTCATACTTCCTCCTTTCTGCTGGCTGGAAAATAATAGTTGGAGTTCCAGCAACCGTTTCGAACCATCATGGAATTTGGGTTATTGAAGAGTCACACAATAGGACAGAAAGCTGAAAAGAGACTGGGCCCCTAATATTGTGAGCAAGCCTGCAAGAACTAGATAGCCAAATCTAGACATTTATATATGAGGGAATGAAACTTCTATTTGATTTAAGTCACTGATATTTTGATATTGCTGTCACTTGTGGTTATAACAAGTACTGATACATCAACCTTACCAGATATTTTCAGACTGTTAGGTTGGAGGAAGGGAGAGAAAACTCAACGGACCCTTCAGGGGAGGAGCCTACAACTGCCAGGACAAGAGTGAGAGAGGGTGTGAGCAAGACTCATCAGATGTGTCTTACTCACCTGAAGACAAAAAGATGTCTTAACAACTGGTTATTCTGGTTAAGAAGGAAGCTGAAGTAATCTTGAAAGGCATAGAGCAGAAAGGGAATCACTGTGACTTGATCTTCCTTTAAAACTGCTATTTTACTCCAACGTATGTTTATTTATAATTTGTCTATGTCCCACTTTTCCAGAAAAATAATTTTTTAACAGCTTAGTTACATATATACAAGATTACAAAAATAATAAATGAAGCCATTAGAAAAAAAATGTTATGAAGAAATAATATACAAAATGCCTAACGTGAGATGTGGTCTGTTTTGTTCAACACCGTATTTGCAGAACCTAAAAGTTGCTAAATAAATATTTGGTTAAAAATATGCACATTCTGAATAGACATTTATTGGTTTTGCCTGTCCAACTTCTTTACATCCCTTCTTTTCCTACAACAAGCACTTCATTTGTCTTTTGTAGTTTAGGCAGTGTTGACCATACCACTGGCTCCGGAAGTCTCCTCACATAATCTGACAATGAGACCCTCACCTGGAACTTTCAAGGGAGATATGCAGAAAGAGGTACCCTTCCCACTATCCACAACCCTTGGAGTTGTTGAGCTGGTGGAAAATAAGCCTACCCTGGGTCACTCTTTTGGATATGAGTGTGATCCTGTTTGAAGCTAATTTAATACCTGGACTTTTCAGTTTTCTGACCCAGTCATTTTTAACTGGAACCCTTTTGCCCCTCAAAGGACATTTAGCACTTAGAACCAAGAGTCCTGACTACTACAGAGTGGATGAAAATTTGATTCTTAACTCCTTAGCAGTTAGAGTAAACAGCAAACTAGCATGAGCTAGTTCCTCAGGAGGTGCATAGCTGTCCTAAGCAGGAGTACTTAAGATGAATGTCACCGACACATCCTTAGAAGGGAAATAGAAACCTTCTTTTTGTAATTATATCCTGACCTTCTTAGAAGCAACTAACACTAATAATAGTCTGTAAATAAATATCATATATTGCCAGTCATCAAGACTGTATTTAAATATGTTTGCATGGTCACTGCTCATTGTTGTGGAGTTTGTGCAATACACAAAGGTGCACTGCCAGGAAGACACTCTTTCCAATTTGTTGGCTTAGAAGAAGTGCCTTTTCTAATTTGCATAAAGACATTTTACAAGCTCACGCAACTCTACATGTTCACATGTGTAATTTCAAAGGAAGCAGAAAATGGTTCTGATCTGTAGTCATAATAAAGCTATCACCCTTAATTTACTTCAAAGAACCTCTTGGAATAAGGTTTGCTCCATCCAGAATGGTAAGAGTTGCCACTGCAGATATTAACAAATGAGTGTGTGCCTCAATTGTCATGTGGTAATATGTACAATATGTTGCTCAGAGCAACTGATGACTTTGGGACCTTTTTCCATAGCACTCAAAATGCAAATTTTTCTTCTGTTTTCTATTAATATAATAAATAAGAGCTTTTATGTAGGGAAGTATTTTTATGCAAAAAGACTGTCAGTTTCCAAGCAGGAAAATCTTGAAGTTCTTTCCCTTGATATGTCATAAAATTGACATAACTTTAGAAGATGGAAAGATCACTAAGTCAAACAAAGCATGTTGGGTCAGATTAGGTCTGAGTCAGGCAATCTATTTGACGGTTGGAGATAAAATAAATGTCAAAGAATTTTGCCAGTTTCTCAAAAAATTCTATAGATTTTAGTGAGACAGTGGAGGCTGAAAAAACATGGGAGTGCAGCTCAATAGGAAAGCTTATTTTGTACACTAGTTGATACTTTTAAAGTCTAAACAATTACTAGGTAAAAGAAGCCAATCTGTAAAGGCTGCATAGTGTATGATTCCAACTGCATGACATTCTGGAAAAAGCAAAATTATGGAGAAAGTAAAAAGATCATTTGTTTTCAAGGGTCAGGGGAGGGGGAATGGAGGGATGAATATGTGGAGCACAGATTTTTAAGGCAGTGAAACTACTCTGTATAATAGTATAATGGTGGATAGATGTATTATATATTTGTCAAAACCTATAAAATGTACAACAAATCGTGGACCCTAATGTAAACTATAGACTTTGGGTGATAATGATGTGTCAATGTAGGTTTATCAAGTGTAACAAATGTGCCACTCTGGGGGATGTTAATAATGGCAGAGGCTGTGCATATGTGGAGGCCAAAGGTATATATGAAATCTCTGGACCCTCCACCAATTTTGCTGTGAACCTAATACTGCTCTAAAAAACAAATACTATTTTTTTAAAATTAGGATTCATTTTAGGCCACCAAAATACGGCAGACATCATCTGAGCATATAGCCCATCTTTCCTTATTAGTCTTAAACCCTTTAATTTAAAAAAAATATTTATTTATATTTATATTTTATATTACGTGTATATTTATATATATGTATCTACACACCCACACACAAACACACATGTTAATGTGGAAAACAAGAACTGTGACAGTCTTAAACTCTAGTAAAATCATATACACAAACACCACTCCCCTTCCACACACACACACACGTAGACATATTAGCATTGAAAAACAAGAAAAGTGCCTTCCTTGAGGCAGAAGCCATGAACTGTTCTGGCATGAGAGGAGAAAACTGGTGTCAGATCGAAAATGAATCCACAGATCCCAATCTGTGTAGTCGGCTTTTACAGTAGGTAACAACATGTGCAAAGGTGACATGTGGGAAGCAAAAGTGACTCGCGGGGTGATATCAGGATGATTTATTGGGGGATCATAGTAAGAGTAGCCAAATGAATCAGCATCTTTTGCAAAGAAACAGGTAGCGGTTTGCAACAGCAATTGTAGTTTAGGCTAAAGAAGTTTTGTGCTCTGGGTGGCTGGAAATACCCCAAAATAATTTGGATCTCTCATATCCTAGAGACAGGTAACTGGTAAACTCTCCCATTAGTACAACCACTCTGTTCCTAAAAATCATTAAGAGCAGGCTTTTATAACATTTACAGCAGTCAAACACAGAGCCAATAGGGAATCTCAGTTAAAAATATTGGTATACAAACAAAAATCATCAACTATTTGAAGAAGAAGAACACCTCTAAAATTAGTATCTAATTCAAAAAATAGAAGAGCTAATATTTGATGAAACAAAGTTAATAGAGCAAAGTGAAGGGGAAATTTAAATAATGATAACGAATGTAATTATAAAAATACAAGAGGATTTAGCAACAAAGAAAAAGTCAGCTAGAAATTTTGGAAATTGAAAAAAAAACAGTGAAATTAAAACAAACAAAACCTCACTACATGGCAGCACTGATACAATTCAAAAAGTAATCTGTGGAGCTGAAAGCTTAATCTGCTTGATTCTCCAAGAATATAGCAACAAAATGGACAAAGAAATTGCTAGTATGAAAGAAAATGTTAAAAATTAGAGTATAAACCCAGAAGTGCTAATGTCCTTTGATTGGGAGTTCCAGAAAAAAAGAAAACAAAATGAAGTGGAGGAAGTACCAAAAAAATTTAGAGAACTAAATGTCTGACATAAATAAATATACAAGTCTTCAGATTACAGAAGTCTACCAAGTGCTAAGTTGAATGAATGGAAAGGATCCACTCCTAGACATATAAATAATGAAATTTCAAAACAGCAAGAATAAAGACAAAGCATCTTGTGAAAGAAAGAAAGAAATATTATCTGCAGAAAAATGAAAATAAGATTGGAAACAATTCCCAACCTATGAAACTGAACATATTAAAACATTATTACTAAAGAATCAAAGTTCTGAGGAAAAATGGTTTTGAACCTTTAGTTAAATACCTAACTAATCATCCATTCAAATATGAGGGGAAAATAAAATGTTTTCATACTGCAAGGATTCAGAACATGCATCACCCAAGAAATCATTTTGAAAGGATTACTTGTGAATATATTATAACATACAACAAAATAAAAAATGAACCCAAGAGAAAACTTTGGATTATAAAAACAAAGGAAACAGTAGTGTGCAACCTAAATTCATTTCAATAAACTCATTTCAATCACAAAACTGAAATAGTAATATACAGTTAAAATCCTAGACTATATCACTCAGGAGGTTGACAGCTTGGGTGAGGTGAGGTAGATTTCAAGAAGGAACAACAGAAGTAAACACAAGCTAAGTGTCTTATTTTGTTTTAGGAAAAGATTTAAAGTCACATTACTTCTAGATGTTTAGAAAATAAAACTTAACTAAATACTTTTAAATTTCAAGGCTATAAGATTGAGAAAACTCAATTAATAAAAGAAAATGCTGAAAATGGGGGTGGGGTATCAAATGTTTATAGTTTCAACTTTTTATCATTCGTTCCTTCTGTCCATATGTTTACCCCTCCATCTTTTTTGGAATTTGACTTAACCTATCAAGAAATTTCACATCTGCAGCTCAGGTATCTCAAGGTGCCACCCAGACCAGAACACTCATATCTAGTTATTTTCTTCTAGTCCTTCCTAGTTTAGTTTTCCTGCTTCTTCTTTCAGATCTAGAAAGGATTGTCCAGCCTACTTCACCAACTCTTTCTTACCCCTGGTCTTTGAGTGAAACCCCAGTTTCCTTTCTGTGCTCCCCTCAAACATTTGTCAGAAATCAGGCAGCTCAGGCTGCTCTAGAAATTTTGCTTCTACTTTTTCTAGTTTTGCTAAATGCCCAAGTTCATGGGTCACTTTTCTTAGATCTTCTATAGTGCTGCTTTTGAAAACCACAAAGGATGTCCTTACTGATAAATGATTTATAAATACTGAGGTTACATACTTGATAAAATAATACTTTAAAAAAATCAAGCTTGAATCAAAATTATTAGAAAAATAATTAGAATAAAATTACAGGATTTTAAGGCTCAATATTTTGCAACCTGATAAGAATATGAAGAGGCTCTTTCAGGAAAAGAAACTTTCAAGAATTGATCCTAAATCAGTTTTTAGAAAGGCGATCACTTTGATTTTCCAATGTAGTTCCTCTTAATTATCTGTGCAAGAACATTTATGTCCATTTCTCATTTAAAATGGTCTCATTGGCATTGTTATTTTGAGTTTTTGTTCTTGATCTGAAGCTTGATTTTAAAATTTAATTTAGACATGAGCAAAAACACAGGGCTTCTTCACCAGTATTAAGTAATTTCCAGAACCATGTGGCTTTCCTTGAATGGCTTGTGGAGATAATCTTTGCTTAGGTTGGGTGTGAATAGGAGAAAAGCAATATCCTGAATTTGTAGGAGTTGTTCATATGGCCTCTGTTCCTAATATATGCCAAACTCCAGCTTGAAACTAAAGAGCTGCATGCTGTTGTCACTATTAATAAATAATGAAACAAAAATCATAGTAGTAGCTATGTAAATAGTATCAATTTCAAATAAAAAAATAGATTTTGAAAATTGTATAACGTATACGAAAATAATGCTAGATATTTGCAAAGGGTCTGTATATAAAACGGACTTTATATAAAATAGATTATGCAAAGATTATATTCAAATTTAATTGATGAGAAAGACATGTAAAAAATAAAAGAAAAATAAATAAAGAAAAAGCCTGGGTTACCAGCTATGTAACCCCTCTTGCCTACATATACCTACATACCAAAGGACCAAGACAAGCAATTTCCACAGGGGAATCCACCCAAACATTTTAAGAAAGAGAAAACTTCAATACTACTTAAGTTGTTCTAGAACCTAGAAAAAGAAAAAAAAAGTTGCAAATTTTTAAATAAGGTTAATACAACGAAGTATGAATACTGAAAAATGTAACATAAAAATTACATACTAATTTCAATTATGAATTTTGATACAAAAATCCTAAACAAAATATTAGCAAATAGACTCCAACTGAATATTAAAATAATACATCTCTGTCAACTGGAGGTTTCAAGTTAGAAAAATCATTAATATAATTTACCATATTAAGAGTTCAAAGAGGAAATCTATAATCATCTTCAAAGATACTAAAAAAGCAGTTTAAAAAAAATCGATGGCCAAATCCTCAACAAAATACTAGCAAACTGAATCCAGCAACATGTAAAAAAGGATTATACACCTTGACCAAATATGATTTATTCAAAGAAAGCAAAGTTGGTTTAACATCTGAAAAGCAATTAATATAACCCACTCTTATCAATAGAATGACAGAAAAAAACAACACCTGATCATCTCAATAACTGCAGAAAAAGCATTTCAGAATATCCAATACTCTTTCATGATAAAAACAATAAGGTAGGAAAAGAAGAGAACTTCCTTAATCTGATAAAGAGCATCTATGAAAAATCCATAGCTAACAACATACTTAATGGTGAAAGATTGGATATTTTCCCTCTAAGATCAGGAAAAAGATATGGATGTCCACACCTCAACATTTTACTAGAGGTTCTAATCAGGATAATTAGGCAAGAAAATGAAATAAAAGACATCTAGGGCTTCCCTGGTGGCGCAGTGGTTGAGAATCTGCCTGCTAATGCAGGGGACACGGGTTCGAGCCCTGGTCTGGGAAGATCCCTCATGCCGCGGAGCAACTAGGCCCGTGAGCCACAGCTACTGAGCCTGCGCGTCTGGAGCCTGTGCTCCGCAACAAGAGAGGCCGCGATAGTGAGAGGCCCGCGCACCACGATGAAGAGTGGCCCCCACTTGCCACAACTAGAGAAAGCCCTTGCACAGAAACGAAGACCCAACACAGCCAAAAATAAATAAATTAATTAATTAATTAAAAAAAAAAACAGTAAAAAAAAAAAGACATCTAGATTGGAAAGGAAGTTAAACTATCTCTATTCAGAGAGGCCATGATCAAATAGGTAGAAAAAAATGTATAGAAAAACCTAAGTAACACTGTGTAATCATCACCACCATCTATCACAAAATTTTTTCATTATCCTCAACAAAAACTTTGTACCCATTAAACAATAACTGTCCCCTGCCCTCAGCTCCTAGTACCCATGAATTTTTTTATCTTCATGAATGTATCTATTCTAGGTAACCTAATACAAGTGGTATCATACAACATTTGTCCTACTGTGTCTGAATTATTTTGCTAAGCATAGTGTTTACAAAATCCACTCATGTTATAGCATATATGAAAATTTCATTCTTTTTATGGCTGAATAATATTCCATTGTATATACTCACATTTTGTTTGTCCATTCATCTAACGATGGACATTTGGACTGTTTACACATTTTGGCTATTGTGAATAATGCTGCTATGAATATTGGTGTCCAAATATCTGTTGGAGTCCTTGCTTTCAATTCTTTTGGATATATAACTAAAAGTGAAATTGCAGGGTCATATGGTAATCCTATGATTGATTTTCTGAGAAATCACCTAACTTCCACAGTGGCCACATCATTTTACATTCCCATCAGCAGTGCATGAGGTTACAAGCCTTGTCCAATTCCTGGACAAGGCTTGTTATTTTCTGTTTTGGTTTTGTTTTTTTCTTTTATAATTATAGCCATTCTAGTAGGTGTGAAGTGGTACCCCACTGTAGTTTTGATTTGCATTTACCCACTGACTAATGATGTTGAGCATCTTTTCATGTGCTTATTGGTCTGTTTTTTGTAGGTCTCACCTTATGGATAGTAATGCTATCAGGAATGAGGGGTCACCACATCTGGGCCTGCACTACTTGTGGCTAGACCCACACAGACATTTCCCTGACCAGAGCCAATGCTGTGGCCAGACTGGAACTTGTAATTCTTACTATGCTTGCAAGAGGCACCTCAGCAACAATCATCCGAGAACTTTGAAAAAAAAAAAGATTTATTATTCACAAGTCCTAGAGGGTACACAGCATACCCAATGGCCACATAACAAGATGGCGGGGAGAGGGTTAGGGATGCAAGCACAGGAACAGACCTGGGGCTCTGCTATTAGTGGGGTCTGAGGGAGGAGTGCCAAGGTTTTTGTGAGTCCACTCTTTATTGGCTAATTTAAAACGTAAGAGGTGGAATTAGGGTACAGGAAGGGAAAAGTGGGCTCTCTCAAGTAGTCAGTTATCTAGGTTACTCAGGGCTTTCTAAAAAGTAAACTTCACGGGTGGGGTGACCTTGTTTCTCACCTAGTTATTTTACTAGCAGCTGAGTCATACAACTGGCAATGCATTTATTTGAGATAGATGTCTTTGAAATGGATGCCTTGGCAATCAAAAGTTTAATGTCAGGCACTTACATTACAATCAAAAGTTTAATGTCAGGCACTTACATTACAATCAAAAAGCTTAATGTCAGGCATTTATACTATGTGGTTATTTGTCTTCTCTGGAGAAATATCTGTTTGAAAACTTTGATCATTTTTAAAAATTGGGGTTTTTTGTTGTTGTTGTTGTTGCTGAGTTGACGGTTTCTTAAATATGACAGAAAGTACAAGCAACAAAATTTCTAAATATAGATAAATTGGACTACGGTAAAATTAAAAACATTTGTGTTTTAGAACATACCACTGAAAAAAGTGAAAATTCAACCCACAGAATGGGAGAAAATATTTGCAAATAATATTTTTGATAAGGGATTTGTATCTAGAATAAATAAAAAACTCTTACTACTCAATAATAAAAGGACAAGTAATCTAATTATAAAAGGGGAAAAGGACCTAAATAGATTTTTCTCCAAAAATGATATACAAATGGTCAATAAGCAAATGAAAAGACGTTCAACATCATTAGCCCTCAGGGAATGAAAATCAAAGCCACAATGAGATACCACAACTACTAGGATGACTAAAATTAAAAATTCAGATAACAATTGCTGGCAAGGATATGAAGAATTCAGGACCCTCTTATACCGCTGGTGGGCATGTAAAATGGTGCAGTAACTTCGGAAAATGGTCCCATAGTTCTTCAGATAATAAGACACAGAGTTATCTTATGACTAAGCAATTCCATTCCTAGGTATACGCTCCAACACAAAAACTTGTATACCAATGTTTATAACAGTATTAGTCATCATAGCGAAAAGATGGAAACAAAAGTGCCCCTCAACCAATAAACAGATAAATGAAATGTGGTATATCCATATAATGGAATATTAATGAGCCACAAAAGGAATGAAATACTGATATATACTATAACATGAATAAACTTTGAAAACATCATGCTACATGAAATAAGTCAATCATAAAGAACCACATATTACATGATTCCATTTATATGAAATTCCAGAATAGGCAAATCTATGGAGAAAGAGAATAGATCAGTGGTTGCCCAGGGAGGGAGAGAGTGGGGGAAATGCTAATGGTAATGGAGTTTCATTCTGAGATGATGTTCTAAAGTTGATTACGGTGGTGGTTGCACAACTCTGTGAATATATACTAAAAACTATCGAATTGTACACTTTAAATGTACACATAGGGAGTTCCCTGGCAGTCCAGTGGTTAGGACTCTGATCTTCCACTGCAGGGGGCACGGGTTCAATCCCTGGTCGGGGAACTAAGATCCCGCATGCCACGCAGCATGGCCAAACAAAAACAAAACCCCATACATATAAATTATATGGTATGTTAATTATATCTCAGTAAAAATATTTGTCAAAAAATGAGTAGCTACCTTTAATTTTAAAATAATAAAAACAGAATGAGAAAACTTTATAGGTAATAGATAAGCTTCTTATCTTGACCGTGATGATGGTTTCACAGGTATATACCTATTTAATAACTCAAAAACTTGTACACTTTAAATAAATGTATTGTATATCAAATATAGCTCAAGCTTTGGAAAGATATGATAATAGAAAAACTCATAAAATATGAATACATATTACTTATGTGGCACTTATGTGCCAGGATTAAGATGATCATTAATGGGATATAGAAGAAGCATTTCCACTAATTTCAGAAAGAAACAGACTTTTTAAAAACTTGCTATAACATTATTTAACCATATTCTAGAGGTGGTATAAGCCAACAAATTAGATGAGAAAAAGCAAAATAAAACTTATAGATATTATAATTGTTTAAAAAAAATGTAAAAAAAAGTAAACAAAACCTTAGCAACAATAAAAGACTCACTAAGTCATTGGGCCTTAAATTAATACTTGTAAGTCAATAACTTTTATCTATGCAAACATCAATCAGTTAGAAAATATAGTGGAAGTAAAACCACATTTAAAACTGCAACAAAAACAATGATATACCAGAAATGTGAAAGGTTCATAAGAAAAAAAATGCAGATTTAAACAAATGAAAAGCACATACAATTCTTACTTAGAACAATGTAACATCGTACATCAATTATCCTTGAATTAATCTGTAATTTAATGGATCCATAATTTAATGGATCCTAATAAAACAGAAACAGGGTTGTTTTGAAATTAAGGAAGCTGAGTCTGAAGTTCATGTAAAAATTCAAAGGGCATATGAAAATTTCACATTTAAGAATTTATCCTACAGATATATTTTCATATGTGTGAAATGGCATATATGCAAAGTTATTTATGTCACATTATAATTGCAAAGGAGTCTATATAGTCTAAATAACCATCAAAAGAATTGGTTAACTATTTTTTGGTACATTTATATAATTAAATACTATGCAACCATAAAAAAGCAAGCATACTGATACTGAAAAATCTCCCAAATATACTGTTAAATCTAAAAAGCAAAGTGCAAGCAGAGTGAGTAAAGTAACCTAAAGAGTATGTTACCTCTGTGTTAAAAAATAAAGAAGTATGTAAAATTATTTTGTGGGCATAGAATAGCTCTGGAAGTATATGCAAAAACCTGGTAATAGAGGTTGCTTCTGGTGCGAGGGAACCAGGGTTTGTGGGAGGTATAATTTTACATATGTATACCCATTTACTCTATTCTCATTTGCACCTTTGGAATTTTGTGAAAACATACATGTTTTCACAAAATAAAATAGTCTAAAGAGGAGATTAGATATAAAAAGTGAAGAACCATTTCATCTTCCTTCCCAACAGGTTAAGAAGAGACACATTTTATGCTTTTGGGTAAAAAGGGGAAAATAAGGTAGCTAAACCTAAATGGTATTTAAATGGTATTTAAATTTAAATGTTATTTAAAATGTCCAAATGCATATCTATGGGAACATAACAAAAAATGGAATTAATTCTGCTTTGAATTTGGGCAAAAATCCTTTACCTGGACCTCAAAGCTTGGGAAAGTGATGGTAGAGGAGTCTGGGAGACAGGAAGAATGAAATCAAGGTGACAAAGGTTCTTTGTGTTTGCAAGTGGTGAGTGGTTTAGCTAAACTGTAGCACATGGAAAACAAGGTGAAGTTGTTAGAAGAAAAAAGCAAAGGTGATTTTCAACCAGGTCTTGTAGAACCCTGTGTCATTCTTGGAAGAGTCTGGACACATTTTCCTGGTTTTAGTGGGTCTTTGAAAGTCTGTGAGCAAAGGATTTTCTGGATGAAAATCAGACTTTGGGAGGATTATCACAGTTACTTTAGGACATAGAATTAACTAGCTCTCAGTCATTCATTCATCCATTCATTGTACAAATATTTGTTCAGTATAACTATGAGTCAGGTAGGCCTTGTATAAAATCAACTGTATTTTAGAACTTTTATGTATTAATTTGTTTTTCCTGATGCTAAAAGTAATATATGTTTATTATTGACAATTTTGGAAATATGCAGAATTACAAAGAAGAATGACTCAAAATTCTACTGCCTAAAATAAACCTCCACAAGATTCTGATGTGTGCATATGTGCATGCATGTGTGAGGTCATTTTATACGCACACACACACACACACGTCAATGTACTCTGTTTTATTTATTTAATCTTAAATCATGAATATTTCCTATATTTTCAAAGATAATAATAACTATTTTCAAAATTTATAGAAAGCTTAGTCTGTGTCAGACACTGAGAGAAGCATTTTTTAAGCAATCATATTATTTAATTCTTAAACCTATGACATCTTTTGCTTTTAATCTCTATTTTACAGGTGAGGACAGGGTACCAAGAATACCTGGTTCAGTGAGTAATGGAGAGAGGATCTAATCCCAGGAATAACTGCAGATACTGGGCTCCAAATAACCAAATGCAACTGTTTCATCAGCAACATGACATTGATAGCCATGCAATCTCCATCATGTGGATGCACTATAGGTCCCTTGATTGGTTTTAGATTTTTAAGCAATTATACTGTTTTTAATTACATGCCAATATATCCTGTGTCTCATCCAGGGGGCAGAGAGCATAAGAAGGAAAAAAAATGTTTTCTTTCCATTTTTCAAGCTAGAGGGGGCTGCTCCATCATAAAAAGCTCTTGTAAGTTCCTGGCTTCAGGTTGATGAAATTTCCTTCAGAGTTATTTCCTAGTTTACCTGTAAGACTTCATTTTTGGTGCTGATGTTGCTTTATTTTTTTCCAGTGTCTTCAGAAGTATTTAAATAGGATTTGAAGAGAAATTAATTAAGGGACTGCTAGCTATCAGAAAATGGGACACTGATATTAAGCTACAATTAGGATAATCATTCCAAATTGTTTCCTTTAATTGAAATGTGCTCGTGTTTATTTTGCCACTCTTAATGTCATACTTTTCTGTTAAATTACCACATTCCACCAGTTTCTACAACTCAAAATATTTCAGTTAATGGGAGGAACATTAACTTTTCATGGGGATTGAAAACATGCTTAAAACATTTCATTTAATTATTAAAAAAACTAAAAAGATAAAATGTTTATTTACTATCTCTTATGGGCTGTCTACTGCTATTTAATTCCCACAATTAATCCCATTTTACAGTATATAAACCAAAAAATGAGCAGTTTTTTTAAGGTAAGTAATGGTAAATAATGTAGCCAGGACTTGAACCCAGGTCTCACATGATTTTTTTCAACACATCATGTAGCCTTTTCAAGAATGTAAGAAAAGCACAGTAGCTTGCATAATTATATAATAAACAGAAGCTTTAACAGGAATTTTACAGAATGAGAAATTGATTTTGAGTCTTTAAACTTACAGAAAAGGGTGCAAAATTTGAATCAACACAGGTTTTTGTTAAAAATTACTTACTGGGGCCTCTTCAGTTGGTCATTTCTCCTCAGTGATAATCTCAAATCCACTGGGAGGGCCAGATTTTCGAGATTATATCTATTTATTTCACCCATATAAGCATACAGATGAACAAGGTCTTGAAACGTTCTAATTTATATTTCCTTTTACATAACTGTCCTTTTACTGCCAAGGGAATTTATATAAGGGTTAACAAGATAATGAAAGTTAAAGGAACGCATAACTCTGGTGCTATATTATGCTCAATGAAGTGTGTTTGTGTGTGTTGTTTTGTTTTTTAGTTTTATAAGGTAAATTCTGCCTTCTAGAAGGTTCTGGGTTTTGTCATTTGATAAAGTCACTGTAGGCAGTTGAGACAGCTTGCAGAATTTACTGAAAGTGGAATTTTGTTTGTTTTATTAAAAAAAAAAAATACTGAAATTTCTCCTTACCAAATCAATGGCAATGTCAAGGATAAAACAACTGTGAGTTTAATGCATAAAAGAAAGACTTGAAAGTCATATATTTAAAAACAGGATCATTATCTAAATACCAATGAGATTACACACGAGGACTGAAATAAATAAGCCATCATCAGTGACTTGAGTAGCAAAGTTTGTTTTCTCTGGGGAGAAAGCTTGCTTGCTGCCACAGTCCTCGAAACATAATTTATAAGAGAATTTGAAGAAAAAAAGTTAACATGTTACGCTTCCCATCTTAAAGGCGTAAAGACGTTAGGGAAATAAAATAACATTGGGCTTAACTTAGAAATCAAGTCAATGTATTGTCTTAAGCCAGTATATGTAAAAATGTGCTGTCTGTTAGATTATCTTTGAGCGTCCACAGGAATTGTATAGACATAGAACTTATAGCATTGACTGCAAATTTGTGCAGGGAAGTAGACTTACCATCCAGCATTTGATGACACAATTCAACTTGCAAAATTTTAGAATTATTTGAAAGCCAAAACAATCAGAGATAGGAATGAAGTTGAATCTCCTGGTAAACTTTCTTATAACAAGGTTTGTTTGCATATTCTTTTACTAAATTATAGTTTTTATCTAAATTCTCTGGTATGGTCTCAGTGAAAATACTCAGCGTATATGTTGTGAAAAAACAAATTTCCCTTTGGGGAATACCTATATCATGGAGTAATTCTGAAGTGTGAGGAGTTAAGGATTTCTGCTTTACATTTTTAGTCTGAGGAATAATGGAATAATGTATTAAAATATTAATTTAGTAATTTCGATTTTTGTTTAGTGCTTTAGAATAGGCTTAGAGGAAGAAAAGGTAGGTTTTTGTTTGTTTGTTTAATTTCTCTATCAGATAAGAACTTTCACCCAAGGTGGTATTAGGAGATGTACAGACTAAGCCCACCCCTTTGAGAATACAGCTAAACACATGATTTCCCACCTCTTCTAACTCCTGCTCAAAACTTTTTGGTTTCTAGGAGTTAAAAGACCTTTGCACTACTGTGTGCAATTTCTTTGTAGTCACTGACACCAATTCTGCAATTTTTTTATGCTGGTGCTTTTGCTATTCATGCATCCGCAGGCAATGACACCCACTTCACCACTGCCCCCAGCCAATAATAATAGTCAGACACCAGTTATAAGATGTATCCTGTTTTCAGATACATTCAGATGGGAAAATGTGTGCCTCTTGGAATCAGTGAAACACAGTACATGTTTGCTGTTCATTTATTTTCTCTCCCCCTGACTAGAGTGTCTGCTTTTTGAGGGTAAGAACCTTTATCTGCTTTAACTACATATGTATGTCATATATATGTATGTGTGTGTGTATATATATATATATATATATATATATATATATATATATATGACACAGAGTAGTATATATATGACACATAATAGCATTCCAATAAATACTCTTAAATCAATGAATTAATGAAAATTGTCTTAATGCAAACAACCCTTAAGACTGGAAAATGACAACAGAAATGTAGGCATTAAGAAAACAAAATATTTTGCAACTCACAGTGCAGAAAACTAAAACTTAAGTCAGTCAGGTTAATTATTGGTGGGATCCTCTTACTATTGATTTATAGCTATTGAATAAAAAATCAAGAGTCCAAAAAAGGCGAAAAACAGAACACTTCAAAATATAAATATTTTGTTAATGAACACATACATTTCAGAGTACAGAAACATTTGCTACTTCAAGAAAATATCTAGAATATATAGATCTTATTCTTTAAATGCCCTGTTCACTCTTTGTTCTTTTGGCATTATCCAGTGAATGAAAAAGGCCTTTAAACTCTTAACACACATCATTAGGGAGAACATGAACATATCCTAAACACTAATTTAAATATGGGAGTGGGGGGCTACTAACTGAAAGATTTAAGTGGTTATACTTGATTTATAAATAGGCTGTTCTAGATAAAAAGGAGCCAGGAATCAATGTGCCAGGTTAGAAGAGACCAGATGCTAAGAAAAGTAGCCCTGTTTTCTAGAAAGGCCATTCAGTGGGAGACACTGGGGGAAACACAGTTGTGCCTTGCGAGCCATATTTTCAATCATTTCCCTGAGTGGAAACTGGAAAAAATCAAATGTTCCACACCCTTATTTTGGTATTGCTGAAGATTTAAATATAAATTATTTATATCTAAGCATGAATAAATGAGAAAGCCCCTATATTTTCAATAACATTCAATTATCCTGTGAACATCTGAAACTTTTTTTTTTAGAAGAAAAGTAGTTCAATAGAGGTGAAGATCACATACTAGCTGGAAGTAAACATTTGCAAAAATAAATCTCTGCGAATCGACTTAAAGAAAATTCCTTTTAAAATCTAATTCAAGTTACATATTACAAATCACATTACAGAACTTTTTCTTTTCCTTATGGTATTCAGTCTCTTGATTATTAGGGACCATGAGCCCTGGCTTGGAAGTAGAAACTTAAATCAGTGACCTTATTTTTATTGCCAAACAGAGATCTGAATTCATATAATAAGAGAGCAGTGGAGATGAGATATGACAGAATTCATTAATGTGCCAAGGATGTGGCCAACTTGTCTACAACTAGTTAAAAGGCAAATACACAGATTGATCATTTTTCTTTCCAGGACTGTACGTCACAATACACATGGCCTGTTTCCTAAAACCTTCTGTCTAATGTTTAATAGATTGATGGAACTTCAAAAACAACACTCTCTACAATCCTGCTAGACAAGAGGGGACATGAAGATACTCTAGGTTAGAGGAGAGATTATTTGCAATCTGAGCTGGAAAGGATTAGTTTCTTTACTTCACATTTTCTACCTTTATACTAAAAATTTGGCTTCAGAAGGGGTTGTGTCTTGAATGTGAGATAAAAATGACTGGCAAACAATTTTGATTCAATTTTTACTTTTAAAAAATATTTTATGTTCAGCTTTTAATACACAAAGTAGTTACTAGCTTTATCAGATGGATATCTATGTCAGAGGCAAAGGTCAGTTTTAAATGGTCTTTTTCCTTTCTTTTTGTTTTTTTAATTTTTATTGGAGTATAGTTGATTTACAATGTTGTGTTAATTTCTGCTGTACAGCAAAGTGAATCAGAATCAGTTATATATATATATTATATATATATGAATACACACACACACACACACACACACACATATAGCCACTCTTTTTTAGATTCTTTTCCCATATAGGTCATTACAGAGTATTGAAGAGAGTTCCCTATGCTATACAGTAGGTCCTTATTAGTCATCTATTTTATATATAGTAGTGTGTATGTGTCAATCCCAGTCTCCCAATTTATCCCTCCCTTCCTTTCCCCCCCGGTAACCAAAAGTTTGTTTTCTACATCTGTGACTCTATTTCTGTTTTGTAAATAAGTTCTTTTGTACCATTTTTTTAGATTCCACATATAAGAGATATCATATGATTTAAATGCTCCTTTTCTTAAAGAAACAAGCATGGTATAGTTGTTAGGAGTCAAAATTCTCAAGCTCTGACACCTGCCGCCTCTACACTATTAGGCAGAATGCACAAGCTGAGTCCCATGCCCTGGTGTTAAAATGGTGCGACCTGCCTTCCCTGCTTCCCAGGATTACCTTGAAGAGAAAAATGAGATTAATGCATGGTAAACCTTTCAAGTAAGAGTTATTCTAAGGCAGGATATTATCTTCAAAGCTCTAGTTAAATTTTCAGGGGACTTCATAAAACATCATCTTCCTGGACTGTGTGTTCTTTTAAAGAAATTTAATGCATTATTCATTGAACTGAAAGTTAATAAATTATGCTTCAGTCCCTAATTGTCCAACCTTCTCTAGATGCTAGTCTGTAATTGTCCCACTTTCCATCCTTGGTCAGATCACTTAACTTTTACCTGCTCTGTATTTGTGTACTTCATCACCTCTTGTTTTCAGAATTTTAAAGATTCTATCTGGCAAAAACAAATAAATCAGTTAAATTAACTGTTCTTTGAAGATCTACATTAAGAATAATTAGATCACTGCTGAGAAGAATTTCTTGTTCTTCTTTTTGCACAAATGCACAGAAACTGGTGTAGGCCTGGAGAACCCATATTGCCCTCCTCAAACTAGAATTGTCTGATATTACACAAAAATGGGAGTTGTCAAATAGGGGCTGGGTATCTTAAGTTCTGGGAATGCCCTGAGCTACCCAGAGAGAGTCCCTTCATCACTTTCTGAGGTCTGGTAACCAAATTTGACTTGCTTTGTGCAGCCGTCAGCCACTTTTTTTGGCCCGTGAAGACTAATTGGTACGTAGCATATCATTTCCCTGAATGGCTTACATTGTAAAGTTTACTGCATATTATGTGTGCTTTGAACTATGTACCCTTAAACGCACACTACTATGGATCTTAAATGATTTACATTATAAAGTGTTCCATAATTTGCAAAGTAATTTTTAAATATATTACCTCATTTGATGTTTGTAACAGCTCTATAAGGCAGGAAGCTCATTATGACTCCCATTAAAGAAATGGAGAATCAGAGCCACAAAGAGGTTATACAACATGCTCAAAGTCACATGGGTCATAAAAGACAGAACAGGCCAAAAGCCTGGTATCCTGACTCCTGGTTTAGTGCTCTACGTATTGTATGCCTCCCATTATCATCCTCTGTCCATTCATTCATTCATTCAGTCGCTCAGTCCCTGCAGTTTGCTTCAAGTTGGCAGCAAAGTGGAAAATGCTCTCAGAGTCTCAGGTCCTGGATAATTCAAAATAACCTATGCCTCAGTTTCTTCATGTGTAAACAGGAAAAGTTCGAACTAGATGATTTCCAAAATAAAATCATGGATAGCATGATATAGTGGAGAGAGCAGAGCACGGACCATGTACTAAAACAATTCCAGGTTTGAATTTTGGTCCTTCTGGCTATGATTTGGGGAATTTTATATAACCTCTTTGGTTATTAGTTTCCTCACATGTAAAGCCAGAGATGTTAACATTAACTTTGAAACAATCTTGTGAAAAATAAATAATATATGCAAAGGAATTTGCCAAATGGCAAGCACTCAATAAATATCAGTTATTCCTCTTAGTGTTAACACTTGTCATATTCTAAAGGCATATACATTATTTTTAATAGCAGTTTTATCCTTATCTATAAAGGCTTTGATAGCTTTACTAACTTCAAAGGGAAAAGCATTAAATATACTAACATTCATATGATCAAAAACAGCTTCAGGAAACAATATTTTTATCAAGCAGTTAATCTGTAGGAATTTAGCATTGATTATTTTCCTCAGGATTCAACTCAGAAAAGAAAACCTCAGATCAATGATAAGAAATGGGAGCACATTTTAATATAACTCTCATCTTTTGTTTTAATAGGAATATAAAAATTAAGTAGATGAATTCTACACAACAGAGCAGATGGAATCTTATTGCATAGGCTTATCCTTCAAACCGGTAAATAAAAAGAAGCAGGTTCATGTGGAAAAAAAAATTATTAATGATCTCAAAAAAATGGAGCATAGATAGTGGGTATAAATAATTCTGCTTGCCCAAATGTTTCATTAAAACTGGGAAATAAAAGTACATAATTTATTTTTCAAATTATTTAGGCTTACTATTAAACAGTAACATCTTTGGAAAAATTAAATCACAATTATTAGCAGCAATAGGGGTAAGAAACCACATAGTTACATCTCCCAAAAGAGTAACTTACCAGTTACAATGAATTTGAAGGTTTTAATGGAGTTCTGGCAGGGCTGAGTCAGATTACAGAGAAAAACCATACAGACATATGAGGATCTTTCTCTTTTTGTCTCTCTTGTTACAAAGTAAGAAGCATTTGGGTAACTTTTTTAAATTTAAAATTTTTATTTTTAACATATATTAATTTGAAGCATCATTTCAGGTCCAGGTGCCGTGTGGAAAGTGATTGATGTTTCAGGGATGGGAAAAGGGTGGATACTGGGAGACATCCAAATTATAAACATTTAAAAATCCTGGAAAAATACACATTTCCTCTAAGAATAGATCCACACAAAGAATCTAATTTTAATTTGTTTGTTTGTTGCTGCATGCATCCAAAGTAATATTATAAGCAGTTTTCAAATAAACATAATTAATCTTTGACCCTATCAAATTAACTATCCATTTAGCTTATCTATATTTTTGTTCACGAAAAATATCAACACCATATTTTAATGTATGTGGTTCAATACCATTTATATTCTAAATGTGTCCTACTTCAATATAAAAGGAATTTTTAAATTTTTATTTTTTTATAAAATGTTAAATGAAATATTTTACTTTAGAAAATATTAGAAAGTGAGCTTTAGAAGAGAATGAAATTAAGTTTTTTATAAAATTCACATTTAATTTCATAAGTTAGTGTACATTTCTTGACACACTGACTTGAAAACAGTATCTAAGCTTTGCAGTATGCAACCTAATAAAATAAGACAACTGATAAATATGACTGATGATATCAAGTTAATCATTGGGTATCATATTCAGAAAAAAAAATTTTCAAGCCATCATTCTAACATCAATTTTTGGGTGCTCAGACATGTTACAGGTTCACTGAGAAAAGTTATTTTTAAGATATTGCATTTCTATTCTCCACCTTGTATATATATATTTTTTACATAAGGTTTGTACTAAAAAAAGTGGTTAACATTATCAAAATCTATTATAAATCACCAACAACTGTGAGATGCTGTAATTCCCAAAGATACTATATGCCTACTTTATTGATGTGCCTCTTTGAACAGACTCCATTTTAGATCAAGCTTGAGACGGTGCCCACTTTTGCATCTGAAGTTGCTAAACTTTATAATAACATTAATAATAAAACCTCACAGAGCTTCAACAAAGGAAAAAAATCAATAAAAGCACCAGAAATACCCAACTCCTATGAGGAATCAAGTTTAGTTTGGTTTTTCTCCTTAATGTAATTTCCCAAGAGATAAATTCAGAAACTCATCAGGTTCATATTCAGGGTCCTGATAGCAGTAAAAATTAATAAAAGCCCAGCTATTTGAAACACAAACTTAAAGAATCTAAATAAGCCTAATGAACTTTACTTGTAATAAGTAAAGTCAGAAATAAAGACAAAGGTGTGAGTAAATGGTGATGATTTAACTCCTTAAAACTTCCAGTAACCATCTTGACCTTCGATTACCTCTACCAAGATAAGCAATATTATGATCATGCCAGTATTTAACAGCAGAAAAAGTTACACAGTCATAAACTTATAGATTCATGATTCTTCATTATCCATTTATTATTGGTTCAAGTTTATACAACCTACAGTAGATTAGCTCAATTGATTAGGGAATGGTGTCAATGAGAGCAGAGGATCATTTTGGTCTGTGGAGTTAAAGATAGCTGTATTCTGTGCTTTTGTATAGCACAAGAGTAGAGTTAATTCTATCAAGGCATCTACAAGGATATGCCACTGCCTCAAAGGGAAGAAGATCAAAACAGCATAGACTGATCATCATTAATCTATGCATCACTTCTGGAAAAATAATTCCCATGCCTTCATGGTAGTGGGTCAGTGGTATCTTCTTTGGCACCATTCAATACATATTTAGGTCATTTATAAGAGTTGAACAATTGTTAGTCTGAATTTAAAATGTAAACTTGTGTTATATTTATTTTCTTTAGCTCTATTATATCAATTTGCTATAATTTTGTTTGTTTGCTTTTTAATCTACCTCCTTTATATCACTTGTGGTCTTTTTTCAATTGTGTTTTAATAAATTATATCCAGAAAGTATATTACTATGTACAAATTACTCTTTGTCTTACATGGTATCCTGTATAGATATTTTCCATTCCCAGTACTCAATTTAGCACTCTTATGATTCAATGATAACTGAAGCTTATACTATGAAATGATTCAAGAGATCTTTATAAATTTTTTATTATGAAATTTTATTAAATAAAATGATTTTCATTTTTTGTTCATTCATTCATTTATTCTTTAACTATTTACTGAGTGCCTACTATGAGCCAGGTTTTGTCTTAGTGGTCAAAAGACAGACGGAGTTCTGACACTCACAGCCAATTCATAAACACATCTACCTCCTACCAACCTTAAACAAACACAGTGTTATTACAAATCACAAGTGGAGGAAAACTTTTCTTGAGCCTAACTGTTCCTCTAGCAAGCTATAGCATATTATTTTGGGAAAAGGATTGAACCTTATGTGTCACACCCCAGAGTTGACAACAGCTGTTAAAAAGAAAAAGTCTCTAGTTACACAGCTTTGGCTTCTGTTCATTTTGTGATTATTATTATAAGTCAAAAGTCTATAGCAATAAAAATGACATCAACAGGAACAACAATAACCATAATATGTGCCAAATATTGTCTACATCTATATAAACAGTGCATATTAGTTGCAGGAGGAATGGTTGGGAAGTCTTGGGGACTAGCTGACTCAATAAAAGGCCAATAAGGAACAAATCATAGTAGCCTTTCAACTTCCATCAGGTCACAAGGCACTCAGAGTAGAAATTAAAACCTGGTTTACAACTTGAAAAATGAACTTCAGGTCATGGTAAGAAGATCAGTCAATAGCATGTTGAAAAAAGACTTTTAAAAAACTGTTTAGGCCATAGAGAGAACAGGACACTTTATTACTGCAAACCACAACAAAAAATCCAACTTTCACTAAAGTAGGTAGCATATTAGGCCAATAAAGGAAGGGTAAAAGACAAAGCTCTGTGCTTGACTAGCAAACATTTTATTGTCTCTTAGGGAAGGAAATAACATTTACAAAATACAAATAACAAGAGAAAAAAATGTGGAAATTTGAATGTAACATCTGAGAGAAAGCTTGGCTCATCATCCTTGAAACCTCTTTACATAAAATAAATATTTAAGTTGTTACCCTCGATGGACTTCAACTTACACATTTATAAATGACAAACATATAGTTAATACTATACAAATATGTTATGTACATTAAAAATATACACAAAAGAGAAAAATGTAAGAGATTAGATAAAACTGTACCCAAGTAGCAATTCTAATATTTTCTTTTTGAAAAAAGATAGTATTGCTCACACCCTGGATTCTGGACATTCCACTTTGGTGATCACTTTGTAGAAATAAAAATTGGCTGAAGACAAAGTCAAAAGAAATAGCAGCTTAGCATGTATTATTCATGAGCACATTCCATAGGACAGTGAGTTTTAAGCTAATAAATTAGGACAACATTGCAAATCTATGAATAGAAGGATTCTGGTATGTTACTAAAACCATACTAACTCCATAGTTAAATCCCTTAGAATCACTGAATATCAGACAGGCCTAGACTTGAACAAAATCAAGAGCATGATACGTATGCTTTCAAGCAATAACAATGCTAATAATGCAGAAAATTTGAAGTTATAATTCTCAACACTCTCAGCACCTCATGTGTCACTTGATTATCAGGATACTAAAATTTTGTTAATATAAACTCTTAAAACTCTTAAATTCTGAACTAGGGACCACTTAGCATTGGGGTTAACATTTATCTTCCTTACTCTTTCTTCTTAGGTAATATAAAATAGAGATTATTCAGAGGGTTGTTTTAAAGAATTAAACAGACTACCTCTCAGCACTTGAGAAGCCCTCATTTACATAATGAAACATATTTACTAATTAAACAGACTTGTCTATTGATGAAAGCAATAAGCAAGCAACACTTTTTAAGCCTAATTTGAGCTATTGTGTACATCTGAAATAAAATTTCATTTATTTAAAATATTATTTAATTATTGCCCACCAATTCTGCCCAGCTATTTTCCATTTTGTTTAATTAGTGAGGTTTCTCTTATTCAAAGTGTCATCGATGCATGCATGGTGATATTATTCTTCATATTTCAGCCCTTAAAAACATTTATTTACAAAGTATTTAGCTATAGGAGGAATAGTAAAGGCTTTAAAAGACATGTTTTATATACTGATTCAATTATTGACAATCAAGCATCACCTAGAGGAATTGTATAAATAAATGTCTTTGTTTTATCAGGGTTCTACAAGTACGTAAAATAGAAGTGATATCGTCACATTTCTTAATGAGGTTGAGGATCCTTGAGGTTTTTATGAAACCTTGAGAAGAGAGTGTATAGGAAAGAGATTGTACATTTTACAAGTATAAGTACTTGATCTAAAAAAAAGTTGTATGGCCTAAGATTAATGCAAAAATATTATGGACTGAGATTTAAACCAAATTGGTTGTGTATGCATTTACTTATCACCCAGTAGGCATGGCAGAACTCCATCTTATTATGTTTAAAAGTATAAATCTCAAATTTGTACGTCATATGGATGGAATGTATCCAGCAATAAATATGCAGTTTAGAGGAACCTTTGCAATGCTGTAGAATAATTTGGACAGCTGGTGTTATTGGTTGATCTACAAGGTTTTTGGTGTTCTTATCAATCTGCTCTTTTACACTTAAATTTAGTATAAATATTCACTGTCAAAAAAATTAAATTGGGGGAGAATAATCTCACATTTTAACTCAGGATATAAAACCAAAATATTAGCAGATGAAGTACATGGATAGGTGAGTTTTTGTGGTTCAGATGGTATGTAGACAAAGAAAGTGGTAATTTGTTTTTGTTTATGCAGACTTAGATAGACTTCTAAAATGAAAAAGAGGAATTCTTCTAGCTGCCAGTTCTGTGGCATACATGCTCTTTTTATTAGAAAAAGTTGTTAAATTACTAATAACACATAATGTTTGTTGAGTACTTTCTCAAAGCATTTCCACATATTATTATCTCACAATTTTAGGGGATTAAAAGTAACAAAATATAGCAAAAGGCAGTTTTATGGTAGGTAATTTGGAATGTTATATACCAATCTTGGATTTATACAGGTAGAGGAAGAAAGTCTTTAATCCTTTATCTTTCATACTTGAGAATACAGACTAGCATATTAGTACCTACAGTTTAAGAGTTACTTGTGCAATGAATACTTAGTGGTTTTGTCTCTTTTGCATTCCTTGTTTATGTATTATTATTACTTGGAGTAGAGTTGACCTGGTGTGGTTTTTGCCACCCTAATGGACTGTCTTCATGAAACCCAAATCATATTGTTTCTGTATTTCCACCCAACACAACAATGTACACCTAAGCGGCTGTGGTCATATTAGCCCTACATGAGACTCTAACTTAATGGTATTTAACTCCCTCTTCAAATAAGGCAGCATTTCTAAAGTACCTTTAAAGTAACTCCTACATCGGAGGACGACAAAAGAACAAGGCCTGAGTATGTTTTACATGGATTCTGCCAGACTCAACAAAAGGATCATATTTGGCCACTTGGAACATAGAGGAACATAATATATGATTGTATGAATGTGCAAAAGGGCAATCCATCAGAAAAATTCTAGATATTATCTAGCAAGTAACAAATGAAAAGCAAGCTATTTGCAAACATGAGGGCAGGTGAAAATATGGGAGGCCTCATCAGGAACTTAGGAGAGCCAGAAAGTATGTGAAGCTTTAATTTCTTAAAAGGTAAAAGAAATTTCCAATTATCAAATCACCAGTTATCAAACTCAAGAAAGGTAAAACTTCTTCAAGCAGGGAGAGAAGAGACTGCGGGAACAGAATGTCACATTCTACTCATACCCTAACCCAAAAGTATCTGTAGTTTTCTACACTTTACTAAATATATCTGACACATCACTAGGCTCTAAATTGAGTTGATATGTCACGACAGTGTAAGTACTGAGTATTTATATAATTGGAATTATAATATAACTCTATCAGGAGAATAGGTTGGGAGATGACAAGGGTGCATGTGTGGTGGGCATAGGAGAGTAAAGATGCTAAATCCCTAACAGTATATTTTTCCCATAGTGAGATATCACTACAACAGAAAATTCAAGAATTTGAATGATTTAGAGAAAAGAATCAGCACAGTAATATCTTACTATAACTCATATTGGTCAAGTGTATAGAATTTATCTTTTTAATCTAATGTTTTTAAGGGTTCAGAATTTTAAGAGTAGTTTTAAGCAAAAAGAAGTTATCCCTGGTTTTAATTCTGACAAAATAAAGTAATATTGATCCAGACACTAAATAACAAAAATTTGAAAAGGAATTGAGAAAAGGCCAATGCCTATAAGACAGCAACTTGGCCTAAAATAAAATCTGTAAAATCCACATGATCATTACAGAAGGATAGAGGATTCTGGGTAAGAAAAATGATTTAAAGATTTAAATCATTAATGATTTAATGATTTAAAAATGATTTTAAAATATTTAATGAATTAAATATCTCAGCCCTTCTTGAAAAATATTATTTACCACATTATAAATAAATAAAACAAAGAACTTTTTAGTATACTCCCCCCGCCCGCTCATAAAAATTAGTGTTGAAATTCCCTGGTGGTGCAGTGGTTAAGAATCCGCCTGCCAATGCAGGGGACATGGTTCGAGCCCTGGTCTGGGAAGATCCCACATGCCACGGAGCAACTAAGCCCGTGCGCCACAACTACTGAGTCTGCACTCTAGAGCCCGCAAGCCACAACTACTGAGACTGTGTGCTGCAACTACTGAAGCCTGCGCACCTAGAGCCCGTGCTCTGCAACAAGAGAAGCCGCTGCAGTGAGAAGACCACGCACTGCAATGAAGAGTAGCCCTTGCTCGCCACAACTAGAGAAAGCCTGTGCACAGCAATGAAGACCCAACACAGCCAAAAAATAAATAAATTAAATAAATAAATAAATAAATAAATAAATAAAATGTCATATGTTCATACAGTGGAATATCATTAAAAAATGTGTCACTGTTCAGAGCCTATTTCTAATTCATATGTCTTACTTTTTATAATATTTTTATTCCAACATCTAATTTTTCTATTTTTTGCTTTGTATAATGTATCTCTTGCCTGACCAGATGGCAGTGAATCAACCAATAATCACGGAAGGCACATCATAATATATTAACATCCTAATGAATTATTGCAGATCTGTTTCCAAAAGTCACAACCAATAATTAAAATACCAAGTTGACCTGGAAACAAGATTGCAAGATCTGAAAACATCCTGGTATGGCATTATTATTGTCCATCTGTAATAGACACTCCCTTTGCTTACCCAGTTTCCATTACCAAGGTCTCCCTACTAGAACTTCAAATTTGTTCAGGTAATCACCTCTTCCAAAATAGCCCAAGTGCTTCCTGTGAAGTAGCCCCACCCTCCACTCCATAGGTAAGAGGTTCCAATGGTAATCACTTTGCTAGTGATTAGTTTAGAAATGGGAAGATGACTAGAAAGTTCTTCATTGTTCTTCTGACAGAATGATAAGATCTCTCTCTATTCTCTCCTGTCAAAGGTGAACAACATATAAAGTGGCTCTGATTGCCCTTGGCAGCCATCTAATCTCCAGCTTTTTAACCAGCCTTAGCATGAAGCCAAAGAAGAACAGACAGATGGAAATGCACCTTGATGGTGGACCACGGTATGAATTAATTGTACCTTTCCCATAATCTGAACTTCCTGTTATATGTGCTAATGATTTTTTACAAGCCACTCTTAACTGGGTTTTCTATTACATGTATCTAACAAAATCTTGACTAAATTTAAACTGATATTTCTTAGAATCATTAAAATTTGTAAACTCAAAAGTAACTCAATTTCATTCTTTTTTTTCTCTCATTTTACATAATTCCAGAACTTCAGGCTGAAATAAACCATGAAAAATGCCACTCTTTTGTGTGTGGGTGCACATACACACACACACACATACAGTGTTACAAATGTATAAGTGAGTGTGTAGTTGTGTACTGTAAGGTAGTAGAGCATCCAGAAGTGAGGGGGAGTGTTCTGGAGCTTATACAGCAACCAGGGAAGGCACAGTGAGTGACAGAAATATTGTCAGGGAGGCAACAGGGATAGTGGGGAGAGGAGCTGGCTTGTGTAAAGGCTTGTAAGTAGAATCTCAGACACATTCTAAGGCACACTATTACAATTTTGAAACATTAGTATTTCTGCCCAGTGTTAGTTTGCAAACAATTTGTAAATAAAAAGTATGAATATTCACAATCTATTTACTTTTTTATTTTCAGTCTTTAAATTTATTTTCTAAGATAGAAACCCAAATGGTTTAAAGAATCAGATAATTCTGTAAATTTTTTTAATGAAGAATTAGAGTTCTCCATCCTCCTTCCTTTCCATTTCTTCTTCTGTAGAGGTAGCCATTTTTGCTTCTTTTAGCTGGTTCTTTCTCTAAATAATTCAAATTCTTTGATTTTTCATTTTAGACATTACCTATTCAGTTCCTGCCACGTGAGAAGTTAAAGATTTAGCTTCCCCTACTCCCTTGCTGCTACCACACATTCACTCCCTTATCACCCCCACCCCATCTTCCCATTATCATTTCAATTAGATTAACATTCAGTATTTACACTGTAGTAACTATATAAATTCAACTCAGATTTGGGCCGTGTACTAGTGGTGTGTTGGTAAACCAACTCTATGAAAAGAAAAAAAATATCCTGATTCATACGGTTTGCTAATTTCCATGGTGCAAATACTCCCACCTTGGCCAGTTTCAAATTATTGACTTGAGGTCACTAAATGAAAATTTGAAAGAGATGGGCATATTTGATTCTCAAGGGCTCTTTTCCTTTGGGTTAACAATTGTCTTGTTTGTATTTGTTTCTTTGCTACATTTTCTATGTACTTATAAATTATGAAACAGCAAGCTCCCTTAACCATGTAACTCCCTTCTTAAGATGTAGATATATCAGATATTCTACTGATTTTATGCCTTTGAAAAAGTCTCTCCTGGCACCTTCTGTTCCAGTTGCCTTCTATACCTGGTACACCATCATCCTGGCATCTCTTTTCACTATCACCCCAAGATTCTCTTTCCCATCTTGGATCCCCTGTGTCCTTGACCTCATGTGTTATAGGCTAAATGTTTTTGTCTCCCCAAAATTCATGTGTTGAAATGTTAACCCCAAAAGTTATGGTATTAGGAAACAGTGCTTCTGGTGTGTGATTAAGCCACAAGGGTGGAACCCTCATGAACAGGATTAGTTCCCTTATAAAAGAGACCACAGAGGGCTCCCTCACCCCTTGCAGCACATGAGGATACAATGAAAAGACAGCCATCTGCAAACAAGGAAGTGGGCTTTCAGCAGAACTGAATCTGCTAGCACTTTGATCTTGGACTTTCCAGCCACCAGAACTGTGAGAAATAAGTTTGTTGTTTAAGTTATTCAGTCTATGGTACTTTGTTATAGCAGCCTGAGCTAAGACACCATGTCTTTCTCTTTCCTGGCTTACTGTTTCATTTTGGTGGAGCACTTCCTCCAGTATCTTCTGAAAAAAATTTTTTAGACTCTGCATATCTGAAAATGTCTTTATTCTCCCATCACACCTGAATGATAGTAGGAATGACCCTATGACTCCAGTCTGTAAGTAATTTCCTTCAGAATGTTGAAGGCTTTACTTCATTTTGTTTTAGCTTTTAATATGGGTATTGAGAAGCCCAATGGGATTCTGATTCCAGATCCTTTGCATGTAATCTGTTTTTCCTCTGTTGAAAACTCTAAGGACTCTGTCCAAAATATTAATGTTTTTAAAATTAGAATGCATTAAAGTATCACGCTAATAACATTAGTTTCACTTGTATTCCAAAATGGTCTTATGAGTAAGAAGAAAAACGATGGACTACAGCATACCCTAGAGACAACATAACAGTCTATATCTGAATGTGCCCATAAGAGTGTAACATATATAAATATGTATGTTAAAGTAGAAAAAATAAAAATGTCTCCTAAAAGGGACTGATTAGGAGCTTTCATTAATTTCATATTGTATGTATGTGTGTTTATGTGTGTGGGGGGCAGAAATTAAAGGAGGGAAAAAGCAGAAAAGCTTGGAATGGAAAAGGGGAAAGTGACTTTGCTGCTTGGCCTTGAGAATAGGTAGTTTAAAAATACTGTTAATGAATTTCTATTACTGAGAAGGATAAAGAGAAAAACAAGCAAAATGAACTGTAATGTTACCTTGCAGATTAATTATCCTCATATTTTAAATAATACTAATAATAAATAATAATAAATAATAATAAATAATAGAGTAACACATGAGCAAGAACAAAAATTCAAGTGGTCATAAAGTGACTGTGAAAGTAAAATTCTTCCTTCCCAATCTGCAGTCACACATTTCACAGGCTTTAATTATCTTACTAGAAGTAGATTAACAGTATATTAAGAATGAAAAAAATTACCAAAGGTATAATGCCATAATACTTTTCTGCCCTTACTTTAATAAATAATAATATATTCCATATTAGTTTATACAAGCTTACTCCATTCTCTTTAATGGCTGCATGGTATTCCATTGTGTTGACAAGGGTTAGCGAACTATGGCTTAAGGGCCAAATCTGACCCACTGCTTGTTTTTTGTATAATCCATGAGCTAAGAATAATTTTTACATTTTTAAATGATTAAGGAAAATAAAAAGAAGAATACTGTTTTTGCAACTTGAGAAAATTATATGAAATTCAAATTTCAGTGTCCACAAACGACGTTTTATTAGTACATAGCTGGGCTCATTCAATTTATGTATTGTCTGGGGCTGCTTTTGCACTACAGCAGAGTTAAGTGTTGTGACAGAGACAGTGTAGCCTGCAAAGCCTAAACAGTTCACTAGCTGGCCCTTTACAGGAAAAGTTTAGCTGACCTCTTACATAGACCATTTAATTTACTTAACTCAACATTCAAAATTCACAGGGTTTTTAATTCTATTAGTCAAAGGGGTAAAAGTGGCAGAATGAGCAAAGATAAAGAAGATGCAAATATGGTGAACAATTAAGAAATTCTTCACTGTGGATTTGGGTAGGAAAGTGATAAGAGACAGAACAAGAAAGATAGGTTGTGGCCATACCACGCCATCATTAGAATGCCAGTTTAAGGAATCTGCCATTCATCTGGAAGGGAAACCTCCAAGGATTTTGAGCAGGGATGGGAAGTAGCATGAACACGATCTATTTTAGGAGATTAATCTGGCTAGGCAATGTGGAATTAATATAGAGGGTACTGCTAATAGGTAAGGATTCTATTTATAGGATTATTTTAATAACCCATAAAAAGGTCATGAATTCATGTGAAGATATATTCTAAAGTGTAAATGTATCACTGAAATAATTTCTACAGTTCTAAAAAATCAAAGAAAGGTATCTCTGTGTTTATGTATGTGAATTATTTGTTTGTAAAAAAACCTTCAAGTATATCCTACCACTGAAGTTTTGGCCTACTCTCTTTCAGTGCACTCAGCTACAATTTTAAAATGTGTTTTCCATGTAACAAACAACCCAAAAAACTAATTGAGTCATACACTAGTTGCTGAATTAAGCTGGACAATGGTAACTGATTATCTGATTATTTCTTAATGTATTACTTATAAGCTTAAGGCTCAAAATATGGCAATGGAAGACATACAGGATTGTCTGTTATTTCAAAGGCATAATGTGAAGTGCTCATCATAATCTGATTAAAAATCCTAAATAGTAAGAATGCTGGTCTCCTAGACGGAGTAATCCTAATTAACCTTATAAAAATAAGATTTGTACAGTATGTGGAAAATTAAGGATATAAACAACCATTAAAAGAAAAGCCTAATCACATTATAATAATTATATTCAACTGACACAAGAGGCAATAGTCACATAGCAGTACCATATTTTATTTTATTTTTTTAACATCTTTATTGGAGTATAATTGCTCTACAATGGTGTGTTAGTTTCTGCTTTACAACAAAGTGAATGAGCCAAACATATACATATATCCCCATATCTCTTCCCTCTTGCATCTCCCTCCCACCTTCCCTATCCCACCCTTCTAGGTGGTCACAAAGCACCGAACTGATCTCCCTGTGCTATGTGGCTGCTTCCCACTAGCTATCGATTTTACATTTGGTAGTGTATATATGTCCATGCCACTCTCTCACTTGGTCCCAGTTTACCCTTCCCCCTCCCCGTATCCTCAAGTCCATTCTCTACATCTGCGTCTTTATCCCTGTCCTGCCCCTGAGTTCTTCAGAAACTTTTTTTTTTTTTTTTTAGATTCTGTATATATCTGTTAGCATACGGTATTTGTTTTTCTCTTTCTGACTTACTTCACTCTGTATGACAGACTCTAGGTCTATCCACCTCACTACAAATAACTCCATTTCGTTGCTTTTTATGGCTGACTAATATTCCATTGTATATATGTGCCACATCTTCTTTATCCATTCATCTGTCGATGGACACTTAGGTTGCTTCCATGTCCTGGCTATTGTAAATAGAGCTGCAATGAACATTGTGGCGCATGACTCTTTTTGAATTACGGTTTTATCAGAGTATATGCCCAGTAGTGGGATTCGGTTTTATCAGAGTATATGCCCAGTGGGATTGCTGGGTCGTATGGTAGTCCTATTTTTAGTTTTTTAAGGAACCTCCATAATGTTCTCCATAGTGGCTATATCAGTTTACATTCACAACAACAGTGCAAGAGGGTTCCCTTTTCTCCACACCCTCTCCAGCATTTATTGTTTGTAGATTTTTTGATGATGGCCATTCTGACTGGTGTGAGGTGTACCTCATTGTACTTTTGATATGCATTTCTCTAATGATTAGTGATGTTGAGCATCCTTTCATGTGTTTGTTGGCAATCTGTATATCTTCTTTGGAGAAATGTCTATTTAGGTCATCTGCCCACTTTTGTATTGGGTTGTTTGTTTTTTTGGTATTCAGCTGCATGTGCTGCTAGTATAGTTTGGTGATTAATCCTTTGTCAGTTGCTTCATTTGCAAATATGTTCTCCCATTCTGAGGCTTGTCTTTTCATCTTGCTTATGGTTTCCTTTGCTATGCAAAAGCTTTTAAGTGTCATTAGGTCCCATTTGTTTATTTCTGTTTTTATCTCCATTTCTCTAGGAGGTGGGTCAAAAAGGTTCTTACTGTGATTTCTGTCATAGAGTGTTCTGCCTATGTTTTCCTCTAAGAGTTTTATACTGTCTGGCCTTACATTTAGGTCTTTAATCCATTTTGAGTTTATTTTTGTGTATGGTGTTAAGGAGTGTTCTAATTTCATTCTTTTACAGGTAGCTATCCAGTTTTTCAAGCACCACTTATTGAAAAGGCAGTCTTTTCTCCATTGTATATTCTTGTCTCCTTTATAAAAGATAAGGTGACCATAGGTGCATGGGTTTATCTCTGGGCTTTCTATCCTGTTCCATTAATCTATATTTCTAGTTTTGTGCCAGTACCATACTGTCCTGATTACTGTAGTTTTGTAGTATAGTCTGAAGTCCAGGAGCCTGATTCCTCCAGCTCCGTTTTTCTTTCTCAAGATTGCTTTGGCTATTCGGGGTCTTCTGTGTATCCATACAAATTGTGAAGTTCTTTGTTCTAGTTCTGTGAAAAATGCCATTGCAAGTTTGATAGGGATTGCATTGAATGTGTAGATTGCTTTTAGTAGTATAGTCATTTTCACAATGTTGATTCTTCCAATCCAAGAACATGGTATATCTCTCCATCTGTTTGTATCGTCTTTAATTTCTTTCATCAGTGTCTTATAGTTTTCTGCATACAGGTCTTTTGTCTCCATCGGTAGGGTTATTCCTCGGTATTTTATATTTTTGTTGCAATGGTAAATGGGAGTGTTTCCTTAATTTCTCTTTCAGATTTTTCATCATTAGTGTATAGGAATGCAAGAGATTTCTGTGCATTAATTTTGTATCCTGCTACTTTACCAAATTCATTGATAAGCTCTAGTAGTTTTCCAGTAGCATCTTTAGGATTCTCTATGTATAGTATCATGTCATCTGTAAACAGTGACAGCTTTACTTCTTTACCAATTCGGATTCCATTTATTTCTTTTTCTTCTCTGATTGCTGTGGCTAAAACTTCCAAAACTATGTTGAATAATAGTGGTGACAGTGGACAACATTGTATTGTTCCTGATCTTAGTGGAAATGGTTTCAGTTTTTCACCATTGAGAACGATGTTGGCTGTGGGTTTGTCATATATGGCCTTTACTATGTTGAGGAAAGTTCCCTCTATGCCTACTTTCTGGAGGGTTTTTATCATAAATGGGTGTTGAATTTTGTCAAAAGGTTTTTCTGCATCTATTGAGATAATCACATGGTTTTTATCCTTCAGTTTGTTAATATGGTGTATCACATTGATTGATTTGCATATATTGAAGAATCCTTGCATACCTGGGATAAACCCCACTTGATCATGGTGTATGATCCTTTTAATGTGCTGTTGGATTCTGTTTGCTAGTATTTTGTTGAGGATTTTTGCATCTATGTTCATCAGTGATATTGGCCTGTAGTTTTCTTTCTTTGTGACATCTTTGTCTGGTTTTGATATCAGGGTGATGGCGGCCTCGTAGAATGAGTTTGGGAGTGTTCCTCCCTCTGATATATTTTGGAAGAGTTTGAGAAGGATAGGTGTTAACTATTCTCTAAAAGTTTGATAGAATTCGCCTGTGAAGCCATCTGGCCCTGGGTTTTTGTTTGTTGTTAAGATTTTTAATCACAGTCTCAATTCCAGTGCTTGTGACTGGTCTATTTATATTTTCTATTTATTCCTGGTTCAGTCTCAGAAAGTTGTGCTTTTTTCAGAATTTGCCCATTTCTTCCAGGTTTTCCATTTTATTGGCATACAGTTGCTTGTAGTAATCTCTCACAATCCTTTGTATTTCTGCATTCTCACTTGTTACTTCACCTTTTTCATTTCTAATTCTATTGATTTTAGTCTTCTCCTTTTCCTGATGAGTCTGGCTAATGGTTTATCGATTTTGTTTATCTTCTCAAAGAAGCAGCTTTTAGTTTTATTGATCTTTGCTATTGTTTCCTTCATTTCTTTTTCATTTATTTCTGATCTGATCTTTATGATTTCTTTCCTTCTGCTAACTTTGGAGTTTTTTTGTTCTTCTTTCTCTAATTGCTTTAGGTGTAAGGTTAGGTTGTTTATTTGAGATGTTTCTTATTTCTTGAGGTAGGATTGTATTGCTATAAACTTCCCTCTTAGAAGTGCTTTTGCTGCATCCCATACGTTTTGGGTCGTTGTGTTTTCATTGTCATTTGTTTCTAGGTAGATTTTGATTTCTTCAGTGATCGCGTGGTTATTTAGTAGTGTATTGTTTAGCCTCCATGTGTTTGTATTTTTTACAGATTTTTTCCAGTAATTGATATCTAGTCTCATAGCGTTGTGGTCAGAAAAGATACTTGATACGATTTCAATTTTCTTAAATTTACCAAGGCTTGATTTGTGACCCAAGATATGATCTATCCTAGAGAATGTTCCATGAGCACTTGAGAAGAAAGTGTATTCTGCTGTTTTTGGATGGAATGTCCTATAAATATCAATGAAGTCCATCTTGTTTAATGTATCATTTAAAGCTTGTGTTTCCTTATTTATTTTCATTTTGGATGATCTGTCCACTGGTGAAAGTGGGGTGTTAAAGTCCCCTACTATGACTGTGTTACTGTCGATTTCCCCTTTTCTTACTGTTAACATTTGCCTTTTCTATTGAGGTGCTCCTATGTTGGGTGCATAAATATTTACAATTGTTATATCTTCTTCTTGGATGGATCCCTTGATCATTATGTCGTGTCCTTCTCTGTCTCTTGTAATAGTCTTTATTTTAAAGTCTATTTTGTCTCATATGAGAATTGCGACTCCAGCTTTCTTTTGATTTCCATTTGCATGGAATATCTTTTTCCATACCCTCACTTTCAGTCAGTGTGTGTCCTGAGGTCTGAATTGGTCTCTTGTAGACAGTATATATACAGGTCTTGTGTTTGTTTCCATCCAGCCAGTCTATGTCTTTTTGGTTGGAGCATTTAATCCATTTACATTTAAGGTAGTTATCGATATGTATGTTCCTATTACCATATTCTTAATTGTTTTGGGTTTGTTATTGTAGGCCTTTTCCTTCTCTTGTGTTTCCTGCCTAGAGAAGTTCCTTTAGCATTTGTGGCAAAGTTGGTTTGGTGGTGCTAATTCTCTTAGATTTTGCATGTCTGAAAAGGTTTTAATTTCTCCATCAAATCTGAATGAGATCCTTGCTGGGTAGAGTAATCTTCGTTGTAGGTATTTCCCTTTCATCACTATAGATATGTCCCACCACTCCCTCCTGGCTTGCAGAGTTTCTGCTGAAAGATCAGGTGTTAACCTTATGAGGATTCCCTTGCATGTTGTTGTTTTTCCCTTGCTGCTTTTAATATTTTTTCTTTGTATTTAATTTTTGATAGTTTGATGAATATGTGCCTTGGCATGTTTATCCTTGGATTTTTCCTGTATGGGACTCTCTGAATTTCCTGGACTTGATTGACTATTTCTTTTCCCATATTAGGGAAATTTTCAACTATAATCACTTCAAATATTTTCACAGTCCCTTTCTTTTCTCTTCTACTTCCAGGACCCCTATAATTCGAATGTTGGTGTGTTTATCGTTGTTCCAGAGGTCTCTGAGACTGTCCTCAATTCCTTTCATTCTTTTTTCTTTATTCTGCTCTACAGTAGTTATTTCCACTACTTTATCTTCCAGGTTACTTATCCTTTCTTCTGCCTCATTTGCTCTGCTATTGATTCCTTCTAGAGCATTTTTAATTTCATTTATTGTGTTGTTCATCATTGCTTGATTGCTGTTTAGTTCTTGTAGGTCTGTGTTAAACTTCTCTTTTATTTTCTCCATTCTATTTCCAAGATTTTGTATCATCATTATTATAATTACTCTGAATTCTTTTTCAGGTAGACTGCCTATTTCCTCTTCATTTGTTTGGTCTGGTGTGTTTCTGCCTTTCTCCTTCATGTGTTGTGTGTTTCTCTGTCTTCTCATTTTGTTTAACTTACTGTGTTTGGGGTCTTCTTTTCACAGGCTGCAGGTTCATAATTTCCGTTGTTTTTCGTGTCTGCCCCAATGGCTAAGGTTTGTTCAGTGGGTTGTGTAGGCTTCCTGGTGGAGGGGACTAGTGCCTGTGTTCTGGAGGATGAGCCTGGATCTTGTCTTTCTGGAAGGGCAGGACCGTGTCCAGTGGTGTGTTTTGGGGTGTCTGTGACCTTATTATTATTTTAGGCAGCCTCTCTGCTAATGGGTGGGTTTGTGTTCCTGTCTTGCTAGTTGTTTGGCATAGGGTGTCCAGCACTGTAGCTTGCTGGTTGTTAAGTGGAGTTGGGTCCTAGCGTTGAGATGGAGATCTCTGGGAGAGCTTTTGCCATTTGATAGTACATGGAGCCGGGATGACTCTTGTGGACCAATATCCTGAATTTGGCTCTCCCACCTCAGATGCACAGGCCTGACACCTGGCCAGAGCACAGAGACCCTGTCAGCCACATGGCTCAGAAGAAAAAGGAGAAAAAAAAAAGAAGAAAGAAAGAAAAAAATAAAATAAAATAGTTATTAAAATAAAAAAATTATTTAAAAAATTTAAAAGTAGTGTAAAGAAAGAAGGGAGCAGCCAAACCAAAAAACAAATCCACCAGTCATAACAAGCACTAAAAACTATACTAAAAAAAAAAAAAAAGGTCAGACTGAATCCTAGGACAAATGGTAAAAGCAAAGCTATACAGACAAACTCACACAAAGAAGCATACACATACACACTGACAAAAAGAGAAAAAGGAAAAAAATATATGTATCTATATATTAAAAAAAAGGAAGAGAGCAACCAAATCAATAAACAAATCTACCAATGATAATAAGCTCTAAATACTAAAGTAAGATAAACATAAAACTGAAAACAAATTAGATGCAGAAAGCAAACCCCAAGTCTACAGTTGCTCCCGAAATCCACCACCTCAATTTTGGGATGATTCGTTGTCTATTCAGGTATTCCACAGATGCAGGGTACATCAAGTTGATTGTGGAGATTTAATCCGCTGTTCCTGAGGCTGCTGGGAGAAATTTCCCTTTCTCTTCTTTGTTTGCACAACTCCTGGGGTTCAGCTTTGGCTTTGGCCCTGCCTCTGAATGTAGGTCACCTGAGGGCATCTGTTCTTTGCTCAATTAAGACGGGGTTAAAGTAGCAGCTGATTAGGGGACTCTGGCTCCCTCAGGCCAGGGAGAGGGATGGGTACAGAATGCAGGGCAAGCCTGCGGCGGCAGAGGCCAGCATGACATTGCAACAGCCTGAGGCGCGCCGTGTGTTCTCCCAGGGAAGTTGTCCCTGGATCACGGGACCTTGGCTGTGGCGGGCTGCACAGCCTCCGGGTAGGGGAGGTAGGTATGGACAGTTACCTGTGCTTGCACACAGGCTTCTTGGTGGCTGCAGCAGCAGCCTTAGCATTTCATGCCCGTCTCTATTGTCCCCCCGATAGCCTCGGCTCGCGCCCATCTCTGGAGCTCGTTTAGGTGGTGCTCTGAATCCCCTCTCCTCGCACACCCCGAAACAATGGTCTCTTGCCTCTTAGGCAGTTCCAGACTTTTTCCCAGACTCCCTCCTGGCTAGCTGTGTTGCACTAGCCCCCTTCAGGCTGTGTTCATGCAGCCAACCCCAGTTCTCTCCCTGAGATCTGACCTCCGAAGCCCAAGCCTCAGCTCCCAGCCCCCACCCGCCCCAGAGGGTGAGCAGACAAGCCTCTCGGCTGGTGAGTGCTGGTCAGCACCGATCCTCTGTGCGGGAATCTCTCTGCTTTGCCCTCTGCACCCCTGTTGCTGCGCTCTCCTCCATGGTCCCAAAGCTTCCCCCCCACTGCTACCCCCCATCTCCACCAGTGAAGGGGCTTCCTAGAGTGTGGGAACTTTTCCTCCTTCACAGCTCCCTCCCCAAGGTGCAGGTCCTGTCCTTATTCTTTTGTCTCTGTTTTTTCTTTTTTGTTTTGCCCTACCCAGTACATGGGGTGTTTCTTGCCTTTTGGGAAGTCTGAGGTCTTCTGCCAGCATTCAGTAGGCATTCTGTAGGACTTGTTCCACATGTAGATGTAGTTCTGATGTATTTGTGGGGAGGAAGGTGATCTCCACGTCTTACTCCTCTGCCTTCTTGAAGGTTTCCCTCCAGTACCATATTTTAAATGCCATCATAAATAATATAAAATTATAATGTTATATTTTTATTATTCAAAATAATATATTAAATGATTCTTTTAAACATCCAAATAAGTTGTTCTGTTAACATAGGGATTTGAATGCATACTCTGTACTTTAAAAAGAGTCAGCTAGACATTAAGTTAAATTGTATTAGAAAATGAATGAATAAAGTAAAAATAAGTTAACACTTATAGTAGAAGCTTACATATATATCAGTATGTCTTAGTATTGGGGCACTAACATGAAGAGAAAAAAGGAAATTTGGTTTAGTTCTGTTTAGAAGAGTTTTTTTTTTTACATTGTTTATGGTTAATAACTGGCCATTCTAGTCATAAAAGTAAGCATAGTGGTTTAGAACTTGGACTCCAGTGACAGGAAGAACTGAATTTTAATTACGTGATTTTGGCAAGTTCCTTAACCACTTCAAGCCTCATCTATTATAATGATAATATCTACCCTGAGCTCAAAGGTTTGTTGGTAGGTTTATATGTGCTTATGAACTTAGCATTTGCCATTGTAAGAATACTAAGCATTAAATCAGTGATAGCTATTGTTTTTATTATAATTATTACTTCCCATCTTAAGTTTTTCTTTTCATTGCATGTTGGCATGTTAGAAAGATGGAAGAGAGAGAACTGAAAATAAAGAGTAACAATATAATTACTTCCAATCCCCTTCCCACTCACCTACTCAAGTATTGGCTTGGGAGAAATGTTAACATTAGTCAATTATTATTGCGGCTCATGGCCTTTAATGGGTACTTAAAAGACATGCTATGGAGACTGTTATTAGCACACAAAACAAAAAATTACTCAGAAGGTCTGTCTAGGGAATACCTCTAAATTCCCGTCAGAACCACTGGACTTTGAATCTCCCATCTTCCTGCTTACTAGAAACCCTTGTGAGTGTGACATTGTCAGAAACATCTGACCTGCATATTTCTCTGAGGCATTCTTGCAATATGCTGCTATATTTAATGGTCTATTTACAAGCTTAAAGAGGTATCTTTGCTAAGACACAACATGTCCATAAATATGCAATAGACAGGGAAATAATTGTGCACACCTGAAAGAAAATTTTGACAACACTAGCCCTACTTTGCTTGTTCTGGAAGACTACTTTGCACAAATGAGTATCCTAGAAAACTTCATTAATCAGCACATACTATTCCCTTACTGCAAAGATGGTGTTTTATTTTACATTATTGTATTGTGGTAATTGTTCTCATATATATTTTTAAAATTTCAGATAAATTGGGTGGTTGGTAAGAAAATTTCTTGGTCATATAAAAGATGTGCAGAAGAAATGAGCACATGACCAGTTAAAATGAATGCCCCAGTTGATAAAAGTATTTGTTTAGCAATCATATTACCACCCTAACTCTTCTGTGATAATTTTCTTTGCCTTAAATAATATATGTTTCACTGATTGATATGCAGGAATGCATCACTAAACTAGTGAGTGAATCTAGCCAGCTACCTATCTCCCATATCCCAGCATGGCCTTGTTTCTCTGATCTGACATCAAGCATGGAAGAAATTGCCATGAACTGATAAAAAATATGTTGCTTTTAAAAAAGTTACCTGGTTCCCTAAGTCGAGTTTTAGGGCTAGAGGCAGAAGTAAAGAGAAAACAAAGTGGGGTTTTTTTTGTTTGTTTTGTTTGTTAAGAAATGAGCACTGAAATCATAAACTAATCAAAGAACAGAATGCTGTTCTGTCCATGACAACTTGGAGAGCATATCCAAAATACATATACAAAATGAAAGACTGAATCAGGAAACTGCTTTAATCAATACAAGTGCCTTATCAAATAAGGGATAACAGTTTAGTCAAGGTCAGACTTCAGTTGATTGTGGTTTGAGTATATGCACAGCATGATTAGAATTCTACATGGATACGTGATTCAGAAAAAAAAAAAGTCAAGTGCCTGCAAACTGCAGCAATAAGAGATGAAGTCAACGGTCTACAAAATTAATCTTTACCACAAAAAAAAACTGGTTGATAAATCTTGAGGAGTTTATTTATTTTCACAAACATGAAGTTAACAAGAGAAGCAGCATCAGCTACCACATTTCTACACAGGGATTTTTCTTGAGAACTGAAAAGTCACAGAGGAGAAAGGTTAGAGTGAGGAAAATGTCTTGAAAGCAAATGAAACTGGCCTATCATACAAGAAAATGCCTTCAAGAAGATTCATATCCAAGAATTAGAAGCATGGGTTAGATACCTGGTAGCCCTGGGCAGACCAACGTGTATTTGATAGCAACCCAGCAAGCTTTAAGATTAAGTTATATTTATTCTACATAAAATCTCCAGGACATTGAGGTACAAGAAAACATTTCTTTGACTATGTACACTCAATCAAATAAAAATCCAGGAGCAGGGCAAGACTGGCTACACTGTTTCTAATAATGTTGGTGCTTTAGTGATTTTCATAAATTTCCAGTGTTTGACTCAGTCTACAGCCTTTGCAAATGTAAAAGTTCTGCTGTATTTACCTTCAAATATATTTGTCATGTTGTAGTAAAAAAAAATTAGGCTTGTTTTCAAACGGTGCACACCTTACATTTAATTGATTTCATTCTTAAGCTGTAAATATATTTAGATAAGGCTGTTTGTTACTCCTATTTGAACTAGATACATTAAGCATAATTCATTGAAGTAGATACCCATTAACTTCAGGTCAAATTGAAATTTCATTTGGAAATGTACAATACTTTGACTTATTCCATGATCTAAGTCAGTGGCAACAGGTAAAAATGTATTTTCAAGAACATGTTTTAAAATTTACTTAATATTTCTTTCCTAAAAGGAGTGCACAAAGTTATTCAAGGTGGACACATTTCCTCTCTGACCTCTACCCATATTGTTATTAATTACTAGAATGTAATGGCATAAGGAGGAGAGTGTGATGTCAAGTTGACAGTCTTAGCATATGAGATCTACAGACTCAGTTGAATAATGAACATTTATTCTATAAAGTGTGCTGTTAATGTTCATATTAATAAAAAGGAATCATATAGAGTGTGTTATATGTCTTGAGAACTCTGGATAAATGTTTTTTATACATATTTTCATATTTTTATACATATTTTCATAGGTGAACTATGTTCACCTTCCAGAAGAATTATTTACATCTGGAAAACTATCCAAATGATTGTTTTAGTATTTGTGAATATGCTTTGACAGATTTTAAGATGTTGCATCATTATATTCTATGATTCTAGTAATGCTTCCCTTTTGAGTATTTCAAGATGCTGTCATTTAGGTTTATCTTCATCTTTCAATCTATGTCTAGGATGAGACCTCCATGAGCACAGGGACTTTATTCCACTTATTGCTACAACTCTAGGGCCTATGTGCCTGGCACATAGGAGGCATTTGACTGAATGATGGTTGCTTTGAAACTATATGATCATTATAGATGTAGCGTCTTTAATATTCTAGTTCTTGGCCAAAACGCAAGATCCTTTATAAATGACTATGAAAATTCTGCATTAGAGTTTGCACATGCTCTTAAAGTAATATCAAGAGTTAAACTCTGGGTTCTACTTTCATCATTCTTCTGAAACAGTTTTTGTCATAGTGACAAATTAATAGCCAAATCCTTTGGAGTAGCTTTGGTCCTCACTCTAATTGCACTCATTCCACCTATTGACAGTCTAGGTCATCTCTTCCATCTAAAACTCTCTGCATCATTTTTTCCCCATTTTCTCCTGGTTCTCCTCCTGCTTTTGCAGCTTCTTGACTGACTCCTTCTCTGTAGGTCCTTGTAGGTGTAATTTCTAGATACTTATTATTTTCCTTATTCTCCTCTCTTATTATAAACTTTATTTGAAGCATCTTATTAAGTCCCATATTTTCAACTGTCATCTCTATGTTCATGGTTCTTTCATCTATACTTCAAGTCATCTTCTCTTTCCTAAGATACAAACCCATACTTTTATGCTCATGTTCTGCAGGCACCTCAAACTTGATAAGTTTAAAACAAACTAATTCTTTTTCTCCCCAAACGTGTTTTCATTCCTTATTTTAGCTGTTTGTAAATGAGTTCAGTGTTGAATGAAAACTGTTTTGGTATGGTAGGCTGATGACAGAAAGAGAATGCCCCTGATGTTCATTGTGGTGCCAAGAAAACAAAATCTTTCCCAGTGAATCTAGGTTAACTTTGTTTTCAGTTTTTTAAATTGAAAATTTTGTACTCTTTTATATGCTTTAGGATATTGATTTATCTGTGGTAAGAGGGAGAGTGACACTGCTCATAGAATCTCACCTCTGAACACAAGCTTAGTGAAAGGAAGTAAACATAATGGCAAATAGTTCATTAGCAGCAGTCAAGCAACAGAAATGGCACATGTGAGAAATATATATTTAAGAACTGGCACCCAAGTACTAAAGAGTAGGAATGAATGAGTCAAGATAAACCAGGTTATGTCAGAGTAATCCCAGATTTTTAAAAAATATTCATTACTCACTCACACGGTCTGTTGCAAATTGGCTGATTCTCTAAGGCAGCTTCTTCTCTATGCGTTGGTTTAGCATTCAATTGACTGCTTCAATCCTGTGACCCTACATATCAACACGTGCTCTCTCAACTGCTATAGCAGGGAAGAAGGAATGATACATTGAGCAATAGCCATTAAATGCTTCCACCTAGAAATGGCACACATCACTCTGCTAACACTTGATTGGTCAAATTAAGGCATATGGCCCTCTCTAATACAAAGAAATGGGAAATACACTCTATCTGTGTGCTCAGAAGTAGAAAAGAACTGGATATAGTAAATAGTAGCAATATGTGCCACAATAATTTCCATTAAAGAAAGCACAATCCTACTTCTATTTCTGCAGAAGCATTCAAGAAGGAGAAGGCAGCATTTAGGGGTGAGAAAGGAAAAAGGAAAATACTGAGTTCAGTAAAAGCTCGATAGCCTTTGCAGAATATTAGTTCCGGAATGGATGCCTACCCTTCTACCATGCTGAGTTAATAAACGAGGAAAAATTACAAGCTCTCACCATTGTGCTCCCCTAGCCAAAAGGCAGATGAGTAAATGAGGAACAATCATAATCCAGAGCTATCAGAAGACAAATGAGAAAATAAATATTATAAGAATTGCTGAAGAAGATGGTGGTCTAGAGAAAAAAACCAGACAGAGCACCACAGATGATATATTACCCACAGAGCAGGAAGTTTCCTGGTCAAAATCCACATGCCTACCATTTCTGCCCTTTATTTGGAAGAGGAGTGGGAGAGTGTTCTGGGTGGAAATTAGTATTATAGGAGGAAGAAAAACAGCCTATGAAAATTTGTCCCAGCAAGAGATTAAGTAGCAATAATGCCACATACAGGAAACTGGCCTCAACAGGGGATGAGGGTGGGGGTTGGAGGAGAGCCATTTTGCCTACTTTAACTATTGCCTCTTCCAAACTGGTGAGATATGATTACCAGAAGGTACAAGATCCACCCAGAATTAGGGGAACAATTTTATGGCAATATATTTGATAACTTACATGAAAAGGAGAAATTCCTTAAAAAACACTACTACTTACCCAAAGAGAAATAAGAAATTAGCCCTATGTCTTTTGAAGAAACTGTATGCATTATATATTTTAATGCATTCAATTTCTTCAAAATATATAGGGAAATGAATCAATATACAAAACAGAAACAGACTCACAAACATAGAAAACAAACTTATGCTTACCAAAAGGGAGGGAAGGGGAGAGAGACAAATTAGGAGTATGGGATTAACAAATACAAACTACTATACCTAAAATAGATAAGCAACAAGGACTTATTATATAGCAGAGGAAATTATATTCAATATCTTATAATAACCTATAGTGGAATATAATCTGTAAAAAAACCAAAAAACAACTGAATCACTATGCTGTACACCTGAAATTAAAAAAATCTTCTAAATCAACTATACTTCATTAAAAGAGTTACAATAGCAAAAAAAAAAAAAAAAAAGGAAAAGAAAAGAAAGAAAAAGAAAATGATAACTAGGAATAGAAAAGAACTTCCTCAAGCTGGTAAAGGTAATATTCCAGAAAATCTATAGCTAGCATCATACTAATGACAAAGTATTTCACATTTTCCCCTAAAATTGGAAATAGGTCATGAATAGGAAAGAAATGAGTAGAATTGCTTCTATTTTCAGATTATATTATTGTTGAAGTAGAAAATCAATTGTATTTCTGTAATCAAGCAGGAAACAATTGAAAAATAAAATGAAATCCATTTGTAATGCATCAAAAATATAAAATAGGAATATATTTAACAAAAATATTCAAGACCTTCTACACTAAAAACTACAAAATGTTACTAATGGAATTTAAAGATAACTCAAATAAATGGAGATATACACCATGTTTTTGGATTGGCAGATCAACATTGTTAAGATGTAGTTTATTAAATAGTATTGTACCAATGTTAATTTCCTGGGTTTGACCATTGCAGAATGGAGATGTAAGATGTTAGTATTAGGAGAAACTGTGTTAAAAGATGTATGAGAAGTCTTTCATGTTTCGGTGAACTGTCTGTAACTGTAAAAGTATTTCAAAATAAAAAGGTTTTAAAAGTCAATTATCTCAAAATTGATCTGTAGATTCAACATAGACTAATTATAATCCCAGTAAAACTGTTTGTAGGATTTAATAAGCTGATGCTAAAATTCATATGAGGCCCGGCTTGCAGGGGGCATTGTGCCAGGTCCCCACCAAAAGGGTCTCCGTGGAAGGGGGTGTGCTGCCACTCCAGGGTTTGAGAAGCTGGGAGAGTGTGAGGCATTTGATTCTTCTCCACCACTCCAGGCCACTTACCTGGGTCACACGGAGAAACTCTGGAAGGCTCCATCTTCTCCAGGATGTTCATCAGGGTGTCAGGCTCCTGATGTGGGAGAGCCGAGTTCAGGACATTGGTCCACAGGAGACCTCCCAGCTCCACATACTATCAAATGGCAAAAGCTCTCCCAGAGATCTCCATCTCAACACCAAGACACAGCTCCACTCAACGACCAGCAAGCTACAGTGCTGGACACCCCATGCGAAACAACTAGCAAGACAGGAACACAACCTCACCCATTAGCAGAGAGGCTGCCTAAAATCATAATAAGGTCACAGAAACCCTAAAACACACCACCAGGCATGGTCCTGCCCACCAGAAAGACAAGAGGCAGCCTCATCCACGAGAACACAGGCACCAGTCCCCTTCACCAGGAAGCTACACAACACACTGAACCAACCTTACCCACTGGGGGCATACACCAAAAACAATGGGAACTATGAACCTGCAGCCTGTGAAAAGGAGAACCCAAACACAGTAAGTTAAACAAAATGAGAAGACAGAGAAACACACAGCATATGAAGGAGCAAGGCAAAAACCGACCAGACCAAACAAATGAAGAGGAAATAGGCAGTCTACCTGAAAAAGAATTCAGAGTAATGACAGTAACTTTGACCCAAAATCTTGGAAATAAAATGGAGAAAACACAAGAAATGTTTAACAAGGACATAGAATAACTAAAAATCAAACAAACAATGATGAACAACACAATAAATGAAAATAAAAATTCTCTAAAAGGAATCAATAGCAGAAAAAATGAAGCAGAAGAAAGGATAAGTGACTTGGAAGATAAAGTAGTGGAAATAACTACTGCAGAGCAGAATAAAGAAAAAGAATGAAACGAATTGAGGAAAGTCTCAGAGACCACTGGGACAACACTAAACACACCAACATTCGAATTATAGGGGTCCCAGAAGTAGAAGAGAAAAAGAAAGGGACTGAGAAAATACTTAAAGAGATTATAGTGCAAAACTTCCTTAATAAGGGCAAGCAAATAGTCAATCAAGTCCAGGAAGTGCAGAGAGTGTCATACAGGATAAATCAAAGGGGAAACACGCCAAGACACATATTAATCAAACTATCAAAAATTAAATACAAAGAACAAATATTAAAAGCAGCAAGGGAAAAACAACAAATAACATACAAGGGAATCCCCATAAGGTTAACAGCTTATATTTCAGCAGAAACTGCAAGCCAGAAGGGAGTGGCAAGAAATACTTAAAGTGATGAAAGGGAAAAACCTACAACCAAGATTACTCTACCCAGCAAGGATCTCATTCAGATTTGAGGGAGAAATTAAAACCTTTACAGACAAGCAAAAGCTAAGAGAATTCAGCACCACCAAGCCAGCTTTACAACAAATGCTAAAGGAACTTCTCTAGGCAGGAAACACAAGAGAAGGAAAAGACCTACAATAACAAACCTAAAACAATTAAGAAAATGGTAACAGGAACATATATATCAATAACAACCTTAAATGTAAATGGATTAAATGCTCCAACCAAAAGACATAGACGGGCTGAATGGAAACAAAAATAAGACCCGTATATACGCTGTCCACAAGAGGCCCACTTCAGACCTCAGGACACATACAGACTGAAAGCGAGGGGATGGAAAAAGATATTCCATGCAAATGGAAGTCAAAAGAAAGCTGGCGTAGCAATTCTCGTATCAGACAAAATAGACTTTAAAATAAAGACTATAACAGGAGACAAAGAAGGACACGACATAATGATCAAGGGACCAACCCAAGAGGAAGATATAGCAATTGTAAATATTTATGTGCCCAACATAGGAGCACATCAATACATCAGGCAAATGCTAACAGCCATAAAAGGTGAAATCGACAGTAACACAATCATACTAGGAGACTTTAACACCTAACTTTCACCAATGGACAGATCATCCAAAATGAAAATAAATAAGGAAACACAAGCTTTAAATGATATATTAAACAAGATGGACTTCATTGATATTTATAGAACATTCCATCCAAAAACAACAGAATACACTTTCTTCTCAAGTGCTCATGGAACATTCTCTAGGATAGATCGTATCTTGGGTCACAAATCAAGCCTTGGTAAATTTAAGAAAATTGAAATTGTATCAAGTATCTTTTCCGACTACAACGCTATGAGACTAGATACCAATTACAGGAAAAAATCTGTAAGAAATAGAAACACATGGAAGCTAAACAACACACTACTTAATAACCAAGAGATCACTGAAGAAATCAAAGAGGAAATCAAAAAATACCTAGAAACAAATGACAATGAAAACACGATGACCCAAAATCTATGGGATGCAGCAAAAGCAGTTCTAAGAGAGACGTTTATAGCAGTACAAACCTACCTAAAGAAACAAGAAATATCTCAAATAAACAACCTAACCTTACACCTAAAACAATTAGAGAAAGAAGAACAAAAAAACTCCAAAGTTAGCAGAAGGAAAGAAATCATAAAGATCAGATCAGAAATAAATGAAAAAGAAATGAAGGAAACAATAGCAAAGATCAATAAAACTAAAAGCTGGTTCTGTGAGAAGATAAACAAAATTGATAAACCATTAGCCAGACTCATCAAGAAAAAAAAGGAAGAAGACTCAAATCAATAGAATTAGATGAAAAAGGAGAGGTAACAACTGAAGTGCAGAAATACAAAGGATCATGAGGGATTAATACAAGCAACTATATGTCAATAAATTGGAAAACCTGGAAGAAATGGACAAATTCTTAGGAAAGCACAACCTTCCGAGACTGAACCAGGAATAAATAGAAAATATAAACAGACCAATCACAAGCACTGGAATTGAGACTGTGATTAAAAATCTTAACAACAAACAAAAGCCCAGGACCAGATGGCTTCACGGGCGAATTCTATCAAACATTTAGAGAAGAGCTAACACCTATCCTTCTCAAACTCTTCCAAAATATAGCAGAGGGGGGAACACTCCCAAACTCATTGTACGAGGCCACCATCACCCTGATATCAAAACCAGACAAAGATGTCAGAAAGAAAGAAAACTACAGGCCAATATCACTGATAAACATAGATTCAAAAATCCTCAACAAAATACTAGGAAACAGAATCCAACAGCACGTTAAAAGGATCATACAACATGATCATCAAGTGGGGTTTATCCCAGGAATGCAAGGATTCTTCAATATATGCAAATCAATCAATGTGATACACCATATTAACAAACTGAAAGAGAAAAACCATATGATCATCTCAATCGATGCAGAGAAAGCTTTCGCCAAAATTCAACACCATTTATGGTAAAAACACTGCAGAAAATAGGCATAGAGGGAACTTTCCTCAACATAATAAAGGCCATATTTGACAAACCCACAGCCAACATCGTCCTCAATGGTGAAAAACTGAAACCATTTCCACTAAGATCAGGAACAAGACAAGGATGTCCACTCTCACCACTATCATTCAATATCGTTTTGGAAGTTTTAGCCACAGCAATCAAAGAAAAAAAGAAATAAAAGGAATCCAAATTGGAAAAGAAGAAGTAAAGCTGTCACTGTTTGCAGATGACATGATACTATACATAGAGAATCCTAAAGATGCTACCAGAAAACTCCTAGAGCTAATCAATGAATTTGGTAAAGTAGCAGGATACAAAATTAATGCACAGAAATCTCTGGCATTCCTATACACTAATGATGAATAATCTGAAAGTGAAATTAAGAAAACACTCCCATTTACCATTGCAATGAAAAGAATAAAATATCTAGGAATAAACCTACCTAAGGAGACAAAAGACCTGTATGCAGAAAACTATAAGACACTGATAAAAGAAATTAAAGATGATACAAATAGATGGAGAGATATACCATGTTCTTGGATTGGAAGAATCAACATTGTGAAAATCACTCTACTACTCAAAGCAATCTACAGATTCAATGCAATCCCTATCAAACTACCACTGGCATTTTCACAGAACTAGAACAAAAAATTTCACAATTTGTATGGAAACACAAAAGACCCCAAATAGCCAAAGCAATCTTGAGAAAGAAAAACAGAGCTGGAGGAATCAGGCTCCCTGACTTCACACTATACTACAAAGCTACAGTAATCAAGACAGTATGGTACTGGCACAAAAACAGAAATACAGATCAGTGGAACAGGATAGAAAGCCCAGAGAAAAACCCATGCACATATGGTCACCTTATCTTTGATAAAGGAGGCAAGAATATACAGTGGAGAAAAGACAGCCTCTTCAATAAGTGGTGCTGGGAAAACTGGACAGCTGCATGTAAAAGAATGAAATTAGAACACTCCCTAACAGCATACACAAAAATAAACTCAAAATGGATTAAAGACCTAAATGTAAGGCCAGACAGTATAAAACTCTTAGAGGAAAACATAGGCAGAACACTCTATGACATAAATCACAGCAAGATCCTTTTTGATCCACCTCCTAGAAAAATGGAAATAAAAACAAAAATAAACAAATGGGATCTAATGAAACTTAAAAGCTTTTGCACAGCAAAGGGAACCATAAACAAGAGCAAAAGACAACCCTCCGTATGGGAGAAAATATTTGCAAATTAAGCAACTGACAAAGGATTAATCTCCAAAATTTACAAGCAGCTCATGCAGCTCAATATCCAAAAAACAAACAACCCAATCCAAAAATGGGCAGAAGACCTAAATAGACATTTCTCCAAAGAAGATATACAGATTGCCAACAAACACATGAAAGAATGCTCAACATCATTAATCATTAGAGAAATGCAAATCAAAACTACAATGAGATATCATCTCACACCGGTCAGAATGGCCATCATCAAAAAAATCTACAAACAATAAATGCTGGAGAGGGTGTGGAGGAAAGGGAACCCTCTTGCACTGTTGGTGGGAATGTAAATTGATACAGCCACTATGGAGAACGGTATGGAGGTTCCTTAAAAAACTAAAAATAGAACTACCATATGACCCAGCAATCCCACTACTGGGCATATACCCTGAGAAAACCATAATTTAAAAAGAGTCTTGTACTATAATGTTTGTTGCACCTCTATTTACAATTGCCAGGACATGGAAGCAACCTAAGTGTCCATCGACAGATGAATGGATAAAGAAGATGTGATACATATATACAATGGAATATTACTCAGCCATAAAAAGAAACAAAATTGAGTTATTTGTAATGAGGTGGATGGACCTAGAGTCTGTCATACAGAGTGAACTAAGTCAGAAAGAGAAAAACAAATACAGTATGCTAACACATATATATGGAATCTAAAAAAAAGGAAAAAAAGTGATTCTGAAGAACCTAGCGGCAGGACAGGAATAAAGATGCAGACATAGAAAATGGACTTGAGGACAAGGGGCAGGGAAAGGGTGAGCTGGAACAAAGTGAGAGAGTGGCATTGACATATATACACTACCAAATGTCAAATAGATAGCTAGTTGGAAGCAGCCACATAGCACAGGGAGATCAGCTTGGTGCTTTGTGACCACCTAGAGGGGTGGGATAGGGAGGGTGGGAGGGAGACGCAAGAGGGAGGAGATATGGGGATATATGTATATGTATAGCTGATTCACTTTGTTATACAGCAGAAACTAACACACCATTGTAAAGCAATTATACTCCAATAAAGATGTTTAAAAAAAAAAGAAAAAAATTTACATGAAGTACAAAGGACTTATAATCGCCAAAGCAATCCTGAAAAAAAAGAAGTGTTGAGGACTTACACCACTTGATTTTCAAGGCTTGTTATAAAGCTACAGTAACCAAGATAGGGAGGCACTGCCATAACGTTAGACAAATAGACAAATGCAAGCTCCGAGAGAGCTCAGAAATAAATCCACATTTTTACAGTTATTTGCTTTTTTGATAAAGGCAAGAAAGTAATCCAAAACTGAAAGAAATACAGTTGACCCTTAAACAACATAGGGGTTAATCCACATATGACTTATGGTTTACCCTCTGTATCCAAAGGAGAACCAACCTCAGATCGTGTAGTGCTGTAGCATTTACTTTTGAAAAATATCTGTGTACAAATGGACCCAGTGCAGTTCAAACCCATGTTATACAAGGGTCAACTGGTATATTTTTAGCAAATGGTGCTGAAATAACTGGTTAGTGATACAAAAACAACAAGAATCTCAAACCCCTACCTTACCATACACAAAATTAATTTGAGATGGACACAGATCTAAACATAAAAGCTAATACCGGGACTTCCTTGGCAGTCCAGTGGTTAAGACTCCACGCTTCCATTGCTGGGGGCATGGGTTTGATCCCTGGTCAGGGAACTAAGATCCCACGTGCCATGCAGTGTGGCCAAAAAAAGCTAAAACCATAAAGCTTTTAAAGCAAAATGTCAGAGGAGATCTTCATGACTTAGAGATATGTAAAGATTCCTTAGGTAGCAAAAAACTATAACCATAAAATAAATAATTGATAATTTAGACTTTATCAAATTAAAAAAAAAACCTTCTCATTAAAAGACACCATCAATAAAATAACCCACAGACTATGAGGAAATAATCACAAAATATGTATCTGACAAACAACAGTATGTAAGAAATAGAAAGAGCTTCTACAAAACAAAAGAGACAAACAACCCAATGATAAATGAGCAAAACATTTGAACAGTTATACAAATCAAGCAATCAGAGCTTAAAAAATGCTGTACTTCATTACTCACCAAGGAATTGCAAACTATACCACAGTAAAATACAAATACACACCCACTAGAATGGCTAAAACTGAAAAGACTGAGAACCCCAAATATGGTGAATATGTAGAGAAATTGAAACTCTCATATATTATGAGTAACAAAGCCAACAACCATTCTGGGGAAAAAAATCTGGCAGTTTCTCACAATTTAAACCTACACGTACCTGATGGCCAGCAATTCAATCCCGGGCATTTACTCTAGAGAAATGAAAACATTGACAAAAAAACTTTTATAAGAATACTCATAGCAGCTTTATTCATAATAGTCAAAAATTGGAAAGAGCTCAGGTGTTCATCAATAGGAGAATGAGTGAACTAAAAAGTAGAATATTCATGCAATGGAATATTCCTCAGCAGCAAAAAAGAGCAAAAGTAGTGCCACATACAAACTGAATAAATCTCAAAAATATTATGCTGAGTCAAGGAAAACTTACGTACATGAGCATATAGTGTATGAGTCCAACTGTATGAAATTCTAGAACTGAAAAAGCTACTCTATGGAGGAAAAAATTAGAACAGTGGTTTCCTCTGTGAGTTTAAGAGCAGGAATTGGGAAGGGACATGAGCTTTGCAGGGAGATGGTAATAGTATATTTCTGATAGTGGTTTAGGTTACACAGATGTATGCATTTATCAAAATTCAGAGTATGTATACTTAAGATTTATGTATTTCATTGCGTGTAAATTTTACATCAAGAGACAAACTGTAAACAATTATTGAACACTTACTAATTATATATACAGTGAAATACGTAGGAAGAACTGAACTTATATCTGTAATTTAACTTGAAATGCATCAAAAATAAGATGGATTCCTGAATGGATAGAGTAATGATAGAGAATGTGATAAAGCAAGTATAGTAATGTCATTAGCTGCATCATTGGACGTTAGTATATTGGTGTTTACTATAAAATTCCTTTCAACATTGCTGCATGTTTAAAATTTTTCTTTAAAAATTTGGAGATTTAAAAGAATCAATTATCTACACTTGGCTAGTTTCAGTAACTGGTGACTCAAACTCATACTCCAATACTGTAAGTGAAAACATTCTGAGAAGCTATCAGTGAACAGCAACTATCATTATCTAGATATGGAATATCAAGAGACAGTTCAAAGCAAGATGCCAGCAAATGCCTCTCTCTTCTCCCTCTTCTTCCTCTTCCTCCACTTTCTATTTTTACTGGCAAGTGGACCCTCTGTTCAGGCCAAAATGAGCAGTTAAGATGGGAATGTTTTTATTTGTTAGTACAACAGTATTTGGGGGGGGGGGGAAGAACACAGATATGATGCTAGCATCCTTTGTCAGCATGTGTTATCATTAAAAATACCAACAAAAAGAAGTAGAATATGATGGTTCCCCAGAGTTAAACGATGCAGAGTGATAGGGGAGGGCAGAAACCTACCTTCGACAGCTAGTTTACCTTTCTCTTCTGGTTTTTTGCTCACACTGTCTATCCTACTAACAAAACTTATTTTCCTGATTGAACTAAAAAATGTATTTCCAGGACTATGTAAATTACTGTTAATAGTATTAAAGTATCTGCCTTCCCAGAAGCATTTCACACAATTCAAAGGCTATGGGTAAAAGAAGACTTAGGTATGAGTAGATAAGGTTTATTTTTTTAACTATGTTTTTTGCAATTAAATTATATATGTCTGCTGACACACTCACACTGTGTATCAGGCTAGGATTCAGAGAGATGTGAGGAAATTTCAAATTTGCCATTGTTCCACATATCCCAAATAAAAGAATATGTGGCAAGATTTCTCCATGATTGAGCAATAAACACAAGGAGATCGTAATGGCAGCTCATAAAATGTTTCCCTGGGAGCGAGGAGAACTAAGTTCTAGAACCAATCAGCTGTATAACTTCAGCAAATCGCTGAATTCCCTGGAGTCTCTAATTTTCTGAGGTCTCAAACACTTCAGCACATAGAGAATCCTGGGTTTATGCCTTGGAGGGTGGCAGCCATAGATCAGACTTTATTGTAGAAGGAGAAGACACTCCTAACAGAACTTTGAACTATTGCATGGAAGAAGTAACTACCTGAATCAACAGACTCCTTAGAAAAACAACAGTAATAATAGGTTATAATGTATATTCATAATATAACCAATTAAGCAATGAAAATAATTAGGAATTGTATGCAAGCAGGAAGTGTGAGGACAATTTTTTTTTCCACTGACTAAATTACTTCCTGAAATAAAGTGGATTTGTTTAATCCACTGGATACTAGACACCTAATTTAATAATTTACCGTTGAACACTCAGTTAGCCTTGACTTTTAGCTTACAGACCTTCTTACTCTCTTACTTTGAAAGCTCACCTCAAATTCATCTAAACTGCACAAATGTTTCAGTAGGAATCACTGCATTACCACTTGGAGACAGAGTCAATGTGTTCCACAAAGGCAACCATCTCAAGTCCAAGTCTCTGAAGAGTGATCATTTATTTGAGTCATGTCTGCTGGAATCTGTGATTCAGCTCTGGTTAAGAGAAGCTGAGCGGTCAACCAACATGTTTACCCCCATCAAGTCTTTGAACCGACATCTTGATTTATTATGTAAATTTACTTAAGAAGTTAGACAAATCATAAGTAACTTGAGTGTTTTCACTTAAAATACTTAGCAACCTAATTTAACAATAATTTATGATACTTTTTTAACTAACCATAATATAAATATGAAGAAAAGTAATTTTCTTATACCTTTGGCTTGTTAGAAAGTCATTCTATTTTCTACTCCATCCCAAACTTGCTGTATTCGATTGATTTATGGAACATAATCTTTTGGGTTAAAAAAAAAAAAAAAAAGAAGCAAAACACCAGAGGAGGATATACCAGTGGGATTATGGAACTTCCTGTTGCTCCAAAAAGGAATTCTTGCTGAAGCCTGGTCTAATGTGATGATTAATTTTACAGAACTGTCCCTGACCAATGTCACTATAGCAATGAAAATAAACTATAAGACCAGGAAACAGCCAGAAGGGAAAAGTTCATTAAGAAATAAAAGTAAGGACAAAATTGCTCATTAAAGTGGCTAACCAGGGTTGTTTTATGAGAAGACGGTTTAAAAAATAATAATAGAGGGTTGCAATGTATTTTAAAGAGATGAATTCAAATGTGACTCATAGATTCCGGTTTCAATAAAATTCTGTGGAATATAACAGTTTAGCTCCATGGAAAAAAAGAATAGTTAGTGGACCCTATTATAATATTTGAAGTATTCTAACATGAAACCTGACTTGCCCACAACTGCAAAAAGTATACCATTAACTTCAGAATTGTGAAAAAAAAAAAAAAAGAAAGAAAGAAATAAAAGAGTATAATTATTTTCTTAGCCTTGGATCTGGTCCAAGGAGAAGAAATTCCCACTTAAAATGTTTCTAAATCTGAATGCAAAGAAATTTTTTTTTTAGAAAATTGGAAATCATTTTTAACAGCTTCTAGTACTTCAATGAACTTCTGAAGAGATTGTTTTAAACAGTTTGGTCCATTAGAAACTAGTCAACACACGTAAGAGTTGGGTGCTTCCCTTATCTACAAAGAGAAAGTAATTCTAAAGTTTATCCTTAAAAATAGTGCCATATCTTCCACGTAGATAGATAGATATAGGTATCCTAGATATTGAAATCTGAATAGATACCTAAAGCATGTATGATATGTTAGATCCTGTTTTCCAAAGGGAAAACATTTCCATTATTTTTTCTCATAGAAAACTGATTAGCCCATTTCAAAATGCAAGTCAAAATTCTGTATCTCATTATAGTGTCTTTTAATGAGGACAGCAATGGAAGTGAGTAAAGGCTACTTTACCCCAAACTGCAATCTGATATTTGGAAGGGTTTTGAATGGAGAAGTCAAGAGTCTGAGAAATCTAGTATTTACAATAATGGTTCAGATTAGCCAATCTAGCCAGTTTGGAAATAAATCGACAATTCACTCAAGTATTGTTTGCCCATCCTGAGCTCAGCATTGTGCTAGATTATAGGAAAGTTTCTGTCTCAGAAACTTATAGTAATAGCGAAGATGTAGGAGGGGAAAAAAAGTTACCATTAAGCAATTGGTAAATAAAGCAATAAAGTTTCATTTTAGCAGCACAGACATTGAGTATGGAAAAGAATTTTGGTGTTTCTTAGGACATTTGGGAAGACTTCATACATAGTAAGACTGAAATGGGACTTTTAATGCTAGCTGGGCTACAGCAGGAGAAAAATCCAGAAAGCTTCCAGTTCGGAGCTAATCCTGGTCCATAGCAAGAGCTATGTTTGTTGAACAAATGTTCTATGTTAGTGAACAACCTTGGCAAAAACAAAAAGCAGGTTAGAGAAAATAGTCTAAGTAAAGTGATTTAGATAAATTAATGGGATAAAAGTTAAGCCACTAATGACAAATTCATGGTAGCTGCCATTTATTAATTACTTATTATGTAAAAGAAACTCTATTTAAATACCACAGGTATTGCATCATTTAATTTTTATAAAAACTCTATGAAGTGGTTATTATCACCCATTTTAGAGATAAGAACATAGGAGCTTAAAGAGACTAAGCAACTTGCCCAAGGACACAACTAAAAAGTGACCACAGTTCAAGAGCAGGATGGTCTAGGCTGACTACTGTTAGCAGGGCTATAAAGTGGAATATAAGGTAGAGGTGGGATAAAATATGAGACTAACAGAAGAAAGACTAAAATTGTTCTAGGGTAAAAGTAAGGCGGTTCAACATGATACGGTTTTTTAGAAGGGGTTTATGGGCAGGCAGTAAGGACCAGATTCAATCCCATTAGTAATAGAGCTGAACCTAGGAGAAATTTATTTTGTCAATTAGCCCATTTTATCTCACTGGCTTCTACTTTTGAGCTGTTTTCTTTGAGTTATTCATATTGCAAGTTAATTATATTTATTTTTTCTCAGTTGAGTAGCATGATGAAAATGACTCTGGATCTCAATCAGAAACCCTGGTTGGAAGCTTTGTTGGTCACTGGTTGCTTGTCTAGGTTTATCTTGGGCACAACTCCCTTCCTAAGGCCCCTTCCAGCTCACTACATTATTATTACATTCCGTGCCAACCGCAGTTGTCTAATATTAGCTGATTGTGCCACTTCTGAATTACTGCTTGGGAAGCAGGACCTACTGATTTTATTTCTTTTATTACCCATGACCCCACAGAAAGGCAGATTGGCTAGGAAAAATAAATAAATAATGTGGGCTACTAAATGCTTTTGGTGCTATTTACCCTTACTCTTTTGCTCACCCCTCTTTATCCTCAGAGTCTCAATCCCAATTCCCATCTATTTTGGTTTCAGCTGATTATATTGTTCTTTTATTTAATTTTTCCCTTGCATTTTCCATTCACTTAGAACAGGATCCCACATTAAATGAGGCTCCAGTCTCACTTAAGGATGCATTTTGCAAACCAAATAAAGTAAAATCATCAGTAAATTCCAAATGCTTTATGATGCTCCTCTACACATGTACAAATTCCAGTAAGGCTTTCGTTATGAAAACAATTCTAAGACAAGGATTCCAGATGCAATTAATACTTTTTTTTCTAGCCTTGCCATTTGTTTAAAGTCTATTACAAGGATCTAATATATTCAACTTTGGGGAAAAAAAGAAACATTTAGAGAGAACTTGGACTGACAGAAGCCAAACCAGAACTTGTCATAAATTGCTTAGCATATTAAAAAATGCTGAAATAAGAATAAATCAGGATCTACTAGAGAAAATAAAGGAGAGTGGCAAGATAAATAGTTTAGCAACTCTCAGAGTCACCTGATATGATGTTCTGTCATCAAAAATCATACAATAGGAAAAAGATTTCAGTAGTTACACTGCCAGATCCCTTTATTTTGAAAGTGAGAAAACTCAGGGTCAGGGACATTAACTTGCTGGTTAACGACAGAGCAGAGACCATAACTCAGACGTTGAGACACAAGTCTCTAAACAATTAGAGACATCACTAACATTTCACACTGATTTGCCTTTTTGATTTAAGAATAATACAGTCCAGTCAATATTTCTTGCTTTTTTCCTTGATTGTTTTATATATTGGACTTCTATTCTATTGGTCCTTGTTGTCTTCTAGGTTTGACAAACTAATTTTCTTTCTTATTTAAAGCACCAACTGCATTCTCGACACACTCTGAGAAAGCTGGGTAAGGCAGGATGCTTAGTCAGGGAAGTCTCCACTGTAAATGTCTCCATTGCTTTGGGGCAGCTTCCCGGGAACTACCAGGAAGATGTTCCTTGTCCTGACATAGTGGTCAGGATGGTGAAAGCACCAGGGACGGGAACACTTGGCTTCTGCTGTTCCTTGGTAAGAAGATTGCTTCCAGAACACCATCTACGGAGAAAGGATTCTTCCTCTAAGCTGACAGCATCTGTCTTCAGGCCAAGGGAGTATTTCTGGATTCTCACAGGAATATATAATGTGCATATTTGTATGTATGTATGTGTATATACATATGTGTATATATATATATGTGTGTGTGTGTTTGAAGTAATTTTTTTAAATACTGGATTACTTTTTTCCTCTCTATATTTCCACGCCCCAAAGTATGAAAATAAAAAATAGATCTTAACTCATGGAAGAAAATAAACAATTTAACCAATATATACACATTCTAGATAGTCACAAAATCTGTGTTCACTATCTATTATTAGATTTTAAGATTATTATATCCACTTATATATAAAACTCTCCTCCTCAAACCTCTTTCCCTCTTTCTTTCTCACTCTCTCTCCTTTTCTATCTCTATTTCTATCTCTATATCTCTTGAATGAGTGTACATACACATACACACATACATTCCTATCTCATTCAATTCCCATAAGCTTAATTCCACCCCCATCAGTTTATGGTGGACAAAGAACCAACGGCCTATAATATTCAGCTCTCGTAACTTGGTGCCTCAAACTTTCACATGACTCTTTTTTTTTTTTTTTTTTTTACATGACTCTTTTGAGTGGCTTTTAAGAACAGAGGGAGTGATAAAATTAAAGAATTCATTATGCCTTCACTCTACTGTCAAAAGAGTCGAAAGGAATCGGACACAGGACAGGGAAGTTTTGATAAATTTTAGAGATGGAGAACTGGTATGAAGGGCAAAGCCAATTGAGAAGCTGGTAGGTTATGAGTTAATATTAGATTGGTTGGGGATGGGTCTGGAAGAAGGAGAGATTTCTAAAAGTGAGGAAGTGCCAGAATTATATCCAATAGAAATTCATCCACTACATAGTTTTTTCTTGAGGAGGTGTTAGATAATATGTCCAATCAAAACTCATCCATTTCATCATTTCTCTTGAATTGTTGAGTACTAAAAGATACATCTATGATTAATAACTTTGGGGTATAGGTTACGTGACTCAATGTATAAAATGTACACTAACCTACAATAGCATTCATGAACGTGAACCCAGACAGTTAATAGCCCTGCCTTGCTCAAGTTAAAGTTTGAGTAGATTTAAGCCATTAACACACAATCTAAAGATCTTTCTAAATTAATTATGACTATCCACAGGTATGTACTTCACCATGGTGATAGGCTTCTTTTCAAAATTGTGCTATCTTAACCTCAGTAGAATCTTTAAGAATGACATGATTTTAAAACATATGGGATAATAGAGATGTTATATATGCATTTTCTATTTCATTAAACTTGTAGTTATATTTTCTTAACTGAGTTTTATATTTCTAGAAGTTTAAAGTAGTCTCTTGAGCAATAGCTAGACGCCATTGACCAATTGATGCTAGATACTAAGTAATATTTCTTCAAATTTATAAATTGTTCACATTAATTTCTCCCAGATTTCAAAATACTTTGATGTATTCTGAGAGATTTGGCAATTTCTACCGCCTGTTATATGTTAGAGGCTCTTCTATTTATGCTATTCATTCAGATACCACAAAAAAGTATAACCTTTTAAAAGACCTTTACAGTCATTGCTGGGGATTCAAATTTAATTCAACTTCATATGGAGCTACCAATGCAAATAATTAAAAAGACAATAGAAGAGACAGATAATTTCTACACATAGGTAAATTTTCACATAACAGAAAAATGGCAACAGTATTAAAGCTAACTTTTCCTCCTTGGGATAAGCAAATTTCTTTTGACATTGATTGTAAACGATACATATTACAATTTCAGAAACATGAAAATGTTAAAACTGTACATTTTAATTTCAGTAACATATAGTATTGATCAGGGGTCCCCAACCTGGTCCGCGGCCTGTTAGGAACCAGGTCGCACAGCAGAAGGTGAGCAGTGGGCAAGCGAGCGAAGCTTCATCTGTCGCTCCACATGCCCCCTATTGCTGGCATTACCTCCTGAACCATCCCCCCCTCCCCCCGTGGAAAAATTGTCTTCCATGAAACTGGTCCCTGGTGCCAAAAAAGGGTGGGGACTGCTGGAGATGACCTCCTGTCTTTTACTTTTACATAGTTAAATACTCCTGTGCTCTTGACACTTTATCCCTTCACTTTTGTATGTTCTTAATCTCAGCTTCTCCTACTTGTTCCTACACTCCAGTGTACCCAATAGATATCTCAACAAATTTGCTCTCCCACCCTTCAGTAGCCTTCTGTGTCCAATCACTTTTGTCTTATTACTTTTTCTCCTTAAAAATGTTCAGATGTTGCATCTCATTACTCCTTTAAGCTACTCACCATAGCTATCCATCTTTTCACTGAAAAACTTTTCAAAGGTTAGCTCCTGCCTGTACTATCTTACTATCCATAAGCCATTTAAATCCTCATGACCTGGCTTTAGGCTCCACCATTCTAATGAAATCATTCTCTTTTTAGGTCTGTTGAATTTCTAATTATCAGAACCTACTGAGTTTCTTCATCCTTTATCCTATTAGACCTCGAACATTTGGTCTCTTGATTTGTTATTAGTAACTTGATACCCTTTCCTTCTTAGCTTCCAAGTCTCTATACTTTTCCCTTAACACCTTCTTCCCTTAATTGTTTACTTATTCCTCTTCTGCGCAACTCTCCTCCTATAAAATGTAGCCATTTCTATGTGCACTTTTTATCTAAATCTCACACTTGACATCAGCCTTTCTCATAGCTTCAACAATCACTTTAGGTAAATGATCCCCAAATTGTGATGGTCATGTCACATTTCTTCTATATTTCCAGTTTTCTGTTTATCTACCATTGATTGTCATGGCTGCATCTCAAATTGGACATACCCAACACCAAACCCACCATTACCTCTCCCCAACCTTACTATGTCTCCTGCTTTTTTTGAAGGTCCATGCCGTTCTCCCAATCATCTATACATGAAACCTTGGATTCACCATCAAATTTTTCTTTTCTCTTACCTTCATTAAGTCAATGATTGAAGCTTGTAGACATCACTATTTAAAAACAGTTTGTGTCTGCTCCTGTTCTTTTTTTAGTTCCACTTTTCTGATACTGGTGAAATTATTTCTTGCTCAATTATATAAATAGTCCCTTACATTTGGTCCCTTCTTGGCCCTAATCCACCATTCCCCCAATATAGCCTCCTGAAAGCTGCATGACTCTGATCACACCACTCCCTAGTGAAAAGTCTTATCAAACCCTCTTTAATAACTACCCAATAATTTAGCCTTAGCCTAGCATTTAGAACTTCCCATGAGTGAGCCTAACTTACCCTCTCTTCAAAACCGATCTCACATTAGAGACTAGTGTTATTCAATTTAAAACCAGCCAAAACAGTCTTAACCATCATCTGGACTTTCAGCTCTGCCCAGAAATCCTTCATGTCCCCAGTCTCTACTAACCTTTATTCTCTAATGTTAATATTTCAACTCTTTCTTGACTCTTCTTACCCACCCTTCACAATTCCTGTCTTACAGCAGAAGACTTCACCTCCTGCTTCAATAAAAAATAGAGGCATTGGACAGGGACTCTCAAATACTCCCTTCTCCCTCACATAAAATTTACCCCCATCCTTACTTGTTACCTATTCTTCCCCTATAGTTCCAAAAAGAGGAGTGACTTCTTCCTGTCCAGCATCTAGCCCTCCATCTTCCTCTGCATCCCATATCTTCCAATTTCTTAACTGTCTTGTTACGCCCTTTTTATCCTATATCTTCAGGCTTTCACTGTCTATTATTCACTTGATCTTCTGTCTTATAATCAAGTGCATTTCTCTTCTATAAAGTGAAACTTCTCCTGACCTAATGTTCCCTCTAGTAGTCATTTAGCTTCTTCTTCCTTACAGAGTCAGTATTCTGGGAAAGGTAGTTTGTATTCATTTGTCTCTACCTCCTTGTCTTGCATTCACTTTCCAACTCATTGTAGTATGGTTTCTACTTCCATCACTACACTAAACGTGCTATTACTGTGGTTTCTGCTAGCCTTACAGTTGCTAAATCCAGTGGGAGATTTCAGTCCTTATTTCAATTGACGTCTTTGCAGAATTTGAAACTGTTTGCTACTCTATCCTTATTGAAACTCTCCCTTGTTTTAGGTGATAACTGCTCTATTAGGGCTTTCCTCCTACCCCTCACACCATTTCTACTTCTCCCTTGAAGGCCCCTATCTTTCCATCTTTCTTATCAATGGTTATGTTCTCTGCCCTCTTCTCTTAATGCTCTCTCTAGGTGAATTCATCCGTCTCCACATCCTTTTTGCCAATGATTTCCAAATCTATACTTCAGCCTAAAATTCTGCTCCAGGCACCAGAACTATAAATTCACTTGCTGCCTGGTAATTACCACTTGGCATCTCCAAATCAATCTCATTCAAAACTAATTTTATTTGTTCATTCCATTGATCCCCAACCACCAGCAAGCCAAACATATTCATCAGCCTTATTCCTTACCTGGATAAATGACACAACCATCAATGTAGTCACCCCAGCCAAAAGCATCCAATGACTCTCCTCATCCTGTTAATTCCATCATCTTAATAACTTGTCAATACAAACTTGCCTGGATAACTACTGCAATTTCCTCACTAGTCTTTGCCTCCAGTCATGTCTCATATCTTCATCCTTCAACCTACATGATGCTCCCAGAATGATGTTTCTATCATATAGATCTGACTATGTAACTATCTTGAAATCATTTATATGAGCTCTCATTGGCTTTAAGATAAAACTCAAACTGTTTGACTCCAAATATCATATCCATGGAGATTCTTAGTGATGTAACTGAGAATCCAGGGTCAGAAAACACAAAACAGAACAAGGAAAATGGTAAGACAGCAATACACATTTACCAGCTATGTCTACTTTTCCTTGGTCCTTTGCTTACCCTTCTCTCTCAACTACAGAACACCACAGAATCTTTTAAAACTAATATTGCAATGATAGTATATATAGAGCTCAATTAGATTTTTTAATGCATTTTCAGACTTACTGCTTAATTTAATCTTCATTATACTCTATGAAGTATACTTACATGTAGATTTTACAGGTGAGAAAATTGCTGTTAATTAATTTCAAGTAAAATCCCCAGGATCACTAAGCTTAGTGAGGGCTAGAACTAGATTTTGAAGGCCCTTATTTTATTCTTGGACTCTATGATCTTTCCATTATTTCCCTTTTTTTATTGAGGTATAGTTGATTTACACTATTATATTAGTTTCAGATGTACAACATAGTGATTCAAAATTTTTATAGATTATACTCCATTTATAGTTATTATAAAATATTGACTATATTCCCTGCGTTGTACAATAAATCCCTATAACTTATTTATTTTGTATATAGTAATTTGGACCTCTTAATTCTCTACCCCTATCTTGCCCCTCCACTCTTCCCTCTCCTTAATGGTAAACACTAATTTGTTCTATATATCTGTGAGTCTGTTTCTTTTTTGCTATACTCACTAGTTTTATTTTTTAGATTCCATATATAAGTGATAGCATACAGTATTTGTCTTACTCTGTCTGACTTATTTCACTAAACATAATAACATTGAGGTTCATCTATGTCATTGCAAATGGAAAATTTTCATTCTTTTTTATGGCTGAGTACTATTCTTTTGTGTGTGTGTGTGTATCACATCTTCTTTATCCATTCATTTGTTGATGAATACTTAGGTTGCTTCCATATCTCAGCTACTGTAAATAATGCTGCTATGAACAGTGGGGTGCGTGTATCTTTTTAAATTGGTGTTATTGTCTTCTTTGAATATATACCCAGGAGTGGAATTGCTGGATTATATGGTAGTTCTATTATTAGTTTTTTGAGGAACCTCCATACTGTTTCACACACCAATTTAAATTCCCACCAACGGTGTATTAGGGTTCCCTTTTCTCCACATCCTAGCCAATATTTGTTATTTGTGGACTTTTTGATGATAGCCATTCTGATGGGTATAAGGTGATATCTCATTATGGTTTTGATTTGCATTTCTCTGGTGATTAGCTATGTTGAGCATTTTTCATGTGCCTGTTGCCCATCTGTATGTCTTCTTTGGGAAAATGTCTGTTCAGGTCTTCTGCCCATTTTTAAATCGGATTTTTTGTTATTTTGATATTGAGCTGTATGAGCTGTTTGTATATTTTGGATATTAACCCTTATTGGTTATATTTTTTGCAAATATTTTCTCCCATTCACTAGGCTGTCTTTTCATTGTGTCAATGGTTTCCTTTGCTGTGCAAAAGCTTTTAACTTCAATTAGGTCCCATGTGTTTCTTTTTGCTTTTGTTTCCTTTGCCTTAGGAGACAGATCTAAAAAAATATTGATGCAATTTATGTCAAACAGTGTTCTGCCTATGTTCTTTCTAGGACTTTTATAGTTTCCAGTCTTACTTACATTTAGGTTTTTAATACATTTTGAGTTTATTTTTGTATATGGTGTGAGAAAATATTCTAATTTCATTCTTTTACATGTAGTTGTACAGTTTTCCTAGCACCACTTGTTGAAGAGACTATCTTTTCTCCATTGTGTAGTCTTGCCTCTTCTGTTGCTGATTAATTAATTGACCATAAGTGTGTGGGTTTACTTCTGAGCTCTCTATTCTCTTCCATTGATCTATGTGTCTGTTTTTATGCCAGTACCATACTGTTTTGAATATTATAGCTTTGTAATACAGTCTACAGTCAGCTCTGTTCTTCTTTATCAAGACTGTCTTGGCTATTCAGGGTCTTTTTTGTTTCCATGAAAACTTTAAAATTATTTTTTCTAGTTCTGTGGAAAATGCCCTTGGCATTTTGGTAGGGATTGCACTGAATCTGTAAATTGCATTGGGTGGTATGGTTATTTTAACAATATTAATTCTTCCAATACATGAACACAATATATCTTTCCATCTCTTTTTGTCATCTTCAATTATTTTCATCAGGTCTTACAGTTTTACCCCCTTAGGTAGATTTATGCCTAGGTACTTTTTTCTTTTTGATGCAATTGTAAATGGGCTTGTTTCCTCAATTTCTCTTTTGGTAGTTCATTCCTAGTGTTTTAGTGTTAGTGTTAATGTTTAGTGTCTCTACTTGTGCCTTGTTTTGTTTTTTGTTTTGGTTTGCTAAAAGACGTTGCCTTAACATTTCTTGTAAAGCTGGTTTGGTGGTGCTGAACTCTTAGCTTTTGCTTGTCTGTAAAAGTTTTGATCTCTCCATCAAAACTGAAAGAGAGCCTTGCCAGGTAGAGTAATCTTGGTTGTAGGCTTTTCCTTTTCATCACTTTTTTTTTTTCAGCTGCATTGGGTCTTCATTGCTGTGGGAAGGCTTTCTCTAGTTGCAGTGAGCAGTGGCTACTCTTCATTGCGGTGTGTGGGCTTCTTATTGTGATGGCTTCTCTTGTTGTGGAGCACGGACTCTAGGCACATGGGTTTCAGTAGTTGTGGCATGCAGGCTCAGTAGTTGTGGCACTCAGGCTCATTAGTTGTGGCTCACAAGCTCTAGAGCACAGGCTCAGTAGTTGTGACACACGGACTTAGTTGCTTCATGGTATGTGGGATCTTCCAGGACCAGGGCTCGAACCTGTGTTCCCTGCATTGGCAGGTGAATTCTTAACCACTGTGCCACCAAGAAAGTCCCTCCCTTTCATCACTTTAAATATATCATGCCACTCCTTTCTGGCCTGCAGAATTTCATTGAAGAGTCAGCTGATAGCCTTATGGGCATTCCCTTGTATATAACTTACTGCTTTTCCCTTGCTGCTTTTAATATTCTCTCTTTATCTTTAATTTTTGCCATTTTAATTACAATGTGTTTTGCTGTGGTCCTCTTTCATTGATCCTGTTTGGGACTCTCTGTGCTTCCCGGACATGGATGTCTGTTTGCTTTCCCAGGTTAGAGAAGTTTTCAGCTATTATGTCTTCAAATATGTTCTCTGCCCCTTTTTCTCTTCTCCTTCATGGAACCTTATAATACAAATGTTAGTATGCTCAATGTTGTCCTAGAAGTCTCTTAAACTGTCCTCATTTTTTAAATTCTTTTTTTCTGTCCAGCTTCAGTGATTTCCACTACTCTTCCAGCTTGCTGCTGTCTTCTAGCTTGCTGCTCTGTTCCTCTGCATCATTTAGTCTGTTGTTGATTCCTTCTAGTGTATTTTTCATTTCACTCATTGTATTCTTAATCTCTTTTTGGTTGTTCTTTATATTTTCTGACTCTTTGTTAAAAACTTCTAACTTCTTGTTTTGTTCATCTATTCTTCTCCTGATTTCTTTGATCATCTTTAAGATCATTACCTTGAACTCTTTCTCCACTTTCACTTAATTCTTCTTTTGTGGTTTTATCTGGTTCCTTCCTTTGGAACATCATTTGGAACATGTTTCTCTGTTGCTCCATTTTGCTTGACTTGCTGTTTTGATTTCTGTTTATCTGGTAGGTTGGTTATGTTTCCTGACCTTGGAGAAATGGCCTTTTGTAGGAGACACCATATGCATTCCAGCAGCACACTTCCCTCTGGTCACCAGAGCTATATGTTCTATGGTTCCCCCTTATGATGGTTGTGTGGGTCTTTCTGTTGTGGCAGGCTATGTGGGTGATCTGGTAGGTGTGGCTGGCCCCTGGTATTGGTTGGTTGCCAGCCTCTCGTTGGTGGGGCAGGTCATGAGGCAGCTGGCTATGGAACCCTGAGGGGCCCCAGGCTTGTGCCAGCCCACTGGTCGTCAAAGCTGGAACCTGGGGTCTGGCTGCAGGGACCAGGGCTCCCAGAGATGGTGTCAGACCACTGGTGGGTAGGGCCTGTTCCTGACACAGCTGGCTGCAGGGCTGTGGTTGTCCTGGGGCTGTCTGTCTGCTCATAGGTGAGGCTCATCCTGAGGCTAGTGCAGGCTAGCTTGTGGGCAGGGCCAGGGCCCAGGAGATTCTGGGGCTTGTGCCTTCCCACTGGTGGGTAGACCTGGGTTCTGGTGTCTCTGGCTGCAGGGGCCTGGGGATCCTGGATACAGTGCTTTCACACTGGTGTGTGTGGCTGGGTCCTCAGCCCTCTGGTGGACAAGGCCATGTTCAGGGGTGGCTGTGGGCTCAGGAGGTCTTAAGGCAGGTAGGTGGGGCTGTATCCCTGCCCAGTTAGTTGCTTGGCCTGAAGCTTCCATTGGTGCCTACAGGCTGGTGGGCGGAGTTGGGATTGGGTCCTGAGGCTAATAGCTAGAGGGAGGATTCCAAAATGGTACTTGCCAGCACCAGTGTCCGTGTGATAAGACAAGCTCCCCAAAATGGTTGCCATAGTGTTTGTCTCCAGAGTGAGCTCCAGTTGTCTCCCAGGAGATTCTCCAAGATCAGCAGGTAGGTCTGACCCAGGATTCTTTCAGATTATTGCTTCTGCCCTAAGTCCCTGAGCATGGAAGATTTTGTGTGTGTCAAGAGTGGAGTCTTTATTTCCCACAGCCCTTTAGGTCTCCTGAAAGTAAGCCCCACTGGCCTTTGAAGCCAAACTTTCTGGGAGCTCATCTTCTCAGCACAGGATGCCCTGGGCTGGGGAGCCCAATGTGAGACTCCGATCTCTTATTCCTTGGGGAGAACCTCTGCAATTGTAATTATTCTCCCATCTGTGGGTTGCCTACCTAGGAGTATGGGTCTTGACTATACCGCGATTCCACTCCTCCTACCTGTCTCGTTGTGGTTCCTTCTTTACATCTTTAGTTGTATGAGATCTTTTCTGGTAGGTTCCAGTCTTTTTCCTTGATAGTTGTTCTGTAAATAGTTATTATTTTGGTGTGCCCGTGAGGGGAGGTGTGCTCAGGGTCTTTCTACTCCACCATCTTGGGACTATGTCCAGACTCTACGCTCTTTCTATTCTTTTTTTCATGACTTCTCAATCTACCTCAGTGGATCACAACCACAGTGAGATATGAGAATCACCTGGGAAGTTTTTAAGAAATAATAATGCCTGAGCTCCACCTACAGAAATTTACATTTAATTGGTCCAAGAGAGAACCTGTCTCTCTGTGTTTTGCAAAAACTTCTTGGGTAACTATAATGTCCAGCCACAATTGTTTTAAATAGGTACAGATTTATCTTCTTTGGATGGTCCTTGATGTCAGGTTCATGTTCAAATTCCTCACTGTATTTCTTTATACCTTGGACGTAGCATGAAAAAAACTTGTGACTTAAAATATATAAAATGGTTCCATTACATATTATAACCAGAACAATAATCAAGCCGAATGACAACCGTTCATAAGGAAAAAGGTTAGCATTAAAATTCAGATGACTGAGCTTAAAAAAAAAAAGAAAACCTAAGAAAAAGGTGTGTTCACAGTCTGGGGTTTGAAATGTGGCCCTACAAAAATAAATGGTTCTTAAATTCTGGTAGAAGCAGTTTGGGGGATGCTGTCCTAATCAATTCTCCAGTGAACTAGCCCCACTAACCTTCTAATCTTGGCACTCCCTAAATTGTGTTTTTGTAACAACTTGCACAATCTCCCATTTTTTCATTTTCCTTTTCTCTGGTGTAAATGACCAATAGAGGATATTGACAGTGCTGAACTAAATGATGAAACAATCTCTTTTCCCCTTGCAGCCCACCTGGGAAAGATACTCTTGCACATAGTCATTTTTAAAGTATAATTAACAAGAAAAGGGGAAACTGGTTAATAAAATAGAATTGTATTAAGTTCTGCCCCATGGTACTTGAGAAATACTAGGACAATGACATTTATGAGCCATGCTCAAAAAGGAATGGGGGATGAACTTCCCTGGTGGCACAGTGGTTAAGAATCCACCTGCCAATGCAGAGGACACAGGTTCAAGCCCTGGTCCGGGAAGATCCCACATGCCACAGAGCAACAAAGCTCATGCGCCACAACTACTGAGCCTGTGTTCCAGAGCCCACAAGCCACAACTACTGAGCCCATGTGCCACAACCACTGAAGTCCGTGAGCCCTAGAGCCCATGCTCTGCAACAAGAGAAGCCACCGCAATGAGAAGCCCACGCACCGCACTGAAGAGTAGGCCCTGCTTGCCACAGCTAGAGAAAGCACGCGCAGCAACGAAGACCTAATGCAGCCAAAAATAAATAAATAAAATAAATAAATTTATTTAAAAAAAAAAAATCTGCCTGCCAATGCAGGAGACATGTGTTCAATCCTTGGTCCAGGAAGATCCCACATGCCACGGACCAACTAAGCCCTTGCACCACAACTACTAAGCCTGCGCTCTAGAGCCCACGAGCCACAACTACGGAGACCACGTGCCACAACTACCAAAGCCCACGCACCTTAGAGCTCGTGCTCCATAACAAGAGAAGCCACTGCAATGAGAAGGCCATGCAATGCAGCGAAGAGTAGCCCCCACTCACCGCAACTAGAGAAAGCCTGTGTGCAGCAACAGAGACACAGTGCAGCCAAAAATGAATAAATAAATAAATAAACAAATTTATCAAAAAAAAAAATCAAAAAAAGGAAGGGAGGAAGAAAGAGTTGCCATCCAAGTCAGTTAAAAAACTCATTCCTTGCCTCTCCACGCCCTGGAGTATTTTTCCAGAAAAGGAAATATCTGTTGATCTTCTGGATGCCTCTGAGCGAGACAGACCTCCCCATCAACAATATGTGCAGAAATCCTGCAATTTCCGCAAAAGGGAGATCTGCCTCCAGGTTACAAATGGGCTTGGGGACCTGACTGAGATGGTTTGCAGCACAGGGTATACAAGATGTTTCCAAGCAAGGACTGGGAAAGAGAATTCAGCATTGATTTAGAACAGTACCTTTCAAACTATTCTGCCTGGGATGGTAAGACATGTAACCCTTGTACATACTGACCCAGTATATGCAGAAATGCATGTCTGTATGGGTGTGGTATATATTTAAAAATAAATTTACAAGGAAGAGTTTTGCAATCCATTAGTAGGTCATGAAATCAATTTTGCATGTGTCAACCAGCACTTTTAAAAAAGAGTTTAATCAGTTTTACACATTAACAGTGAGTATTATTTTATGACTTCAGTTGCATACACTAATTTCTAAAAGGCGTAAACTCACAAGAGTTTACTAAATCTAAAGGAACCAAATTAAGTAACAATATACATGAAAGGAGACAGAAACCTTTTGCCAATCAGTGGACGTTTCAATCACTCTGTCAGGACATTTCAATCACTCTGTCAACAAATGTACACTGATCAAAGGCACCTTGCTAACCACTGAGGAAAAAGTGTTCCAAGTACACCATCTTCAAATTTCTTCTCTGCCCACTAGTTATTCCAAGCTTAGCCTTACTTATGCTAAGAACCATACCCAGACCCACTGTTGTGGGAGAAGGATAAGCAAAGTTTTGGGGGAAGGTAGATTTAGCTGAAAAAACACATGTGTTGCTATCTTATCTCTATTTTTCCTGTTTGTTTTGGGGTCTCTCTTTGGACCGTGGATGCCCAGGACTTTCATTATGAATTCCCATTGCTTAGGGTCCCCAGGTCAGGTGCCCAACCAATTCCAGTGCTCTTGAGCAGTTACTTCCTCTTCTGCCTCACCGAAACTTACCTGCCCTGTAATGCCATCTTTCTTGGTCTAAGAGATGAGATAAAAGGCTCTTGAGGCATTAATGGTAATAGTATCTGAAATGTGATATCTTTCCAGCTAGCATCATTCTTTCCACAGGAGTATCCCAACAGCATGAGTACTGTAAATAATTTAGGGTAAGTCAATTCATCATTTCAATCAAAGGGATACTGAAGTGAGCTAGAAAGATACTGTCTGTACCCTTAAAGGAATTTTGAGTCTGGCAGTAAAGACAGATATTAAACAAGTAAGTATTGATATAATATGAAAGTAGTATTTAAAAAGTTAAGTAAGGGAGATACATAAATTTATAGAAAGTTAATTTAATTAAGTCTAGTGGGTCAGACAAGTCTTCTGAGGCAATAGCATTTAAATTGAGGCTTGTGGATAAGTAGGCATTAGCTAGGTGAGGGACGAGGGCCATGACATGAATCTTTGTAGACAGACCGCTGCTTGACTAGCTGTGTACATTTGGGAAAAAACTTTTAACTCTTTTAAGCTTCAGTTTTCTTGTGTAAAAAATCAAGGAAATAAACCAATCTCAGATGATTGCATATAAAGCATTTAGCACAAGCTTAGTACTTAGTACTCAATAGTAGCAGTGGTACTAGTACCGGTAGTGGCAGCAACAGTACTCAGCCAGTGGAATACTGGTTTCCAGATGAAAGATGAAATTTATGTGAACCTTTACAGACTGGGATTTATGGGAGAGATGCATATTCATAAGCCTCACTCATCTAAAGTACAAGACATTTGATGGGCAACTAATGGCTCTGTGAGGCCCTCAGAGGCAAGCAAACAATCTCAGAATACAGGTATGGAGCAACCTGCATTTGGCAGTAGAAGCCCAGCAAGTCCTGTAGTTATAGAAGGTCTTTCTTCAGAGCAGGAATGTGGGACTCCTGCTTTCATTAACTCATTATCTTCTGTGTTATGGTTTATACTGAGGCTTCATTTACTCTTTCCAAGATAATTTAAACATGTTTTAATAGTTCAAATTGGAGTGAGCAGACTGAAGAGAAGCCTTAGTTGATGCTCCTTTTACATTTGTCATGTCACATCTTTAGTATGGACCCAACAATAAGAATAGAAACCATTTTGAGAAATACTAATAATTGTTCCATTGTATTGATCCAGTGATAAGCAGGAAATGACTATGCAAGTGAATATGTTTTTCAAGCATCAATAGAAACCTACACTCTAAAGACAGTTCATTCATCTTTTTTGTTTTTTTTACCAGATAAAGGAAATAATTCTTTTGATCATTCTTTCTTAACAATGATAATAAATCATTCTTCATAAACTCTTTCAATTTATAGTGTTCTGGTATTAAATAATTACTGCTCAGTGAGTAATAGTGTCCCAAGAAGGTACCAAAGCAAGAGCCCAGTTATATCCAAACTCTATTCAAAAATCTCTCAATGGCTCCATGGAAACGTGAATCTTATATAACTCTTTAGTTTGGCATATGGCCCTCTGATTCCAACACATTTTACTAAGTTCATTTGTATATGATTCCCAGACACTCCAGCTGAACTAGATTACTCATGGTTTCCCACACACAGCCCTCAATTTCCTGGCTTCCTGCCTTTGTTTATGCCATTGCTTCTATCTATAACAATCTCCTCTACTCTGTAAAACCCTACCATCCATCAGATCATCCCAAATGCCATCTTCCTTTCAAGATCACCAAGTCTTTCTTGGTCTCGAAATGTGATGGGACTTCCTTTTCCAAAGCCTCCCAATACTTTAGGTTAATGTTATCTACCATTTTTATGCTATTTGAGTTTTAAATTTATTTATCTGCCTCATCTTCCTTTATGGATTGTAAACTTCTTGGGGCCACCTACTGCATTTTACCATTCTTGTATTCCTGTACCATTTCTCAAAATGCCTAATGCTATGGTTAGCATAGAGGTTGAGAATATGGACTTTGGGGGCAAAAAGAAATAAAATGGTGTCCTGAATCTACCATGTCACACACACAAATTTGTGTGACTTTGGCCAAATGACAGTTTTTTTAAGCTGTATTTCTTCATTTGAAAAACAGCTAGGTCACATGACATCCTCTAACAATGTGATGAAGGCTTTGAACATTGCCCGAAGAGAAATATACAAACCTATGTATACAATCAGTCTATATACATATACACTTGCATCTACCCATTGGTGTTCTAGAGCAGAGGGTCTCAAATTGTGGTCTGTATATGCTTGGATGTCCCCAAGACTTTATAGGACATACAAGAGGTAAACCTATTTTTGTAAATACACTCAGAGATTATTTACTATTTTCTCTGTGTCAACAGGTGCACTGTTGACACAAAAGTAATGATGGATAAAACCATTGGCATCTTAGGATGAATCAAGGCAGTGGCACCAAGCTGTCATTGTATTCATTGTATTCTTTATTAGTCATTTTATTCTTCACTGCTATGCACTTGCTGTTTAAAAATGACAGTTTCACTTAAAGTCCTTGAGGAAGCAATAAAAGTAATTAATTTTTTTTAGGTCTCAAACCTGAGTCACATTCTGTGTGTGAAACAGGAAGTACACATACAACACTTCTGCTACATACTGAAGTACAGTACAACGGTTGCTCTGAGAAAAGGCATGAGTGTTTGAGCTGTGAGCTGAACTAATAGCTTTTTTTTTATTAGAACTTTTATTTTTACTTGAAGGAATGACTGACCAACAAACTAGTATTCAGACCATAGTTTAGGTATTTGGCAGACATTTTCTCACAAATGAACAAAGGGAGCTTATTGCTTCAAGGAATAAAAACTGAAAGTATTTGTCACCGAAGGAAAAATTTGAGCTTTCAAGCAAAAATGAAAATTTTAGAAGACTTATATAGGCTACTGTGAGCCTAATAGCTTCCCAATACCTGAAGAATTTTCTGAGCTCAAAGGTGATACTAACAAATAGTATTTTTAAAATAGCTTGTATTATAAAATGTGTCAACATTTGGAATATCTGCATAACTCAGTAGCCAATATTTTCAAATGACCAATGCATGATGATATAAAATTATGTGTGGGTAAAAGACCGATCCAAAGTTAGTAAGATAAAACCATCTATTTTCACATAACAGAATTTTAAAAGTTCATCAATAATGGTTTAAATCACACATGGCAGCTACCCTTAATAAAATAACACTTGTCCAGTTTTGCTCTAACCCAGATAAACAAAAGCTCTTTGAGTCCTCAAGCATTTTTAAGCATGTTCTCTTGACCTGAACAATGAAGCTCCTAAAGGAATGGTTCCCAAGTTAAGAACACTTGCTCTAATAAAAAGCCCTCAATTCCATGAAGTGAAGTATAGGCTTCTGCCATGCAGAAGCCTCCTAGAGTCAGGTCTCTGTGTGAGAGGAAATCTGTCTCGTGAAAGTAGGAGACTGAAACAAACAAACAAAAAAAGAGCAGTGTAAAATTACAAGGATGGCAGGCCATGCTGAACTGGCTCTGGGCTTTCCGGTTCCCTCATTTTCTTCTGCTGGGTCAGCTATGGTGGCCGTGAAGACCCTGAACCCCAAGACCGAGGTGGCCTGAGCCTAGGGGGTATTGGTGGTCAACATCAGCGTGGCCCGGGGGCTGCAGAATGTGCTGAGGACCAACTTGGGGCCTAAGGGCACCATGAAGATGCTTGTTTCTGGTGCTGGAGACATCAAGCTCACTAAAGATGGAAATATGCTGCTTCATGAAATGCAAATTCAACACACAACAACCTCCTTAACAGCCAAATTAGCAACAGCCCAGAATGACATAACTGGTGATGGTACCACTTCCAATGTCCTAATCATGGGAGAGCTCCTGAAGCAGGTGGATCGCTACATTTCTAAAGGTCTTCGTCCCAGAATAATTACAGAAGGATTTGAAGGTGCAAAGGAAAAGGCACTTCAGTTTTTGGAACAAGTCAAAGTAAGCAAAGGAATGGACAGGGAAACACCATAGACGTGGCCAGAACATCTCTATGTACTCAAGTTCATGCTGAACTTGCTGATGTCTTAACAGAGGCTGTAGTGGACTCCATTTTAGCCATTAAAAAACAAGACGAACCTATTGACCTCTTCATGGTTGAGATCATGGAGATGAAACCTAAATCTGAAACCGATAGAAGCTTAATCAGAGGTCTTGTTTTGGACCATGGGGCATGGCATCCTGATATGAAAAAGAGAGTAGAAGATGCATACATCCTCACATGCAACGTGTCATTAGAATATGAAAAAACAGAAGTGAATTCTGGCTTTTTTTACAAGAGTGCAGAGGAGAGAGAGAGAGAAACTAGTGAAAGCTGAAAGAAAATTCATTGAAGACAGAGTTAAAAAAATAATAGACCGGAAAAATAAATCCTGTGATGATTCAGATAAAGGATTTGTTGTTATTAATCAAAAGGGAATTGACACCTTTTCCTTAGATGCTCTTGCAAAAGAAGGCATAGTAGCTCTGTGCAGAGCTAAAAGAAGAAATATGAAAAGACTGACTCTTGCTTGTGGTGGGGTAGCCCTAAATTCTCTTGATGACCTAAATCCTGATTGTTTGGGACATGCAGGACTTGTCTATGAATATACATTGGGAGAAGAGAAGTTCACCTTTATTGAGAAATGTAACAATCCTTGCTCGGTCACATTGTTGATCAAAGGACCAAAAAAGCACACACTTACTCAAATCAAAGATGCAATAAGAGATGGCTTGAGGGCTGTTAAAAATGCTATTGATGATGGCTGTGTAGTTCCCGGTGCTGGTGCAGTGGAAGTGGCAATGGCAGAAGCCCTGATTAAATACAAGCCCAGTGTAAAGGGCAGGGCCCAACTTGGAGTTCAAGCATTTGCTGATACATTGCTCATTATTCCCAAGGTTCTTGCTCAGAACTCTGGTTTTGACTTTCAGGAAACTCGTTAAAGTTCAAGCAGAACATTCAGAATCAGGTCAACTCGTGGGTGTGGACTTGAACACAGGTGAGCCAATGGTAACAAGAGAAGTAGGCGTATGGGATAACTATTGCGTAAAGAAACAGCGTCTTCATTCCTGCACTGTGATTGTCACCAACATTCTCCTGGTTGATGAGATCATGAGAGCTGGAATGTCTTCTCTAAAAGGTTGCACTGAAGCTTCCCTTGTATCATCTGAATCATGAAGACTCTACAGAGTGATACTAAGAATATAGCTATGGAATTTTTGTCCAAGCTTCAAAAGATTTTCAAAGGATTTTTTTCCCATATAAAAAAAAGAGAGAACACTGGCACCTATTCAGATTCTGAAGTTCTGAAATTATAATTACAGTATTTTTTAAATTGTACTGCAGTGTACACATACAGCAGGCCACGCTTACCCAATAAAAAGGACATTTTACTTTAGCTTCAGTGATATAAAAATACATGTTAGATAAGCATATGTTATCTACCTTGTTATTAAATGTTCCTTGAAAAACAAATTTTAATGGTTTAATAATTCTTCTAATGAATGTATTTTAATTTATCTCCAATAGTTCCCCGTCATTAAGCATTTAAGTTTTCGATTTTTATGCTAGTTATAAATAAGACTTAAGTAACTTAAGGTTTGGAAAGCATTCCTGCTTCCTTAGTATAAATCCTTTTGAGCAGGGGTTCTCCCAACCCCCAGGCTGAAGACCAGTACTGGTCAGCGGGCCTGTTAGGAAGGAGGCCGCACAGCAGGTGAGCAGCGAGCAAGCAAGGGAAGCTTCATTTGCTGCTTCCCATCGCTTGCATTACCGCCGAACCATCCCCATTCCCCCCATCGTTCACATTACTGCCTGAACCATCTCCCCTCTTGAAAAATTGTCTTCCACGAAACCGGTTCCTGATGCCAAAAATGTTGGGGACCGCTGCTTTTGAGTAAAAAAAAACTATTGGACAAATTGGACTTTTCATGCTTTTGAAATAGCTTTGCTAAAATGCTTCCCAGAAATGTTAAGTTGTAGTGAGTAGAAAGATGGAATTAGAGGCAAGGGAATTGAAAGAGCTGCAAGTCTAAGGTGGCAAAAATAGGAAAAGCGAGGTTAAAAACATGGTTGAAGGCGTGGTGACTAAGGACTAGGTGAGATAAGAGGTTTTCAGGCAAGACCGTATTTTCACACTCGGAACATTTGCTTAGGCTGATGTCCCTCCCAAACCATCAAGTGTCCTCTTTTTTTCACCCAAATTACTGTTCTCTTCTACATGTTTCCACAAAATACAGCAGGTATATCTGAAGCCCTTGGAAGTGAAGTTGTGTGTTGCTACGCTTTGTGTTTTGAGGACTTGTCAGTTGCCTATAGTGAGTGTGCAATAAACATGAAGTTGAAAAAATAAAATAAAATAAAATTACAAGGATGAATGCCTCTTTATCTTATCTCTCCCCAGCAGAATCCTGAAAATATAGGTGAAAATTAGGTTTTTAAAAAATTAGATTGTATTTCTTTATGCTCTAAGATGAAATTATTTTTGTAAAGAAAACATGCACCCATTTGTTTGAATGAACATTTTCACATAATGAATTATCTTCAGACTCCCCTCCCCCACACAAATCTTTTTGCAGTTGGTCCACTGTTTTATGAAAATTTTGATTATTTATTAATTAGAACAAAATGAGTGGCATGTAGACAAACAGCCATTTTAAAGAGATTTTCATGAGTTATAAGACACAGTGTCTACAGAAATATTCAGCTTAGTGAATCTAATAGTGAACACTTTCCAGACCATATTAAAACATTTGGCCACAAAAGGAACTTTTCTTCTGTTTTACTGTCTAGGTGGGCTTAGGGAAGATGTTGAAAGGAAAGAAAAACAGAATGGAAGAAGAAGTGAACAGAAAAGTTAGGAAAAGGAGGAAAAGGAGGCTTTTAACCATGACATGAGCAGTAAGGACAAATGTACTGAGATCCAGTCAGAAGTCTTTTAGGACTCTCCCATCTTGCTCTTTTCTCCTAACGTTGGCCTGTTGCTACTCAGGACACAACTGTCACAAGGTGGAAACACAGAGGTAGCCTCCTCCATACTACTTGGTTGGACCTACAGTTAGTTTTTCTGCTTATAGCTCTACAATCAGGTGAATTGGTTCTTAGCCTGGAATGACAAGAACCTTTGGCCTATTGCATTATACTGGTTTCCAGGAGATTTTAAGAACAAGGATGTGTTAGAGTCCCATGAAAAATACACATATCTAAGTAGCAAATTTTATCAGAAGTTGTGGTATCTGAACATAAGGCAGAAATGACTGAGATTCCTTATAAAAATGCCAGGAAATCCATGAGACACAAAAGATATCTAGAAGATATCTATTTTTCTAGGAAGAAATTTTAGAGGGGGAAAAAATCCTTCAGCTTTTAAGATCTCTCATAGTTTGTTCTCTGCCACATAGCCCTCAGCAAAACTTGTCACATTGTCTATCAATGAAGGCAAATTCTTAAGCCTTCTAATTTCTGAGTCTCCACATTCTTGCATACCCCAACCTTAGAGATCTTAAAGAAAATGCCTTTTTACACTAGAAACCTGTAAATATGCTATGAGTGTTCATGTGCCTCTTTCCTGGTGCAGTAAAAGTAAATAATGATAAATAAGGTTATAGCTTTAAAAAAAAAATACTTTCCTTCCTCCAATATAGTTTTGATGGTGTTTCTCAAAAAATGTTTCTCACTTCTGGGTATTTCCAAAGGTCACGTTGCTTCTTAAAATCCTGCCCCATCATTCTTTCTACTCCCTCAATTCTACCCCACTTTCATTTTTACCCACATGCATCCATATCTGATTTCAGCTTCCCTCCTCACCACCCTCCTGCTTCCAGGAATCCTGAACTTGTTCAGTGTCTTATATATTTGACTTAATTCTCTGATCACATCATTAGTAATTTTATTTATTCAGTAAGTATGTATTGAGCAACTGTTATAAATCAGGCACCAATAACATACTAGGTATCCAGAGAGGAAGAGAAGACATATCCCCATCCTTAAGAATCTTACAGATATCCCAATCAACATCCCAGCAAGTAATTTTGTGGATATTGACAAATTGATTCTAAAGTTTATAGGGAGAGGAGAAAACCAGAATAGCCATACAATTTTGAAGGAGAACAAAGTTGGAGGACTGATACTACCAGTCAAGTCTTCCTATGAAGCTACAGTAATCAAGAAAGTGTGGTATTGGTGAAAAAAGAGACAAATAGGTCAATGGAACAGAATCAAGAGCCCAGAAGTAGACCCACATAAACATAGTCAACTGATTTTTGACAAAGGGGCAAAGGCAATACAATGGATCAAAGACAATCTTTTCAAAATGAATCTAGACACAGACCTTACACCATTTATAAAAATCAACCCCAAATGGATCATAAGACTAAATGTAAAACACAGAACTATAAAACTCCTGGAAGATAACATAGGAAAAAAACTAGATGACTTTGGGTACGGTGATGACTTTTTAGATACAATACCACAGATACAATTCATTAAAGAAGTAATTGATAAGCTGAACTTCATTAAAATTAAAAACTTCTGCTCTGCAGAAAATGATGTCAAGAAATGAGAAGACAAGCCACAGACTAGGAGAAAATATTTTCTAAAGACACATCTGATAAAGAACTGTTATCCAAAATGTAGAAGGAACACTTAAAACTCAACAGTAAGAAAACAGACAGCCAGATTAAAAAATGGGCAAGAAATTTTACCAGTCACCTTACCAAAGAAGATATATAGATGGCAAATAAGCATATGAAAAGATGTTCCACATCACATGCCATCAGTGAAATGTAAATTAAAACGACAATGAGATACCAGTATATACCTATTAGAACGGCCCAAATCTGGAAGATTGACAACACCAAATGATGATTATGATGTAGAGCAGCAAGAACTCTCATTTATTGCTGGTGGGAATGCAAAATGGTACAATCACTTTGGAAAACAGTTTGGCAGCTTCTTAGAAAACTAAATGTACTCTTACCATACAATTCAGAAATTGCATTCCTTGGTATTTATCCAAAGAAGCTGAAAAGTTATGTCCACACAAAAACCTGCACATGGATATTTACAGCTTTATTCATAATTGTCAAAACTGGAAAGCAATCATGATGTCCTTCAGTGGGTAAATGGAAAAATAAACTGTGGTACATCCAGGTAATGGAATATTATTCAGTGCTAAAAGAAATGCACTATCAAGCCATGAAAAGACTTGGAGGAAACACAAATACATTCTTACTAAGTGAAGGAAGACAATCTGAGAAGGCTACATACTATATAATTCCAACTATATGGCATTCTGGAAAAAGCAAAATTATGGAAACAGTAAAAAGATCAATGGTTGTCAGGAGTTGGGAAGGAGGGGAGAGATAAACAGGCAAAAGACAGAGGGTTTTTAAGGCAGTGAAAATACTCTGTATTATACTATAATGATGGATACATGTCATTATATATTTGTCTAAACCCATTGAATGTACAACACCAAGAGTGAACTCTAATGTAAACTATGTTCTTTGGGTGATAACGATGTGACATGCAGGTTCATCAATTGTAACATGTGCCACTCTGGGGGGGATGTTGATAATGGGGGAGGCTGGGCATGTGTGGGGGGCAGAAGGTATGTAGGAATCTCTGTACTTTCCTCTTAGTTTGCTGTAAACCTAAAACTGCTCTAAAAAAATAGTCTTTAAAAAGCAAACAAATTTACTATTGCTTAGGGGAGACAATGACACAATTATAACGTAGTATAAATGCTGTAAAAATAATATTATACCTATAGATTTTGCCTCCTTATCTTGACTTTAAACTCCTTAAAGGTTTGGTTATATATTTTTATAAATTCAGCAAACAAAACTCAGGCCCGAGACAGTATTCAATAAACATTGTGAACTAAAAAAAGGAGATACTGAACCCTCACCTAAATGCAGTATGTCCACGACCACATCAGAGGTCTGAACCCAGCCATATCCTATGTGTGGCAATATCTGAACCAGAGGAGGTATAAGAAGCTCACTTACCAATGGCATGGTAAAAATTCCAAACTGAGTGTTCCCAACATCTGTGGAAATGGGTGTGGCCATATTCAAAATCATGGCCTGTGGCAGTAAATCTCATTGAAAAGTTGCCAGAGTAGACAAAAACCACAGGAAACTGTGATTTACGAAGTCTTAACTTCAGACTCTACAGGGTCTACTCAATCTCTCACACATCATACAATAATAACTTAAATAATATGATGTTTGGGAAGTATCTCCTGATAGAGTCAGACTACTCCAGGAGACAACTGGGCCAACAGTCAGACTTTTTGCCTTTGAGGCATATTGTGGTTGACTAGGCAGGAGAGATGGGTAAGTGGAATCAGTGGGCCTTCTGTTCCTTCACTCAGAAGTCCTCATGATGACCAGCACTGGGGCCTGGGATTCACCTACCTATCTTTGCAATTCAGCTCAGTATCAAATCCTAAGAGCATAAAATACAGGTTACAAAGTATTGTTATTCTCAAGGCAATTTCATGTAATCATGCACTGGATCCTTCCCACAAAGTATGATCCAATTAGGCAGTCCAGGAATTTTATATTGATTTCATCCATGGACAAACTGAGGTACAGAGAAGTTTAGTAGCAAATGTTTATGGTCATACAGCTGGTAAACTCTACCACCATTATCTCTCAGAGATTGAGAGAGGCCTATACCATTCCATATATTTAAAAGAAGTATTAAAAAATGTCAAAACAGGTAGACAAATATCATGTTATATTTTTTAAATGTTTTTGTTTAACAAATGAATATTATTAATTATCATATACAATGCAAAATAATTACAAGTAAAGGAATATGTGTGTGTGTGAATGTGTGGATGCACACATACATATTCTCCAGACAGTATGACCTAGTAATCTATGTGTAGGGTTATATGACAGATATTTGGTGGCAAGAAAATTCTTATTTACCTACACAATAGCATTTTCCCCATTGGCAGAAATATTCCCAGTCTGAGAAAATAATGGAAATGAATTATTACTGAGTTCATATAATCATAGTATTATTCTCCTTATTATTTACTTAGAGGTAGTCATGGGACCCAATTCTGGGGAAAGAGACCTTTCCACTTTGGATCATGTTATGTACGGGTATGATGTCTGGATCTGTGGCAGCCATTTTGAAGTAATGAGGTGGCAATACTAAGAACAAAACCAAGTGTTAATGATGGAAGAGTAAAAAAATGGAAGAGCCTGCATCTGTTCTCAATGACTTTATTGATCCACCAGAACTGCCAGCCTGTGACTATTTTATTAATCTAGCAAAATATTTTTCTAAAACCTTAAGAAACAGAACTTAGTTGGGTTTTCTCTTATTTGTATTTGAAAGCGTCTTGACTACAATTTTCTTCTTTCAATCTTGCTCATGATTATATGTAAAACTTCTTTTGGAGAGAACATCAACATATATATTACAGGCCCTTTGTGAATGTGAAGCCAGAGCCAGCTGCCCTCCCAGACCTCCCTGCTGAAAAACTTTTTCTTTGCATAGAGAATGTTAGAGATCAGACCAGGAGTCTCAGCCACTAGACTCCAGACTAGTATTTTCCTGACACACAGTGCTCTGTGGAACCACCACAAAGGTTATCTGGTCTTCCTATTACTCAAAAAAACTAAGGATCTTGTATCATATCTGTCTCTCCCCCAAAACAACATGAATTCAATGATAAAAATCAACTCCATTAAAACAAGAATTTCTAGGTTCAAATAGGTGGTGTTAGGAATAATTTGAAGAGGTGGTGTTAGGAATAATTTGAAGAGGTGGTGTTCGGAATAATTTGAAGATCAGCAGAGGAAGATCAATGAAAGCAGGATATCTCTCCCTTCATGACTGAATATGCAATAAAGATAAATGACAGTAAAGTACTTCAGAGATGCATAGAATTATGCTGACTTTGTGACTTTCTTTCTTCTGAGGATCTCAGAAAAATTATCTAAAGAATGCTCATCTTCACATCAGACTCAGGTATTACACACGTGAACAGGAAAAAGAGAAGCTCATTCACTGCCCTGCTCTCCATTCACTTTGTACGTGGTGTGTGGGTGTACTTAAACAGTATGCCTATTTATATTCAATCACATATGGATGCTATATATGAATTAGGTATCTATAATGCAGATATTTAAAATATTTGTTTACCACCAACTGCTTAACTGGGATTTCCATGAATAAAATAAAAGATGTATGCACTAAATATATGTGTAGATGTATATGAGGATCTGGTATAACTTACTATTATTTCCTTTTATGGGTCAAGCAGGAAAAAAGAGAAAATCAAGTATCCTAAGTAAATTTTGCCCATTTCTATATATTTCCCCCACCATGAAACAACATGCTTAATACACCATAAACATCATTTTAAGGGAGAAGGAGAGATTATCCTCTAGGGAAAAAAGAAACCCCAAGTTAAAAAAAAAAATTATCACAGTGGGACATGGTTGTTCATTCTTTTTGTAGAAAATATTTTCATGTTTATTTTAAGTCCAATAAAAATGTAAGTATTTTAAACAAACAAAAACGTGTCAGGGATAACAATAGGCTATTTTTGAGTTTGGAAGAAAAAGGAAGCTTGCCAGGAGTAGGCATGTATATTTTTAAGCATACTGCTTCAAAAAGCAGGATGTCGGGATGTTGCATCTTTAATTTTTCTGTTAATTATGGATTGAGCATTGTTGTGAATCTTGTCCTCAAAACCGAGCTCAGAAAATAAGAGCAGATGCTCATCCCCAGGTTTGGCTCATATGGGAATTGAACGGAACATATTGGTTTATAATTAATGTAATTTGTTGGATTATCTTTTGTGAAGGAGCGAAGGTAAACAACCTTGCAGCATTGTAGTAATATCTTTGGAGCTTGGAGCTTCTATAGTTATGGAGAAAAAAAGAAAAATGAAAAGGAAAAAAGCTCTTCCTGTCACATTACAGGGAATTTGGAAATGTCTGTCACATTCAAACATACTTTTAATTAATTCAAAGGAAAGAATTAGGTGAAAGACCCTAAAGCTAAACACAAGTAGTGTGTAAAATGAGAGCCACTGGTTTCCCAATGGGGAATTTTGATAAATTGAATTCTCTTTTCCATTTGCTTTAATTTCATTGTGCAGTAGGGAAATGGAAGGGAAACATTTTCCCTTCTCTCTAAACAGGAAATTGGGCACAACACAAAATTCATTGATTTGAATATTTATCTTTTTGGGGGCACTGTATTATTCATAAGAAATATGTATACAATGACTTTTCTCCACAAACGTCAGGGCATCTGTGTATCTCATCTTTGTTTTATTCTCCATACCCCTCAGAGGTATAGATGTTATCTTCACTTTAAATAAACTCATTCATGAAAAAAAGAAAGTAACCTTAACCCTTTTCCACACACAACCAAACCAAGAAGGATAAACACCTTTTGGTGTGACGTTTTCCAGTCACAAAATGTTTCCTCTGCCTCACATAGATCTCGGGAGCATGTGTATAACTTTAGGTCTTTGACAATCTTTGACTATCCAGTTTTGATACTGGATCATCTGAATTTTCATTTTGATATTTTTCTGTGTGTTATATGCCATTTTAAAAAATGATTTTCTTAGCTTCTAATAGAGTAGTAGGTTTGAAGCTTTTTGTTACCTTTCTATGATTAACAGGTAAAAAGTATATTTTAATTGACTTTTTACTTTTTTCATATATTCTTACATTTGATTGCTAAAAATAAATTATTCTTTCCAATATCTCTTAACTAAAAACCCAATTTAAGGCCTCACAGGTCCAGAATTTGGTAGTAATTTGGGGGAAAAAAAGGGGTGGGGGAGGGAGTGAAGACATTTAAATTTTTTTATTTAAAAGCAAATGATGTGCATCCCCTTTAAAAACAATTACATAAAGATGTTAATCTTATATTTATTGTCTAAAATGAATTCCCAGGTGTCATCTTAGAAATGATTTCCTTTGGAAGCCTTTTCAGAATACCCTCCATCCAAAGAATGATTTAAATGCTCTTTCTGTGTACATTATAATACCTCATTCTTTCCCACGTGATATTCGGTACCACACCCTAACAGAATTGCCTGCCTGTTTGTCTCCCCTATTAATATGTGAGTGTCTAGCATTTTACTGTACTCTAAAAGTATTTGTTGAAACAATGGAAGAAATGGGGTATTGTTTGACCCCAAGAATCTAGAGAATGAGGGTAATTTTTAGCAAATTAGCACCCATGTTATCTTTATTTTAGAATGTAATCACATTTATGGAAGTCCAAGGAAACCAGAGCAATGATTTAGAAGGTGATATTAAATTCCTACACATTCATAGTTTTCTTGACTACTTGTTCTAAATCCAGAGGAGGGTAAAGTGAAAGTTTCAGGTCAATTAATTCACAAATAGCTATCATTTATTGAAAACCGATCTATATATTAGTGTTGAGAGGCATACAGTGGAATTTTGGGGGAGGATCTCTACGTTGTAGTAAGAAAAATAGAACTAACATTTACTGACAAAATATGGTGTATAATTAAATATAAAATTGTGCAGCACATGATTTTCTTAACCATATGTGGCCAGAAAAGAAGAAAATGTTTAGGGCTGGAATTATCAGAGATGTCAAGGAGGTGATCAAACACAGATGACTTGTGTAGGTTAGCATTAACACTGGCCAGGTTAAGATGCCTTACATAGATTCTCATTTAATCCTCATTGTCTCTTTTCAAGTCAGGCATTTTGTCTTCATGCTACATAGAAGAAAATAACAGACAAATAAATGAAATCCCTAAGGTAATACCACCAATTAATGGTATATCTGCTTTTGAGTTCTGATTCCTTCACAGTACTATATGATGACTGACAGAATATATAAAAAGGAACAGAGAAATGAATTAAAAATCATCCAATAAAAGAGAGGGCAGACATAAGTAGATGAAAAAGAAGTAGTGGAGTGCCATTTCACTAAAGACAAAGAAGTAGAGTGTTTCAAGAAGGAAATACAGTGAACAGTGTCAAAAACTACAAACAGGTCAAGGAGACTGCATTTGTCATTGTGTTTGACAACAAAGATGGTGATTTTTGAAAGAGTTGCTTCAGTAAGTGAGTGGAATGAAAACCGCTTCAGAAGTAAGGACAGAGTGATGACGGGAGAGCAGCATAGGTTGATGTATGTGTTAAAAACAAAGCAGATACAAGTTGACTAGAAGAAAGAGTGACTAAGGTCAAGCAAAGGCTTTCCTCAAGATAGAGAGATGTGAATTATTGAAACTAGAGGAGGGAGAAATGGAATGGAGAAGAAAGGGACAAGTGGGAGGCAAAAAATCTCAATCTAGTGTACCAGGGCAAGGTTAGCACTTCTAAGACTCTTCTTCTGAGACTGGGAAAATTTGAAGAGATGTCTGTAGCAGTAGAAAACAACAGAATGATATGAAGATGAGAATCAATGAAGGATAGCCTTGATCTTTTTATTTTAAGAACAAGGTGAGCTCACTAGCTGAGAAAAGGAGCAGTGAGGGAAGTGTTGAATGCTGGAGGAGAAACAAAGTCTGTTACAGCTGAAATGGTAACGATGAAAATCCTCCTTCCTCAGGATCATCTACATAAACTTAACTGCTTATAAGGTATTTTCCTTCCTGATCAAGTAAAACTGATGATTTGGCTCTTAAAAATCCCCAGAGGACTTTAGGACAATCTGGATGGCATGAAATGGTAAGGTCTCCAGTGCAAAAAAAAAAAAAAAAAAAAAAGAAAGAAAAGAAAGAAAGAAGGAAAGAAAAAGTGGACAGATTGACCAATATAGAAATTCTGGCCTTTCTCCAAAATTACAGCATGTCATTGGCAAAAATTAGAAGTATGAGCCAGATCTCAATTCAATTCTATTTCTGCTACACTCCACTGTTTCTCATATAACATAGGTATTTATGTATATGATATTAAAAGCACTGGTTTGAAAAACTATATTGTAGAAAAATACATAATGAGAAGCATACCTAATACCTAGTTTAAAGAAGCTTGTCTATATCCTTTATTTTGCTTTAGGGAGTAAATAATTTGTTTCTACTAATCAAAAATTTTACCAGGTTATTTGCAAACATATAGAGAGCTACTGACCTCTCATCCCTTCAGACTTGGATTCATTTTATTTTTAAACCATTGAATGCTATTCATTCTAAACTTCTTGGTTGAGAACTGAACCATAGGTGATAAAAACCAAACTGAACAGTGTTCAGGCAAACATGTGAAGTGAGCTAAGTTTATTTTTGGAGATTCTGTTTTCCTGTGCCCAGGAATCCAACTCAAATTTTCAAATTCTCAAATCTTTGCCCATCTATATATTAACCCCATGCTCCATGTTCCCAAAGAGTATAGATTGCAAGGAAGATGATCCAAGGAACTCACACTTATCATGGACATGGCTTTTTTTTTTTTTTTTTTTGCATTCAAACTAAACAAATTTTAAAATTATAAATAATAAAAAACAATAACCAAAATTATACTATAAACAATGTTGAAAGAAAAATGAAAGTCTTGGGGGAAATCTTTGTAATAGATATATCAAAAACTAATATTAGGGCTTCCCTGGTGGCGCAGTGGTTGAGAATCTGCCTGCCAACGCAGGGGACACGGGTCCGAGCCCTGGTCTGGGAAGATCCCACATGCCGCGGAGCAACTAGGCCCGTGAGCCACAACTACTGAGCCTGCGCGTCTGGAGCCTGTGCTCCGCAACAAGAGAGGCCGCGATAGTGAGAGGCCCGCGCACCGCGATGAAGAGTGGCCCCCGCTTGCCGCAACTAGAGAAAGCCCTCGCACAGAAACGAAGACCCAACACAGCCAAAAATAAATAAATAAATAAATAAATAAATGTGAAACCTTAAAAAAAAAAAAAAAACTAATATTAAAAAAAGGAAGAAAAACTAAACCTATCAAGAGAAATTAAGTAATTTTAGTGCCTCCATACAATGGAATTATTTGTATCCTTTTAAAAAGATGAGGCATATATGTATATTCATTGATATGAAAAGTTCTTTTGACATATTTTTAAATGTAAAAAGGCATGAGAGCAACATATATTAGATAGTATACACCTATGTATATCAAGTTACGTGTTCAATCCTAAAGAGGAGGAATCTGGAAGAACATTTACAAAATATTGATTGTGCTTTCTTACAGATGGTGGAATTTAAGGTTTTCTTTTAATATCTTCTAAATACTTTCCATATTGCTTAAGTTTTAAAGTATTTATTATCTTTATAATAAAAAAGTAAAATAATAAACACTTCAGATAGTATCTTAATATTTATAATTGCAAGGGAATGAATGTATCATCAGTTTTATAACTGCAAGGGAATGGATTATCATCAGTTTTATAATTTTCAATTATAGTTGGTAAAATAGGTCCTGAGATATGAATTGTTTTGGCCAGTATCTATAAGTTAGCCTCCTGACTTTGCAGTACTCTTCCTTCTCTACCATACTGCCTGAACATGAGTAAAACATGCACAGCAAAATAACTCATTTAGACATTTATAAGTTGGCAGACCAGAGTCTTCATTTATATCGTACTTCTAATGCATATGAGCTTCTCTCCATTCAAAAAAGGAAGAGTGCACCAAAGTTAACTCAAGAAAGATGTGTTGGAATATTGAAACCACAAAAGCTAGCAAAGATTCTGAAAACTCTTCAAAATTTATATTTGTTATTTTTAGGAAGGCTTCTTTTAAAGCCATATAAAACATATATATCTCACAGAATCTTGAATTAAGCTACAGCAACAGCAATGGATTTTGTGACCTGAATCCTAGGCTTAATGTCATAGATGGACTACATTTTCAGCTCAGAGATGTGTTTTTCTAATGAGTCACAAATGCAACTGCTATAATAATAGTTTCATGCCATACTCACTAGAAAACTGTTCAGTCAAAGAGAATGAGAAGCTTATCACAGATTGATGACTTTCTGATATGGGATGTTAAAATTTTCATATCCTTATAAATTAAGAAATACTAGAATGAAGTGACCAGATGTTCAGCTTCCTTTCTGGAATTTCAAATGTATGTGTGTGTGCATGCATACAACAGAAACCATTCCTCTGAAGAGCAGAGATTTCTCATCAGAAAATGTGTGTCTTCTTACACTGTCATCAACCTTCATTTAGTATCCATAGTGCTTACATTTCAACACCTTGCATTTTTACATCCTCTTTTATATAGGAACTACACAGATTTTAGAAGACATTCTTTAAAAGAAGGAACTATCTTTCTCCTACTAGAGCTTAGATGAGTGCCTAGGAAATGCTAAGTAAAACTGGGGGGAAACCACCCATGAAACCTCAAAGGAATTTTAAGATAGCCAATTTTTCTACCTTTGTACTCTAGAAGTCAAAAGATTCTGCCAAGTAGATGAAACTAGAAAACATGGCAAGGTCAATCCTTGTCTTTTACCTTTTCCTTTCATGACCTTCAGGTGTCAGTCCTCTAAAACTACTTTAGTCTACGTGGTACCACAAGTATCAGGAGAAAGAGAACATTTCTCAGAAATGAAGCCATAACATGATTCAAATAAGAATTCTAAGACTCAGTAGTAAAGCACCATTGTGAGTCTACATGACTGTGTTAGGAAATGTATGTAAGGATGGTTTTAATAATAAACTTACAACCTTTTTTTTTAAAGTTCAGAAATAGATTTTTTTTTCAAAATTAAAAAATAGCACATATTAATAATAGTCATAGCAAATATCCTCCAAAAAAGCATGCTATAATACTCATTGCTATTTTATTTCTATTCTTCTTCTGATCTACGATCAAAATTTATTGTTCAAATTTTGTTCAGAGAGTAAATGAAAAACAAACTGTTTCTTGGCTGAGACTCTGAATTCTTGGCAATTAGCATACTAAAAATAAATTCACCTTACATTGATTTACACTCTACTATAATAGGGCTACAGACTATTTTTCTTATATTGTTATTCTCTTTTGAAATGCATCCCTAGTAAGATGTAAAAGCATGTTATTTTATCTCTATTTATATAATTATAGGACGTTTAAAGTTTCTGACCCATAAAGCTGCCTTCCAGAAGTAGAAGTCTAGTCTAGACTGGCTTTCCTCTCAAGTTGATTAATATGAGGTTGAAGAAATATCTTCTCAGAAGACTACACCAAACCAATCCATTTTTTCACTAAAAATTCACCTCTTAAAATTTCTTAATATTTGTGTTAAGACAAGAGTTTCTGGGCCTACTGTTTTAAAATACAAATATCCTTGTAAAAGTTAACATGTAAAAGTTAACTTGATACCTTAGAATAGGTTAGAAAAACAAATTATTCCAAGCAAATTATTCTGAAACCTAGCTGAGAGTAAAACCCTTAAGAGTTAGGATATAGAAGAAAACTTCCCATTTCAAGGTGGTGGTGAATAATGGGAACCTAGACACTCATTAGACAATAAGAAGACTCTGTGAGAACCAAAGAACTAAGATCAGAGTGTGATTCTGGCAGTGTGTCTGAGCAAATATGGATCCATCTGTAAGACTTCTATTTCTTAGTGAGGGGCTCATCCAGCCACAGTTCCTTCCACTTCTTTGCTAAGATGGAATATTGCCCTCTTCTACTGTCTGCCACCAAAGGTAGGAGAAAATAGGAAGGGGGTAGGCCCTTAGGTGTAAGCTAACCAGATGGCTGTTGATAGGGTGTCATTGAAATATATCTCAACATACTCTGATGAAAAGAATATTTTTTCCACTGTTGGAGACAGATGTTGAATTTCTCACTTCTCTTGTTGCAATGCATAGGGACTTTGGTCTCTCTCTGTTTTCCATGGGGTAAGGAGCAGACAGAACTGAGCTCACTGTCTCTTCAATAGTAGAAGAGAAGATGATGAAGGTTCTGGGCTGGTGAGAATAAGGTAAGAGAGAATTTTCAAGATGAGAAGAGGAAAGATTGAGGGGAAAAAACACCCAAAGGGAAAGGCATAAAAGGAAAAGGAGGGGAAAGGAAGAAAGATATAGGGTGAAGCAAGTACTAATGGCCAGGGAAGACAGTGAAGGTATTCAGGACATTTCACTTATTTTAGAATTTTGCTTACATCAAATCTCTTGATATTTGTTTAATTGACTCTCTGTTTGCACTGAATCAAGTAACATGTATAAAGTAAAGAAACCAAGGAAAGAGACTTAGTAAAACCAACTTGTATTAAGTTAGGGTCCCATTAGGAGACAGAGATGACACCAGTTATTTGGACAGAGAGAATTTAATATAACTAAGTAACTGAAGTGTTAACTAAGTAAGTAAAGTGTTAACTAAGTAAGTGAAGAGTTAACTAAGTAAGTGAAGTGTTAACTAAGTAAGTGAAAGAGTAAAAAGAACATTAAGGTGGTGTGGAGGTAACAGCTACAGGAAGAAGCTACCATGCTTAGGGCTGAAGGAATAAAGGCAAGAGATTGGAATTATTAAAATTTAGAAGGCTGGAGGAGAGGCCCTGTGGTGCTGAAATTCAAACTTCTAAGGCAGGGCACTGCTGGGCTGGTGCTGGTGTCTCTCAGTGTCTGATAAGGTTGGTTCTACAAGTGTTGGATAAACCACAAGATGGATCCACGTGCTGCTATCAGAAGGCCCTGCTGCTGCCGAGATGAAAAAGTGATACTGGGGTGATGCTTACAAGAATAAGAGCAGACAGGAAACCCTTAAGAAGTTGATGTGCGCTGACAGTAATAAGATGAAAGAAGAAGCCGCTTCCCTTCTCCATCTAGTACCGCCTACTGGCAGAGCCTAACTGAGAAACAGCTGGTGAAGTAGAAATGTGGTCGCAGAGTCCCTGCCCCAGCATCACAAAACTGAGTATAGAAGGGTGGGCTTGGAGATGAGAGACAATAGCTTAAGAACTGGCACACAACCTTTAAAAACATTATCTTCCCAATTGTTTTTTATTCCTTAATTTTGAGGAGGTTTTATCAAAATCAGAAAATAAGGAAGGCAAAAACAGTATCCTTACTCCAATTATAACCCCTTTGAAATAAACCAAATTATGAAAAGCCTGTATTTATTTTTTTAATAAAAACAGTTATTTCATTTATAGAAAATTATTATGGGACTCTGCTTTCATTCTAAATTCTCTTTAGTTTATTAATACTCTTATTCAACAAATATTTATTGAATATTGAATGTATCAGAAAGTATTCTAGGTGCTTGAAATACACCAAGGAATAAGAGACAATATTCTTGTCCTCATAGAATATGATTCTTTTTAAGAAGTAAGATTATATCAATATTCAGCAAAAATCGATTACAAATCTTTTATGAAGAAGAGAACTGGGGTACAATGTGAGATACTTATATTGACAGTATGGCAATAGACACATTTAAAGATATTTTGAGATTTTGTAACCACATAGGCCTATCCATTTTTCCTGCACACTCTCAGATATATTTCCCTCACCTTCTTCCTAGAACTCTAAATAGATTTATAGAGGTATTATATGTTGTCCAAAGTTCTATGAATCATACCATTGAAATAACTCATACCCAACAGCCATAACATAGAAGCCCTAGAACTTTCCTCTTTTAGCATCTACCACCCCATAAGATATAAGAATAATTTAGTGTGAATAAGACGAGGGAAATGTGGGAAATGTTGACTAATATGCTTCCTTTAAATAAATGTTAATATATGTATCTTTCTACCATGTAGTAACAGTTTATAAACTCAACTTTAGTTTTAGCCATTTAAAAATCATCTCTGTGGTGACTTTATGCCAATTAAAAGAATTGCTCTGATTTATGCTGAGATCATTTAGTGTTTCTTGGAACCACCATGGTCTCATTAAACTTATCTTCCACATTTATTTTTATAGATATTCAGAGAAATCTCTAAAGGCTTAATGTAGCAGGCTTGAATTGTGACACCTCTCCCCTGAAAAAAATCCAAAACTCCTTTCTCATTCATCAAGATAGAACCTAAGACACAGGTATTATAACATAGTTTTAATATTTTAAGAGGAAGCATGATCTTCAAAGTCTTAGAAATAGTAGATTCACTGCCACCAGAAATATTCAAACTTAAACACAAACCTTTAACAGTAACTAGCCAAGAGCTTTGCATAGTAGGTGCTCCATTAAGGTTTGCTGATCACATTTTATTTATTTTTAATAATAAATAAACAAAGAAATTCTTCTGTATCTCTCAGCAATTCCTCCATTTAACTGCTCTTATGCTCCAGATGTTCTTATAGTTGTCCAAAGTAATCTCTCACTTTTCTAGGTCTCTCTGCACATAGGTCAGAATTATTTTCTTAATGTTTCCTCCTGTTCTTGTGTTGCAAAGATAGAAGATCTGAAATGTCACCCTCTGTTAGGAGATGAGGAAAAAACTACCCATCCTCTTACACCCCCATTCTTTAACCATGTTTCCCAAGAAGGTGAATCTCACCTCTTCATGCTAAGACATACAGCTGAACATGTCATCCAATTTTCTATATGATGAGATGGAATCAGTCTATATACAAAGACACTTCAAAACCTAGCTCAAGCCAGCTCTTCAGATCGCATCTCAACACCTCCTCCATATATCTTCTGAATGCCTACCCAGAGCAACAGAAGTCCAAACTTTACCCACTTCCCTTTGTTTGGCAATGTCATCTCAATACTGGCTAATGATTGGGAAGTGTAGATCAGAAAAGAGAATGTTAAAATTGGGTACAGCCATACCTGATGTGCAGTGTCGTAGGAGTGATGAAGGTCACAGCTTTTCTTATTGTAGAAAATTCTATTTCAAGACCATCAGTGCTGATTGTGAACTTCACAAGTACTGCTAAGTCCTTTTCCTTTTGGCTATCAGTGACTTTGTTTTCTCCAGCTGCCAGACATAGCCTACTAAACGCAAACAACTTTAAAATAACATTTCTCCCCGGGCACAAAATAACAAAAGCCAGGTTTTCTGAGAGAAGCATAAAGCCTTAATTTGGGCTCTGCCTTTGAACCTTTTTAGAATTTCATTAAATGAAAGAGCATTGGTCAGCCATTGTCTTTTCAAAGCATTTGATCTAATGTTGGTTTATCTTTTGTCCTTGGATTGGGTGGGAAAGTCTTCACATTATAATACTAATAAGAAAAAAAAAATGCTTCCTGAAAATGAAATCCTGTCAAATTTGATGTTTTGTTTTCTAGTCACAAAGGTAAACTGCTTATTCTAGGAGTAGCTGGAAAGTGGGGAGCAGAGGAACTTGAAAGAAAAACAGATTTAGAGTTGTGTTCAGTAGGTAATATTATTAAAAATAAAATCATTTTGTAGCCTGTCATCTTGATGTTATGAAACCCAGTAGCATGTTTTTTTCCCTTTCAAATGAATTTTGTTTTTAATAAGTTTGGCTAAAAGTATAAATGCTTTTGGTGAGGTCAACTTGAACTTGTGGCTTTTCTTAGCCTTTGGGGTCTACACCTCAGAGAGTTTTCTGTTTTTATTGGAAGTTTAAATTTTGTTGACTGAGCTGGGAGTTTCTTTGTGAGAGCACTGAGTCCTTTAATGTTTTCTTTTTTGGTCTCTTTTGCTGTTTAAAAGAATGACTTGAGGATAAATTTGGCGCCTTGGATAGATAAATAAATCTGACAAAATTATAAATGACTCAGTTAACTGGAGCAGGAAGGGGAAAATAATAGTGAATTAGTTTTAAAAGGAAAATACACCCCTCAGTAAAATGCATGAAACCCTAACAAATACAAATGCCACTCAGAAAAAAACAGTTTAATTTTTAAGGAAAGAAAATAGTCAATTCATCCTAGTGGTAAAAGACAACCAAACCAAAAAAAAAAAAAAAAAAGTTATGATAATCTCTTCCTATGTGATATATTATAGTTAACTTTATACCTTATGAAATATTTCAAGTTTTATTTATGTAATAAATCTATTTTAGTATGTTAATACAATAATTGAATTGTATAACTGCTATATTTCATTAGAAATTAGAATTTTTATTAGAAATTTATGATTTTAAAAAAAGTAAGTCACAAAGACCACAATTTGACCATGAAAGAAATAGCTGACTTTACAGATTCAGACTGGCCGAGAAAATCAGGCCTTGACTGTGTGAAAATAAGAATGTTTGTCTGATGCATGTAACACATGGGGTGCTCATAGAATAGATGCATATTTTCAGGGGTGGTTGTATTCATTGGCTGAGAGAAAGTGATGTAGGACATATAATTGCCTGGCCCCTTTTTGTGCCTCCTATTGTGAGTAGAAGAGAATCTTCTAAAAAGATGGACAAAAGTCCTTTACTTCTGTTCAACTCATAATTTTGCCTCAGAATGATTCATTTTTTTATAAATATTATGAGGCTTGGGGTGTCAGATTAGTCACCATAGTAAGCACAATAGCTTGCTCTGTTTATGCACTCTGTATAACAGTCACTGTACACAGTATTTATGTATTATCCATTTGTAAAGAATATCTGAGTAATATTTAAAGAAAAAGCATTTCCTTAATAACTCAAAAGACATTTAAGTCCTTTAGAGTGTGAGGTAATCTTGAGTTTTTAATACATGGACTACATGTATATGGAAATATACATGGAATAGGGCTAGACAGATTATTAAAATTTTGAATTAACTCTAAACTTTTAGATATACTTAAGCGAGATCTAAATTGACACAAGTTTTTGATCTTTAAAGTGGGAACAGTATTTATCTCATGAGGACTTTTGGAGATACATTAACATAGATAAAGAGCTTAGAATAATACCTGGTAATATGGTAGGTGTTTAGACAGCATGTTACAGAGGAAAAAGCATGAGCTTTGTGGGTTGGAGGTTTGGTAGTAGAGAGTTAATCTTACCTTGTTTAGACTGTATCTCCAACACCTGCAAACTTGCAAACTTGGCCAATTTCTTAAAGGTTTAGTTTTCTCATCTGTAAAATACAACAGTACAACAGCTCATAAGATATGTGTGAGGATGATACAAGATAGCAGTGCCTAACATGGTGCCTGAGACATAGTAGGTGATCACTCTTCTCCTCTCATAGCTTAGTCTTGAAACAAAAACTACGGGATCAATTAAAATAAGGATTACACATACACACAAAATGTTGTCTGAGGCCATTCACAGCTCTTCATTTAGCTATTCTATTTACTGTCCTGAGGAAACTTTAATGTAATTACTATGTTGGTTTTGGGCTCTACACACAGCTGTAGGATAAGAGAATAGTCTCTGGTGTTAAGTAGATCTGATTTCAAAATCCTCATACTGTCATTCAGTATCTCTCTTCCAGTTTTAAAGTTTTATATTATATTTCAAGTCTTTTATAGATTATCCTTGTAGTTTTAAGAAGCATGCTAAAGTTAAAATTTAAATGATTAACACAGCAAAAGACCCAGTGCTCTATTCTAGCAGACTCTGAGAGCTTCCTTCAGAGAGGTAGATAAAATCAAGTTTAAAGCATCAAGAATTCATCAGCTAATGCAGTCAGTTGTTAGACTTCTAAGACGGCCCCCAATACTCCCTACTGCATGGTTGCACCTGCTGTTCTGTAATCTCCCTCCACAGTGTGTTGATCTCTTTCTCTCATTCTTCTCATTTGCCGCTGTGATGAAACAAGCTGCCATCTTGTGAGCCCTTACCACCCTGGTGCAGCCTTGTGAGTCTAGATCCCTGACCCATAGAAACTATGAGATAATCAATAGACTTGTTTTAAGCCACTAAATTTACAGATGATTTGCTATGTAGCAATATACAAATAACACAGATGAGTAGGACAAGATGACTAAAATTAGGATGGAATTCATAGACTAAAACAGAAAAAATGAATTATTTATGTTTCGTTTTCAAATATAAATCAAACATAAACCTTTTACACTACCATGAAATTTTTTAGACCATCACAACTACTTTAGTGCCTTTGCCCAATTTTTTTGAGCCCTTACTTTAACAGTTATTTGTTCCCAAAAGTTTTACTTGATTTGGAAATTCTTAAATATCTCTCTAAGTTGAAAATGAGAAGCCAGTAGAGACAAGTCACACTGAAGAGCCTTCAGTCCCCATATAGTATCTGTACCATCAGCAACAGCTGCAATACAGAGAGTCTAATAGCATAAGGAGCCATTAAGACAGGCAGATATATTGTACTTTAATTAGGAAAAAGTTCATCTTTTTTATATAGCTCAAAAATCTCATAAAAGACAAATAGAAGTAAATCTAATACTGAAATTATCATCCTAAAATTGACAAAAATTGTTTTAAGAGATTTTTCATAACCCCTTTCCCCAGTGTAGAGAGTTTTACTCATTCATACTGCGAAAAACTAAAACCATCAGATTGCTCAGTGTTGCATATTACAATGAAATTGCCAAGCCCTTCGTTTTCACTGGATTGGCACTGGCAGTACTCTTTACTCCCAATGATCCAAAAAGCTTCCTGTCTTGCAAACCACGAAGTCTGAACAAATGCCATTTTGCCTCGGAGAGCTTCAGAGTCAACATCTCAGAGAGCAGATTAATTACCCTGTGGGGCTCCCAGCCTCTCCTTGGCCAGGTCTCGAGTCAACCAGAGCAGAGCAGCCCTCACTTAGATCATCAGGCTTTGGAAGTGGATCTTTGAAACTTGCTTGGGTTTGCACTCTAGTTTGTAGTACTCATGCTATATACATTTAAATAAATATATTTTAAAATTGTATGTCTAAATTTACTTATTTATATATATACAATTGTTTCCACTCTGATATGTTTTCAAAGAATTAATGGCACCTAATGTCCTAGCAAGAGTAAGAATATTCCAGAGCCAGAATCAAGTCATGAGGAATTGTTCTCCTCTAGCAAATATATTAACAGAGAGTATCTTCAAAGGGATATATCTACCCTGACTTAGAGCTCTACTCTATGTCATACTGAAGTTTCTGTCTGAAAAATGTAAAAGTCAGTCATTCATTTTTTTTAGGTATTCTAAGCTGGCCAGAGCACTGCACTAATTGACAGCAAAATGCTGGACTTAATACCTCTGAGTGCTCCTGGATTCCTTCTGTTCTGTGGCCACAGACTGAATCCCTAACTATAGCCAGATGTTTTATCAATGAGCGAGACCACAAATCTATTACCAATACTACAAAAACAATCTCAGTGTCTGATATATTTCAGTACTAATGATAGTTCATAAATAGCATCTTCAAATGCAAAAAGAAAATTTCTCTACAGATCTATTGACTGGTTTCATTTAATTTTTCATGGTACTGATTGGTTTACAGATTTACATGATGACTTCTTTTGGTCTCATGTTGACATGCCCCATTTCCCCAACAGCCCAAAAAGTCTAGTTCACATAAATGAGAAATAATTCCTAGCTTTATGTAAATTATTATATAGTTATGCATTCATGAGCATACAGCAAAAATATAATTTCAGTCTGGTAAAAACCAATTTAATTTTTATTTAATTCTGTAATATTTTACAGGTATTTCCATTCTTCCACTTATTATATTGAGAATATTAAAACTGATATTAACTACATTCCCAGTTAGCCTTTATCACACTTCTATGTTTCACTCAGAATATGTCAAGGAAGCAAATATTTTGGGGGAGTTAATGTAATGATATTTGAAAATTATCTTCTTTACATAAGAATAAAGTATAATTTATTTAATTATACATGTTGCTTCCATGTCCTGGCTATACATATAGCTGGTTCACTTTGTTGTGCAGCAGAGGCTAGCACAACATTGTAAAGCAATTATACTCCAATAAAGATGTTAAAAAAAAAAGTAGCTTTATAATTTATTTTAATATCTGCAATAACTTGAAGTACAGTAATCCACAACATTTATCTCCAAAATCACAATGATTCATCATGAAGAAAAAAACTGAGAGGAAAAAATTTTTATTGGTGCCAAAATAAATAAAATAAATGTTTTCTGTTTTATTCTTATATCAAGAGCCTTAACAATGTTTGCACCATCTACTTCTGAGATTTTATACCAAGAAATATAACCTAAAGTGAGAAGGAAACTACCCAGATTTATTTGATGGAAAATTATTAATAATAGAAAAAAAACAAAATTAACTAAACGTTCAATAATTGGTAGACAGCTAAATAAATTAAGAGACAATATGCAATTAATTTTTTTTTTCCCCACAGATATTTACTTATTTGCCCTTATATGCCAGGTATCATGCTTGTCCCTGGGTATACAGCTGTGAACATGGAAGGCTACGATCCTAATACCATAAAGCTTATTTTATTAAAAATGATGGGGGCTTCCCTGGTGGCGCAGTGGTTGAGAATCTGCCTGCCAATGCAGGGGACACGGGTTCGAGCCCTGGTCTGGGAAGATCCCACATGCCGCGGAGCATCTAGGCCCGTGAGCCACAACTACTGAGCCTGCGCGTCTGGAGCTTGTGCTCCGCAACAAGAGAGGCCGCGACAGTGAGAGGCCCGCGCGCCGCGACGAAGAGTGGCCCCCGCTTGCTGCAACTAGAGAAAGCCCTCGCACAGAAATGAAGACCCAACACAGCCAAAAATAAATATAAAAAAAAAAAATGATGTTTATGAAACTTTGTACCAAGGTGAAACATGTAGAATGGTTAGTAAAAAATTTATGTAACATAAAAAACTGTTTATGTAATATGATCATAGCTATGAACAAATTAGGTATAGAAAAACATTAAAGAATATAACTGAAATGCTCATTGTACATTTCTTTGTGTAACTGGATTTTGAGTGTCTTCATTTATGTTAATATCAATTAATAATAATATTCTAACATTCTTATAATAAATCATCATGTTTATTAAAAAAAAGACTGTGTAAGTCATAACAAAGTTTCTTGGAAAACTTCAAAAGTGAATTCAAGGCAATTGAATAGATCTCTAAAAGTTAAACAAAAACAAGATACAGAGGGTAGAAAAGCATGCAAATTTTTTTTCATTTTGTTATTTGTTCAGTTTCATTGGGGTACATTTAATATTTAAAATTGCACATATTCAGTTCATACATTTTGATGAGTTTGGACATATGCATATACCCATGGTACCATCATCACAATCAAGGTAATAAACATATTATTACATATTAAGTGGTAAGAACACAACATGAGAGCTACCCCCTTAACAAGACTTTACATGCACAACACCATATTGTTAACTACAGGCACTTTTCATCACTCTACTTTTCTGTATTTGCTGAATTCTTTTTTTTTTAATATAAATTTATTTTATTCATTCATTCATTCATTTTTGGCTGTGTTGGGTCTTCGTTGCTGCCCGCGGGCTTTTTCTCTAGTTGCAGCGCACAGAGGCTACCCTTCGTTGCAGTGCACGGGCTTCTCATTGTGGTGGCTTCTCTTTGTTGCAGAGCATGGGCTCTAGGTGCGTAAGCTTCAGTAGTTGTGTCATACGAGCTCAGTAGTTGTGGCTTGCGGGCTCTAGAGCATAGGCTCAGTAGTTGTGGCGCACGAGCTTAGTTGCTCTGTGGCATGTGGGATCTTCCCAGACCAGGGCTTGAACCCACATTCCCTGCATTGGCAGGCAGATTCTTAACCACTGCGCCACCAGGGAAGTCCCTGTTTTTGCTGAATTCTATATAATGAACATATTTTACATGTGGAAAATAGCATAACCTTATTTCTAAAACAAAAATAATAACTGAACTTGAGGAATAACTGTTCTGCTTCACTCTCATCTTCCTATTGAAATATTGATGAAATCCTGAGACATTGGAAGAGTTTCACAGCACAGTAAGCTCTGAGCAACGATTGGTTAGTTTATTTGCATCACACATCCACCCCAGCCTCACTTCCACTAACTGAAAGTCTTTGAGGCAGAACTGCGGGGTTTCCACCTACTTTGAACTGTCTCCATCTACCTCAGAAACATAAGGCTTCTGCAAGAAAAGAGCAGAGAAAACATCCTCTCTATAATTTTCTGAGGTTCCGGAGCGATCTCAGCCTCCATCTTTTAGTATTTATTTTTCCATATCTACTTCTGAAGACAAAACTGACATGTGATATAGGATTGCATCCTGGGAGAGAAATTCAGTCCTCTGAAGGGACAAACACAGGAGACTGTAAGATTGGACACTGTGGACCTCTAGTTCTAGAGTCTCTCACCCTCAGAGGACAGAGAGGAGCACAGGGAGTATTAATGTGTTCAGAAGGAGATCATTCTGAGCAACTCCTCAGGAATCTTCTCAGCCTAGGAGAGCCATGCCAGACAAGTAAGGCCTGAGCATTGAAAACCAGGCTTGACATATGCATGGTAAGCACTTCTCCAAGTTCAAATCAGAGAAAGAGTCTATCAATCAAGCACGAAGACTGTAAAGTTTACCAAAAGAGCCATTTTTTTTCCTCATTCAAATATGAAAAAATAGAAAAAGAACAACTAAAAAACTACCACACACACATACACACACAACTAAAGAAAAGATTCTAAACATAGAATAAGGTAGAAAGTAGTGACTATTCAGAAAAGAATCATGTTTGGGCAGAGTTTAACAACAGAAAACAAAGCTAAATTGTAGAAAGCATCTTTTTTGTGTTGCTGATAACATTCAAGAAAACATGATCACTATAAAGGAAGAGATGAAAAATCTGACCAAATGAAAATAATTCATTTTGAAAAGGCATCTAAATGTAACAGAGTTGAAGTCAATTAGAAGTGTAAAGTTTAAGACAATTAAAATCTGCATTATAAGAAATAAAGAGTAAAATTAAAACTGCAGAAAATTGAATAAGGATTTGAAAGTTAAACATGAGCAGTTCCTCAAGAATGAAAGAGACAATGGCAAAGAGATGAAACAGAGAGATGAGGACAGAAAGAGAGAGACAGAAAGGCAGAAGGGGAAGGAGGGGGAAGAGGGAAAGAAAGAGTGAGAGAGAGAGAGAGAAAGAGAGAGAGAAAACAGATGCTTAACCTGGAAAAATTAGTAACCCTGATAAGGTCATAGCAAATGGAATACAAGTCTTATTCTTTGAATAAAAAGTAGAAAAGCTTTCCTGAGTCTATAGTTGATAATACAGACTAGAAATATATAGTTTATAGATAATGTATGTTAAGATTATTATATAGAAATATTATATAATATTATATATAATACATTATCTATAACAATATATTATATATATATATATAGTTGATATTTTGTCTACTGAATTCCAGGCAAAATTATTTGTTTCTTTTAATCATGTTTAATCTTTAATCTATGTGGAAAACTATGTGCATATATTTTAGGAGTTTGGGATCTGTTTTTCCCCAAAACAAGTAATCAATTTCCCTTTCTACTATTTCTTGAATAGTCTATTCTTTCTCCAATAATTGTAACAGAAACAACATTGGGACCTTTCCAAGCCTGGCCCATAGTAGGTAATGAATATTTGTTGAATTAGTGAATAGTAACAATAGCTAAATTTATTGAACATCTTTTTTGCTCAGGTATGTGTCATACAATAATTTTACAAAAGTTAATTTATACAAAAACTTATTTAATCTTTCTAACAATACTGTAAAGTAAGACTTTTATTCCCATTTTATAAATGAGAACAAATTATTTGCCAGAGTCTATTGTGCATCTAATGATGGGTGGAGCAAGGAATTTTAACCAATGAAGTCAGACTCTAGAAACAGCTCTCTTAAAACTATGCAATACAGCTCCCCAGAAATATGAAGTCCCACATGTTTTAATTCATTTAGTTCATACATACATGTGAACATATAATCTATTTCTATGCCTATACCACTGTAGCTTTTTGGTGTTCTGATACCTGCCAGACCAAGGCTCCCTTCATTGTTATTTTTGTTTCAAAATTCTCTTGGCTATTCTTACACATTTTCTTTTCCAGGTAAATTTTAAGATTAGCTTGTTGGATTCTAATTTTTTAAAGATCCTGTTGTGATTTTAATAGGTATTTAACATGTATTACATGGGATTAGGATTGAACTAATAGATTAAAGTCAGGAGAAGTAATAACTCTCCAGTATTGAGCATTCCCTTGCTATATCATGGTGCGCCTTGCCCTTCATGTCTTCTCTATGCTTCAGCGGAGTTTTGTAGCTTTTATCATCTTCCAGGTTTGCACAGTTCTTTTTCAATTTATCCCTAGATACTTTGTGTTTTATAGCATGTGGATATTTTTTTCTAGTTGGTTATTTCAGAAATGTAAGAAAAACTCCAATTTTTGAAAGATGATCACCTTATTGAACCCTCTTTTATAATATTGTTTAGTTGACTCCTGAATAATCCAATTGGATGCTCTTTTTTCTACAAAAGATACAGTTTAAAATCTTACATACCTGCAAATTATTTTTTTCTTTCTTACTTCATTGCCTAAGATATCAAGTATTAAAAAATAAAGGTCTTCATTAGTTTTAATTTCCTTGTTTGTAATATTTTTATTTTAATAATAATGATAATAATATCTACCACAGAGTGATATTGAGAGGAGTAAATTAGACAATACAGGAGAAAATTCTTAGAGCAGTAACACACCAGCACAGTTTGCCCTCTCACTGCAATCATCACCTTTACTATCATTTTTTAAATTTAATTAGAAATCTTTCTAATTTTCACCATACTAGTGAGAACTCTCTAACAGATATTCTTTCTCAAGTTAAGGGAATTTTCTTCTGTTCCTATCTCAGGAATAACCTGTTCAGAGTCTTTCAAGTTGATCATGTGCTTTTTCTTCTATAATCTGTTAAGGTGGCCGACTCTATTTTAGATTTCCTAAGCTTAAATTATCCCTGTTGAATTCTACTTCATCATTATGTATACACTACTGGGTTTAGGTTGGTCAGTTTTACTATTTTAATACTTTTCACTCTATGCATAAGTGAGATAGATCTTTTTTTTTTCTACAGTCCTTGTCTAATTTTAGTATCATAATAGTTTTGTCTTATAGAATGAGTTGCAAAACCTTCAATCTGTATCCAAGGGCTATAGGGTTGACAGGATAGAAAGGGCTTTGGTAAGTCTTATAGAATGTGGCTGGTACTTATTCAAGGGCAGATTTCTGAATAGCTTTTTAATTTCTTTTATGATTATTGATCTAATCAGGATTTCTGTGTTACTTGGAGTCTCTTGGTAATTTGTGTTTTCCTGGAAAATGGATTTTCTTTAAAAATCTATTTTATATCTATCGTGCTACTCTGTTCTTTGTTATAATATTCTTTTTAAAGTCAATTTTTCTTAATCAAATTTACTAAAAGATTGCTCTATTGTTCTTTTTGAAAAAGCAGCTTTTAGTCTTATTAATCAAGTCTACTTCCTCAAATCTAGTGGTTTGTGTTCTATTTTATTAATTTCTGCTTTTATCTTCATTAACTTCTTCCTACTACTTACATTTTATTTACATTTTTATTCCTTTTCTAGCTCCTTGTGTTTAAAACTTGATTCATTCAGTTTTCGTCTTTCTTGTTTCCTAATAAATGAATTTAAAGTTGTTATTTTCTTCTCTTAGCAACCATTTTGGCCAAATTACAGGTTTTTTTCTTTTTTTTCTTTTTTCTTTCTTTCTTTTTTTTTTTCCTTTTTAATGCTCTCGTCATGCTTCACTTCAAAATAATTTGAATTTTTATTTTCTCTTTAAACTAAGAATTATTTATTGGGTGTTTTACAATTTTAAGTGGATTGATATTTTTTATTTCTCTTTGTTCCTAGTTCTTAATTTTATTGCACTGTGGCCAGACATCATCCTCAGTATGATTCCTGTTTTGGATAATTTATGGAACATTTCCTTGTGGCCTAACATAATGGTTAAGAGTGCAGGCTTGTGTTTAGAATGGTGCCTCACACATAGTAAATACCATGAACTCAAGGTCAAATATTATGTATTTTGCACACACATTTGAATGTGTGTACATGATTTATTTATGTATATTTATTTGTATTGATTTTGTTAAATTCTAAATCCTTATATTTGTGAACTTGATCTTCTGAATACTCAAAGAACCATGCTCTTTGAAATTCTACATTTCTCTTTGCATTCTAACATTTTTCTTTATACATTGAATGCTATATTATTTTCTGCACAGAAATGTATTATTTTATCTGATATCTCTTTGGTATATTTTTATTATTTCATAATATATCTACTTTCTTTTTATTAGCATTCTCCCATTTATTTTCCAACTTTCTATGTCATTTAATATTTTTTTTGGTTTTCAAGCAAACTTTTAATTGAAATGTAATATCTTTTCTTTTTGGTGTATCTCTTCCAAATTGTATATATATGTGTGTATGTATGTGTATTCTCTTTTACCCAAAGCAAATATGTATTAAACATTAAAATTAATCTATTTACAACTACTTTGATTATTGATGTTAAATTTATTTTTGATATCATATTACTCTTTAATTTTTTCACACCTTCTTGCTATTTCTCTTTTATTGCCTTAATAGCAGTTTTCTATATAATTCAAGAAAGATTATTGAATCCACATTTATTCCTTCAGTAGCTTGAATATTTTATACACTGTCAACACTCATTATGGCTCTCTACCTAGCCTTTCTAAAAGAACCCTGCTTCAATCTAAATATTCATTTTCTTTTGCACAACCATGTGTGTCAGGGCAGGCACTTCCCATAAGGAATTATTTATTAATTGCTCAAGTCAGTTGTGGAAGTCTCACCTCTATTAACTGTGAATGGTTTAATCATGGTCATATGATATAATTTCTATGTAATGAGACTGCATTTACTTGGGGGTTATTGGGAAATATTTTCTGGATTGATTAAAAATTTAAAAAACACACATAAGGAGACACAGACTCTCTTCTTCCACTGTGTGTTGTCCTAAATAGATGTGATAATCCAGAAAAACTGATGCCATCTTCCAGCTATCTTCTTACCTGAAGATAAGCCCCCCTCTGAGAAAATAAGAATGGAAAACAGAAAGAAGCTCAGCCTATAGGTTATGTTTAAGTCACCAAACGAACAAATAAAGGAACTGCCGTACCTTGGAACTTCTCTATAGAGAAGGAGGAGAATTGATTGCCACTAATGTTTAGGCTATCTTGAGTTATATTTTCTGTTTTTGCAGTTGAATCATCCTAACTCTTGCAATGTTTAAAGTCAACTTTTTCTATCAATATCTAGATTGATAATCTAATTAGTCTCTATAGCTTCTTACTGGATTAAACACTACTAAACAAAATTTCACTTCCAAGATAAACCTTGCCCCCTAATATCCCAACTTTATCTACTTATATATAAATTTAGTTCCATATTCTTTTAAATTACTACATTATTCTGCACTTTCAATTCATAATAACTATCTTAAGCCTTCAGGCATCTTCCATTATTTATTTATACTTAGAAATATGTTTTATTCATTTCTTTGCTTACCTCTTTTCTTGAATTCTCCATATTTTTCTTTTGCGGTTTTATTTTTATTGATGTAAGACCATCACTGACTAATTCTTTTAGATCGCTGTTGAGTTCTATTTTGGTCAGACATAAAACTCTAGTTTTATAAAATACCTTCCTTCATAACTTTAAAAACATTCTCTATTGTCTTTTCACATCCTATGCAAAGAAGATACGTTAATAGCTTTTCTCTTATTCTTTATGAATTGCCTTTTTTCCTCTGAAAAATTTTGTATGTTTTTCTTTTTATCCTTAAGTAAATTTGCTTAGGATAGTTATTGATGTGGGTTTTCTTATTTAGTTTTGTTTTCTTTGCTTTTTAGCTCTTGTTGTCATTTTAGTTTTTATTTTAATCCTGCTGTGCACTCTAAAAACAAAGATGCCTTTCTTTAAGTCAGAAAAAGTTTTCTTCTAATATTTCCTTGGTCATTCCTTTCTTTCCATTCTCTTGGGTTTTTCCTGTTAAGAAGCTGTTGGAAACCCTGGCTCTAATTCTTTCTCATTTTCCATATATTTGTCATTTTGCACTTTGTCCAATCTTATTCTGTACATGTCTTACCTCAATCTTGCAGTTCTCTCAGTCTTTAGCCATGTATTATACATTTTGATACTCAGCCCCAAAATAGGGTATCCTAGCAAAAATATTTCAAATTTAGAAGAACTCAGTTTCCTTTTCACAGCAGTCTTCTTTTTGTAATAAATGCAACAGCATGTTAAATCTCTAGCTAATATTAATACGATTATTTCAAAGTTTGATTTTATTCCCTCTATTAATGCTCATCATGAAGGGTTCATTCTATTTGTTAAGTTAGGTGTGTTTCTAATATGTTACTTTTCTTCAGTCGTTTAATGTTCATTGTCATCTATTCAGATTTGTAGAAGTGAAATCACATTAGCAGCTGTAACTTTTTTATTTGGTACAAATGGGAATTCCTGTTTGCCTGAAAATAAATGCAGGATCTGATTACTGGTGTCTGCATTGAGAAAGAGTGCAAAAGAGGGGACAGTGTGTCAATAGATAAAATTTACTTTTGATTTTGTGGAAATATATCCTTGAAAATTTTTTTCAAGAATTTAGCTCATGGTACTTGCAAGTCAATCAGACATTGCCCCACTTCTATGGATTGACTTAAGAGTATGTCTTATCAGAAATCCCACTTCAGAGACATATCTTAACACACTGCAACTTTAGAACACTTGAAGATATTCAACTCACAGATCAGAAAGTAGGAAATTTATAGATAATAAAAAACATATGGAAAGAATTTTATGGTTAAACTAAACAGAACTATTTTTATCTTGAGTATCTTGAGGTGACTCTTGCGTTCTTCTGAGACTAAATTACTTTTGTCAGATTTTAGGGTGATGAGTTCTACAGCTCACTGGGCACCTTCATGGCTTTCCAATGCTGCAATGATTTTTTATTTTTATATTGTTCATGGAATTTAGGGAGGAAAGAGAGGCACACCAGCATGTTCAGTCATCTATTTTGAACAAGACCAGGCTAAACCAACATTAGTATAAAAAGTGAAAGGATTCAATAAATAGTAGACAATGTTCATAACAAAACATAGGTATGTACTGCTGTATTTTCAAGTAAAGTAAAAAGCATAAAGTAAAAAATATTACAAACAGAATAAACAATTCACCTGTAAAGTGACAAAAATCAGAATGATCTCAGACTTCCTTACCATATATGCTTCCAGGAAAAAAAGAGAAAAAGCTTGAAAACAACTGCCACAGCATGTTGCCTACAGATCCTAGAAGTTTTGTGATGCATGCCTAATTTAACAGAGACATTACTGTAGTTGCATGGACTCAAATAAGTAAACCACTCATACCATTTCTGAATTGGTTATTTGAAAAAAGTATTTTTTAGAAGTGATGTATCAAAACGACTAATTCACAGATTAAGAAAATGCATTGTGAAAAGATTGTCAATGGTCATTGAAACTCGTTATATAGAGAGTTTAAGAGGAAAGTGACAAAAATTATTGCTGAGAGATAAAATCAATAATAACAATTTGAGCCTAAAATTTCTATATTATCAAAATAAAACTCAGTAAGGGATTGAGCTGATAGGGTAGAAGAATAGATAAACCACTCTAATATAAAATTAGGGCAGGAAAAGTCACTGTGTAGATACTGTTAATATTTTACACTGATAATCAGAGGTTTGAATGTTTGGATATGTATGTATGTGTTTTAAAGGAAAAACTAGTAGAATTTAAAATGAATATTCCAAATGACAACAAAAAAGTAAAGCAGCCAAGTTTTCCTAATATAAAGGTTATAGATTTGAATAAACTATCAAAGATTATGTATTGGAATACATACCTGGATGTCCAGTAATTCTATATGTATTGGGCCTAGCTCTTTCTTCAAGCCTACTCATTTTCATGCAATCTGATACATAAAGTATAATTACTCTTAATCTTTTAGTGTGACAAAAATGTGTGTCTTTCACTCTTCTTTCAAAACTTTTATTATTACCTATTTCATGTCTAAGTGCCTAATTAGATTTGACAGGATTCAGCATTCCTATATGGTTTTCAACTAAACTTATTTTTGTCTGATTTTCATTAACCAGAATTAGGCAATCTCTTTATGCATAAATCACATTATATACATCACTTGAGTAACAAATCCTCTAACACAAAACACATAGACAACTGTTTTCTCCAGAGCCCTGTTTCCTTTAACTGAAAAATAGCATCAGAAATCACAATATGGACACTAGATATGCATGTTAGATTCTATACATGAGATTTTATATACGAGATGTGTACATTAGATTTTATATATGAAACCTGTATGTGAAGCAGTAGATAATACAGCTTCTTGAACACTTAAGTATCAGTGCTAAGGATAAGAACTGAAACAGTTCTGTTCTGACTACACATTGGTTTCGAATTCCAAACTTACAAGTATTTAAGACTTTGTATTCTAATACCAAATCTGTCAGTTTGTTGCTTTTCAACTCCAAGTTCACCCTTCATTGTCTGTTCTTAGAAAATTGTAATGGGTCCTTTAGCTATCTTTTCCTTTGTCAATTAGCATGAAACTAAACTTTGCTAGTAGAGAGCACTAGAGAAACATTGCGGGAAGAAGGAGTTTTCTTTACTGGTTTTGTTGGTCTTATTCAGCCTAGCTTTTGCAGCTTGGGAGGCTTCTGCAGCACCCAATTCTTGTAATACATGGCGGCCAGAAAACCAGTGGCCAGCCCTTCCCCTGGTTTCCTACTTGGGTGGTTTTGTGTGTGCCTCAAGAGAGACACTACCCCAGGGAACAGCTTTCCCCATCACCTAAGAGGGTAGATTTCCACAAGTTCCACAAGTGTGACCCCAAAGTTATTTCTCTGTCATTCAGTGATTCATGGCCATAACCTCTCCAAGAAGTTTTGAATCTCAGCCCCCAAAGGGACAGGGGGAAAGTGTGTATAAAACTATTGCTGAGCTAGTGACTGCTCCTTATATCTACTATTCCTATACTCTTTAGAATTCTTGTTAAATCTTACTAACCAATCTCTTGTTACTCTGATCCTCTGTAATAATTAATAATTCTTTAAATTAAACCTTCCCTTTCAATTTACTGTGTAGTTTCTGTCTTTTGATCAGACCCTGACTGATGCAAAATTTAGTCTATATACTTTCCTCTCTTTCCAGACCTATCAATTTATCTCCTCTCTATCATAAACAGCATCACTCTAATAACTAATAAATTATGCCATTATTATTCCAAACTAAATGCATCTATTTAGATCTTGGTCCCCACACACTGCCTATAATTTTACTCCCCTTTCTTTTACAATCTATGAATATGTCACATCAAATACTGTCACTTATTAACAATAAAAATTTGATAACACTATATAATCCATAAGTAAATTCTAAACCCAAATACTAGTTAAATACTAATTAGAATATTTACAGTAGGGGGCTTCCCTGGTGGCGCAGTGGTTAAGAATCCACCTGCCAATGCAGGGGACATGGGTTAGAGCCCTCATCCAGGAAGATCCCACATGCCACAGAGCAACTACAACTACGTGCACCACAACTACAGAGCCTGCACTCTAGAGCCCGTGAGTTACAACTACTGAGCCTGCGTGCCTAGAGCCCCTGCTCCACAACAAGAGAAGCCACTGCAATGAGAAGCCCACACTCGCCACAACTAGAGGAAGCCTGCGTGCAGTAACGAACACCCAACACAGCCAAAAATAAAAATAAATAAAATAAATAAATTTATTAAAAAAAGAATATTTACAATAAAAATAAGATACTACCTATTAAATTTTATGAGACTGAATCTACATTTAAAATAATTATATTACATTACTTTAAATTACTTTTTCATTTTTAAGTTCTACGAGTAAAAAATGAATAAACTTTTAATATTCAAAATTCAACTTTTTATTTTTATTCTAATAGAGTCAGAAAGAATACCATGGTGATGATAAAAAATTTTTTAATAATACTGGAAAGAGAAAAAGAATTGACATATCTGTAAGTTGATTCTTTGGGAAAAAGACATAAAATACATACTTCAAAGTAGGTAAATAAAGAAAAAAAGAAGTAATATAAATATGTGACAAAAGATAATAGAAAAGAAGAAAGAATGGAAAGAAGGAAAGAAGGAAGGAAAGAAGAGAGGAAGGGAGGGAGGGAGGGAGGACCAAATGATAGAAGTAAATGCAATGAAAAATATGGAGACAATTTTTATAAATAAAATTCAACATTTATCACTGAATAAAACTCTTAGAAAATCAGAAATAGGATATTCCCTTAGCATGATTAAGAACACTATCTTAGGAGGAGCTTCAAGATGGCGGAAGAGTAAGATGCGGAGATCACCTTTCTCCCCACAAATACATCAAAAATACATCTACATGTGGAACAACTCCTACAGAACACCTACTGGACGCTGGCTGAAGACATCAGACCTCACAAAAGGCAAGAAACTCCTCACGTACTTGGGTAGGGCAAAAGAAAAAAGAAAAAACAGAGACAAAAGAATAGGGACGGGACCTGCACCAGTAGGAGGGAGCTGTGAAGGAGGAAAGGTTTCCACACACTAGGAAGACCCTTCGCGGGCAGAGACTGCGGGTGGCAGAGGGGGGAAGCTTCGGAGCCACAGAGGAGAGTGCAGCAACAGGAGTGCGGAGGGAAAAGTGGAGAGACTCCCACACAGAGGATCGGTGCCGACCAGCACTCACCAGCCCGAGAGGCTTGTCTGCTCACCCACCGGGGCGGGCTGGGGCTGGGAGCTGAGGCTCGGGCTTCGGAGGTCGGATCCCGGGGGGGGACTGGGGTTGGCTGCGTGAACACAGCCTAAAGGGGGCTAGTGCTCCACAGCTAGCTGGAGGGAGTCCGGGAAAAGGTCTGGAGCTGCCGAAGAGGCAAGAGACTTTTTCTTGCCTCTTTGTTTCCTGGTGCGCGAGGAGAGGGGATTAAGAGCACTGCTTAAAGGAGCTCCGGAGACAGGCGCAAGCCATGGCTATCAGCGCTGACCCCAGAAACGGGCATGAGATGCTAAGGCTGCTGCTGCCACCACCAAGAAGCCTGTGTGCAAGCACAGGTCACTATCCACACCTCCCCTCCCGGGAGCCTGTGCAGCCTGCCACTGCCAGGGTCCCGTGATCCAGGGACAACTTCCCCGGGAGAACACAAGGCGCACCTCAGGCTGGTGCAACGTCACGCTGGCCTCTGCCGCCGCAGGCTCAACCCACATACGTACCCCTGCCTCTCCCTGGCCTGAGTGAGCCAGAGCCCCCGAATCAGCTGCTCCTTTAACTCCGTCCTGTCTGAGCAAAGAAGAGACGCCCTCAGGCGACCTACACGCAGAGGTGGGTCCAAATCCAAAGCTGAACCCCGGGAGCTGTGCAAACAAAGAAGAGAAAGGGAAATCTCTCCCAGCAGCCTCAGGAGCAGCAGATTAAATCTCCACAATTGCGGAGTAGAAGGACGTGCTCTCACTCCCTCTTGCGAGAGCACCAGAATCACAACTGGCTGCTGGACAATCATTGACAGGATGACCCTGGACTTCACCAAGGAGGATACCCCACGTCCAAGGACAGAGGAGAAGCCACAGTGAGACGGTAGGAGGGGCGCAATCAGAGTAAAATCAAATCCCATAACTGCTGGGTGGGTGACTCACAGACTGGCGAACATTTATACCACAGAAGTCCACCCACTGGAGTGAAGGTTCTGAGCCCCATGTCAGGCTTCCCAACCTGGGGGTCCGGAAACGGGAGGAGGAATTCCTAGAGAATCAGACTTTGAAGCCTAGTGGGAATTGATTGCAGGACTTTGACAGGACTGGGGGAAACAGAGACCCCACTCTTGGAGGACACACACAAAGTAATGTGTGCATCAGGACCCAGGGGAAGGAGCAGTGACCCTGGGGGAGACTGAACCAGACCTACCTGCTGGTGTTGGGGGGTCTCCTGCAGAGGCAGGTGGTGGCTCTGTTTCACCGTGGGGATAAGGACACTGGCAGCAGAGGTTCTGGGAAGTTCTCCTTGGCGTGAGCCCTCCCAGAGTCTGCCATTAACCCCACCAAAGAGCACGGGTAGGCTCCAGTGTTGGGTTGCCTCAGGCAAAACAACCAACAGGGAGGGAACCCAGCCCCACCCATCAACAGTCAAGTGGATTAAGGTTTTACTGAGCTCTGACCGCCACAGCAACAGGGTGGGAACCCAGCCCCACCCATCAACAGTCAAGTGGATTAAGGTTTTACTGAGCTCTGACCGCCACAGCAACAGTCAGCTCTACCCACCACCAGAGCCTCCCATCAAGCCTCTTAGATAGCCTCAACCACCGGAGGGCAGACAGCAGAAGCAAGAAAAACTACAATCCTGCAGCCTGTGGACCAAAAACCACAGTTACAGAAAGAGAAGATGAAAAGGCAGAGGGCTATGTACCAGATGAAGGAACAAGAAAAAACCCCAGAAAAACAACTAAATGAAGTGGAGATAGGCAACCTTCCAGAAAAGGAATTCAGAATAATGATAGTGAAGATGATCCAGGACCTCGGAATAAGAATGGAGGCAAAGATTGAGAAGATGCAAGAAATGATTAACAAAGACCTAGAAGAATTAAAGAATAAACAAACAGAGATGACCAATACAATAACTGAAATGAAAACTACACTAGAAGGAATCAATAGCAGAATAACTGAGGCAGAAGAATGGATAAGTGACCTGGAAGACAGAATGGTGGAATTCACTGCTGCGGAACAGACTAAAGAAAAAAGAATGAAAAGAAATGAAGACAGCCTAAGAGACCTCTGGGACAACATTAAACGCAACAACATTCGCATTATAGGGGTCCCAGAAGGAGAAGAGAGAGAGAAAGGACCCGAGAAAATATTTGAAGAGATTATAGTCGAAAACTTCCCTAACATGGGAAAGGAAATAGCCACCCAAGTCCAGGAAGCGCAGAGAGTCCCATACAGAATAAATACAAGGAGAAACACGCCGAGACACATAGTAATCAAAGTGGCAAAAATTAAAGACAAAGAAAAATTATTGAAAGCAGCAAGGGAAAAACGACAAATAACATACAAGGGAACTCCCATAAGGTTAACAGCTGATTTCTCAGCAGAAACTCTGCAAGCCAGAAGGGAGTGGCATGATATACTTAAAGTGATGAAAGGGAAGAACCTACAACCAAGATTACTCTACCCGGCAAGGATCTCATTTAGATTTGATGGAGAAATCAAAAGCTTTACAGACAAGCAAAAGCTAAGAGAATTCAGCACCACCAAACCAGCTCTACAACAAATGCTAAAGGAACTTCTCTAAGTGGGAAACACAAGAGAAGAAAAGGACCTACAAAAACAAACCCAAAACAATTAAGAAAATGGTCATAGGAACATACATATCGATAATTACCTTAAACGTGAATGGATTAAATGCCCCAACCAAAAGACATAGACTGGCTGAATGGATACAAAAACAAGACCCATATATATGCTGTCTACAAGAGACCCACTTTAGACTAGGGACACATACAGACTGAAAGTGAGGGTATGGAAAAAGATATTCCATGCAAATGGAAATCAAAAGAAAGCTGGAGTAGCTATACTCATATCAGATAAAATAGACTTTAAAATAAAGAATGTTACAAGAGACAAGGAAGGACACTACATAATGATCCAGGGATCAATCCAAGAAGAAGATATAACAATTATAAATATATATGCACCCAACATAGGAGCACCTCGGTACATAAGGCAACTGCTAACAGCTATAAAAGAGGAAATCGACAGTAACACAATAATAGAGGGGGACTTTAACACCCCACTTACACCAATGGACAGATCATCCAAAATGAAAATAAATAAGGAAACAGAAGCTTTAAATGACACAATAGACCAGATAGATTTAATTGATACATATAGGACATTCCATCCAAAAACAGCAGATTACACGTTCTTCTCAAGTGTGCACGGAACATTCTCCAGGATAGATCACATCTTGGGTCACAAATCAAGCCTCAGTAAATTTAAGAAAATTGAAATCATATCAAGCATCTTTTCTGACCACAACGCTATGAGATTAGAAATGAATTACAGGGAAAAAAAGGTAAAAAGGACAAACACATGGAGGCTAAACAATACGTTACTAAATAACCAAGAGATCACTGAAGAAATCAAAGAGGAAATCAAAAAATACCTAGAGACAAATGACAATGAAAACACGACGACCCAAAACCTATGGGATGCAGCAAAAGCGGTTCTAAGAGGGAAGTTTATAGCTATACAAGCCTACCTAAAGAAACAAGAAAAATCTCAAGTAAACAATCTAACCTTACACCTAAAGAAACTAGAGAAAGAAGAACAAACAAAACCCAAAGTTAGCAGAAGGAAAGAAATCATAAAGATCAGAGCAGAAATAAATGAAATAGAAACAAAGAAAACAATAGCAAAGATCAATAAAACTAAAAGTTGGTTCTTTGAGAAGATAAACAAAATTGATAAGCCATTAGCCAGACTCATCAAGAAAAAGAGGCAGAGGACTCAAATCAATAAAATCAGAGATGAAAAAGGAGAAGTTACAACAGACACTGCAGAAATACAAAGCATCCTAAGAGACTACTACAAGCAACTTTATGCCAATAAAATGGACAACGTGGAAGAAATGGACAAATTCTTAGAAAGGTATAACCTTCCAAGACTGAACCAGGAAGAAACAGAAAATATGAACAGACCAATCACAAGTAATGAAATTGAAACTGTGATTAAAAATCTTCCAACAAACAAAAGTCCAGGACCAGATGGCTTCACAGGTGAATTCTATCAAACATTTAGAGAAGAACTAACACCCATCCTTCTCAAACTCTTCCAAAAAATTGCAGAGGAAGGAACACTCCCAAACTCATTCTATGAGGCCACCATCACCCTGATACCAAAACCAGACAAAGACACTACAAAAAAAGAAAATTACAGACCAATATCACTGATGAATATAGATGCAAAAATCCTCAACAAAATACTAGCAAACAGAATCCAACAACACATTAAAAGGATCATACACCATGATCAAGTGGGATTTATCCCAGGGATGCAAGGATTCTTCAATATACGCAAATCAATCAATGTGATACACCATATTAACAAATTGAAGAATAAAAACCATATGATCATCTCAATAGATGCAGAAAAAGCTTTTGACAAAATTCAACACCCATTTATGATAAAAACTCTCCAGAAAGTGGGCATAGAGGGAACCTACCTCAACATAATAAAGGCCATATATGACAAACCCACAGCAAACATCATTCTCAATGGTGAAAAACTGAAAGCATTTCCTCTAAGATCAGGAACGAGACAAGGATGTCCACTCTCACCTCTATTATTCAACATAGTTTTGGAAGTCCTAGCCATGGCAAGCAGAGAAGAATAAGAAATAAAAGGAATACAAATTGGAAAAGAAGAAGTAAAACTGTCACTGTTTGCGGATGACATGATACCATACATAGAGAATCCTAAAACTGCCACCAGAAAACTGCTAGAGCTAATTAATGAATATGGTAAAGTTGCAGGATACAAAATTAATGCACAGAAATCTCTTGCATTCCTATACACTAATGATGAAAAATCTGAAAGAGAAATTATGGAAACACTCCCATTTACCACTGCAACAAAAAGAATAAAATACCTAGGAATAAACCTACCTAGGGAGACAAAAGACCTGTATGCAGAAAACTATAAGACACTGATGAAAGAAATTAAAGATGATACCAGCAGATGGAGAGATATACCATGTTCTTGGATTGGAAGAATCAACATTGTGAAAATGAGTATACTACCCAAAGCAATCTACAGATTCAATGCAATCCCTATCAAATTACCAATGGCATTTTTTATGGAGCTAGAACAAATCATCTTAAAATTTGTATGGAGACACAAAAGACCCCGAATAGCCAAAGCAGTCTTGAGGCAAAAAAATGGAGCTGGAGGAATCAGACTCCCTGACTTCAGACTATACTACAAAGCTACAGTAATCAAGACAATATGGTACTGGCACAAAAACAGAAACATAGATCAATGGAACAAGATAGAAAGCCCAGAGATTAACCCACGCACCTATGGTCAACTAATCTATGACAAAGGAGGCAAAGATATACAATGGAGAAAAGACAGTCTCTTCAATAAGTGGTGCTGGGAAAACTGGACAGCTACATGTAAAAGAATGAAATTAGAATACTCCCTAACACCATACACAAAAATAAACTCAAAATGGATTAGAGACCTAAATATAAGACTGGACACTATAAAACTCTTAGAGGAAAACATAGGAAGAACACTCTTTGACATAAATCACAGCAAGATCTTTTTTGATCCACCTCCTAGAGTAATGGAAATAAAAACAAAAATAAACAAATGGGACCTAATGAAACTTCAAAGCTTTTGCACAGCAAAGGAAACCATAAACAAGACGAAAAGACAACCCTCAGAATGGGAGAAAATATTTGCAAACGAATCAACGGACAAAGGATTAATCTCCAAAATATATAAACACCTCATTCAGCTCAATATTAAAGAAACAAACACCCCAATCCAAAAATGGGCAGAAGACCTGAATAGACATTTCTCCAAGGAAGACATACAGACGGCCACGAAGCACATGAAAAGATGCTCAACATCACTAATTATTAGAGAAATGCAAATCAAAACTACAATGAGGTATCACCTCACTCCTGTTAGAATGGGCATCATCAGAAAATCTACAAACAACAAATGCTGGAGAGGGTGTGGAGAAAAGGGAACACTCTTGCACTGTTGGTGGGAATGTAAATTGATACAGCCACTATGGAGAACAATATGGAGGTTCCTTTAAAAACTAAAAATAGAATTACCATATGACCCAGCAATCCTACTACTGGGCATATACCCAGAGAAAACCGTAATTCAAAAAGACACATGCACCCGAATGTCATTGCAGCACTATTTACAATAGCCAGGTCATGGAAGCAACCTAAATGCCCATCGACAGACGAATGGATAAAGAAGATGTGGTACATATATACAATGGAATATTACTCAGCCATAAAAAGGAATGAAATTGAGTCATTTGTTGAGACGTGGATGGATCTAGAGACTGTCATACAGAGTGAAGTAAGTCAGAAAGAGAAAAACAAATATCGTATATTAATGCATGTATGTGGAACCTAGAAAAATGGTACAGATGAGCCAGTTTGCAGGGCAGAAGTTGAGACACAGATGTAGAGAATGGACATATGGACACCAAGGGGGGAAAACTGCGGTGGGGTGGGGATGGTGGTGTGCTGAATTGGGCGATTGGGATTGACATGTATACACTGATGTGTATAAAATTGATGCCTAATACGAACCTGCAGTATAAAAAAACAAACAAAACAACTAATACTAAACTTTCATTGGGTTATTTGTATGGAAATATGTTAATATAAATGTTTCAGACATTACATGAAATTTCTAAAAATCTTATATTTGTATTTGTATGGAAATATGTTAATTTAAATGTTTCAGACATTACATGAAATTTCTAAAAATCTTATAGGTTCTGGTATAATGTTATAAGTAATAATCCTAGTTATTACTTTAAAATGTATATCTCAGAAATAACTAATTTTCTTGTCAACTGCATTATTATGAACTTTCATCAAATCTTTAACCGTGGTCATTTTTAAGTCTTTTGTCATTTACAGACAGTTCTGGGTGTACTCTGATGATTTTGCAAATATGTTCCTATAAAAGGGTTTCATCTTCAAGAAATTCATGGAAAAGACTCTGACAAGTACAGGTTTCTGGTAACTGACTGTACTGCTGAACTGAATGAATAAGCATTTTCAGAACTCTAATGAAAAACTGATGAACTCATAAAAGTGCTAACAAAAGATCAAGATGAAAAAAAAATTAATTACATGGGACTGAGTGAACTGATGAGGATGAGTATAATTTTTGTGACTTTCTGTCTGAATTAAAAAAAAAAAAAATCCCACAAGGACTCAGAGGCAAAGAATATACAAATCAATTTTCACTGCAAAGTAAAGGAGCTGTTACAGTGGAGGATTACTGGACTGAATGTCAATATTATGACATAGTATGAGTGTGTTTCCTGTTTGGTAATTGCAATCATTGTTGCTTTTGTTGTGGTCATCCATGTACAATGCTTGGTGTCAGTCTATTTATCTCTTGAAAAATAAAATACAGTGTGTGTGTGTGAAAAAAAAAAAAAATCTCCACAATCAACTTGATGTACGCTGCATCTGTGGAATACCTGAATAGACAATGAATCATCCCAAATTGAGGAGGTGGACTTTGGGAGCAACGATAAAATCCTCAACAAAATACTAGCAAACAGAATCCAACAGCACATTAAAAGGATCATACAACATGATCAAGTCAGGTTTATCCCAGGAATGAAGGATTCAACAATATATGCAAATCAATGTGATAAACCATATTAACAAATTGGAGAAAAACCATATGATCATCTCAATAGATGCAGAAAAAGCTTTTGACAAAATTCAACACCCATTTATGATAAAAACCCTCCACAAAGTAGGCATAGAGGGAATTGACCTCAACATAATAAAGGCCATATATGACAAACCCACAGCCAACATTGTTCTCAATGGTGAAAAACTGAAAGCATTTCCACTAAGATCAGGAACAAGACAAGGTTGCCCAGTCTCACCACTATTATTCAACATAGTTTTGGAAGTTTTAGCCACAGCAATCAGGGAAGAAAAAGAAATGAAAGGAATCCAAATCAGAAAAGAAGTAAAACTGTCACTGTTTGCAACTGACATGATACTATACACAGAGAATCCAAAAGATGCTACCAGAAAACTACTAGAGCCAATTAATGAATTTGGTAAAGTAGCAGGATACAAAATTAGTGCACAGAAATCTCTTGGATTCCTATGCACCAATGATGAAAAATCTGAAAGAGAAATTAAGGAAACACTCCCATTTACCATTGCAAAAAATAAAATAAAATACCTAGGAATAAGCCTACCTAAGGAGACAAAAGACCTGTATGCAGAAAAATATAAGACACTGATGAAAGAAATTAAAGATGATACAAACAGATGGAGAAATATACCATGTTCTTGGATTGGAAGAATCAACATTGTGAAAATGACTATACTACCCAAAGCAATCTACAGATTCAATGCAATCCCTATCAAACTACCACTGGCATTTTTCACAGAACTAGAACGAAAAATTTCACAATTTGTATGGACACACAAAAGACCCCGAATAGCCAAAGTGATCTTGAGAAAGAAAAACGGAGCTGGAGGAATCAGGCTCCCTGACTTCAGACTATACTACAAAGCTACAGTAATCAAGACAGTACGGTACTGGCACAAAAATAGAAATATAGATCAATGGAACAGGATAGAAAGCCCAGAGAAAAACCCACGCACCTATGGTCACCTTATCTTTGATAAAGGAGGCAAGAATATACAGTGGAGAAAAGACAGCCTCTCCAATAAGTGGTGCTGGGAAAACTGGAGAGCTGCATGTAAAAGAATGAAATTAGAACACTCCCTAACACCATACACAAAAATAAACTCAAAATGGATTAAAGACCTAAATGTAAGGCCAGACACCATCAAACTCTTAGAGGAACATATAGGCAGAACACTCTATGACATAAATCACAGCAAGATCCTTCTTGACCCACCTCCTAGAGAAATGAAAATAAAAACAAAAATAAACAAATGGGACCTAATGAAACTTAAAAGATTTTGCACAGCAAAGGAAACCATAAACAGGATGAAAAGACAACCCTCAGAATGGGAGAAAATATTTGCAAATGAAGCAACTGACAAAGGATTAATATCCAAAATTTACAAGCAATTCATGTAGCTCAATATCATAAAAACAAACAACCCAATCCAAAAATGGGCAGAAGACCTAAATAGACATTTCTCCAAAGAAGATATACAGATGGCCAACAAACACATGAAAGAATGCTCAGCATCATTAATCATTAGAGAAATGCAAATCAAAACTACAATGAGATATCATCTCACACCGGTCAGAATGGCCATCATCAAAAAATCTACAAACAATAAATGCTGGAGAGGGTGTGGAGAAAAGGGAACCCTCCTGCACTGTTGGTGGGAATGTAAATTGATACAGCCACTATGGAGAACAGTATGGAGGTTCCTTAAAAAACTAAAAATAGAACAACCATATGACCCAGCAATCCCACTACTGGGCATGTATCTGAGAAAACCATAATTCAAAGAGAGTCATCTACCAAAATGTTCATTGCAGCTTTATTTACAATAGCCAGGACATGGAAGCAACCTAAGTGTCCATCAACAGATGAATGGATAAAGATGTGGCACATATGTACAATGGAATATTACTCAGCCATAAAAAGGAATGAAATTGAGTTATTTGTAGTGAGGTGGATGGACCTAGAGACTGTCATACAGAGTGAAGTAAGTCAAAAAGAGAAAAACAAATACCGTATACTAACACATATATATGGAATCTGAAAAAAGAAAAAAGAAAAAAGAAAATGGTTAGAAGAACCTAGGGGCAAGACAGGAATAAAGATGCAAACCTATTAGAGAATGGACTTGAGGATATGGGGAGGGGGAAGGGTAAGCTGCGACAAAGTGAGAGAGTGGCATGGACATATATACACTACCAAACATAAAATAGATAGATAGTGGGAAGCAGCCGCATAGCACAGGGAGATCAGCTCGGTGCTTTCTGACCACCTAGAGTGGTGGGATAGGGAGGGTGGGAGGGAGGGAGATGCAAGAGGGAAGAGATATGGGTACATATGTATATGTATAACTGATTCACTTTGTTATAAAGCAGAAACTGACACACCATTGTAAAGCAATTATACTCTAATAAAGATGTTTAAAAAAATAATAAAATAAAATAAAAATAAAAATATATCTGATGTTAAAGAAAATAAAAAATAAAAAAATAAAGTGAACAGAAGCTTTGGGAAAAAAAAAGAACACTATCTTAGGTCATTAGTTAACATTATGTTTGAATATAAAATAATATAAAAATTATCTTAGAGTCATAAAACATTATAGGTTTAAAAAGGAAAAGTTTACAAATGAAAAAAACCTAGTATGGTCTCGGTATTTTTATATATATTTATATATTTACACACCACGCACGTATGTATGTATATATTACATCAAATTGTTAACAACAAATTAAATCTATAACTAGCTGTTATTTTTCACTTAATACATTTGGAAAGATGATTAAAGTCCTAATGACTATTAATACCAGGGATGGTGTGATGGGACTGGCACTCTTACACAATGCTCGGAATGTAAACAGAGTCTCATTTTTGGCACATAATATAGTAATAAGTATTTGGGATCCTGCAAAGGTGATATATTTTGATCAAAAATCCCACACTAGAAATTTAGCATCGGAAAATTAGAAAGGAAATTAGAAAGATGTCAATTAATCGTATATAAAGATATTTATTGCAACATTGTATAAAACCTTATGCCATAGAAAAATGCTCAATAGCAGAATGTTTAATCATACTATAGCCATGCTATAGAAACATATGATAGTGCTCTAAATCATTTATAAAATAATAATTAATGATGTGGAAAAGCACTCATGATATAATTTTAAGTGATAAAAAGGTACTAAATTACATCCACAGTATGATTCACTTTTATAGATGGGATGAGGGAAAGAAGGAAGAAAGAAAGATAGGGGAGGCACAGAGCAGAAATGAGGGAGGAAGGGAGGGAAAAAGCAAAAACTAGAAAAATACATTAAAGTGGTTTTTTGATTATATAAAACTAAATAATTAAGGACAATTTTTAATCATCTCTTATTTCTACAATCATTAGCTCTCTGTTTGACAAGCAGGGAAAATAATTAACATTATTTTTATGTTAAATCTATAGTTTCTAAAATAGGGTTATCAGGTTTTAGGTAGACTCAAAAGTTAAAAGTTTAGTTAGACAATGACTATCACTGGGTTTTCATGAAAGCCAGATTATTTTTGTTTCTAGAACAGTGCCTTTGTTTTTCCAGAAGTCAAAAGACAAATGAAAGAAACCGAGGAGGAAAGAAGATGCTTGGAAGACTAACCGGGATTTTTCCCCTTATAAGCTGTCAATAACCACTGAAATATTTATTCTGCCTGAGAAACCGAGCTCTCTTCAAGGGTTTTTGAAATGAAAATCTTCTGAAATGGCTGGGTATGTGAAACAAAGCTACCATAAAATCACAAAAGACTAAAGCTAAAATTATTTCTCTACTTTGGAGGGACACGTTACTTTGTCCTTCACCCCAAGTTTTCATTCCTCTATTTGTCCAGTTAACAGCCAAACATTTAGCCTTTTCTACCTACTAAAGGCTAGAATGTACTGTAAGCTAGTTTGCTAGGATACAAAGGCAAATAAGAAATGGCCTTTGGTTACAGTCTAGCAAGTTAACCTTGTGATCTACTCAAGGCTAGTTAAAAGTTTAGATTAAATATAGAAAGAATAGTTAAATCTTACTAAAAGAAGTGCTAATTATTCTTAGATATTTCCGTAAATAGTCCTTAATATGTATTATATTTTTAAATGTAAAACTTTATCATCATTAAAATCAGGCTGTTTTAACAACATACTTTATTATCAATGAAAAAATATAATTTGTAGAAGATTTGATATATTCTTTTGAATAACTTATATCTATAGTTGAAAACCTTAATAATTATGAAACTATTAAAACCCCTCCTCAGTGAAAATAGTTTCTTAATCAAATTGAAGCATAGGAACTAGTAGAAAAAAAACAGCTTCATTCAAACTAGTTCTGCAAACACAAAAACCATAAATAAATGGTGTCGTTGTCCTCCAATACCCCATTCTCTTCCTTTCCTCAGTAACAGGATTCTCAGATTAGTTCATAACCACACAGTTTCTTGCAGCTAGTATGGCCATGTGACCACATTCTGACCGACAGAATATAAGCAGAACTTATATGGTGGACACAACTTTCTGGAAGTATTCTAAAAGGGTGCGAGCATACCTTCTCCCACCTTTTTTACTCCTTCCTGCTAGAATGTAGCAGAATGTAGATGGGATGGTTGGACAGAGAGCAACCACCTTGAACCACAAGGTGGAAGCTGGGTGTTATAAGTGGCAGAACATAAGACAGAGCGAGCCTGAATCCCCAATAATTTTGGAGCCAACATATCAACTCTAGACGAACTACATTTATATGAAGAAAAGCATACTTCTATCTTTTTTAAATCCACTGTTGTTTTGGGTCTTCTTTCACTAATGACCAAATCTCATCTTAACTATTACAAATGGCAAACATCCTAGCCTAGCTTCTCTAATTCTACTGCCACTCAGATATCATGCCTGCTCCTCGCTCAGTGCTAAGAACACCTCTCACCATGATCACATCCATAGCCCAAGTTAACTACAGCCTTTTCAGTACTGTTCAGCTCTTAAATTTTTACAGGACTTGGAACAGAAAACCTGCCAGGCATTTTCAATGGGATCATGGGTAAATCATGTAATGCTACTGTCCTCAGTGTCTTTATTTATCAAATGAGTACAGTAATTCATACTGTGATAACAATAAAATCCATTTATAATTCATGCAATGATGTTGTGAGGCAAGTATTACAATTGGCAGAGTTTCAGAGAAGTTAAGCAAAATTCTCAAGATTACATCTTAGTAGCAGAACAGGTATTCAAACTCAGGTAAGTCTATTCTAAATACTACGATCCTTCAGATACACGTCATTATCCTTTACATTTTACCTTGGGAATAGTCACTGAGGGAACCTGTCCAAAACAGTTAGATTACCTGTCACACAGCAGATGCACATTAAGTGTGAATTATCTCCCCTCTGCTCTGTCTTACATGTTGGTAAAATGAGAGCATTTTGCTTTCATTCTCCTCCATATATAATCTCACATGAGGACAACTCTGTGAAAGAATCAATCTGGACGAATTCCACTTTTAAATAAAAATATCATGGAATACAATTTTACACTTGAAAAATCCCAGGCCCAGTAATTTTTCAACAGATTGAATGCATTAAGCTTTTGTATATACGTAGACCTATACTGGAAGATATACAAAGTTAACCAGAGAGTAACAATTCCTGTCCTCTAAGAATTTATAACCTAAAATATGCCACATAGATGTGGGCTCCAATACACAAATTCAAACAGACACCAACACATGAATAAAAACCAACAGTACAACCTTTCAGTCCTGTGTTGAACAGAATTGTTTTTAATATACACATACAAATTAGAATAATACTTAAATGCAAATCAGAACCCTTGGGAGTGGGAAGGATGAAGAATTTGTCTAAAAGAAGGCATCCTCCCAATTAACTTCACATACCAGGGTTTCTGTAACAGATATACAATGCTAAGAAAATAAGCTCTTAGATGCAGGGGTGTAAAGGCATATTTGCACAAACTAATTATTAAACAAAATGGTCCTGTAAAAGTGAAGGTCTTTTTTTAAGACAGGAAAAAAGAAAAAGTTCCAAATGATTTTTTCAGTGTAAAAAACTGTAATATAGAAACACAAAGACAAGGATTTTCTTTCAGGTTTTGACATTTAGAAGCCCTCTACCCACATATACTTACAAATTGGGAAATTCATTTAGGATAGAAAATCAACAATAAGGTTCACAGAATAAGGAAACCAACAAGCCCAAAATTTAAGTAGCCTTTACCGTATGATGGTAATGATGCAGCTAGTCAGTGCTTCTTCATGGTATTTTTCCTTTTTTGAATGAAATACTTTCTTGCATAACTTCTGGAAGGCCTAAGATATACTTCCCTTAAGCAGTGGACCTCTACACTGGTTAAATCAAACATGCTTCACCCCTCTCCCACTTCTCATTCTCTCCAATTCCCTTTCCCAAAGCCTGAATTTCATTTAGGAAAAGCTTCTCACAATAAATTTAAGTTAGGACAGCTCTGCTCCTCTTCAAAACTTAAAAAAAAGAGCAGTGTCAATCGCAGCCCCTGGCCAAATCTACCACCTGTGTATTGAAATGATTTTAAAAATTCGACATTAAAAAATAAACAAAGCAAAACTCTACTTCCATTCCCACTTATGAACTGTGTCTGGTAGATTAACCTGAAAATTAGAGTGGGAAAGATTCTGCAGTGATTCTATTGCTGAATATAAAGACAGCCCCAAGCTGAGGGTTTTCATCTTCACCTGATTTATCCCTTCCTTTCCTCTGTCTATTTCATTCCCAAGGCAGAGACTCAATCTTTTCTCCTACTGAAGTCACTGAAAGAGTGAAATCTATCTTATCCAAGCAAAACAATTTCATTCATCGTATTGCAGTCTCATCGATTAGGAGTTAACAGGTAAAATAAAACACCAAGAACCTCTCTTTTGACCGATGAGATGTTTCCTGAATATTCCTAGTGCCCTGGGACAGCTCAATCCAACCTCTTTACTATTTATTTATTTGTTTATCAATCTATTTAACAAATATTTATTGAATGCCCATTGAGTGACCATGGCTTATACAAGATATTTGCTTTTATTTGATATTCAGCTGATATAGACATATATTGATTGAGCCTTTAAACCTCTTACCTCCCAATTAAAATATAATCTCCTTGATTGGGATGAGGGGTCTTACTTTTCTCCTCATTGCCTAGTAGAGAGCCCAAATAGTATTTTCTCAATAATTAGTTTGTATATAGAAGTATCAGGTTTAAGCCACATGTTATTTCTGCTTTGAAGTCCTATAACTCAAACCATTGTATCCCTTTTTCAATTAAAATTTTTGAAGTTTCTTTATGGTCTGTGGACTGTAGTGGGTACAGTTCACCTCTCTACAAGTTAGAAGAAAATTGGATTTCCATCTTTGGGGATTCACCTACATTTCCGACACTGCCCAACAGCACTGTGTGCTGGTTACACATGCCTGCTTTGTGAATACAATGAGCTCAACTTATTTTATTGACTACATTGAAACAATGACTAATTTTATTCCAGACTCCACACAGTGCCACAAAACTGTAGCTACCATAATGGTATTTATTATAAAAGAACTTTAATACCTCAGTGCAAGACTTGCCAACTAGAAATATGCCTTCAGTGGTGTGGATTGGCTAGAGACTGTTGTTGGAAAGGTCTTTTCAATCCTTTAGTCATTCATTTTACATAGGTATATAATTACTCTTTATGCCCCCAAAATATGTGACCATAAAATCAAGAAATTTATAATATTTAACTAAAATGCACATGTTATAGGATGTGAAGTGTGATGTTGTTATCTCAGTTGTTACTAGGTGCCCATTACTGAGAACAAAATGTTAGGTTGTTAAGTGTTCATATCTTCTATGTACCACCAGAATAAATATGCAGGACATTAAAATGATAGACAAAAACTGGTTCTGCCACCCTTAGCCTATCACCTACCTCAATACTATATAAAAGAGACATGATAAAGATAGATGAAAATGTTTCAATTAATAGAGGGACTCTCTAAGGAACAAGTTGCTGGGGTATTTGGTGTTTCCCTCACTCCTAAAGAGGAGAAGAACTGCTTGCCATCAACTTCAGACCCATTTGGGGGAAAGGAAGAGCTTTAGGAACCTCCTAAAGAGTTTGAGATGAGTCTTCCATGATTTGAATAGTGGTAATTGAGTCCTACTTAGAACTGAGGCTGTCTCAGATGGTATAATAAGAAGAAAAGCAGCTACGGTGTGAGAAAAATGTCAGCTCTACCAGTGATGGACAAAAGGAAATCTCTTGAAAGGGGTTGGGCTTGAGTCAGATTAAGTCATTAACTCTGAATGCCAGAGCTAAAAGTCACCCACTGCCTCCCTGACTCCCAAATAGAGTCTGTGAAGTTTATGCCACCAAAAAATGAGCTAAAGAAGAACTTATAAGAGGCCAGTTGAAGATGTATCATTTGCTTCAGGGAAGAGTGCAAGAAGTCCCCAGTGATGGTGGGCATTCTAAACGGCCACAAAATTGCCCCAAAAGAGAAAGAGCAAATTTGGCCATCTTTCAAACCCAGAGATCACTAATACCAGATTACCACCTAACCAATCAAGTAATATGTTCTAATTTCTCCCTCCCCGTACCTGATCCCAAAGGGCCAGAGGAAGCATAGTAAATGCAATGTAATTTCACCTTGGTTCTCTTGGTATACTTACTTTTGAACTGATCCACCATGTTGTGAGGAAGTCTAAACAGGATGAGGAGAGTCCTATGTGGAGAGAAACCAAGCCCTGGCTGAGTTCCCAGACAAAAGCCAGCACCCACTTGCCAGCCATGTGAAAGAGCAATCTTGGAAATGGATGTTCCAGCTCCCAACTGACTCATCCCAGCTAACATATGTGGGGAAGAAATTAGCTATCCTCATCTAGCCTTGTCCAAATTGCAGATTGATGAGAAATATATACCACCATTGTGGTTCAAACTCACTAAGTTTTGGAGTAGTTTGTTACTAGCAATTGTAACCAGAACAGATTACCAAACCCAATGTGTATTCAGAGAAGGTAGAAATTGGAAGAGATATTGAAATTCTGATAATAGATGAACTGTATTTTATCACACCAGAAACTGTCATTTGAGAAAAAGCACTAATGAGACTCTGGAACCTGCTTGAGATGTCTGGAGATGAGGGGGGAACCCATCCTACCCAGTCCCACTAATTTGAAAGTCAGTGGTGAGAAACAATAAAGCCAAGTCTTTATAATTGTTTTCTGCTTGTACCACACAAGTGATTTCTTAAGTAAATCAGTCACTAATGAAACAAAATGAAGCTGATCCTACTATAATGTTTGGAGGGGGCTGAAGAGCAAGTTGGGATGACAATGTAGCTTCAAGAGTGGCACTGTATACGAATGCTAGCTGAATATGATTTGTAAATTGGAGTGGCCTTTTGTTGCTTTTGCACAGCAAAGGAAGCCATAAACAAAACAAAAAGCTTACAGAATGGGAGAAAATATTTGTAAATGATGCTACTGACAAGGGATGAATTTCCAAAATATACAAAGAGCTCATATAAAACATATGAGCTTAATATAAAAAAAAAAGAGATTAATATAAAAAATACGAGTTTAATATAAAAAAAAAAACCCAATCAAAAAATGGGCAGAAGACCTAAACAGGCATTTCTCAAAAGAAGATACAGGTGGCCAACAGGCACATGGAAAGATGCTCAATATCACTAGTTATTAGAGAAATGCAAATCAGAACTACAATGAGGTATCACCTCACACCAGTCAGACTAGCCATCATTATAAAGTCAACAAATAAAAAAAGCTGGAGAGGGTGTGGAGAAAAAGGAACTCTCCTACACTATTGGTGGGAATGTAAATTGGTACAGCCACTATGGAAAACAGTATAGATGCTCCTTAAAAAACTAAAAATAGAACTAGCATATGATCTGGCAATCCCACTCCTGGGCATATAACTGGAGAAAATCTAATTTGAAAATATATATGCACCCCAATATTCATAGCAGCACTATTTACAATAACTAAGACATGGAAACAACCTAAATGCCCATCAACAGACAAATGGATAAAGAAGATGTGGCATATACATACAATGGAATATTACTCAGCCATAAAAAAGAATGAAATAATGTCATTTACAGCAACATGGATGGACCTAGAGATTATCATATTAAGTGAAGTAAGTCAGACAGAGAAAGACAAATATTATATGATAGCACTTATATATGGAATCTAAAAAGATGATACAAATGAACTTATTTACAAAACAGAACTAGACTCATGGACATAGAAAATAAACTTATGGTTACCAAAGAGAGTGGGGGGGGATAAATTAGATGTCTGGGATTAACATATACATACTACTAAATATAGAATAAATAAACAACAAGGACATACTGTATAGCACAGGGAACCACATTCAATATCTTCTAATAACCTATAGTGGAAAAGAATCTGAAAAATAATAGATATATAGATGTATAACAGAATCACTTGCTGTACACCTGAAACTAACACATTGTAAATTAACTATACTTCAATTTTTTAAATGGTTTTAATAAATAAATAAATTTTAATAAAAAGAACGGCCTTTTGTGGAAAAAAACCAGAAGCCACTAGGTTCAGCTTAAAACAAATTTGAAACCTGTCAGCAGTAATATTCAAAGTGAGCATAAGATCAAACGTCTTGAAGGTATGTATTCTTCCCTATCTCCAGCATTAGCACAATGACCAGTAAGTGCCCAACAAATACTGGTGACTGAATAAATAAATGAGTGACTCTTTGTCAGAGAATTAACCTGTGCCCATGGTTGGAAATTGCAATGCCGAAATTAGAGAACTATTTCCATTCTTGAATACATCCCTGGTTCAAAATGCAATGGGTTACTTCCACCAGATATGCTTGTCCCAGCACCACCATTGGCTAGGTTTGTAGAATATCCTTGCGGCAGTCAGAAGAGGCAGCATTTTACTATCTACTCACCAGGCAGGAAAGAATTAAACTGAGGCAACTAGCAAGTTTTTTAATAATATAACTATGCTACAAATTATTTCAAAATAGAAGAGTTGTATTTATTAGAAATGTTATTATTGTTTCTTACTATTAAAATGCCTCAAAAACACACGTGCTTGACTATTTAACAAGCTTATTTAAGAATGACTTATAAATAAATGCATTATCCAGTCATTCCTGCCATTTTAAGAGTTCAGTGTATCATAATTTATGGTAATACAAGTAGAATCATGAAAGGCATGAGTCAAAATGACATAAAGATCATCTAATATAACCCAGTAATTTTATGGTTAAGGAAACTGAATCCTAGAAATGTTGTTATTTATCCAAGAGCACATACCTTAAAAGGGCTGAAAAGACAAAACCAAAGATCTCTTCATTTCTACTCCAGGACTCTTTTCTTTATATCATTCTGTATCTGATATTCATAAAATATAAAACTTCAATAGATATAAAATTGTCTAGACATGTAAATGATGTTAAAAATATAAACAGGTTTACCTATATTACAAAGCTATAGTAACCAATACAGTATGGTATTGGCATAAAAACAGACACTAGGACAATGAAACATAACAGACAGCCCAGAAATAAACCCATGTATATATGATCAATTAAGTTTTGACAAAGAAATGCCAAGGATATACAATGAGGAAAGAATAGTCTCTTCAACAAATGATGTAGGAAAACCTGGATAGCCAAAAGCAAAAAAAAAAAAAGAAGAAGAAAAGAAAATGGACCTCTATTTTACACCACACAGAAAAATCAATTAAAAACAATTAAAAATGGATTAAAGACTTGAATATAAGCCATAAAATTCCTAGAAGAAAACACAATGGGTAAGCTCCTTCGCACTGGTCTTGGCAATGATTTTTTGGATTTGACACTAAAAGCAAAGGCAACAAAAGCAAAAGGAAACAAGTGGAACTGCATCCAACTAAAAAACTTCTGCATAACAAAGGAAACAATCAACAAAATGAAAAGGCAACCTAACAAACCAGAGAAAATATTTGCAAACCATATACCAATAAGAAGTTAATATCCAAAATATACAAGAAACTCATACAACTCAATAGCAAAAAACCATATAATCCAACTTAAAAATGGACAAAGGGCCTAGACATTTTTCCAAAGAAGATATACAGATGGCCAACAAGTACATGAAAAGGGGCTCAACATCACTAATCATAAGGGAAATCAAAACCACAATGAGATATCACTTCATACCTGTTAGGATGTCTACTGTCAAAAAGATAAGAGATAACAAATGCTGGTGAGGATGTGAAGAAAGGGAACCCTTGTGCACTGTTGGTGGGAATGTAAACTGGTACAGCCACTACAGAAAACAGTATGGAGGCTCCTCAAAAAATTGAAAATAGAAGTACCACATGATCCAGCAATTTCACTTCTGGGTATATATATCCAAAGAAACTTCAATCATTATCTCAAAGAGATATCTGTACTCCCATGTTCATAGCAGCATTATTCACAGTAGACAAGGTATGGAAATGACCTAAGTACTCATGTCATCTATAGATGAATGGATAAAGAAAATTTGAAAATATGAATACACACACACACACACACACACACATATGCACACACACACACATCCCAAATGGAGTTTTATTCAGCCTTAAAAAAGAAGGAAATCATGTCATTTGTGACAACATGGATGAACCTGGAAGGCATTATCCTCAGTGAAATAAGCCAGAGGAAGACAAATATGGAATGGTTTTGCTTACATGTGGAATCTAAAAAAAACAAAACAGTCAAACTCATAGAAACAAAGGGTAGAAAAGTGGTTGTTAGGGGCCAGGGCATGGGGGAAATAGGGAGAGGTTGGTAAAGGGTACAAACTTTAAGTTATAGTATGAATAAAATCTGAGGCTCTAATGTATAACATGGTGACTATAGTCGATAACACTGTATTGTATAATTGAAAATTTGCTAAGAGAGTAGAACTTAAATGTTCTCACCAAACAGGAAAAAAAAAAGGCAAATATGTGAGTTGCTGGATGTGTTAATTAACTCAATGGTGGGGAAGGGAAATCCCTTCACCATGTATACATATATCAAATCATCACATTGTACACTTTAAATATGTTACAATTTTATCAATTATGTATTCATGAAGCTGGAAAAAATATATAAATATGTTTAAATGCGATATCAGTGTTGAAAAAAAGACTATTATTTTGAAATTTCTCTATAGTTAATATATGTTTTCAGTGAAGAACTATTTTCAACCATCTATGAATATTAGTTTAGAATTACAATAATCACAGTTTTTCATGTATAAATAGCACATTTCATAACTTTTCATTCATTCTATAAACAATTGGATATTTACAATGTGCTAAATATTGTACTAGGGGGAAGGTACACAGTCCTGAATAAGATGAAAATTCTAGAATTTGGAGTATTGTAGAAAACAGAGATATTATAAAATATTATCCTAAGTATGATGTGTAATATAGGAGAACTTGCTTTGTATAAGTTTCTTAATCTACTCAAACCTCAGTTTCTCATCTGTAAAATGAGGATAGTCATAATCATTTTCTCCTAATTTCTGTGTGGATTAAATGAAGTAAATGCTCTAGAATACTATGATTCCTCAATAAATGTTAGCTCCATGCAATTTCATTGTGGTTACTGAGTGAGAGGGGAATGTATAACATGGGCATCCAAACCGTTCTGAAGGGTCTCAGAAGAATTCCATAAGGAAGTGATAAAAAAAAAATGGAAGAACTAGCTGAATAAAATAGGAGGGGGTGTCCTAGGCAGAGAGGACACACATTTATGAGCTTGAGGAGCTGGAAATGAGGAATTATGCACCACATTTGATGAAATATAGCTGTAAAGTCTAATACAATAGCCACTAGCCACATGTGGCTATTTAAGTTTAAATGTAAATGAACTGTAATTAGATGAAGCTAAAGATATAATTCTTCAGTCACACTAGCCACATTTCAAGTCCTCGATAGCCACATGTGGGTCTTTAGAACTAAAGTTAGAATGGCTTGAATTTAAAGAATCAAAGAGACAATGATGGTCCATGAGGCTGGAGAAGCAGGTAGAGCAAGAGATTATAGTGGACCTTGTGAGCTATATAAATGATTTGGGATATATTTTATTTTATTTTATTTTATTTTATTTTATTTTATTTTATTTTATTTTATTTTATTTTATTATTTTTTTAACATCTTTATTGGAGTATAATTGCTTTACAATGGTGTGTTAGTTTCAGCTTTATAACAAAGTGAATCAGTTATACATATACATATATCCCCATATGGGATATATTTTAAAGGCGATGGCACAGCAAAGGAAACCATGAACAGAAAGAAAAGGCAACCTCCTGAATGAGAGAAAATATTTGCTAGTTATATAACTAATAAGGGGTTAATATCCAAAATACATAAAGAATTAATATAAATCAATAGCAAAAGCCTCCCAAATAATCCAATTTAAAAATGGGCAGAGGATCTGAATAGACATTTTTCTAAAGAAGCCATAAAGATGGCCAACAGGTACATAAAAAGGTGTTCAACATTACTAATCATCAGGGACATCAAAACCACAATGAGATATTACCTCTCACCTGTTAGGATGGCTATTTTATTAAAAAGATAAGAAATAACAAACATTGGTAAGGATCTGGAGAAGGGTTGTACACTGTTGGTGGGAATGCAAATTGGTGCAGCCACTATGAAAAACAGAATGGAGGTTCCTCAAAAAATTAAAAATAGAACTACCATATAACTAGCAATTCCATTTCTGGATATTTATCTGAAGAAAACAAAAACACTAACTGGAAAAGATATATGCACCCCTGTGTTCATTGCAGCACTACTGCATTATTTACAATACCCAAGACATGGAAACAACCTAAGTGTTCATCAATGGATGAATGGGTAAAGAAAGTGTAATATGTGTGTGTGTGTGTGTGTGTGTGTGTGTGTAAAATGCAATATTATTCAGCCATAAAAAAGATGGAAATCTTGCCATTGGGACAACATAGATGGACCTTGAGGGCATGATGCTAAGTGAAATAAGTCAGACAGAGAATGACATATACCATATGATCTCACTTATATGTGGAATCTAAAAAACAAACAAACAAACAAACAAACACAAAAACCCGGAGCTCACAGACACAGGGAAGAGATTGGTGGTTGCCAGAGATGGGGGATGTGAAGTGGGGGCAATAGGTGAAGGTGGTCAAAAGGTAAAACCTTTCAGTTATAAAATAAACAAGTCAAGGGGATATAATGAACTACATGGTCACTATAATTAATAATACTGTATTATATATTGGAAAGTTGCTAAAAGAGTAGATTTTAAAAGCGCTCATCACAAGAAAAAATTATAAGTGGTGACATGTTAAGCAGAATTATTGTGATAATCATTTTGCCATGTATACAAATATCAAATCATTATGTTATACACCTGAAACTAATATAATGTTATATGTCAATTATATCTCAAAAAGAAAGAAAGAAAGAGAGAGAAAGAGGAAGAAAAAAGAAAAAAAGAAAGTTGGAAGGGAGTAGGGGAAGGAAGGAAGGGAGAAAGGCAATGAAAATCTTTCCTTAACAAATCATCTATTTTTATAAAGTAAATTAAAAATATACTATTTTCCTCCCAAATGCCTTACTTAAATTGTTTGTTGTTTTCACAGCACACTTTTACTATATGTTTCCTTTGTAAGAAAGTGAAGCTGTTTGGATTACATTCACGTTTAATACACTACAATTCTGTGACTTGCCCCAAATCCAACAGCAGTTAATTAAATCTCAAACTAGAATCCAAGTCTCCTGCCTTTTACACAAGTGGGACTATGACTAAATATAACCACATTATCACTTTTTCTTACTTGCAGAGAAATGTTTATAAAAAATACTTATATTGCTGTCTATAGATTTCATTTAAAAAATAAGTCCAGGGCTTCCCTGGTGGCACAGTGGTTGAGAATCTGTCTGCCAATGCAGGGGACACGGGTTCGAGCCCTGGTCTGGGAAGATCCCACATGCCGCGGAGCAACTAGGCCCATGAGCTACGACTACTGAGCCTGTGCATCTGGAGCCTGTGCTCCGCAACAAGAGAGGCCGCGATAGTGAGAAGCCCGTGCACCGCGATGAAGAGTGGCCCCCGCTCGCCGCAACTAGAGAAAGCCCTTGCACAGAAACGAAGACCCAACACAGCCCAAAATAAATAAATAAATGTATAAAAAATAATAGTAAGTCCAGATATCATAAAAATGTGGAAATTACATTTTTTTTTCTTGGGATAGCAATTGATATCAAAAGAAAATCTTTACTATTTAATTTGGCCAGTAGAAAAATAGAAATCTAAAATCATGAAAAATATGGAGTTAACTCATGAATAGGGTTTTACAAAAGAGGAAACCAACAGAAAAGTTGTATATTACAGGTAGTTGTATGTCTGCTAGATGGCAGGTCCCAGTAGTCTGAATTCCTAGCTTGAATGTTTTTGTATCTGTTACTATCACTTTCTATTGATTTATGACTTTTTCACTCAATCTCATTTGTGTAATTCCAGATTGTGAATATACAAAATCAACCAACTAGACCACATCCAGGACAAATCCACCAGGTAAACCACGCTAGCAGTTTACTTTGATGGATAAACCTGTAACCAAACATACCTTGCAAGAAAAACTAATGCAAAATATAAAATTAAAATGACAGAGAAGAAGAGAAAGAAGAGAGAGAAACAGAAGAAAGAACAGGAGAGGCTCCAAGATAAAGTCATGAACTCCAACCATTTAAATTAAACATGCAATTAGGAGACAGGAAAATACATTTTTAAAAGGAAAGAATTTTTTTCCAAATTGACTGTCTACAAATAGCCTATAATTTTACCTCTGTATTGTCCTATCCAAGGAAAGTTAGAGACACTTCTATATGGAAAATAAAGTAACCTTGAGAAAGGTAAATTGTTGGCACAGTTGTTAAGAGTGGCATTGAGAACTGAGTAGAAGACACATACGAAACTCAACTAACACTCACATTGACCTTGTATGATGGGCACCACCACAGCTTTTAAAATTATGATGTAGTCTTTTATTAATGAACTTTGCAATATTAAAAAAATGCTGTTATTCTGCCAGCAATGTGCATTCCTTGCAGTATGAATCTCTCTAACCCCTTCATGTCCTTACTATCTAACTATAAAAACAGTAGAACAAATAATAGAACCCAATAAAATCCTTCATTGCAGAATCTAAGAAGAATGCTACATGAGGTCCAAGACAAGAATAAAAACATTTCCTATATTCCAAGGAAAACAGCATTCAGATTAAAGCCAATCTTTAATCTGAAGTAGGGGTGGTTTTATAGGGCTTTGTTTTTTACTTTAACTTGGCCTTCTCAAGAGCTTGTGAAGGTTACGATGCTTATTCACAAGAGACTCTTCATTATAAATGGAGAAATATGTCAGGACCAACAAAGCAAACTGCAAATTATTACGCATTATATTTAGCCACGTAGTTATAATGTACACCCCTCAGAAATGTTGAGGATGGATGGTGTATTCAAATGAATTGATTAAATAAATCATTTACTAGCTGAACTCTGATTTCACAGTATACTTATTTCTTTCAATTTAAAGTTTCTTAACTTTATGAAAATCTCAAAAGTGTAATATCTGGCCATAAGCAATTATCAAGTTCATTTAAATTTACTTATTCAAGTTTTACCAGATCTATTATCTTTCAATCCAGTATATTTATTGTTCTATACCTCTGGTCACAGATATCTATTCCAAGGTTTCTAAATAAGGATGATTAATTTTAAAAGGAGGCCAAAACCGGACTGAGTCAAAACCTTTGCGTTGCACTATTCCGCAAATTCACATCATCATCAATTCTCTACAAAATGAGTCCTTCTTATAATTATGCATCCATGAAAACAGCCTAGAACTTTGGAACCCAGAAAGAACTCTCCAGCAGCTCTCACTGGGTAAACCCACAAGTCACCAACAGAAGCTGAGTAATTCCACACTCCAAAAACCTAAATATTTGCACTTGAAATTTGTTTGCCTTAAGTTTTCAGTTAAAAGAAGGAATAGTTTTAAAAATTCACATTCAAAAATTATGCCTATGCTAATTATATCTTCAGATTCATAAGGTAAAGTCAGGGAATCCAGAGTTCACAAACAAATGAGTTACAAGGCAAGTAGATTGTCAAGAGGAGGTTGAAGGTTAAGTAGGAATTTGCCTGTCCATGAGCATCATAGCAAAAATCTACTCCCTACACATTTTCATCTATCGTAGTTCAAATCCAGGTTATGATTCTGAAAGTCACAAAAAGATTCCATGGAGTTGTGTCCAGAAACAAAAGGTTTTCATTCATTCATTTAAAAATGTTATTCTTTTACATGTAGCTGTCCAGTTTTCCCAGAAATTAGAACACTCCCTAACACCATACACAAAAATAAACTCAAAATGGATTAAAGACCTAAACATAAGGCCAGACACTATCAAACTCTTAGAGGAAAACATAGGCAGAACACTCTATGACATAAATCACAGCTAGATCCTTTTTGACCCACCTCCAAGAGAAATGGAAATAAAAACAAAAATAAACAAATGGGACCTAATGAAACTTCAAAGCTTTTGCACAGCAAAAGAAACCATAAACAAGATGAAAGGACAACCCTCAGAATGGGAGAAAATATTTGCAAATGAAGCAACTGACAAAGGATGAATCTCCAAAATTTACAAGCAGCTCATGCAGTTCAATATCAAAAAACAAACAACCCAATCCAAAAATGGGCAGAAGACCTAAATAGACATTTCTCCAAAGAAGATATACAGATTGCCAACAAACACATGAAAGGATCCTCAACATCACTAATCATTAGAGAAATGCAAATCAAAACTACAATGAGGTATCACTTCACACCAGTCAGAATGGCCATCTCCAAAAATCTACAAACAGTAAATGCTGGAGAGGGTGTGGAGAAAAGGGAACCCTCCTGCACTGTTGGTGGGAATGTAAATTGATACAACCACTATGGAGAACAGTATGGAGGTTCCTTAAAAAACTAAAAATAGAACTACCATACGACCCAGCAATCCCACTACTGGGCATATACCCTGAGAAAACCATAATTCAAAATGAGTCATGTACTACAATGTTCATTGCAGCTCTATTTACAATAGCCAGGACATGGAAGCAACCTAAATGTCCATCGACAGATGAATGGATAAAGAAGATGTGGCACATATATACAATGAAATATTAGCCATAAAAAGAAACGAAATTGAGTTATTTGTAGTGAGATGGATGGACCTAGAGACTGTCATACAGAGTGAAGGAAGTCAAAAAGAGAAAAATAAATACTGTATGCTAACACATATATATGGAATCTTTAAAAAGAAATGGTTCTGAAGAACCTAGGGGCAGGACAGGAATAAAGATGCAGATGTAGAGAATGAACTTGAGGACATGGGGAGAGGGAAGGGTAAGCTGGGATGAAGTGAGAGAGTGGCATGGACTTATATATACTACCAAATGTAAAATAGATAGCTAGTGGGAAGCAGCCGCATAGCACAGAGAGATCAGTTCGGTGCTTTGGGACCACCTAGAGGGGTGGGATAGGGAGGGTGGGAGGGAAATGCAAGAGGGAGGGGATATGGGTATATATGTATATGTATAACTGATTCATTTTGTTATAAAGCAGAAACTAACACACCATTGTAAAGCAATTATACTCCAATAAAGATGTTTAAAAAAATAAAAATGTATTTCATTGGGTATCTGTCTTGTCATGGACTGTTTGGGCTCCAAGGAGAATGAGAGAACAAGAAAGACAAGATCTCTGCTCTCATTAGCCTAAGGTGAGTAAGAAAAAGAAGTGTGTCTTAAAAAGGACTTGTATTTGATCTTCCATCCTGTGAAGCAGGCAGTGTAGTTATTTCTAATCCTAGCTTACCCATTAGGAATCCAAAACCCTGGGAAGAAGAACCACTTGTTCTCCAACTCCATTATTACTTGGAACAAGTTTTACTTGAACAAAATTCATCAATATTATTGTATATGTCCCTGTAAGTTATCAAGCTTAAAACTAGATGATGTGTAAATGTGCTTACTATTAAAGAACCCATAGAATTTAAGAGCTAGATAGAAATTTACTTACACAATAGTCTTGTGATTTTACAGATGGGGAAACTGAGGGCCAAGAATGTGATCAAATCACATTGGAAGTAAAATTAATATGGGAAGTAAGATCTCCTAAATATATTAGTGATTTTTCCAGATACTACATTATACCCCAAAGTTTTATGCTTTCATAGATACCAGGATGTTTTCTAAGATGACAAGACAACATTTGTGTCCTCTCTGGAGAAGAATATTGCTTTTCATAAAGTCTAAAATGCCTAGAATCTCCTTTGAAAAGCAGATGAAAATAAAATTAAACCCATTAACTGGAAGTAATGTATTTCTTTAGCTAAAACAAAACACCAATGACAAAAATCATTTCACTTGCACTGAGAGAAATAAAATATTACTCAAGTTGCAATTATCTTTGAAGAACAGTGATTCCCTAGCCGGCACCTTAGGGGAAATTGATTGCTTTTTATGCCTTTTGTTTATTCATTTTCTAGACTTAATGGCTGACAAATGACCATTTCATTATTATAGGATGCCTCTTCTCTTTTCCAGAGTTGATTCCGCTCTTCTTTGTGCCTAACAGTAGCAATAGTGTGCATATAACTTATTTCAAGTACTTAGATGTACCTTAATTTTCAAGCCCAAAGTGGCTTTGTGGTTGGTTTCCTGACAGCATTCCAGTTTCTCGAGCATTTTGCTCTTGGTAAGAGATCGTGTACATTTGCTAAAATGCACATTACATCTGTTTGTTTTGTTTTCTCCCAGCGGTAAATAATGTGTCTGTCCTCACAGGTCAAGAAGAGGAGAGGAGAATCATGGATATGTACACCTCAGATTTATGGATCAAGGAACTTTCATCTGCATAGTAATATTTTGGTCTGGGGAAGGCCCCTGTTAATACCTCTTCCTTTTGCCTGGACCTAGGCCAAGCTGTACAAATATCAGTCTACTTACCTGCACAGAATGGAAGCTACTCAGGAATTTTTTTAAATGACACAGTGCTTAAGAGCACAGATGTGGAAACAAGACACCTGACTTTGAATCTCAGCCTATGTAACTTTATGCAAAATACTTTCCTTTTTCGCATCTCACTTACCTATCTTCAAAAATCTACATATTAGGTGTTACTGTCTTATAGGAGTGTTGTGATAATGAAAATAATTCAAGTAAAGATTAAATTATATTTAATTTGGGGCTTAGAACAGTGCATGTCACACAGTAAGGACAGAAAGCAAGTTAGCTATTAGCAGTGGTTCTTATCTTTTCATCTGAAAAGCTTTCTTTCACACACCCATCGTTACATGCCTTGTCCTCAACTTGGCTTAATAGTTTTACAACTTCCAGGACCATCTACCCTCTCTAAGCTATACATAAAGTAATGAGGTGATCCCGGTCCCTATCCTTCAAGCCACCCCAACTGACCCAGATGAGCAGAGAGGAGCTATCCCCACCAAGCCTTGCCCAAATTGTAAACTCACCAGCAAAATAAATGTTGCCATTGTTTTAAGACCCTAAGGTTTAGAGTAATTTGCTGTACAGCCATAGTAATTGGAATGAACCCTCATCTGGGAGCAGTGGATTTGTCTTAGGGAAAAGTGGTATAATAACTACACAGGGAGTAAATGGGTGTCCACTTCTTCCATGATCATATCCTCACTGAGAAGCACAAAGGGAAGAACTTCAGCTCAGGGACAAACACACAAACAGATGAAGAAACAAGGAAGTATATTCCACATCTTCCCCATCTACAGAAGATCACTGGAAACTTACTATGCAAAATAAATAAAAGGAGACCCATCAAATTGGGTTACAGAACTAATGAAGACGATATGGTGGAAGAAAAGGAAAAAGGCAACAATTAGAAAGAATAATTATTTTAAGGACTCACTTTAATAAAAATTATATCAGTTATACATATTACTTTATATATTATTTAATTATATTATTATTATTTTATATATACAATATTAATAGCCAACCCTATTAGGAAGGTACTATTATTATTCTTATTTTGCAGATGAGAGAACAGATGATGTTCAAGGATGTTTATCAATTTGCCTAAAGTTACACAGCTATAGATCAAACTCGGGTCCATCAGATTCTGAGACTAACAGAAAGCTGCTTTCTTCCATTTGAAATTCTGGATTTTTCTGCCATATTAAGATCCCTCCTTGCCCTCAATATAATAAAGCTGCTGGAAGTTTTTATGCGCTAACCTGAGATACAAGGAGAGAAAAATATGGCATACTTTAAAGGTAAGATTTCCATTTTCTCTCAGGAGAGAATTGTCTTTGTAGCACCATGTGAAGCACTGGCTAATGGCAGGTGGCATTAGGGACAAGATGGAATGAAGAGAACACTAACAATTTACTACAAATGATTTTTCAATTGAAGAGAAAAAAGGAAATATGCCAGAAGGCTGTGTATGAGAGGTCAACACCTGCTCCTACCTCTGTGTGTCCACAGATTCTGACATCTCATCTGCTGGGAAATCATATGTGCTGAGATGCCAGCCAAGCCAGGGAGCACCAGAGCCTTTCTGCCAGCAACTGCCAGGTCTTAGCCTCCTGAATGCCACTCAGCGGCATCATGCTCCTTGAAATGACTCACACAACCCCATACACTGTGGCAAAATAAAGGCTGAGTGTGACTTTACTTGACGAGCAGATGCCATGATGCCTCACTGGTGCACATCATAAATGACATATATTGCTTCATTGCTAATGTGCATTTGCAGTAGTCTTAGGGAGTGGAGTAGAGAAATGTCCCTTTGTAAAATGCTTAAACATTCAGCAAATATTGAGTACTTACTTTGGCTAGGAGCTGTTGTTTATTGATGAAAATTGACTGGGGTTCTAGTGCCTAGTGGATGATTTCCTTTTATCCAAAGTCCTAGATGAACAACAAGCTTTCTTACCGCCTTCATAGGCCTGCGATAGAGAATTTTCTAGTCTCTAGTTAATTGATAGGAAGCTCTTCCTAATTCCAGCCTTATATTGGTAGCTCAAGGGCTTATGGCCTATATTGTTCTTCCTGAATAGAAATTAAAACTGAAGGCCATAAACTTTCTTATATCTATTTCCTAAATGCCTGTGAACTGTTCAGCTTCAACCTCTCTCTTATTCTGAGGTAACTCTATTTCTCACTACTATATATTTCTCCATCTTGATTTTGAGCTCAATTAATTTATTTTAAATTTTATTTAATTATTTAATAATTTCATTATTATTTAAATAATTTTAGTAGGCATTTGGAAGGGAACTTTACATTAGCTCAGGCTGTCTCAAGAGGGAGGTTATATGGAAACTCTGTACTTTTCTTTTTTTGCAACTTTTCTGTAAATCTAAAATTATTTCAAAGTTAAAAATTTAAAATATTTGCATTTTGTTTTGCCTGGATTTCACATGTTATTTTAGAAAAAAGATCATAGGATTTGAGGATTTGATATCAAGCAGTCTCACGCCTGGTTTTATATCTTATTTGTTATGTTAATTTGTACAAGTCACTTAACCTCATTGAGCCCTAATTTTCTCTGTTGAATAGACAACCTATTTCACGGGCCTATTACAAGTTGAAAAATAGGCAAGATATAATAGAGTCAACATATATCATTTCTTCCATCTCCAACTCCTATTTGCAAGGTTGATAAATTGAAAATCACTGCTTTCATGTGATGCTTAACCAGCATACTCTCTTATTATCCATAGTTGTTTGTTGAACTTAGACACACTAAAAATCTAAAGCTAATTCTCATAAATTAAGATGTACATGGTAAGTATTAGAGCAACTGCTAAAGAAATAACCCAAAATATACTGTAAAAAAAATTTAACTAAAATGTCGTATTAGAAAATAATTAATGTAAAAGAAAGCAGCAAAGGAGGAACAAAGGAACAAAACAGATATGGGACATACAGAAAACAAAAAGTAAAATGACAGACATAAATCCATCTCTATCAATAGTGACATAAACATAAGTAGATTATACAATCCAATGTGAAGGCAAAGACTGGCAGGCTGGATTTAAAAAAAATAATCAGACTATATTCTGTATACAGGAAATACAGTTTAGATTCAAAGACACAAATGAAAGTAAAATGATGGAAAAAGATATAACAAGCAAACAACAACCACAAGAAATTTGGAGTGACTGTACTGATATCAGATGCAATAGGTTTTAAAACAAAATATGTTACTAGAGATTTTTAAAAATTATAATGATTGTCAATCCATCAGGAATATATACAAATTATAAACATATATTCACCTAATAACAGAGCACCCAAATACTGAAGCGAAAAGTGATAAAAATGAAGGAAGAAATAGACAATTCAAAAATAATAAGTGTACACACAAAACCCCTCTTTCAATAATGGGTAAAATAACTATGCAGAAGATCAATAAGAAAATGTAAGACTTGGACAAAACTATAAGCCAACTAGACCTAACAGACATTTATAGAACACTCTACCCAACAACAATAGAATATACATTCTTCTCAAGTAACATGAAAAATTCTCCAGGGTAGATAATTTAGTAGGGCATAAAACACACATCAATAAATTTTAAAGTTTTAAAATGATTCAAAGTATATTCCCCAGCTACAGTGGAATGGAATTAGAAATCAACAATGAAAATTTTGAGAAACTCAAAATTATGTAGAAATTAAACAGTGTACTCCTAAATAGCAAATGGTATCAAAAAAGAAATAAAAGAGGAAATTATAAAATACATTGAAGTGAATGGGAACATATCAAAACTTATATAATGCAGTTCTTAGAGGAAAATTTTTAGCTTTAAATGCCTATATTACTAAAGAAAAAATATCTCAAATCAATAACCTAACCTAAAACCTAAGGCACTGGAAAAGAAAAGCAAACAAAACCTAAAGCAAGTAGAACAAAGGAAATAATAAAAATTAGAATGACAATTAATGAAATAGAAAATAAAGAAACAACAGAAAAAAAATCATTGAAACCCAAACTTAGTTTTTTGAAAGATCAACAAAATTGACAAATATTTAGCTAGATTGACCAAAATAAAAAGAAGACTCAAATTACTGATATCTGAAATAAAAGGGAGGACATTATTATTTACCTTACAGAAATTGAAAGGATTACTATAAACAATCATATGCCAATAAATTAGATAATATTTAATGGACAGAATCCTGAAAAGAAAGAAACCACCAAAACTGACTCAACAACGAAATACATAATCTGAAGGACTTACAACAAGTAATGAAATTAAATTAGTAATAAAAAAAAGTCCAATAAAGAAGAACTCAAGGCCATATGGCTTCACTGCTGAATTCTACCACTTAAGAAGAATTAATACAATTGTTCACAAATTCTTCCAAAAAATAGAAGAGAAAACATGTTATAACTCATTCTATGAGGCCAGTATTACAATGATGCTAAAACCATACAAAGACTTGGGGAAAAAAAGGAAAACTACAGACCAGACCAATATCTCTTATGAATATGGACACAAAAATCCTTAACAAATTACTAGCAAACTGAATCTAGCAAAACATAGAAAGAATTATATAATATGGGGACTTCCCTGGTGGTCCAGTGGTAAAGAATCTGCCTTACAATGCAAGGGATGTGGATTCGATCCCTGGTCAGGAAACTAAGCTCCCACATGCCGCAGTGCAACTAAGCGAACATGCCACAACTACTGAGCTCGCATGCCTCAACTAGAGAGCTTGCATGACGCAAACTACAGAGCCCATGTGCTCTGGAACCCATACGCCACAATTACAGAGCCCAGGCACCCTGGAGCCTGCGTGCCACAACTAGAGAAGAGGAAACCCGCATACCACAACTAGAGAGAAGCCTGTGTGCCTCAAAGAAGATCCCACATGCCGCAACTAAGACCCAATGCCTCCAAAAATAAATTAAATAAATAAATAAATAAATTATAAATAAATCTTTAAAAAAAAAGAATTATACAATATGGACAAGTGGGATCTATCCCAGGTATGGAAAATTGGTTTAACATTCATAATGTAGTACCCCATATCAATAGAATAAAAAGCAAAAAAACCCCAAAAAAACCCACATAATCATCTCAATAAATGTAGGAAAAGCATTTGATGATATCCAACACCTTTTCATAATATAAACACTCAACAAACTAAGAACAGGAGGGAACTTCCTCAACCTGATCAAAGGTAACTATGAAAAACCCACAGCAAGCATTATATTTAATGGTGAAAGACTGGCTGCTTTTTCCCTTATATCAGAAACAAGGATATCCATTCTCATCACTTCTAATCAAAATTGGTTCTAGCCAGAAATTAAGCAAGAAAAAATAAATAAAAACCATTGAGATTAGAATGGAAGAAGTATAACTATCTCTACTTACAGATGACATAATCTTATACATAGAAAATATTCCTAAGAAATCCACTTTAAAAAAAAACCTATCAGAACTAATAAACAAGTTCAGCAATGTTGCAGGTATCAACGTACAAAAATCAACTGTATTTTTACATTCTTAATGAACAATCCAAAAATTAAATTAAAAAATCCAACTTGCAATAGCATCAAAAAAGAATAAAATATTACTAAGAAAAGAAGTACACAACTCAGACTCTGAAAACAAGAAATATTGTTGAGAGAAATTAAAGAACATCTAAATGAATGGAAAAACATCCCATGTCATGGATCAGAAGACTTAATATTGTTAAGATAGCAATACTCCTCAAATTAATTTACAGATTCAATGCAATTCTTATCAGAATCCAGCTGACTTCTTTGTAGAAATTAACAAGCTGATTATAAAATTTATAAGGAATTGCAAGGAACCAAGAATAGCCAAAAGGTTCTTAAAAAAGAAGAACAAAATATGAAAGATGCATACTTCACACTTTCAAAATTTGTTACAAAGCAATGGTAACCATGACAGTGTGGGACTGGCATAAGGGGAGACATATAAATTAATAGAGTAGAATTGAGAGTTCAGAAATAAACCTCATTTCTATATGCTCAACTGAATTTTGACAAGGGTGCTAAGTCCATAGTTAAAATATCTTTTCAAGAAGTAGTGCTGGGATAACTGTATAGCCACAGATTTTTTATATTTTTCCATTTGTTTGACTGTTGGTTTAAAAATGGAATAATAGAAGATGTATTATGTCAGGGGCAGGCAGACTTTTCTGTAAAGGGACAGTTAATAAATAATTTAGGTTTGTGGGCTATGTGATCTTTGTTTCTGCCATTAATAGTGTGAGAACAATCATAGACAATACATATAAATAAATGATCGTGGCCATGTTCTAATAAAGCTTTGTTTACAAACACAGGCAGTGAACTAGATCTGGCCCATGGGTCAAAATTTGCCTATCTCTGTATTATATTTTAAATTTAGATATAGCACTTTATCAGCAACTAAACAAATATTTTTATGATAGATCAAGGACCTCCTAATTTTTTAAATCTTTCAAGTCAACATGTTTCTAAGCAATACTATATAAAGTTTCAGCATATATTATTAGAGGAAAATGTTTCAAGATATTTTGGACACCATTTATGAAAATCAACACTCCTCTAGATGTGAGTTTTAAGGATGAGAATGAAAATTAATTAATACTGAAAATAAAAATACCTTTAGCATTTTTATATTCTAAAACCACATATAACATACTAAAATTACAAGCTCTTTTTACATGGTATACAATTCTCTCCATATCAAGGCATCTATTAGAAATACAACTAAATGGTCTAATATCCCCTAGCCATGTGACCTACAAAGGCATGTCGTAGTACCAATATTAAAAAAAACACACACAGATGCTGAATTTTCTTAATTTGAATTTTGTAAATAAAGGCACATAGATAATATATTATGCTACAGATACCTTTTATTATACACCATTAATATTTAGATAATTAACAATACATGTGTATAAAGTATAATATAAACCAATCAGTATTACCAGGAGAGCTTTAAGAGTTAACTTTTATTCTTCTGTCATTTAATTTTCAATCAAAAGTTTACCTAGGGGCTTCCCTAGTGGCGCAGTGGTTAAGAATCCACCTGCCAATGCAGGGGGACACGGGTTCGAACCCTGCTCCGGGAAGATCCCACATGCCACGGAGCAACTAAGCCCGTGCACCACAACTACTGAGCCTGTGCTCTACAGCCTGTGAGCCACAACTACTGAGCCCTCGCGCCACAACTACTGAAGCCCGCAGGCCTAGAGCCCATGCTCTGCAATAAGAGAAGCCACCTCAAGGAGAAGTCCGCGCACCACAACGAAGAGTAGCCCCCGCTCACCTCAACTAGAGATAGCCCACGTGCAGCAATGAAGACCCAACACAGCCAAAATTAAATAAATAAATACATAATATTTATTTTAATTTATCTTATTTATTTATTTTTGGCTGCATTGGCTCTTCTTTGCTGCGCCCGGGCTTTCTCTAGTTGCAGATAGCGGGGGCTACTCTTCATTGTGGTGTGCGGGCCTCTCATTGTGGTGGCCTCTCTTGCTGCGGAGCACAGGCTCCAGGCACGTGGGCTTCAGTAGTTGTGTCACGCAGGCTCAGTAGTTGCGGCGCACGGGCTTAGTTGCTCCGCAGCATGTGGGATCTTCCCGGACCAGGGCTCAAACCCGTGTGCCCTGCATTAGCAGGCGGATTCCCAACCACTGCGCCACCAGGGAAGCCCAAATAAATACATAATAAAGTTAAATAAATAAATAAAGAGTTTACCTAAACACAGTTTTCTGTTACTAATGTGCTAAAACACATATTGAAGGTACAATGCATGTGAACCTTGATTTTTCTCACTCAGTGACATGGTCTGAATCTTAAAACCTCACAATGTGCAACTAGATACACTTGTGTAAAAGGCCCACCCAAGATGTTAATGGCACCATTTCCATGGTAACTTTAATGCTTGAAAAGGAAAAAACAGAAGGAGTCAAGAAAATTGTACAAAGTGAACAAAATAAATTATTAGATTGAACATATGTGGCATAAACAAAATATGGGGTACAGTTATTAAAAATGAATTGCCTTTTAAAAATGAAAACAAGCATAAATCAAGCATGGAACTTCAACTTATGGGAAATGTGGTCATCCTAAACTCATAGCAGTAAAATTATCCTAGTATGTCGGATGTCGCCAAATTGGGAGCTCACAAACACATCAACGTATTCAATCATCCTTGTATTGTGGAGGTTCAAACTTCCATGTAATATTGACATTATTACTGAATTAAAAATAAAAATTGATGTGCAATCATTAGATTTATGCCAATAATAGCAAATAGCTACTATTTGTATTATGCATTTCAATATTATCGTATAAATTATTTTCTGTCTTCAAAATAGAAACACAATGTCAATTTTATACAAAGAGGTACATTTAAAACATATTTTCATTGCAGGAAATCCTAAGTGTCTCATTTAAGTTTGATATTTTTAAGGTAAGTCACTGACATTGGAACAAATTGCAATGAAATAAACAAGCTAGTCACTGCTACAGAACTAAGAACATAATCCACTTTATTGTTAAGTGAATTATTTCATTCTTATACAATTGAGTCATCTAAACTAAAATCAAGCCATTTTTTATTTTTCAAAGTCATTTATTTGCTCACAGAAGAGTATCTTAGATTTTATTAAATCTATTTTGTTAACTCTACTTCATTAAATCTTCACTATCCATTTCTGCCTTTTTCAAATCTGTCTTTCTATTTCTATCAATTCTGAACATTTTGGTGAGTGAATTATGTACTCACTACCAAACATCTTTGGAAGAGAAGTGATATAGGATCACTGAGAACTCACTTGGCCTACTTCATCATTTTGCTTTAGGTTGGCTCTACTTATATTGATGCCCTAAACTGAAAACTAAAATTTGATTTTCAATTGTTCAAGGCCTCTATTCCAATATAATCATGAATAATAAGATGTGATGTCTTCAGAATTATGAGCTAAAATTTGATTTCCAATTATTGTTTCATTCAACCAATGAATGTATTGAATGCCTACTATGTGAAAGGCGCCATCCTTCGCAGTAGGGACACAAATACAAATCTGGAATGGTACAGACCACAGGAGCTGATTTTCTAGTGAAAGTGAGAGAGAAATATACTAATAATGGCTTACAGTATGATAAAAGTGGGTTTCCTCAAGGTGCTACATTGTCTAAGTTTTTAAAAATCTGAATATAAGGAATAAAAGAGATGGTAGAAATCATCTAGTCCAACTCCTTTCTTTCACTTCTAAAGAAACTAATTATAACAGACTGTGGGTATATGCATATGGGTGTATGTGTGTGTGTGTGTGTATGTGTTTCCATGGTCCTGTAAAAATATAAAGAAAAAATGTACAAAGCAGGATCTCATTGATGTAACCTGTATGCACATATATAAACATATATGATATGATATGGTATAAAAGAAGGTGCACTTAACTGGAAATCTGACAAGCCTTCTATTTGTACATTACTGAATTTTGGGCATATGATATGGATAAGATGTTCAGCAGTTTCTTCATCTATATTATGAATTTAGTTCAATCTCTATCACCGAATTCTCCAGGTTGTTGTGAGGACTGAATGTAGTAAAGGGTACAAAAGTGCTTTGTAAATTAAAGCACAATAAAATACAACATTTGATAGTATTTCATATAACAAATCTAGATATAAATAAGATGGTTAGTTTAATTGTGGGTAATTAATTGGATTAACAACATAAAGTGCTTAGTTAATTGTGAATTAGAAGAGAGAATGAAGGTTATTTAATTCTTATCCATTCATTATTTATTGTCATATTTGAGATATACAAATAGTTGAATCAACAGGCAGGAAAAAACAACTAGCAAATTTAAGAAATTTGTTTCTATGTCTTCTTCCATTCCCAAGACAGAGCATGGGACTTCTGTCCTGATAAGAACAGTTGGTATATGAAAGTTTACATGCTAATAGATCAATGCTGGTACATACTGCACTCACAGTTCCTTCCAAGGAAAGATGCCCTACCCATTGCCCTCATTGAGGAGGAAGCTATGAGTATGCGGGTTTGATCCTACATATTCTCTTCCCTCAGCATCCCAGTTTATTGAAAAACTGGTAAATGCAAGAGCCAAACGTAGCCAATCAATCAATGGCTATTTAGATAGGTATGACATGGCCTAGATTAAAGTCTCTTTGAAGAATTTAAACTTTGAGATATTGGGATATTGAAGCAGTTAACTGTGAGAGACTGAAGCTGGATGATGCATAGAGAGAAACCATGACATAGAGTCAGGGCCATAAAGGCTAATGGCTTTTGTATCCAGGTGATGCTGGCCTCCTTACAGGCCAATATCATTGATGAACATAGATGCAAAAATACTCAACAAAATACTAGCAAATCAAAACTAACAATATATTAAAAGAATCATACAACACGATCAAGTGGGATTTATCCCAGGGATGCAAGGATTTTTCAATACCCACAAATCAATGTGATATACCACATTAACAGACTGAAGAATAAAAACATCTTATAATATCAATAGGTGCAGAAAAAGCTTTCGATAAAATTCAGCATCCACTTATGATAATAACTCTCCAGAAAGTGGGCACAGAGGGAACCTACCTCAACATAATAAAGGCCATATATGACAAACCCACAGTAACAGCATGCTCAATGGTGAAAAATTGAAAGCATTTCCTCTAAGGTCAGGAACAAGACAAGGATGCCCACTCTTGCCACTTTTATTTAACATAGTTTTGGAAGTCCTAGGCACAGCAATCACAGAAGAAAAAGAAATAAAAGGAATCCAAATTGGAAAGGAAGAAGTAAAACTGTCCTTGCTTGCAGATGACATGATACTATACATAGAAAATCCTAGACACCACCAGAAAACTGCTCATCAATGAATTCAGTAAAATTACAGGATACAAAATCAATATACAGAAATCTGTTACATTTCTATACACTAACAACAAACTATCAGAAAGAGAAATTAGGGAAACAATCTCATTTACCATCACATCAAAAAGAATAAAATACCTAGGAACAAATCTACCTAAAGAGGTAAAAGACCTGTACACCAAAAACTATAAGACCCTGATGAAAGAAATTGAAAACTACACAAACAGATGGAAAGATATACCATATTCTTTGATTGAAGAATCAACATGGTAAAAATGATCCACTACCCAAGGCAATCTACAGATTCAGCACAATCCCTATCAAAATACCAAGGCCATTTTTCACAGAACTAGAACAGATAATTTAAAAATTTATATGTAAACACAAAAGACCCTGAATAACCAAAACAATCTTGAGAAAGAAGAACAGAGCTAGAGGAATTACACTCCCTGGCTTCAGACTATACTACAAAGCTACGATAAACAAAACAGTATGGTGCTGGCACAAAAACAGATACATAGATCAGTGGAACAGGATAGAGAGCCCAGAAATAAACTCACACACTTATGGTCAATTAATCTATGACAGAGGAGGCCAGAATATACAATGGAGAAAAGACAGTCTCTTCAATAAGTGGTGCTGGAAAAACTGGACAGTTACATGTAAAATAATGAAATTAGAACATCCTCTAATACCATAAACAAAAATAAACTAAAAATGGATTAAAGACCTAAATGTAAGACTGGATGCTATAAAACTAGAGGAAAACATAGGCAGAATACTCAACATAAATCGCAGCACTATTTTTTTGGATTCATCTCCTAAAGTAGAGGAAATAAAAGCAAAAATAAACAAATGGGGCCTAATTAAACATAAAAGCTTTTGCACAGCAAAGGAAATCATTGACAAAATGAAAAGACAATCTACTGAATGGGAGAAAATGATGTGACCAATAAGGGATTAATATCCAACGTATGTAAACAGCTCATATAACTCAACATAAAAAAAAAAAACCTGATTAAAAATGGGCAGAAGAACTGAATAGACATTTTTTTCCAAAGAGGAAATGCAGCTGGCCAACAGGCACATGAAAAGATGCTCAACATCACTGATCATCAGGGAAATGCAGGTCAAAACCACAATATCACCTCACACCTGTCAGAATGGCAATCATCAAAAAGTACACAAATAACAAATGTTGGCAAGGATGTGGAGAAAAGGGAACCCTCGTACACTGTTGGCAGGAATGTAAATTCGTGTAGCCATTGTGGAAAACAGTATGGAGGTTTCTCAAAAAACTAAAAATAGAACTACCATATGATTCAGCAATTCCACTCCTGGGTATATATCCAAAAAAACCAAAAACACTAATTTGAAAAGATACACGCACCCCAATGTTCATAGCAGCATTATTTACAATTGCCAAGACATGGAAGCAACCTAAGTGTCCATCAACAGGTGAATGGATTATAAAAGATGTGGTATATATATACAATGGAATACTACTCAGCCATAAAAAAGAATGAAATTTTGCCATTTGCAGCAACACGGATGGACTTGGAGGGCATTATGCTAAATGAAATAAGTCAGACAGAGAAAGACAAATACTGTATATCACTTACATGCAGAATCTAAAAACTACGACAAAGTAGTGAATATAACAAAAAAGAAGCAGACTCACAGATATAGAGAATCAACTAGTGGTTACCAGTGGGGGGGTGCATATACAGGTTGGGGAGTGGGAGGTATAAACTATTGGGTGTTAGATAGGCTCAAGGATGTATTGTACAACACAGGGAATATAGCCAATATTTTGTAATAACTGTAAATGGAAAGTAACCTTTAGAATTGTATTAAAATTTTTCAAAAATTTTAAAAGAGCTAATGGCAAACTGAAATCATGAGGAAGCAAAGTCCATGTAAGGTAGAGAAGAACACAGGTGTGTGTGGTGAGGGGTTTGGGAGAACAATCAGAGACGGATAGAAAACAGCCAGTCTCTAATGTTGCCTTTGCTCATGAAGGATAGCCCTATTTGTATATAATAAATTCCTTAGTTTGGGCTGATTTCCTAAAATAGCTTGGATATACAAGGAAAATTTAAGATTTATTAAATGTGGAAGCCCAGCAACAGTGATTAGAAGTGATGACAAGGGCAGTAGTATCTAATGGTGGTAGCCAGTGAAGTAAGTCAGACAGTAAGCTGACATCAAGGGATTTTTTTGTTTGTTTTATTATCCAAATCATCACCAGGAGGAAGCTGGCCTTGTAGAACAGTCAAATGGCCTATTAGAGACTCAGTCAAAGCTGGGAGACAGACTTTATGAAATTAAGAGACTTATCCTGCAAGATGTGAGGAATGTATTGCATAGACATTTCTTACACAAAATTTTCAAATCCGTCCCTTCAGTCATGCCCTTTACTTCAGCTGAATTTTGCTGGACCAACAGACTTCTCCATCAGTTGGAGTTCAACTTTCGCTGAGTTTTGTTAACTGTTTTGGAAGCCTTTAAAAAGAAAATGTGAGAACCAGAGGGCCTCCCTTATCTCCTGAAGCTGCAGGAAAGAATGTGATGAAATTAGGGCTAGAGATGCAAAGAAGTCACAGGTACAAATAAAATCAACAGGTCTCTTAGCCAAAGTAGTGCCCTGAGAGAGAAAGAAAGAGGGCCTAAGACCTGGGATGGGGATATGTGGGTGTACAGCATGTATCTTAAACTAAATTCCATTGAATTTTCAACGCTGACAAAAGCAGTCTCTTTTCTTTTGCCTGAAGAGAGCAGCCTTCCATTGACTGAAGACTGCATAATGACTACATCTGAGACAACCACCTCACAAGATAATGGTTGTTCTCCACAAGAGATGCTCCAGCCTCTCCTTATTGCCACCAAAACAGTGAGCAGGACTGGATAACAACACAGCTTGAGCAAGAAAATTACCTCTTCAGAGAGTAAACAGTTTACAGATTAAAGAAATTGCATGTCTAAACGTCTTTGGCAAGAATCAGAGGAATATGTGTTAAAGTGTACCTTAAAGGTATTGGACTGAAAAACTGAAATGTAATCACTCATCCATGATTCAGAGTTCAATGGCTACAAAGACACCATAGCCAGACCTAATATAGAGTTTTGGCCCAAATCCATCTCCTAGTAGGTTCATTGGGTCTATGTAACTATGCTGTGGTTGTTTTATGCCACTAACTGTATAACTGTGAAAGATATACCTAGTAACTAGTAGAGTCTTCACATTGGTTCCCTGATCTGTGGAGTAAATTATGCTGTGATAGGAGAGTTAAATGGAGCCGCTGAAATTTATTTTACTTAACCAAGATAGTAAATCATAAGCATTACTGCATTCTAGGAGGATTTGCAGAGACCAGCAACAAAATCAGAGGATGAAGGATGATATTTCTCATCATATCCCCATTCAGTTCACCTGCTTGTTCACTACAAAAACCAGATGAATTATAAAAAAAATGACAGTGGGCCACAACAAGTGGTAACTCCAACAACAGTAAAGAATATGGCATTTTTACTGAAAGAGATCAACACCATCTCCAGCATTTGGTATGCAGCTATTGAACTGGTGAACTGGTGAACATTCTTTTCAATTCCCTTCAATAACAGGGATCAAAAGTATTCCTTTATACATGGGAAAGACCCAATACACAATCATTGCCTTGCTTTGGAGTCATATTAACTTTATTGTTCTCTGTCAACATATAATTTACAGGGACCCTTAATCATCTTGATATTCTGGAGACCATCATACTTCAGAAAAACCCACAAAAATTCAGAAGTCTTCCATGCTATCAAACATTTCAAGGATCCAAAGATCTGGGCAAAGCTTGGACATCCCCTCTAAGGTAAAAATACAGGCTGTTGCAACTTACACTCCCTAAAACTAATAATAAGACATAATGCATTTTAAGGTCTTTTTGGATTTTGAAGGCAATACACTCAATTTTGGCTAATAAAGCATCTATCAGATAACTCTCATGTGACAGTTTTAAGTGGACCTAGAGCAAGAGAAGGCTCTATGGCAATTCAGAATTTAGTATAAATTGCCCTGCCACTCAGGCTATATTACTTGGCTGAGCAAGTCAACGGTGATAGAGGTAGCCATGGTAGATAAGGACACTTTGAGGAGTCTCTGGCAAGTCACAAGAGACTTAACAGCACATATGCCCAACATTCTAGAGCAAAGCCATGCTTTCTGCTGCAGAGACCATTCTATGCTTGCAAAATTAATCCTGGTTTGTTTCTAACCCTTAATAGAGCCTGAGTATTGGACCATGAGACACCAGATGAGTATACAACCAAAGCTTCCCATAAAGAACTGGGTATTATCAATACATAGAGTCCTAAGGTAGAGAAGACAAAGCAACAATATATCATCTGATGGAAATGGTACATTTGAAGTTCAGAAGGCACAAGTAAATCACATAAACAGGTAGTGAAAACTTCCATGGCATCTACCACTGTTGCACTGAGCATCTCTTCTTCAACTCACAATCCTGGGCTCACAGGGTATTTTCCCAACACCAGCTGATGGAGAAGTAAAAAATTTAAGCAGGTTCACAGTTGAGTCAGTTTGGTATGTTGGTGCTGGCCATAAATGGAAATGGGTGAGAGGAAGTCCTCCCAGTGAGCGGAGCTGAAAGTAAAACATTTACCCATTCAACTACATGTAGGTGGAAGTGGCATAAAGTACAACTGTACATAGATTCCTAGATTTGACTGGCTGGTGAAGGGTATGGAAGGAACAAAATTGGAAAATCAGAGTGTAGAGTGAGAAAGAAGTATGTGAATAAAATATGTGAGAAGGCACAAAGTATGTGAATCTTTTTGGATCTAAGATCAGTGCCCAGAAAACAGCCTCTACCATAGAGGAATTACTCAACATCTAAGTGGACAAAAAATCCTGAACCTAAGGATGTCATCCAGCCTCTGTTCTCAGCTACCTCAGTGCTAGAACAATGGGCCCATAATGGAAGAACAATGGTGGAAGGGATGGCGGCTATCCGTCGGAACAACAACATGGATTCCCTCTCACCAAGGCTAATTTAGCTACTGCTACTGATGAAAGTCCAACCAGCCATTATCAAAGACTAATGGTGAGCCCTTGATATGGCATCATCCCTCAAGGATACCAGCCAACCACCTGTCATCAGGTGGAGTACATCAGATCCCTTTTACTATGGAGGGAGCAGCAATTTGCACTTAACAGAATTAAACCTACATCTCCTTTCTTAGAGGCACTCACAGTGCCTCTTCCAGCACCATCTCTTAGAGGATTACAGAATACCTGATCTATAGGCACGATATCCTGAACAACACTGTCTTGATCAAGAGAACCATTTTATGAAAAAGGAAATCAATGAGCAAATGATCACAGGACCGATCAACTGGTCTTATACAATTCATTTATAAGCAGTTGACCTAATAGAATAGCATATTAAAGGAATATTACAACCTCGATTAAGTATCTGCTCAGGAAAATTCCCTTTCATGTTTAACACATTTTCTTCTAGGACATAATATACAAACTGAACTAATGGTAATATTTGGTGCTGTGTTTCCCAAACCAAAATTCATGAGCCCAGAAATCAAGGGGTGAAAATGGAATTGTCATCTCTCACAATCACCTCTTGTAACCTATTTGCAAAATTTGTGCTTTCTTCCCCAGAAGCTTAGTTTCTCCTTGTTAAAGGTCCTGGTTTCCAAAAGGCAATGCTTCCACATGGAGACAATGCAAGGGTTCTACTGTGTTTGAAGTAACTACTACCATTCAATCATTTGGGGCTTCTTATTACAATGGATGAAAGTAAATAAAGGTCTTTATTACTTTATTTATTATTTAATTATTACTTTATTACTTTATTTATACAGGGAGTAACCAACCTTAATTACCATGAGCAACTAGAGCTACTGCTAAACAACGTGGTTCAGAAAGAAAATGTCTTGAATTCAGGGGATTTAGTGGAATGTCTGTGGCATTTCCACAACCCATGTTAATGATGAACGTAAAGTTGTTGCATCCACAGCTTAACAAGGTCTACGTGCTCAGCCTGCCAACAATAAATATCTGAATCACTCTATCATGCAAGCAACTTGATTAACAAACATTCTAGCCAAGGTTGAGAAAAATCTAGAATGACTGATGGAGGGGTGAGGTGATGGATACCAGTTATAGCCTCAGAACCAGCTTCAACAGGAGTGACTGTAACCTGTTCAACTAACATTCTTGTTTAAATATTTGCAGAGACTGCATCAGGCCAACAGTTTGAAGAGAGATGTGTGACACACTGGATTTGAGAACACAAGTAGATCTGAGTGGTACAAGGAGCAGACTGCATTGGACACCTTTGGTGCACCATTTCAAATTTCTCAGTACCATCTCTTACAACAGCACTGCTATAGCAACAAGGTCTGTATGGCCTTTGACTAATTTTTCACAGGTGCAATCTGATAGTACTTTATTTGAGACCTATGATGCATACATATCACTGCCTACCTCAGAGCTCACTGAAATGATGGTATGAAACACCCACAGAGATTTGCGTAGAGTTATGCATGTGATGCCTAGAAATGTATTAAAATGAATGTCATGGGGTCACCCTTGACTTAAGGGAGATGGAAGTTGAAAGATAAATGCTTTTCCTTTTCTTCCTTTAAGACACATTTCTTAAAAATTCACAGATGATCCCTCAGAAGCAAGCACTAGTCATATGGATCAATGGCCAAAACCTGTTTCTTTGTATTTGCTTTCCCTTCTTTGCTTTATTCCCCAATCTGCACTTCTCTTCCCTGGGATCACTTTCCAAATAAACAAACAGCCTATGATCCTTTGTCTTTGGCCTTGCTTCTAGGGGAAGCTAGGCTAAGATAGGGAGAACACTGAAGTGACTAAGATTAAAACCCAGCAATGGAGATTTTTATCATTCTTTGTGATATCTAATAGAATAAGACTAGAAATGTCCAAAAACTACTCTTCCAGGACTCCCAAGCTTCCAATAAATGATAATAAAATATGCTTTGGCAATAAAACAAAAAGTACCTAAAAACCCACAGAAATACCATATAAAGAAAGCAAGACTCTAAACTGGCTGGTAGTGTGAGTAATGAAATAGTCATTTTTCAAGAGACTTGAGGTTATAGAAAAGGGACAAAAGAAAAAAAATAGAGAAAAGACAAGAGAAGACTGTAGCAGCGTTAGTAATTAGAGCAACTAGAGTGGACAAACCTAAGAGGAGGCAAATAATATAATAATGGGGAGGAAGAGTTAAGGAAAAAAGAGGGAAACTGTAGTAGCAACAATTATATAGAACCTACTACATGCTAGGTGTTATTTAAATGTCTTACAAGTGCTAACTGATTTAATACTTGTAACAACCCTATGAGGTATCCCCAGTTTATAGATAATAAAACTGAAGCATATACAGTTAAAGTAACTTGCCTAAGGTGACTCAACTAGCAAGTTAACAGACTTGGGATGTGAATGTTGGAAGCCACACTCTGGAGTTCACATCCCTAAAACAGCCTCTAATATCTTTTTTTTAATTGTGGTGAAATACACATAGTGTAAACTTTACCATCTTAACTATTCTTAACTGTACAGTTTAGTGGCATTAAGTACATTCACATTGTTGTGCTATCATCACAACACTCCATCCACAAAACTCTTTTAATCTTGCAAAACTGAAACTCATACTCATTAAATAATAACTCCCAATGTCCTCCAACGCTCAGCCCTTGGCAACCAACATTCTGTCTCTATGAATTTGACCACTCTAGGTACCTGATATAAGTGAGATCACACAATATTGGTCCTTTTGTGACTGGTTTAGTTCACTCAGATTCATCCATGTTGCAGCATGTAACAGAATTCACTCTGTTTTGAAGGCTGAATAATACTCCACTGTATGTATGTAACACATTTTGTTGATGCATTCATCCACTGACGGACATTTGGGTTGCTTAAACATTTTGGCTATTGCCATGAACACGGGTATACAAATATACGTTTGAGTTCCTGCTTTCAATATTCTTGGTTACAAACACAGAAGTAAAATTGCTGGATCATATGGCAATTCTATTTTGAATTTTTTTGAGGAACCACAATATGGGTTTCTATAGCAGCTGTACCATTTTACAATTCCACCCATAGTGCAGAAGGTTTCCTATTTCTCCATATCCTCACCAACATTGTTATATTCTTTTTTTAGGATACTAGCCATCATAGTGAGTGTGAGGTGGCATCTAAATATTGTTTTAATTTGCATTTCCCTAATGGTTAGTGAGGTTGAACATCTGTTCATGTGATTGTTGGCCGTTTATAATATTTGGAGAAATGTCTATTCAAGTCCTTTGCTCATTTTTTAATTGTATTACTTGGATTTTTGTTGTTGAGTTATAGGAGTTCTTTATATATTCTGAATATCAACCCGTTATTAAATATATGATTTGTAAATATTTTCTCACATTCTGTAGATTACCTTTTTCACTCTGTTGATCTTTTTTTGTTTTTTGTTTTTGATGCAAGGAAGTTTTAAATTTTGATGCAGTCCAATCTAACTATCTTTTCTTTTGTTTCCTGTGCTGTTGATGTCATATCCAAGAAATCATTGTCAAATCCAATGTTACGAAGATTTTCCCATATATTTTCTTCTAAGAGTGTTATAGTTTTAGGTTTTATATTTAGGTCATTAACGTATTTTGAGTTAATTTTTGTGTATGATGTAAGTTAAGAGTCCAACTCCATTCTTCACATGTGGATGTCTAGTTTTCCCAATACCATATGTTGAAAAGACTGTCCTTTCCCCCACTGAATGGTCCTGGTACCACTGTCAAACACTATTTGCCCATTTATACGCAAGTTTATTTCTGAGCTCAGTTTATTTCTGAGCTCTCTATTCTGTTCTGTTGGTATAGACGTCTGTCTTTATGCTAGTACCACAACTGTCTTGATTGTTGTTGCTTTGTAGTATGTTTTGAACTCAGGATGTATGAGACCTCCAACTTTGTTCTTCTTTTCCAAGAAGTTTTCTTAGCATTTAATGTATTAATGTAATTTTTTGTGAATCTCTAAGAGAGGGAGAAAATATGGAAGGTTTTATTTACCCAGAATATTTTATCAGATCATTATCCTAGGGAACACATTTTAGGAAATACTGCTCTGCATAATTCAGATATTTTTTTAAAATTCTGACTGATAGCCACTGACACACAATTTTCAAAATTCACTGGGTTTTAATAACCCAAAATAATCATTTTCTTTTTAAAATAAAAAAAATTATTTTAAATTTTATAATAAAAATTCAAATGCTTATAAACATATTAATAATTATGATGAAACAATGGTCTTGAGATAGTTAGCTTTAGACTTGCCTGAGAGAGACAGAAAACACAATGATGAATTAAATAAAAAAGTAGTTTATTTCTTCCTTGTGTCAAAATCGAAAGGTCAGTGGCCCAGGGCTGGGCTAGAGCACACGGTGTGTATCCTCCCTTCCCAAGATCACCTCATAGTATGTCATGTGCTGATGGTGATAAGATGCAAAACAGAATACTTGAAATAACATAAGAGGTAACATTATTTGAAAATTCACTTAATAGCAAGATGATTCTGTTACTCTGAAGCAACTCTTAAAAGTGAGAATACTAGTTTTGTAGAGGAAGGTGTTTACAGGGCTAAAAACTCACTTGCATTGTGGATATATATATATTAAATACAAAGATCTCTCAAGTTGAAATCTCACAGTGATACGGGTAAGACTAAAAACATCACTGCATTTCAATGAATTTAACAGCCTCTGACTACATTCCATCTGATGTTTTATGCTCTCTCAAGAAATATACACCTGTCTAGCAATTTACACACATACACTTGTATGGCACCTCATGCCCTATAAAAGAGCAAAGTCCATCATTATTCCAGGAACAGGTGTGTGTCATTCTATATAAATTCTAAAAAGAGGACACACCCACTAGAGTAGCAAAGTAATTTTCAATTTCAAAATTATCACTACTTTGATTGGTGGGGCAAATAAAACACTTTCACACTACAATATATTGCATAATACTGCATATGAGCTAACCTTCCGGGCTTATGCTGTACATTAGCCTACTGTTGATCATTAGCTGCTATGCATTTACACACACACACACATTCACACACAAACACGCCTACTACATTCCTGCCATCTTCTATCATTTTGATATTTGGCAAGAGAATCTCTTTAAATTCAAGATTGTGATGTCTGGTGAAAATCAGCTCTTCTTTCTGGTCCTGTCTGTTCCTCTGGGCCTTGCTCCACAATTATGCTCCCTCAACTCTCTTGTCTTCTGCCAGCCTTTTCCTCTGTGTTGGCACATTTATTTTCAGTGATGAGCAATCCAAGTCTCTCCTGTTTTAACAGTAAAATCGCTCTCATGATCTTACATCCTCTTCCTCATATTTCCCCCTCATTTTCCTTCACTTATCGTACACATTTCTCATAATAAAAATCTATTCTCTCTTCAATCTGACTAGAATATATTCCCTGAGACACACAAGTCTCTTAATTACCAAACCCAATGGGTATTTTTGAGTTCTTATCCCAGTTATGCTTCCTGCAGCATTTGATACAGTTGGCTATTTTCTCCTAATGAAACTATTCCTAACTTGGTTTCTATGATGTCATATTCTGCTAGTTCTCCCGTATTTCTTCATCATTCTTTCTTAGTTCCTTTCAAATTATTCTCATCAGAATTTCCCAGAGACTCAAATTTGATGATTTTTTTCCTCAGTTTAAATGCCATCCCTGCTTTAGTACTTTATATAAAGAGCCTCTGAGTTCCCCACAGAACTGCAAGCTCAACATGTCCAAAATGAATACCTTACCTTTCCCCGAAATGCTCTTCCTCATGTTTCTCTGATAAGCATCAGAGATACTTTCATTCTTTCAGGTACCCAAGTCAAAATTCAAGAGCCAGTTTTGACATATCCCCTTTTCTCATCCACCATATCTAATTAATTAAAAAACCTAACTGATTTTATCTCCAAAATGTATCTCAAATCCATCTGAACATACATCTTTTAGTGTAACTTGCCATATTCTTTTGTCAGAACCATATAATAGACCACTAACTGATCTCTCAAATTCTGCCTCAAATCTGTGTCCCACACTGTTACCAAAAACCTCCACCTAAAATGAAAACCTGGCCATGCCTTCCTCCTGATTAAAATCTGTAGATGATTTCCAGGAAAAAATTTCCAGCACATTGACATAGGCTACATGGTCCTCCACAATCTGGCTCCTGCCTTCCTTTCCAGGCTTCCCACTTGCTGTCAACCACATAACCTAGTACTTCATGCTCCTGCAGCACTAAATTACTTATAAATTTCTGGACTCACCATGGCCTTTGTCAATGTTCTTCCCTCTTCATTCTTTGTACTCCATCCATCTGGTAAATCTACTCACCTTTCAAAACCTTTCCAAGCATCAGCTTCTCCAGGAAGATCTCCCTAGAGCTCCAGGCAGAGTTAATTACTTCCCCATCTACTGTTTCTCTATATCTTTTTAAAAAATATATCTATGTAGCTTATTTTTTTATTTTATTTATTTATTTTTAATTTATTTATTATTTATTTTGGGCTGTGTTGGGTCTTTGTTGCTGCATGCAGGCTTTCTCTATCTGCAGTGAGCGAGGACTACTCTTCGTTGAGGTGTGTGGGCTTCTATTGCGGCAGCTTCTCTTGTTGCAGATCATAGGTTCTAGGCGTGCAGGCTTCAGTAGTTGTGGCACACGGGTTCAGTAGTTATGGCTCACAGGCTCTAGAGTTCAGTCTCAGTAGTTGTGGTACATGGGCTTAGTTGCTCCGTGGCATGTGGGATCTTCCCGGACCAGGGCTCGAACCCCTGTCCCCTGCATTGGTAGGTGGATTCTTAACCACTGCGCCACCAGGGAAGTCCCTCTCTATCTTGTATGTACTTTTATCATTGCACTATTGCTCTCTATTATAAGTATTTATCAGCCTGTTTTATCTTTCTCCAATAAATTGTAAGTTTCTCAATAGCAAGAATGATGTGCTATTCATCCTTTCATTTCCAGCATCTAGCATAATTATTCCCACTGCCTTGGGATTCAGGAAATGTTGGTAGAACTGAACTGAAGTGAATTCATTGTTCTTAGAGAACACTTTGTTTTGTTTCCTTTATAAAAATAATATATTTTAAATCATATCATAAGGTTTCCAGTTCAAGATGAAGAATAAACTCACATGTTTACTTCTCCTCCTTTTCAAAACCTAATAGACATCACAATGCAAAAATGGAGGATGAATTAAGAATTAAACAGAAGACAGGAGGCAGAGTTCTGAGAAAACCACATATTTTGACTAATTTTTTGAATATTGAAAGTGGAAAGGATCTATTGGAGAGTAAACCAGCGGGAGCTGTACTCAGAACACAAGTAAGACATTTTTTCTCTTGAAGGTAGAGATGTATTAGAATCAACAAAGAGCAGATTAGGAAATAGAGCAAAAATCTAGGAAATTATTTGTAGGATTTTACAAAACACTTTATGAAGTACCTCTAACGTGCCAAGGCTAAAAACCATAGAACTTATCTCTAAAGAAATAGGTACATATGTCTGAGAAAGAATATGGTGTCCTTAGAGCTGGTGACATTCCACAATGAAGCTCTCTTTATTTGGGCTTTGGCTGGCTGGGGTACATCCAACTTAGCTGCCTGCCTGATTCTTGCCAACCTCTTACCCACTCACATCAAAGAAGCTTTTCTGTTGACACATATTGCAACTGCCCAAAGCTCACAATCAACCCTTCCATCTCCCTTCCAGGAGAGAGATCTGTTAGGAAACAGAACTTCACAAGACAACAACCTAAGCTAGCTTCCTATATTTAGCAACTTATTTATTTACTCGCATTTAATAACACATAAATAAACCACCATTTTTTAAGGAAAAAGACAACAACAGAAAAAAGAAGGAGGAGGAAAGACCAAGAGAAACAAACAAAACTGACCCTAGGGTAAGTAAAAAACAAAATAGAATTTTTCCTTCAAAGTTCTGAAGGAAAACGATATTGAACCTGCAAATTTTAACAAGCTAAACAACCAATTAACAATTTATACAGTAGGAAGTCAAGAGATACAGTCTAAAGTTGATGGGCCAAGATGCAGAAGTTTAGCTATTACTCAAAGCTATAAAGATAGCTAACAGAAGAACCTGAAAACATGTGCGGCAGAAAAAAATTCAAGGAGAGCAAGCATAGGACAAGTTAACTTGAATTTATCATATCCAATGCAAGTTATAAATAAATAAAATTTAAATTTGATGAATGAAGGTAGAGATGCCTAAGAGTTATAAACAGGTAAGAACAGTTTACTCTGGGTACTGAGTTAAAAGTGAGGAGTAGAGAGAAAGAGGGATTTAAATAGATTTCTTTCTCTTTTTTATTTATTTTTTTGCCTGCTGAAATGTTTAAATTTTGTTAACATGTCCGTTAATCACTACTCCCACTGTGATAGCATGTTTCCAAACATGGCCACTATCAATTCTTCTCCTTCTTGCACATGCATGCCACTCCTCCATCAAGAGGTAGAATGTATTTCTCCGCCTCCTTGAATCTGGATTGACTCTGTCTGCTTTGACCAATAGAGAATAGTGGAAAGGATGCTGTGTTAGTTCTGAGCCTAGCCTTTAAGAGAACTGGTAGCTTCTATTTCCAGTTTCTTGGACTCCTGAGCCACTCCTGACAACAACTGAGTGAGAGACTCCAAGAAAAAAACCATTCAGTTGCATGGGGTAGTTTGTAATGCAGCAGTATACATTAAAGATAGACATAAGAGTGACTATCATAGGTTACGTTATTGAGGTATAAAATGGAAAACTAAACTTATGTGCATAATATCTACTCTTTCTCAGTTTCTTTCTAAAATAGCACTCCCGCCCCCACTTATGGTACAGAAGTTTAGCTCTACTTTTAGATACTAGAAAGGAGTCCTACTTATATATCTGAAATGTTAAAAGATTGAATGAGAAACAGTGCAGGTGAGAATGATGCTGATGGAGGGAAACTCCTGAAATCCACTATACTCAAGGAGAAGTTTAAGAGGAGTTAGTGTAGTGTAGGGCCAAGAGCCAATCTGGGACCATTCTAAGTCTCTAATTCTTTGCCCACTATCATTAACTGAATGTTTGTGTTCCCCCAAAATTTATATGTTGAAATCCTAACACCCAATATGATGGTATTAGGAGGTGGGGTATTTAGGAGGGAATTAGGTTATGAGGGTAGAGCCCTCGTGAATAGGATCAGTGCCCTTATAAGAAGAGACACAGACATGAGGTTTCTCTCTCTCTCTTTCTTCCTCCTCCTTGGCCCCCTTCTCTTTGCCACGTAAGGATATAACAAGAAGATAGTCATCTTCAAACCAGGAGGAGTGCCCTCACCAAACACTGGATCTGCCAACACCTTGATTTTGGACTTCCCAGCCTCAAGAACTGTGAGAAATAAAATTCTGTTATTTAAGCCAACCAGTCTGTGGTCTTCTGTCATAGCAGCCAAGGGAGGGCAGTAGTTAAAATATGCCAAAATTCTTGTTTTGTTTAAGATAAAATTATAGATACAGTATTTTTTTATAGATACAGTTTTATTTTTAATACTTATTAAAAATTTTTAAACTTTAAAACTTTCAAAGTAAACCATAAGAATACACAAGAATCAGACTTCCCTGGTGGCACCACAGTTAAGAATCCACCTGCCACTGCAGGGGACACAGGTTCAAGCCCTGGTCCGGGAAGATCCCACATGCCACGGAGCAACTAAGCTCGTGCACCACAACTACTGAGCCTGCACTCTAGAGCCCGCAAGCCACAACTACTGAGCCCACGTGCTGCAACTACTAAAGCCCGTGCGCCTAGAGCCCATGCTCCGCAGCAAGAGAAGCCACTGCAATGAGAAGCCTGTGCACCGTGACAAAGAGTAGTCCCTGCTCGCTACAACTAGAGAAAGCCCGCGTGCAGCAACAAAGACCCATCCCAGCCAAAAATAAATAAATAAATAAAATATTTTAAAAAAAGAATATACAAGAATCTATAACTTTTAAGACATTCAAAGAAACGAAAAGAATAATGCATAATCAATCAGTACCACTAAATACAGGAAAACAGAAACAAAATAACATAAACCTAAAGATAAAATACTTCAATAAAAAATAAAGCCAAATATAGTAGTGAATACTCCAAATATAAATGAGTTAATTTTCCTATTAAAAGATGGAGTGGTATGTAATCATTGAAATGAATGCTATAGAACTATATTTAATAATATGGAAAGATTAGCTTGATATAAGTGGAAATAAAAGCACATTACAAATAACATGTAGAATATAATCTCACTTGATTAAAGTTAAGTGTCTGTGTGCATACACATATAAAAAGAGTAATTTGTCAGGAAAAAGTATATTATTAGTTTTATTTCTAGAGGTGGAATTTTAAAATTTTGTGTTTACTTTACTTTTATTGTAGATTTACTGTTTAACAATGGCTATCTATTATCTTAAAATAAAAATAAAACTATTTTCATACTTTAAAGTAAATATATTTTTTAAAGACTATTATATTGGATCAGAGAAAAAAATTCAGTAATATGCTAGTTATGAGACAATATAATAAAACAAGCAAAATTATTGTAAATAGAGGAATAAGCCAAACTGTTCTAGGAGATTTTAATTTTTTAAAAAATAATACCAAGTAGAACTCAATGCATAAAGCATTAAAAGAGTGGCAAGAAAGTGAACAATAAATAAAAGAAAATGGAAGAAAGGAATTAATGTGAAAAAAACTCCAATTTATTAAAAGACAAAAAAGAAAGGGATTTTAAACAGGCAAGTGATAAATGAAACCCAAACGTTTGGTGATTCTCTCTAGTGAAAGAGAGAGATCAAAAATATTCTTTAATGAACCGCATGAGAGGAGGAGCCCTGATTGCCTTGGTAATGGTTGTGTATTGATGCCTCACACAGTGCCTGGCACACAGTCAAAACTCATTATTATCCGGGAATGAGAATAAATTCTAATTTGGAGATGACTTAGGAAATAATAAAAAGTTTACAAATCAAGCAAATAACTCTAAAAGACTAAATGAAATACACATAAAAATTATCAGATCCACTGAGTAAGAGAAGGAAATCAGAAAAACAAAGAAAATATTTTTTTTAATTGTTAAAGAAATACCTCTCAGAAAAGATGTCAGGCCCTTTTAGTTTTACAGGCAATTTCCATTAAAACACCAAGTGAAAAATTATCTGTTTAAGGTATTCCAGAACTTAGAATAGAAAGCTTCCCAATTCACTTCACAAGTCTTACATAACCCTTACAAAAATATTGCACACTACTAAAAATAGAAGACTATACTTATGAATATGTATGCATAAATTCTAAATACTATATTAGCAAATTGAATGCAGTGGTATATTAAAAGAATATACCATGACTAAGTAGACTTATTCCAGAATGCAAGAATGGTTTAATATTAGACATTCTATTAATGCTGTGCATTATATTAATAGGTTAAAGAAGAAAAAACATATCTGTTATATTAATAAATGCCAGAAAGTTTTTTTTTATAAAATTCAAGCTGAAATCCTAAAAAAAAGTTTAAAAACAGGAGACTGCTTTAGCTATGTAAAAAAGGAATTAGAAATCAACAATAAAATTCACACTGAATCATAAAAAATTAGAGGCACCCCATCAGAAAGAGAAAGAAATAAAAAGATGTGTTCAACACTGTTCTCTAGTTAAGACAATAAAGAAAAATGAAATGAGGTATACATTACTGGAAAGAATATCATTTGAAATGTTTTTATCAGTACAGAAAAACAAACATAAACAGGCTTAAACAATACATACGTTATTGTCTTATATAAAAGAGAAGTCCAGCAGAGGTGAGTATCAAAATAAGGCCAATTTTAACATCAGAATCAAGGAATGCTATGGGCCAGTGTTAAATGGAGGACATAGCTAGATTGCAAGATGGTGGGATAGCATCCCCCACTTCAACCAGAGGCAGGGAGGGAGAACACAAGTGGGAAAAAGGTTAAAGGGGCTGTGGGCTCTATTCTATGCCCTCACTAATCATTGAATTCACCTCCAACTGCTAACACCCAAATAAATCCTGCCTTCTGTTGGCCTACCTTCTAGCTTATCAGTCCTAGAAGATGGGATAGCCAGTTTTCAAGGCAGAACGCTGACTTCAAATCATGATTCTGCTATTTACTAGCATTGACCTTGAACAAATTACTTAACAGAATTAAGTTTCTGTGTCTGCAGGTACACTATGGGATAATCAACCATACATAACTCTTATGGGTTGTCATAAAGCATAAACGAACTATCATGGTGCTTGGCATTTAGTAAAAACACCCATTATGGAAAATATCATTCACCAGAATTCCAGGGCCTGGGATGCTACTTCTTTACACGAAGAACCATCTGAGTGAAAGATAAGCTAAAATTTCCAGGTATCAGGTATAGCAACTAGGGATATCCTATGTAGAAGATCTGGTTGCAAACAGTACAGAAAAATGGGAGAAGAGAAAATAAAAAATGAAGAGACCATTTGAATGAGAAAGGCTTTTGGAAGCAGCAATCAATTAGAAACTCTGGGTTGAGAGAGGCATATATTGATTGTCTCCTAATGGTTGTGATATGTTAAGCCTCTGAATCCTCACTTCAGGGAAAGCTACAGTAAAGATACTTGCTCCTCACCGAGGCTTCTGGAGTTAGACCGCAAATTATTTAAAATCAGACACAATTCATTGATTGAACCATGTTGGATCCTGGGTTTTGGGGGAGGGTTAAAGTAAGCTTTCATAGTTGAAAGCTATTATAATTGTTATTTTTATGCCAGTTTTCATGAATATACACACATATGTATATATTCATGAAAACTATCAATATATACATATGGGGATATGTATATATACTTATTTATACTTACAAATTCACCAAACTCTATTAGGAAGCTCTTTCTTCCATGTTTGGATCTCATCCTTCTTTGCTCTATCAGTTTTTCCTTACAGCCTTCTCCAAGCCTCAGCCTGCTGTAGTACTGCTTCTCTGTTTCAATTTAGTTAACCTCCGTTATAAGCAAGGCTGCACAGGGTCCTGTTTTCACTACTTCCAGGACCCAAATCTAATGACCCTTTGGGTAATCTGACCTTGCAGCAGCAAAACTCTGACAAGAATAAGAGAAGAAAGTAGAAATATGTCCACATCACAGAGTTGTAAAACGCTAGTGTTATAGGAAATTATCAAAACAGTAGGAGATAAAGTAGTCTTTGATGGCCAGGAAATCAAGGGCAAGAACTACAGGGGAGATGATGGGAGAGGCAAAGTGACATCTACATATTAAAGAAAATAAGCAAGACATGAATGAGGCTATAATTCCACCCTGGGGGTTCTGGTGACAAACCACTCGGATTCTGACTTCATGGTAACATGTCACCGCCAGCACCCCTCTGTGGAATTACAGCCTTGCCATTACAGGGTTGCTTGTCTGTTATTATGCTCAGAAGAGTTTAGAAAATATGCCCAGCGCTGCGGAAATGAAAAGTGGAGGCAGCCAAGCAGAGCTTGCAATCAAGTTCTTCCTGAAAACGTTCCAGGAGAGCTTGATGCGCTGAAGTGGCTGCCGCATGGCCTTGTTGGTAGGCTGTTTTCAAAGAAGCTCATCTTCCATCAGATTTCTTCTATCCCTCACTAGCCCCACAATTGCAATAGCCTCTAATTCCCTGCCACTAAGCCGTGGGGTGTTAATGACCAACCTCATGGTAGTGGCAGCAGTCTTAGAAGCAAACTAAACTAATAGCCTTGGATACAAAGGTCTTGTGAGCTGCCCATCACAAAAGGGCCACATGCTTTTTTTTTTTTAATTTTTTTTTCAAGAGCCTTTTTTAATAAATTTATTTATTTATTTAGTTTTGGCTGTGTTGGGTCTTCGTTTCTATGCGAGGGCTTTCTCTAGTTGTGGCAAGCGGGGGGCCACACTCTTCATCACGGTGCGCGGGCCTCTCACTATCGTGGCCTCTCTTGTTGCGGAGCACAGGCTCCAGACACACAGGCTCAGTAGTTGTGGCTCACGGGCCCAGCTGTTCCACGGCATGTGGGATATTCCCAGACCAGGGCTCGAACCCGTGTCCCCTGCATTAGCAGGCAGATTCTCAACCACTGCGCCACCAGGGAAGCCCGGGCCACATGCTTTGAAAACTATTCCTTTTTGAACAAAGCAAAGTAAGGTTCAAAAAGGAATAGTTTTCATTCCTAATGGGAGAGTTGTGAGGAGAGCAAGGAAATTATGGCTAAAATGGACATGGACCAAGTCTGAATCTTTTACAAAGATTTTCTAAGGGTATGGAAATCCTGGATGTTCTGTTGTCTGGAATCACCTAAGAATGAGAATAGTTTAGCTACAATCATAGCTCTCATTTTCGTTTAATTACAGTGAGCATTTATTTAAAGCAGTAAATTATGGTACCCTCTAGGTATTATGCAGTAGAATGTGTAACCAAATAAACGTAAACTATCAACAAGTGTAAAGGTATAAAACCATAGGAAATTCTTATCAAATTAAAACCTGAATTGGTGTGTTATTCCTCGTTGTTCCTCCACCCCTCTCAAACTCTTAGCATAGTATTCTAAACATAACAGTTACTCCAGAAGCAAAAGAACATTTAAATCTGTTTATTTGTATAAATGGATAGTGGATAGATGGATGATGGATGGATGGATAGACGTTTCAAGTTTATAATCAAAATCTTCAACAAGGATAGAACAGTGATGGCCACGTCACAGTCAAAGTCTTGATGCAGTTGTGTCCCCATATCCTCACCTATGGCAGACCTTTTTATAGATCATGGCATTCATTTTACTGAGTACCTTGGAATCTTCAGAATAAAGATCTCCAACCATACAAGGGCACTTAAGATAAATTCTAGAACTGCTAATAACCTTAACCAACATTTTGCCCCCTGGCCACATTGCATTAATGCAATTTAGAAATAGGCTGAGTGGTGAGATTGGTCGGCTTTCATGATGAGGACACAGTTTCCTTCCCACACACAGGAGCCTGGCTGTGGTTTTTTTTTTCCCAACTAAGGCTGTCTGTGGTACCTGAAAAATGACTCAAGCAGAGCTCTCATGATGCAAACAGCCCTAACATCCTACCAAAAATAATCCACTATATCTTCTGAGGCTTCTGGATCCAGTCCTAAAATAATTTCCTCTTTTTCTATTACTCATGCCAGTTTAATAGAGGGATAGGTGTCAAAGAAGAAATAGGTGACTAGGGGTTGGATTAGGCAAAAAGGAGGCAAATTACTTTGTATCATTTGTTGAACAGAAAATAAGGTAATTTAGCAAAAATAAACAGCTCTTTAAGTTGTTTTTTTTTTTTAATGTACAGTGGGCCATTCCAGAATAATTATAAACATTGTAAAAGTCTACACTTAGTATTTTTTTTTTAATTTAAGTAACTTTTCGTGACACCATTTTTCAGTTTTTAAATTATTGTATAGAAGCTCTTTAACTTCGTACTCACTGACTGAATTTTAAAAATCAGCAAAACTAAATACTTGGGCCCCTCTTCTGCCCACTAGAGTCAAGAGCTTCACCTCCAGAGCCAGATAAAAAACTCCGAAGCCCAGCTATACATCCTTCATTTATGATCCCTGTTGGGCTTGATTTCTATTTCATACTTTATGTTGCATTTTAAACAGAATATTTTTCTCATTGTATCCATGATTGCTTTTTATTGGAATGTAAGAAAGCTCGCGGTTTTTTATTGATCACCTTACCCTCTTATGACAAAGGTTTTACAGGTGATTCAAATTTTCTAAGTGGGTGATCATTTTACCTACAAATGATGTTTCACTTTTCCATTCCAATAATTATATCTCATTCTTCCTCTTCTTGTCTTAATTGCATTGCCTAAGATATCTAATACTGTTTTGAAAAGTAGAGATCCCTTATCAGCTGTGTGACCTTGAGCAAAGTACTTTAACCCTTTTATGTCTCAGTTTCCATATCTGTAAAATTGGGATACTACTATCATTAACTTAACAGGGTTGTTATAAATCATAAAGCTCTTAAAGACTATAAGTGCTTACTTAAATAGCACTGTAATTATTTTATCCGTACCATAATGCACATTAGCAATTTCCAAATAGTGATATATGTAGTGTTCATAATCATCATTTTAATGGTATATAATATTCAATTGAGTTGACTAGTTTTCATTTTTATTTATTACCTGCCTATTTATTCAAAGTATTTGAAGTGTTCAGAGAATGTAATACACATGACATTCAAAATATGAATTCTGTAATGCTAATGATCTTGCCTAATAGCTCTTTCAAATGACTTTCATAAAAAAAAATGGGTTGAAAAAGAATAGACACGTGTATATGTATAACTGAATCACTTTGCTGTACACCTGAAACTAACACAACATTGTTAATCTACTATGCTTCAATATAAAATAAAAATTTTTTTTTAAATGTGTTGAGAGTCAATTTTAGTGGGTCCCAGATTTAGGATAAAAATGGTCACTTTTGGAAAAAGTACCATAAAAATTTTCTGCTTTCTGTGTGTATCAGTGACAAATTCTAGCATTGGTCTACCCCAAAGCAATTTTTATAAATAATATAAAAACGGATATTAATATAATATGAATTTTGCATATGGAAGAGACTTTTCATGATATATATATATATAGTCCAATCTTCCTTTTTTACAGGTGGAGAAACAAACAGAACAATTCCTTGAAATTTTGTTACATTTGGGAGGAAACTGTCAAACATTTGATGACAATACTGTGTTTAGTTTAATCATAACACATCATTAATT